>NC_136065.1:376469323-377093486 GCF_964261635.1 Lissotriton helveticus
GACGACATTCGAACTCTACTGGACAATGGAGACACAGTCGCCCTCATCCTCCTCGACCTTTCCGCAGCCTTCAACACAGTCTGTCATAGCACCCTATTACAACGCCTCAGAAACATCGGAATCCAAGGAAAAGCACTGGAATGGATCACCTCGTTCCTCGCCGGAAGAACTCAGAGAGTCCGCCCCCCACCATTCAAGTCAGAGGCCACTGAAGTCATTTGCGGCGTGCCACAAGGATCTTCACTCAGCCCCACCCTCTTCAACGTATACATGAGCCCTCTCGCAGCCATCGCACGCCAACACAACCTTAACATCATCTCCTACGCTGATGACACTCAGCTGATCCTCTCACTCACCAAAGACCCTAACACCGCCAAAACCAACCTACATGAAGGAATGAAAGAAGTTGCCGAGTGGATGAAGCACAGCCGTCTGAAACTGAATTCAGACAAAACAGAAGTCCTTATCTTAGGTACCTCCGCCTGGGACGACTCTTGGTGGCCAGAGGCCCTTGGAAAAGCACCCATCCCGACGGACCACGCACGAAATCTGGGCGTCATCCTGGACTCCTCACTCTCGATGACCAGACAAGTCAACGCCGTCTCATCATCTTGCTTCAACATTCTTCGCATGCTCAAAAAAACATTTCGCTGGATCCCCACCGAAACTAGAAAAACGGTCACCCACGCACTGGTTACAAGCCGCCTGGACTACGGAAACACCCTATACGCCGGTACCACCGCTAAACTTCAGAAAAAACTCCAACGCATCCAGAACGCATCAGCCAGACTCATACTAGACATCCCGCGTAAAGACCACATTTCTGTTCACCTGAAAGACCTCCACTGGCTCCCCGTCAATAAAAGGATAACATTCCGCCTCCTAACCCACGCACACAAAGCACTTTACGAACTTGGACCCGAATGCCTCAACACACGACTTTCCTTCTACACCCCCTCCCGCCAGCTACGCTCTTCCAACCAAGCCCTTGCTGCTGTACCTCGCATCAACAAAACCACCATGGGAGGAAGATCCTTCTCCTACCTGGCGGCTAAAACCTGGATCTCACTCCCCACTCACCTTCGCCTCACTCAGAACCACCTAGCATTCAGAAAGCAACTTAAAACCTGGATATTCGACAACTAATTCCCCACCCATCTTCAAGTGCCTTGAGACCCTCTGGGTATGTAGCGCGCTATATAAATTAATTGACTTGACTTGACTTGACCTCCGTTTATACCCAGTCATATGCATATCAGTCTTGACCCTGCTCCAGTAGGAACAGCTGAACTCGCGCTGCCAGGGTCCACCCTGAACTGGAACACCAGCAACCCGAGACCAGTTGCACCCTGATTTTGATTAATCTCATAACCTATGTGGATAGGGGTTTGCTCAGACATGGGTACTGTGCTCACTGTGCCACTGGAACCAAGCTACACACAACTTTTAGAGCTCCAATCAGGGAAAACCGATCTTGGGTTGCTTGTGTGTTTCAGGGAGGACTTGGCCTGGCAGTTTGGAACAGATGATCCAGCTTAAATTTAGGCTCAAATACTTCCATACTCCTCATTAGGCGCATACTGTCTGTAACTAGCATCTGCAGAGGCCAGAGGGGATTGCTGTCCCATCTGAAAAGGAGTCTAACAAGATTGACTCTGCCATGAAACAGGTATCTCTTGAGGCGGCTGTGCATTGGCACATTGCCAACTCTGTGGGCCTCTTCTCCAGGTACCTTTGCTACCATTGGGAGTAGTTGCAGGAGCTGGTAGGGCTCCTAGAGGCCCACTGAAAGAGGGGTTAGGGTAATGCCACGTAGGCAAAGCTATTAACAATTATACTTTTAAGTGTACCTTTAACACCGTAGACACAGTGGCTAGGAATATCCACACTAGCGTCCTTCTCCGTAGGCATGCCTGACTTATGGTGTCAGGGTTTAGGCTAGAGGTGCAGTAGCATCTCTTAAACATACCTTTTGATGGTGAGCATCCATCTGGCCCTTGAGTCAACGAGGTGCTTTGGAAAAAAAAATTATCTTGACATAAGTAATTCTATATGCACCCTACTGATCCCTAGTCCCAAATCAGCAATCCATAAGCAGGAAATCAAGGAATTTAGCAAACTAGGTGGCTCGGGCCAGAGACAGCCTCCTCAGCAATCCCTTAAGGACCCTTAACATCTTAAGTTCTTCTATAGTGGGGCCTATACAGGGAATGTTTGTGGGAAAGGCCGTGGTGGGTCCCCAAGGGGCTTCCTCGCTACAAAGTGTTCTCTCCAATTTTGTTTGGGAAAATGGTACTAATAAATCCAGATAACATGACAGACATGTTTTAAGTTCAGAATCGGGGTCGCTCCAACCAGCTCACCTGCACTAGATTAAGAGATTTTATATTGGGCACGCTGCAGCGGCTTTCACCTGTTCCATGTAGGAGTTCAGGACTGAAGCACTGAGGTTTTTATCTCTTGAATAAGTCGTTCTCAACTCAATATTGGAGCATGAGAACAAAATGATATTTCTGAATGCTTTTAAATGAGAACTGTTAGAACTGGGGGTCTCTAGTTGGCAGAGGTAAGTACCTTTGACCAATTAGGGACCCCTACTTCTAGTCAGGGTATAGAGATGCACACTGTAGATAACCCCTGCTCACCCCCTAGGTAGCTTGGCACGAGCAGACAGGCTTATCCCCAAGGCAATGTGTAAGGTAGTTGCACTTAACACACACAATAATTCAATGACGCACCACAAATTGACACCACACAGGTAGATATATCAAAAATATATATATCTTTATCTAGTTTAGCAGTTTAACCATTGGCAGTGTAGTTACACGATGTCTTTACTCTCTTAACTGTTTGCACTCTATTCTAGGAATTTAAGTTCAGTCTTAAGTCTCAAGAAAATGTCACAGGAATGAAGGTTGCAGGCTGCACGATCTCAAAATCAGCCCCTTGGCCGTACCTCGCGCTGTGAGACAGAAGCTCTTCTAGCGTGTTTCACCAGCGCATCAAACAGACCCCCCCTGCCGGTCCCGCTAGTTCTCCGCCTGCTCTCGACAATCCAACGAGCGGCGGGGAGCTAAAATACCTTCTGGCGTGAGGACGGCAGCCTGGGGATCGTTTCCGTGGCTCTCTCTCGATGCTTCACTTTCCAGACACGGGGACCGGTGTCTTTACTCTTCCGACAGGGTGCCCGGCGGCTGCACAGATGAACCCTCGCAGTCACGGGCAAGCAGCCAATCGTTGCGCAGCTTTGGGAACAAGCCCCTGGAGATGATGAGGCTGGAGCCACTCACAGCGCGGCTCCCTTGGTGACGCGGCGGCCCTGGGACCAATCCTAGCGCGGCGTTGCTGAGGGGGCTCGTCCTTCTCAACCAATGAGAGGGCAGCTCCTTCCATCTTGTTCTCCGCGGCCCTGGCGAGGTTCACAGGAAATTTCAGTCCCCGGGCAGCGGCGGTGATCAGCGACACGGTCGTTTCGAGGTCGTAGGAGGCGGGCAGGGCGCTCGGGGTGTCACAAGGACCTTTTGGACACTACCTCACGAAGGGGGAGCACCACGAGCCTCCGATCTGAGGCCAGAATGTGCCGATGAGCACACCGATCTCCTACACGGCCACCAGTCATTAATCACGCACCAAGCAGCGGATGAGCACGGTCTTTACAGCGTTTCTTGGTAGTTTTAAGGGAACCTTTTGACCCTGGGTTCCTGGACAGGAGGCCAGCTCTTCTCAGGCCCTTGGAGATTCTTTGGCAGACACAGCAAAGTCTTGAGGTCAAGCAGGCAGGGGTCACAGCACACATCAAAGTCCCCTTCTTCTCTCCTTTAGATGGACAGCAAAACAGGTCAGCCCCAGAGCACACAGCAAGGGCAGTCTTCCTCAGTTTCGTCAGCGGTCCTTCTTCTGGCAGAGGTTCCTCTTGATTTTATAATCTGACAATCTGTTGTCAGGGGTCCTTCTCTTATACCCCTAAAAGTCTATGAAGTCTTTGTGCAAGTGGGCCCTGAGTCCAGTCTAAACCAGTTCTGGGTGTTGCTGGAGTATTTTGTTTTCCTGGCTTCTTCCTTCTTTTCAGAGTGAGGGGCAGGGTCGTCAGCCGCCCAGCAGGAGGTGGAGCCAGTATTGTGGCAGGCAGGCACAGCCCTATTCAATCCCAGGTGCTATCTCCTCCCACCACTCTAGTTGCAGATGCAGTCATTCAACCACGGGCTGACTCGAACAACCTCCTGGGGGCTCCCCAGCCCCTGTCACCCTCAACCCAGACAGTCAATCCACAAGCAGACTCAGGCACACAGAAAGGTCAGACAAGAGAACAGCCACTTTCTAAAAGTGCTGTTCTCAAACACAGAATTTAAAAATAACCTTTCCTAAAAGATGTGTTATTAAATTCTGAGTTCAGGGATATCACTCACTTATGTCCTATCTTGTTCCTATGGGAAGATAGGCTGGTAGCCATTGGGACCAACCTCCCCCATGTTAGTCTATGGAGCAAGATAACCTTGCAGCAGTGATCACACAAAATGGCTGCTGTTCACTACCAGAGCATATTACCTGCACTAGTACATGCTCTACCTTTCATATACACTGCACCCTGCCCAAGGGGGTACCTTGAGCCTTCCATAGGGGCGACCAATGTGCATAAAAAGGGAAGGGTTAGGCCTAGCCAGTGGGGACACTGACCAGGAGGACATGGCAGTTTACAGACTGCACACAGGCACCGCGGTGGCAGGCCTGAGACACCATTTTAGGGCTACTCATGTGGGTGGCACAATCAGCGCTGCAGGCCCACTAGTAGCATCTGTCATCACCAGCCCTGGCACACCCAGTGCACTTTACTAGGGACTTCTTGGTGATAGAAATATGCCAATCAGGTATATCCAATCAGTATCACAATTTCCATAGGGAGCACTTACACTCTGGCACTGATCAGCAGTGGCAGAGTGTCCAAAGCATCTAAACCAGCAAAAACTAAATCCAGCTCAGCATCAAAAATACAGGAGGCAGAGACAAAAAGATAGGGGAAAAAACACGCCAAGGGTGTCAGGTCTAACAAGAACAATTTGAAATTAAGAGTTAACTTAATGATTAAGCTAACTCTTCATTTCAATTTTCTCCCTTTTCAAAGTTTCGCATTTACAAACAGCAGGCATCTTGCTTCAAGTGACTGGTAGACACAGTGCCATATTTATAACTGAAAAATGCACCCATATTATTTTAAATAGGAGAAATTTAAAGTGAAGAAAAATGTTTCTATGAAACATCGAGTCTTAATTGAATTTAACCAATTAAGTCCTACATTTTTATAAAGCAAGTTTCCTCACTTTAAATTCCTCACGTTTAAACAGATGACTGTATTTTCCGGGTATAAATATGGCTCTCTGTCTACAGGCCACTGGGAGTAATATGCCTGCTGTTTGTAAAGACACTTTGACATGACAGAAAATTCAAATGATGTGTTTTATGTAATGCATATAAACAGAAATTTAACTCTTTAGTTGGATTTTCTCTCATTTCAGTGTTGCATTGACAGACAGCAGACTGTAAGAAAGTGGCTCTGTATATACTGGACCAAAGTAAGGTACAGTGTTCACAGAGTCCACAGTCCCCAGAGGTTTGGCAGAGGCTAAGGTTAGATATAACCTTACTCTCTAAAGTGGTAGCTTGGTCAAGTAGTAAGGCGGTATCAGAGGACAGTGTAAAGCATTTGTTGTACACACTCGGTCAACAAATGGTCTCACACACTCAAGAACTGAACTCTAGGCCAATTGTTTGGTATCAAAATATATAGTTTTATTTTAGAACCAACAAGGTATCAAAATATGCTTTCTCAGAATGAGATACTTAAGTCAAATACTTTTCAAACAAGGCAATAGACTTTTTGATTACAATAATTACAGTTGTTGCAATAGGCAACACAATTTCAAACACAATGCAACATTGAGCTCAATGGGAATTTCTTGTTAACTGCAATTACTTACTTTGTATATTGTATATTACTTTTCTAACCACAGGACTGGATCCTATATTCAGTCCTGGGACATTTCCTGTAAACAGTTAAGTGAAAGTGTTTTGGTTATAGTAGTGATTTTTAAGGAATATTATTGTATTTTAAAAGTTGACACTTTTTGACATGAAATCACCAATGTTATCCTATGGGAGGAAATTCACTTAGCAGGTAAGTAATGTTCTCGTTACGTTTTCTTACTCAGGGTTGGATCCTGGATCCAGCATTGGTGTATCTCCTGTAAAAAATTGTAAGAATGTGTTTGTCATACAGGTGATTTTTAAGGAATATTTGTAGTTTTTGAAAATGAACTCTTAGAAACCTTTCTGGTGAAAAGCTGACAATGGATTCCTATGGAAGGAAATGGTTAAAATTACTTTTCAGGGTCAGTGCTGGGCTAAAAGATGCAGCACTGGGTTCTCTCCTGATAACAGGTGAGTAAATCTGAATTCGTGGTTCGGAAAATGTTAAATGAATATTTTTAAGTTCCAAAACTCCACACTTAGAAGAATTTCCAAGTGAAATCAGTCAATGTTACCCTATGGAAGAAAAGTTAGTTATCCGCTTTTGGCTAAGTACTCAACTGGCAGAGTTAAGGTTCTGGGCATAGACTCAGGGGTCTCCCAGGGTCCGGTAGGTACAGTTGGTACACCCTCAGCGGCACAGGGGCATCCGGGTGCAGAGAGAGTTAGGCCCAATGATAGCCTATGGGCGGCAGGGGGCCTTTGGTTGGTGGCGGCTGGCAAGCAGGCCACACGGTGGTGGGAGCTGGGCTCCTAGTCACTTGCTCAGGGCAAATGGGGAAGTAGGTTAGGATCAAGGTTGCACTGCCAGGGGCACTCGGGCGGGTGGGTGTAGGGTGCTTTTGAGCCGTCGGGCGATCAATGTTATTTAATGGAGAACTTGGATGATGAACAGAGGCTGCAGGCTCGGGAACGGAGATTCTTCAGGGGCGACCAACACTTCGAGGGGTAAGTTGGGATCTTGGAGGATAAGTAGGCACCCCAGAGTTTGGCACAGGAGGCTGTGGGGCACCGGGTGCAGGGGGTGTCTTTTGACGTCGGGAAATCTTACCCTCTGCTCGTCGCGGTTGGAGGGTCACTGGTTGTGAGGCTGCAGGCGTCGTCTGGGTCGTCGAGGGTCCTTGGGCACTGGATTTCAGGTCACAATCGCCGGGGGGACGTCTTCAGGGTCTTTGTCCACTCGGGCACAGGCCGGGGCTCGGCAGGTGCAGAGTGTGCTGGATTTGCGGTTCCTGGCTGGCACCAGGGGTGTTACTGGTTTGAGCAGAACCACTGCTCACAGGAGCCCCAGTCTCTAGATGAGCAAGGCAGGCAGGTCCTCCAGGGTTTTCAAGGTTGCTGTCCGCAGGAGACGCCGGGATTTAGCAGGAGCAGGTTCATGGATCAACAGGCCGGTAGGGCTCTGGCCAAGTCCGTTGTTGTCGTCCTTTTGTTAGCAGCTGCACGGCACGGCAGGTCGTCCTTCTTGTTCTTCTTCTTGTTTTGAAATCGGGATCTGAGGAAGGAAGGTTCAGGGTGCCCCTAAATACTAAATTTAGGGGTGTTATAGGTAGGGTAAGGGCAGGGACCAATGGGTCCCTGTCTCAGGGTGAGTACACCCCCTAACCTGCTCCTCTCCTGTGGGAGGGGGCAGGAGCCTGTCTCTGATTGGGTAGGGCTCCCCATCCTCAAGATGGCAGTAGCCCGGGGTCGTGCTTCACCTCGCCTCTCCCACCTGAGGGGTGGAGTTGGCACACCCCCTTTCCTCACTTAGGGTTTCCCGCCAGTCTTCCCGCCAGAGTGGGGGTCAGAACTGGTGGGGGCCAGTTGCTGAGTACAGCAAATGGCCTGGAGAAGCTTACAAAGGCGGCCTGCCTTTTAAGCTTCCCCTGCCCATCCTGGGGGAGGAGACCTAGCACCTCGCCCAAGACGTGCATTGTTGCAGGCCCAGGAGAGCGGATGGCTCTCCACCCAAGGGTCCAGCAACATGTCTGCTGTGTGGCAGCCTAGGCAGCCCCTCGGACAAGACGTTGCTTGTAGGTTAGGTTCATGGGGCAACTCTAAGTTGCCCTCCGTCGTGCATTTGGCATTACATCCCACACTGGCATGAGTGGGGGTTTAATATGCTGAGAAGTTTGATACCAAACTTCTCAGTCTTCAGTGTAGCCATCATGGTGCTATGGAGTTCGTAATGACAACCTCCCAGCACCACATACTCTTAATGGCACCACTGCACTTACAGTGTCCAGGAATGGCCCTGGGGGCACAGGGATCATGCACCTGTGCCCACACCACTGGCATAGTGCACCCAGCTAGAGGGGTGACTGATGTATGCCAGGGCAGTGTGTTTGTGGGCATGGCACACAGGGATGTGTGCCATGTCGACTCTTTGTTTGGTTCTGTATCAGGACACCCAGCCTGCAAAGGCAGTGTGTGTGTGTCAGGGTACAGGGCCCCTAAGGGTGGCACAATAAGTGCTGCAGCCCTTAGGGGTCTTCTCTGGTCACAATGCACAGGGTACCATTTACCAGTGACTGACATGTGGGCAGAGATGCCAATTGGGTCTTGGTGTCAACACAGTCTTAGGGAAGGAACATAGGCCATGGGCACCTGATTGGCAGGGGCCCAGGGCACACTCAGTCAAAGCACATCAGCAATTCAGCAAAAGGTGGGGCATACCATTCAAGAAAGATGGCACTTTCTCACTCAAACCCCCCCCCCCCCGACCCCAAACGAAAGGTGATGAGACTAACCTTGCCCTAGGAAGCCTTCATTGTCTAAGTGGAAGAACCTGGAAAGTCCATCTGCATTGGCATGGGCAGTCCCTGGCCGGTGTTCCACTTCAAAGTCCATTCCCTGTCGGGAGATGGACCATCTTAGTAGTTTTGTTTTTTCCCCTTTCATCTGCATTAGCCATCTGAGAGGTCTGTGGTCCGTTTGAACCAGGAAGTGAGTTCCAAACAAGTAGGGCCTCAGCGTCTTTAGAGACCAAACCACAGCAAAGGCCTCCCTCTCAATGGTACTCCAACGCTGCTCTCTGGGGAGTAGCCTCCTGCTTATAAAAGCAACAGGTTGGTCTTGGCCTTCATCATTGGTCTGGGATAGGACCGCTCCAATCCCTAGCTCAGAGGCATCAGTCTGCACTATGAACTGCTTGGCATAATCTGGTGCTTTTAGAATTGGTGCTGAGCACATTGCTTCTTTTAGGGTGTCAAAAGCCTTTTGGCAACTAACAGTCCAGTTGATTTTCTTGGGCATCTTCTTGGAGATGTGTTCTGTGAGGGGGGTCACAATGGACCCATATCCCTTCAGAAACCTCCTGTAGTACTCAGTCATGCCAAGGAATACCCTGACTTGGGTCTGGGTGGTTGAAGCTGCCCAGTCCAGGATACTCTGGATCTTGGGTTGTACCTTGCCTCCACCAACAAGGAGTCCCAAATACACCACAGTGCCCTGCCCTATCTGGCATTTGGATGCCTTGATAGTTAGGCCTTCAGATTGTAGGGCCTTTAAAGCCTTCCAAAGGTGGATCAGGTGATCCTTCCAGGTGGAGCTAAAGACAGCAATATCATCAAGATAAGCTGCACTAAAGGATTCCAACTCTGCCAGGACTTGATTCACCAACCTCTGGAAGGTGGCAGCGGCATTCTTTAACCCAAAAGGCATTACAGTAAACTGATAGTGACCATCAGGTGTGGAAAATTCTGTTTCTCTTTTGCTCCTGGGGCCATTCCAATCTGCCAGTACCCTGCAGTTAAGTCAAAGGTACTTAGAAATTTGGCTGCCCGCAATTTGTCGATCGGTTCATCTGCTCTTGGAATAGGGTGCACATCTGTCTTGGTGACAGAGTTGAGCCCTCTTTAGTCCACACAGAACCTAATCTCTCTCTTTCCACCCTGTTGATGAGGTTTGGGAACCAGAACCACTGGGCTAGCCCAGGGGCTCTCAGAGGGTTCAATAACCCCTAACTCCAGCATCTTGCGGACTTCAGCTTTGATGCTTTCCTTGACTTGGTCTGACTGGCGATAAATCTTGTTTTTGACAGATGAACTGTCACCAGTGTCCACATCATGGGTACACCAGTTTGTCAGACCAGGGGTCAGGGAAAAGAGACTAGCATACTGTTGCAAGATTTGCTGGCAGCCAGTCTGATGTTGGGCAGAGAGGGTGTCTGAAAAGACAACTCCATCTACTGACCCATCTTTTAGGCTGTAGGAGAGGAGGTCAGGGAGAGGTTCACTCTCTGGTTTCTGTTCCTCATCAGTCACCATCAGCATGGTGAAGTCAGCCCTGTCATTATAGAGCTTTAGGCGGTTCACATGGGTAACCCTTTTGGGTGTCCTGCTTGTGCCCAGGTCAACTAAGTAAGTGACCTCACTCTTCTTTTCTAAGATAGGGTAAGGGCCACTCCATCTATCTTGGAGAGCCCTTGGTGCCACTGGCTCCAAAACCCACACCTGTTGCCCAGGTTGAAATTCAACCAGTGCAGCTTTTTGGTCATACCACTGCTTCTGAAGCTCCTGGCTGGCCTCAAGATTTGTGGATGCCTTTTCCAGGTACTCAGCCATTCTGGACCTTAGGCCAAGTACATAGTCCACAATGTCTTGCTTGGGTTCTTGGAGAGGCCTCTCCCAACCGACTTTCACAAGACAAAGTGGTCCCCCCACAGGATGACCAAACAGAAGTTCAAAGGGGGAAAGCCCTACTCCCTTCTATGGCACTTCCCTATAAGCGGAAAGCAGGCATGGCAACAGGACATCCCATCTCCTCTCGAGTTTTTCAGGGAGTACCATGATCATGCCTTTAAATGTTTTCTTGAACCTTTCAACAAGGCCATTGGTTTGGGGATGGTATGGGGTGGTAAACTTGTACTGCACTCCACACTCCGTCCACATGTGCTTCAGATAAGCAGACATGAAGTTAGAACCTCTGTCTGAAACCACCTCCTTAGGAAACCCTACCCTGGTGAAAACACCCAGGAGGGCCTTGGCTACTGCAGGTGCTGTAGTAGAACTAAGTGGAATTGCTTCAGGGTACCTAGTAGCATGATCCACTGCTACTCAAGTTAATTTGTTCCCTGAGGCTATGGGAGGTTCAAGTGGACCTACAATGTCCACGCCGACCCTTTCAAAGGGAACCCCCACCACTGGCCATGGTATCAGAAGGGTCTTTAGGTGGCCACCTGTCTTGCCACTGGCCTGACAGGTAACACAGGAGCTAACACACTCCTTCACCTTTTGGTGCATCTGGGGCCAGTAGAAGTGACTGACTAGCCTTTCCCAAATTTATGTTTGCCTCAGATGTCCAGCTAGGGGGATATCATGAGCCAAAGTTAGGAGGAACTCCCTGTACTTCTGTGGCACTACCACTCTCCTGGTGGCTCCAGGAGTGGGGTTTCTTACCTCAGCATACAATAATCCATCTTCCCAATAAGCTCTGTGGGTACCACTGACATATCCCTGTGCTTCTGAAACAGTTTGCTGCCTCAGGCTTTCAAGAGTGGGGCAGTCTTGCTGACCCTGGCACAGCACTTCCCTAGTGGGTCCCCCAGGGCCCAGGAGTTCAACCCGGTAAGGCTCAAGCTCCATAGGCTCAGTTCCCTCTAGGGTTTCTAAGTCCTCTCCCTGAGGAGAGGGGTCCTGAGAGGTTTGCTGTGCAGAAGCAGGTTCCCCAGGCTTTCTCTTGGTTGGTTGGGCCATTCTTTCGGGCTCCAAACCTACTTGCTCACCCTTCTTTTTGCTGTGTTCTCTTGTTTGCACACACACCAATTCAGGGATACCCAGGTTTTCAATTCAGCCGAGGCTGAGGTTTCCAGGTCATTGCCAAGCAGACAGTCAGCTGGTAGCTTTGGAGAGACCACTACCTGTCAGCATTGGTGACTGGGTACGTTTTCCCAATCAAGTATTGCTCAGGGGAAACCAGTGTATTCCTCACCATAGTGACACTGGCACCTGTACCCCTCAGAGCTTCTATTCTAGTCCAATTCAGCCAGGGGTATTGCAAATACTTCTTTAAGTTGGGTGGCCACACAGTTACAGTGGCAAACTCAACTTCCCCCATTGAAACTAGACTAGCTTCAGTGTGCATCCAGATTTGCTCAGGGCACTCTTCTGATCCCATCTGTAGACTTGCTGCCCCAGAAGTAGCTGTACTGGGTGCCTTAGGGGCTTTGTTGTGGGGGCAAGATGTATCTACAGTTAAATGTCCCAACTTCTTACAATTGTTACAATAGGCCTTTAAGGGATCAAAGTTCTTCCCCTATAGGGCTGAGGCACATAGGGAGTAGTTTGGGACCCACCCACCTGTACATGTTTTTGGGGCCCTTTGGAAGACTCAGACTTTTTGTCTTGGGGATTCTCACCACCTTTCCCCTGGGGAGGTTTTGTAACCACCTTCTTCTGGTCACCCCAGTGGTTGTCCTTGTCACCCTAGTCTTGACCCAATGGTCTGCCTTCTTTCCCAATTATTGGGGAGAAATTAGACCTAGGTCTACCAAATGCTGATGTAACTTTTCATTTGTGCAATTACTTAATATATGTCTCTTCATAAACAAATTGTAGGGTCCAGTAAAATTATGCACATTATATCCAGCTAACCAACCATCCAGTGTCTTTACTGAGTAGTCCACAAAGTCATTCCAGGATTGGGTCTGGGTTTTGTGAGCCCCCCTGAATCTAATTCTGTACTCCTGAGTGGTAAATCCAAATCCCTCCATCAGAGTGCTCTTCATAAGGTCATAGGACCCTGCATCTGGCCCAGAGAGGGTCAGAAGCCTGTCTCTGCAGTTACCAGAGAACAGTTCCCACAGGAGTGCCCCATAGAGTTTTCTTTACTCTTCTTATTTCACAAGCCCTCTCAAAGGCTGTGAACCACTTGGTGATGTCATCACCTTCCTCAAATTTAGGGACAATGCCTTTGGGGATTTTAGGATCAGAAGTTTCCTCCTAATCCTAATCTTTAGTATTGCTGCCACCATTGATGGGTGCTAAATCCATCTCTTTCCTTTCTTTGCTAGAGTGAGGAGTCTGGACTCTAGGTCTAATCTCTTAGCCAGCTTTGCTAGAAAACTGTCCTCTGCATTGGGGCTATTCACAATGTTTTTCCTGGGCCATGGTCCACCTGTGTGGGGCATAGGATCCCGGAGAGTAAATCTTGGAGTTAAGGGTATGGGGACCCTCCTCTCCCTAGAGATGATTGGGGGGGGGGGAGAATTATCCTCCTCCTCTACCACCTCTTCCCCTTCTGACTGGTCATCGCCATGTTCAGAGGGGTGGCCTTGAGCATACTCAGCCAGGAGCTCCTGGAGCCCTTGCTTGGTTGGATGTAGGCCCATTGTTATATTTTTAAGTTTGCACAAGGACCTCAATTCCTTGAAAGACAAGAGTAAGTAAGGTGTAAGGTGTGAGGTTGAGCTCCTCAATCATGTCCTGCATGTTATTACCTTCACTAATAGCTGGGGTCAGTTGAGACATTCTAACCTGATAGTGCTAACCCTCTATCCTTGACTACAGTGACTTTTATTTCTTTAAAATTCTATTGGGACTTAAACAAGGCCCTGACAAGACTTTTAGTATTTTAGAGAACCCAATTTAGGAAAACAGAATTCTAAAGACAATTTGAGAGTTCTTTCGTGTGATCAGATGGTAACCAAGTAGTCCAACAAATGCAGGTTTGTATCCCACCGCTGATCCCCCAATGTAAGAAAGTGGCTCTGTATATACTGGACCAAAGTAAGGTAAAATGTGCACAGTCCCCAGAGGTTTGGCAGAGGCTAAGGTTAGATATAACCTTACTCTCTAAAGTGGTAGCTTGGTCGAGCAGTAAGGCAGTATCAGAGGACAGTGTAAAGCATTTGTTGTTCACACTCAGTCAGCAAATGGTCTCACACTCAAGAACTGAACTCTAGGCCAATTGTTTTGTATCAAAATATATAGTTGTTTTATTTTAGTACCAACAAGGTATCAAAATATGCTTTCTCAGAATGAGATACATTAGTTAAATACTTTTCAAAATAGGCAATAGACTTTTTGATTACAATAGTTATTGCAATAGGCAGAACAATTTTAAACACAATGCAACAGTGTGCTCAATGGGAATGTCTTGTTAACTGCAATTAATTGCTTTGTAGATTACTTTTCTAACCACAGGACTTGATCTTAGATTCAGTCCTGGGACATTTCCTGTAAACAGTTAAGTGAAAGTGTTTTGGTTACAGTAGTGATTTTTAAGGAATATTATTGTATTTTAAAAGATGACGCTTAGAAACTTGTTGCCATGAAATCATCAATCTTATCCTATAGGAGGAAATTCACTTAGCAGGTAAGTAATGTTCTCGTTACTTTGACTCACTCAGTGTTGGATCCTCGATCCAGCACTGGTGTTTCTCCTGTTAACAACTTGAAAGAATGCGTTTAAGTCATACAGGCGATTTTTAAGGAATATTTGTAGTTTTTGAAAATCAACACTTTGAAACTTTTCTGGTGAAAAGCTGACAATGGATTCCTATGGAAGAAAATTCAAGTATCTGAAAGAGACACGTTAGTGACAGATTCCTGGTGTCAGACTGGATCCGGAAAGTTTTCTGCTTAGCAGTACCCCTGCGCGTCGGTAGGTGGCGTTGTGTGGCTCTGCGTCCATCACTGGCGTCGTACGTGCCAGGATGACGTTACAGAGACTACTTAGGCGCCACGCATGCGCGCTGACGTCAGTTCTTTCTTTTTCCGTGCCGAAAGCTCAGATCAGGATTGAGCGTACCTCCAGTAATTTTTTTGACTACCTTTTAAGAGTTTTTGTCTCCCTCTCTTGTCTCCTGGTGCATGTAAGTATGCCGGCTTTAAGTCATGTGGGTCGTGCTGCTGTAATATGTCAGTGGCGGACCCCCACGCTGTCTGCCCCTGCTGCCTGGAGACTGACCATGACTCCCGGGACTGTCGAGCCATGGCCCCGAAGGCCTTGCGGGAGCAGCGCCGGAATTTGCTGGAGGTCCGGCACTCCTCTCACCGTCGCTCCGGGTCTAGGGGTCGTTCGCGGGACCGGAGCCATCGCTCCTCGGGCTCGAAGTCTTCAACTTCAGATTCCGGTAAGCAAAGCCCTAAAAAGAAATCGAAGCGTGTTCGCTCTCCGACGTCCCCCCGTGGCTGCTCGGAGGCAAACGAGGGGGACAGGGGATCCGGACCCTGGGAGTCCCACGGCCTACCCGCTATACCCGGGTCCGTGGGCGACTCCCGAACAGATGCAAGAGATTCTTGCTGCCATGTGCAGCAGTGTGATTCCGAGCAGGATTGGGTGGATGACCTACAAGATGCGGGTGAACTTGATGTGTCTTCTGACCTGGGATTTGCCTCCCTCCGCCTTCTATGGAGGAGGGCGATTCCTACACTATGGTGCTGCGTTGGGCGGCGGAGGCTCTCCATCTCGACCTCCCTACGGTGGCCGTTACGACCAACCTCCTTATAGGGGTGCTCCAGGCAGCGTCTACGTCGTTGGAGCCGCTGCTCCCTTTCAATGAGGCCCTTTCCGAAGTCCTCTTGGGCACTTGGTTGGGGCCGGCCTCGGGGGCAGCAGTGGATAAGAACGTCGCTAGGCCTTCTTGACCACTCACCCCACGCCTGGTCATTCCGGCCTCAACGTCGCAGAGTGCCTTTCCCACGGCTCCGCCGGATAAGGACTCTAAGAAGCTGGACCAATACAGCAAGAGGTTGTTCTCCTCGGCCAGCTTGGGGTTGCGGTCGGTTAATACCGCCTGCTTATTGGGCCCTTACTCCCACGCAGTGTGGGATTTCGGTAGCAGAGGTCCTGCCTCAGTGTTCTGAGGAGGTTCAGGCTGCCCTTTCCCAAGCGACTGCGGAAGGCAAGTACGTGGCGAAGTTTGCCATCAGGTGTGGTCTGGACACGGCTGATTCCTTGGGCAGGGCCATTTCCACGACTGTGGCATTGCGACGCCATGCTTGGTTGCGGTCTACCGGGTCCTCGCCCGATGTCCAGAGCTCGCTCATGGACATGCCCTTTGATGGCTCCCGCCTCTTTGGTGATAAGGCTGACAGTGCCCTGGAGATCTTTAAAGACTCACGGGCCACGGCCAAGTCCTTGGGCCTTTCTGCGAAGAGCCCGGCCACGCCTGGGTTTCGTTCCTTCCGTGGCCAGGGTAAAAGCACCCAAGCATGGTCCTCCGCGAAGCCTGTGCAGACCCAACCTCAGCGCGGCCGTTGACGTGGCTTCCGCAGGGGTGGGTCTGGTAACAAGCGTAACGGTCAGTCCACCTCCACCCCCGCTGCTTCCACCTCTAAACCTTCCTAATCCGAGCTTCAGGGAACACCCCACGCCGGTAGGAGGCAGGGTCCGTCACCACCTCAACCACTGGCGCAACATCACATCGGACAAGTGGGTCCTTCAGATAATCTGCCAAGGTTACTCGCTCCCCTTTCTGTCCTCCCCTCCGGCCATGTCACCTCGGTACCACCACATGTCGGGGATCATTTGGCTCTTCTCTGTCAGGAAGTCACGGCCCTCCTGGCCAAGGGGGCCATCGAGTGCGTCCTGGTCAGGAAGTAGGGAGTGGTTGTTATTCCTACTATTTTCTGGTCCCCAAGAAGGAAAAGGGGGGCCTGCGCTCCATCTTGGACCTCTGGGACGTCAACCGCTTCCTCCGGAAGGAGAAGTTCAAGATGCTGACTGCCCTGGACCCTGGAGACTGGATGGTAGCGTTGGACTTGTAGGATGCATATTTTCATATCCCCGTCCTGCCGACCAACCGGCGTTACCTGCGATTCACGGTAGACCAAGAATATTTTCAGTTTTGCAGCGTGAATCTTTATGGATTCACTATGCTGTGCATTATTCTGCGGTCTAGTGGTTGGGTCCGGAATCGTAGTCTTTTCTTTCTTTTTTTTTTTTTTTTTTTTTTCTCGTAGCCCAGGTGGGCGTCGACGTCCCACCTTTTGGTGTACTTCCTGTGACGTTGGCACGCTTCCTGCGGAAGCTCCCACCTTTGGGCGCCATCTTCAGATTCTTTTTTCCGCTGTTAAGTCTGGATCGTTCCCCGAGGGGCTCCAAAGTTTTGAAGGAAAGAAGATGCAGAAAAGACAAATTTTGCACGGAAAAGATTGAGAAGACGACGAGGAACACCATCGATCCGGGACTACAAAGAATAAGGAGAACTTGGACGTCCAACGGAGAATGCGCACACAGGGGGCCCCCTGAGCGCAAGAAATGGACAAGACACCTTTTAAGTTCTGCTGTAACCGCCACCACAAATACGCGCAGAAGAACCAGCACCCGGTTTGTAACCTCTGCCTACCGGTCGACCACGAGAGCAAGGACTGCAACGCCTGCTCCGCCTTCACACCGAACACTCTCTGGGTTAGAGAGCGACAGAGAAGAGCCAAATACAACATGCAAGGCAAGGAACAACTGCCGTCCCTTCGGGACCTGGGGCTCTCGAGCGACGAGGAGGACAACGTCGCCAGAGAAGACGATGATAACTCGGCCATAGAGACCGATAAGAAGACTTCTAAAGAGATAGGAGAGTAGACGACCCCTAAAGCCCCGACAGGCCCTCGAAAGTCTGAGTCAGACTCTCGAAAAACAGAGTCTAAGTCCTCGAAGGGAGCACTGGCGCCGAGTCTCGACGGCAGCAGCTGCATCCAAGGACAAACAGCCCAGCGGATTCTTCGAAAAGGACTCCCAGGCGGCGAAGACCGGCGAAAAGCCAAGGTCGTCGAAGCACGTCCCCGAAAGGGATCGATCGACTTTCGGAAGAGAAGGACCCGAAGGTCTCTTCGGCGTCGACAAAGGACCCGAAGGCCATTTAGACGTCGACGTATACGTCGAAGAGATCAGCCGAACCGTTCGACGCCGAACAGGCCGCCGAACTGGAGAGAAAGAAATGACGGCTCGAGGCCGCAATGGATAACATCCTGCAAAGAAAGAAGGAGTTCGACGAAAAGATGAAGAGGTTCGCGATTCCGTCGAAGCCAAAGACGGTGATCACTGAAATAGAAGAGGAGGAAGACTCCGAGGCCGAAGGGCCGCAGAAAAGTCCTGAGACCCAGGACAACCAGAGGAAGAAGCCTTCTACTATGAGGAGGAGGGCGACGACGATCAGCGGACGACCCTCGGTTCGGCATCCTCAGGGACACAGGACCTGGAGTGGCAGGACCTTGAAACCGAAAGCCCAGAAGAGGCCGTGGACACGTACCCTTCGAGGCCTTCGCCGCCAGATGACATTGGGGTCTACAATATGGTAATCAAGAACGCTGCAACAGCCTTTGGAGTCAAGCTAGATGAGGAAAAACCAAAAGCAGACTTCCTCTTAGAGAACCTGCTTCCCACACAAACTAGGAGCCAGTACCTCCCCATGCTGGAAAGTGTCATGGCCCAGGGGAAAGAGGCGTTCAAGCAACCGGCAACATGCAGGTCTGTCACACCTAGGACGGAGAAGAAATATAAACATTCCTCTAAGGATCCTCCCTACATCCGAGGATCAGTTACAGCGGACTCCATTATCCCGGCGACCGCCAGGAAAAGGGCAAATGTACCAACAACATCAGGGCCACCACCAGACAAGGAGAGCAGGAGGATGGACCTAACTGGGAGAAAGATAGAAAGAAATGCTGCAATGCACTGGCGCATGGCAAACTCAAACGCCCTGCTGCACAGGCACCAGTACCAAATTCTGGACGAGATCGGACAGCTGATCAAGCACCTCCCAGACGAGTACCAACAAAGAGCTTCACACCTTGTGGAGGAGGGGAAAAATGTGGCAAAGTCTTGCCTCAAAACAGCCTTGGATGGAGCTGACACGTCCAGCAGACTGATGATGTTGGGAATCACGGAGAGAAGGCAGGCCTGGCTCAGGATTTCAGGCTTCAAACCAAAGGTACAGCACAACATTCTAAGCACCCCGTTCAATGGGGAGTCACTGTTTGGGGTGCCGGTGGATGAAAAGCTCACCCAGCTCAAAAAAGAAAACGAAACTGCAAGGTCCATGGGGGCCTTACAATTCAGGGGGATGAAAAGGGGTACCCCGTCATGGAGACCGAATGGAAGAGGGGGAAACCAGCCAGGAACATCACACCAGACATTCCAACAGTCCCACCAGGGCGACAGCCAAACAACACAACAGGGGCATCAAAAACAAACCTGGCACTACCAGCAAAGGGGCCAGTCCTTTCGCGGGAGGGCGAACGGATGTGGACAAAATAAAAGAGGGGTCCAACAACCCACCTCAAAGTGACTCAGTCACGCAATACGTGCCCACCCACGCAACTCCTCCCAGGGTGGAGCACAACAAGACCAACAGAGGGTTACACGGACCAAGCATTAACGAAAATGTAACACCGGTAGGAGGCAGGCTAAGTCATTTCTTCCGGGAGTGGAAGAAGATAACCACAGACAAATGGATACTCAACATCATACAGTACGGATACTGCATAGAACTGGAAAAGACACCGCCAAACAGGAAACCAAGAAAGAGGGCACAGTCAGGAAAGGAGCTAGAGCTACTTCAAAAGGAAGCAATGGAATTCCTGCAAAAGGAGGCCATCGAACCAGAACCATATCTAGAAAGGAACAAGGGAGTGTACTGAACCTACTTCCTAGTACCAAAGGTGGACGAAACACTGAGACCCATCCTGGACCTAAGTTACCTAAACAAGTACATAAAAACACAAAAGTTCAAGATGACGTCCCTCCAAGAGGTCATTCCTCAGATAAGGGATGGAGACTTCATGGCCACCACAGACCTCAAAGATGCTTACCTGCACATCCCAAAGAACAGGCAGCACAAACATCTACTGAGATTTACCATCAACAAAGATCACTACCAGTTCACAACCCTAGCATTCGGACTAAAATCCGCACCAAGTGCCTCGCAGCAGTGGCAGCGCACCTAAGGAGGGAAGGGATCCATGTATACCCTTACCTGGACGACTGGTTAATAAAGGCAAGTTCACACAGGACATGCAAAGAACACGCACAGAGTGTGACAAGTACACTGGTGGACCTGTGATTCTCCATTCACTGGGGGGAAATCCTCAATGGAGCCAGAGCAAGTAAAAATCTTCCTAGGAGCATAGATCAACACCATACAGAGCAAGGTGTTCCCCAGCGGCAAGAGAACACTGGCCCTGCTGAAGGAGACGCGCCTCTTCCAGAAGGGGTGAGCTCTGACAGTGAGGACAGCAAGCAAGGTCATGGGCATGATGGCCTCCTGCATACATCTGGTACCAAATGTACGGCTCCACATGAGACCATTCCAGGAATGGCTGCAAGAACAATGGTCACAAGCTACAGGAAGTTGGGAAGATCTAGTGGTTGTGACGCACGCAGTGCAGGAGGAGATGTCGTGGTGGAACAAGGAGAACATAACAGAAAAGAAGCCTTCAACACCACCAACCCCAACGGTGACCATCACCACAGACGCATCCCAGAAGAGATATGGTGCACACATGAGCAAGCTCAGGGTGAGGGGTCTGTGGACTCCAGCGGATGCGGTCAAACACATCAACTACCTGGAACTAAAGGCTGTGTTCCTCGCCCTGAAAGCCTTCCAGACAAAACTGTACAACCAGAGAGTGTTGATCCAGACAGACAACACAACAACGATGTTCTGCATCAACAAGCAGGGAGGAACACAATCAGCCCCGCTATCGAACCTAGCACAGGAGATATGGAGATGGGCCATCCCACTCAAAATAGACCTGCTAGCCATACACCTACCAGGGAAGGACAATGTGGAAGCGGACTGGCTGAGCAGAGAGACATCGGCATCCCACGAGTGGGAGCTCAATACACAGGAAACGCAAAGGCTATTCAGAAGGTGGGGAACACAGACAATATACCTATTTGCAACACACCAGAATGTAAAATGCAGAGACTTCGCATCCAGGCAACCAGGGGAAGGATCCCTGGGGAATGCCCTATGGATAAGCTGCTCGAAAACATTTGCTTATGCTTTTCCCCCGATACCACTGATACAGAGTACTCAGCAAGTGCAGAACCAGCAACATGACTCTGATCCTGGTGGCGCCCCAGTGGGCCAGGCAGACGTGGTACTCAGATTATGGAAATGGCACCGGGTGCACCCCACAAGTTCGGTAAAAGGAAGGACTTACTCTCCGTGCAAAACGGAGAAGTACTACACCCAGAGCCAGAGAGCCTCAGCCTAGCAGCATGACTCTTGAAGACATAGAGTTTGCACACCTAAAGTTACCTGAGATCACCCTACGGGTACTACGAGAGGCAAGGAGACCTAGCACACGAAGGTGCTATGTGGCAAAATGGAAGCCGTTTACACAATGGTGCAGCAAGAAAAAGCTACACAAGAAGATGACAAGGGAATCAACAGTGCTAAGATATCTCACACACCTGCTGAAGGCAAAACTAAGTTCATCCTCGCTAAGAGTACACCTAGCAGCGATAGTAGCCTACACAAGAGGAGAAACAGGGAAGAGTTTCTTTACATCACAGATAGTAAAGAGATTCCTTGAAGGGGCAAAGAGGATCGCACCACCAAAGAGGGATGCCACCACCGGCATGGAACCTTAATTTAGTCCTAACAGAGCTCATGAAAATGCCCTTTGAACCCATTCATAAGGCCTCCCTACAAATGCTGACAATGAAAACAGCCTTCTTCGTGGCGATCACTTCGCTGCGCAGTGTGAGCTAACTACAGGCGCTAACACTACAAGACCCTACATCGAAATACACAATGATAGGGTGGTGATGAGAACTGACCCACACTTTATGACAAAGGTGGTGTCAAGGTTCCACATCAACCAGACAGTACAAATACCGAGCTTCTTTCAGAAACCGGCCACAAGCGCCGAGAGGGCACTGCACACTCTTTACGCTAGAAGGGCAGTAATGCACTTCATAGAACCAAGGAGCACAGGAAAACAAAGCAGTTCTTTGTGTCCTTCGCAAACAGTTTCCTGGGTAGACCAGTAACAAAGGGAACCATCGCACGATGGATCGCACAAACTATACAATTCTGCCACAAACAGGCAGGCCAAGAACTAGCAGAAGGGGCACGAGCCCACTCTATCAGGAACAAAGGAGCAACAATAGCCTTCCTGGCTAACACACCCATTCAAGACATATGCCTGGCGGCGACATGGGCTCCAGTGCACACGTTCACTAAGCGCTACTGTGTGGATATACAAATGAACAAGGAAGCACAAGTAGGACAGAAGGTGCTTCAACATATATTCAACAACCAATGCTCATCTTCCACCCAGCCGCCACAAACATAACAAACCGCTACAAAGTCTATGCACAGCATAGTGAATCCAGAAAGATTCAGGCTGCAAAACAAATAGTTTCTTACCTGTCGGTGTAGTTTTGCAGCTTGACGATCTTTCTGGATTCACTAGCGAGCCCACCACCTCCGCCAGAAAGATGAGGCTGCAGAAGCAGGTGGTAATACAAGGACAATACAGAAACAGACACCTTGAAGAAAAAAGTGGAAAAATCACTTACTTGGAAAGGAAATAGAGAGCATTGCCAAAGGATTCGCAAACAGAACACAAAACAAGAAATAAGAATCCGAAGATGGCGACCAAAGGTGGGAGCTTCCGCAGGAAGCGTGCTGACGTCACAGGAAGTACCCTAAAAGGTGGGACGTCGACGCCCACCTGGGCTATGAAAGGAAAAAAAAAAGAAAGAAAAGACTACGATTCCGGACCCAACCACTAGACCGAGAATAATGCACAGCATAGTGAATCCAGAAAGATCTTCAAGCTGCAAAACTACACCGACAGGTAAGAAATGATTCGTTTGCCGTGCTCCCCTTCGGCATTACCATTGCCCCTCGGGTGTTCACGAAGGTGATGGCGGTCGTCGCAGCTTATCTGCGCAGGTTGGGCTTGTCAGTCTTCCCCTTCCTCGATGACTGGCTGTTGAAGGCGGGCTCGCCCCAGACAGTTGTCTCCCACCTCCAGACTACGTTCGACCTCCTGCATTTGCTGGGGTTCTCCATCAATGTGCCGAAGTCCCACCTGAGTCCTTCTCAGAAGCTCCCTTTCATCGGAGCAGTTCTGGATTCGATGTGGTTTTGGGTTTATCCTCCCGAGCAGCGAGTCTGGGATATTCAGGCTATGATTCCGCTCTTTCTGCCTCTATCCCGGCTTTCAGTCAGGATGACGCTCCGGCTCCTGGCCTGATGGCCTCCTGCATGCTGCTGGTGACACATGCCAGATGGCATATGCGGGCTCTGCAGTGTGACCTGAAGTTCCAGTGGGCACAGCATCAGGGCAACCTGTCAGATCACTTCCAGATATCGGAGGGCGCTGCACAACAGTTGCAGTGGTGGCTCAAAAATCGCGATTGGGTCAGTGGCAGATCCCTCTCCCTTCCCCAACTGGAGCACACAGTGGTGACGGATGCGTCCCTCCTGGGATGGGGAAGCCACATGGGAGAGGCGGAGATCAGAGGCCTCTGGTCTCCGGCGGAGTCCCGTCTCCATATCAACCTTCTGGAGCTGCGGGTGATCCGGATTGCACTGAAGGCATTCCTTCCCTCTGTCCGGAGAAGTGTAGTGCAGGTGTTCACGGACAACACCACCGCCATGTGGTATTGCAACAAACAGGGCGGGTTGGGGTCCCGGACCCTATGTCAGAAGGCTCTGCGCCTCTGGACATGGCTGGAACATCAAGGCGTTACCTTGGTGGTTCAACACCTGGCAGGTTCTCTGAACGCCTGGGCGATGAACTCAGCCGCCGGTGCTTGATTGATCACGAATGGCGTCTGCACTCGGACGTGGCGCAAGGTCTCTTTCAGCAGTGGGGAGAGCCTTGGTTAGATCTATTCGCCACCGAATAGAACACGCAATGTCATCAGTTCTGCGCGTTGGAATTTCCAAGGCGGCACTCGCTCGGCGACGCTTTTCGTCGCGAGTGGAGCTGCGGTCTATTGTACGCCTTTCTGCCTATGTCACTTCTGCCCAGAGTGCTGAAGATCAGGCGCGACCGGGCCCGAGTCATTCTTGTGGCCCGGACTGGGCTCGAAGAGTATGATATCCCGAGCTACTCAGTATGAGCATCGATCCCCCGATCCGTCTGCCTCTTCGGGAGGATCTTCTGTCGCAGCAGCAGGGGACGGTACTCCACCCGAACCTGTCCAGCCTCCACCTCCATGCGTGGAGATTGAGCTGCGACAGTTTGACGGCTTTCAACCTTCCTCCCGAAGTCTGTAATGTTATTCTGGCAGCCAAGGGTCCCTCCACTTAATCGGTATATGCCTGCCGATGGAACAGATTTGTGGCATGGTGCACAGCAAAGGCTGTGGATCCCCTTTCTGCCCCTATTTCCGAGGTTCTTCTGTCTTTGGCCCAGCAGGGCTCTGCTCTGGACACAATCAAAGGTTATCTTTCTGTCATTTCCACCTTCCTGCGGCTTCCTGATCAGCCTTCTCTTTTTAAGTCCCTGGTTGTTAACCGTTTCCTCAAGGGCATTATGCACACATTCCCTTCCGTGCCTTTCATAATGCCTCAATGGGACTTGAATCTTGTCTTGACTTTTCTGATGTGCACTCCCTTTGAGCCTCTTCATAACTGTCCTTTACGTCTTCTTACTCTCAAGACGGCTTTCCTGGTAGCTATCACCTCTGCCAGGAGAGTAAGTGAGCTCCAGGATCTTTCTTCCAAACCTCCTTTCCTATCGGTTCATCCGGACAAGGTGGTTCTGAGGACCTTCTTTCTTGCCAAAGGTTATCACGCCCTTTCACATCGGGCAGACCATCACTTTGCCCACCTTGTTTCCGCGTCCACATCCTTCCAGGGAAGAGGAGAGGCTCCACCATCTGGACCCAAAACGTACACTTGCTTTCTATCTTACCCTGCTTGCAGGCCAGGTCGCTCCCCTACTGACGCACAGCTCCACCTGTGTCTGCCCCCGCTGCCGCTCCGAGCCCGAGTTCGTTCCTGATGTGCCCCCTGCTCGCCTCTGTGCCCTTCTGGTCTGTTCCAGTTTTGTACTTTTATTCCTGTATTTAGTGTATTTTGTGCTTTGTGCCGTCAGTGCCTTCGCTCTCTTGCCCAGCTCGCTCCCCCTCCCTCCCCCATTTTCTATTTTGTGCCCCGTTCTCCCGCCGCTGCCCCCTGCGGCCCCGCCCCCTCGCCGCACCGCTCACGCCTCCCAGCTGCTCCTCCTCCCCCCCCTCCCTGCCTTAAATGACGGCCGCGCCAAAGGCAAGCCCTTCTGCACCCGTCCGCGCCTGGACAGCGCCCAGCGCCACAACCCCTGGACCCCGCGTACGCCACCACGCCAGACTTTTTGGTGTGATCTTGTTCGCAGACCCACCACCGGGGTTGGTTTTGCTGAGGTTTCTATTCTATGGTAAGGAATCTATCACTAGCTGTCTCTTTCAGATGCACAAGTTACTACTTGTGTAACGATATATCTGTAAGAGCCAATAGTTAGTGATAGATTCCTTACCTCATCGGTGGCATACCCCAGGACTCATCCCTCAGCCCGACCCTGTTCAACGTCTACATGGCCCCCCTCGCACAAGTGGCCCGCCAGCATGACCTGAACATCATCTTCTACACCGACGACACCCAGCTCATCCTCTCCCTCACCAAGGACCCGCACACCGCCAAAACCAACCTCCACGAAGGAATGAAGGCCGTCGCAGAATGGATGAGAAGCAGCCGTCTGAAACTGAACTCGGACAAGACGGAGGTCCTCATCCTCTGCCCCACCCCCTCTGCCTGGGACGACTCCTGGTGGCCGCCCACACTGGGAACAGCACCGACACCCACGGACCACGCATGCAACCAAGGATTCACCCTTGACTCCTCCCTCTCCATGTCAAAACAGGTCAACGCCATCTCCTCCTCCTGCTACAACACCCTCTGCAGGATCTACAAGTGGATCCCGACCGAAACCAGAAGAACGGTGACCCAAGCCCTCGTCAGCAGCAGGCTGGATTACCGCAACGCACTCTACGCAGGTATCCAGGCCAAACACCTACGACGACTGCAACACATCCAAAACGCCTGATCCTCAACATCCCTCATCGCAGCCACATCACCGCCCACCTAAGAAACCTGCACTGGCTCCCTGTCAACAAGAGGATCACCTTCAAGCTCCTCACCCACGCACACAAAGCACTCCACAACACCGGCCCAGCCTACCTGAACAGCAGACTCAGCTTCTAAACCCCCACCCGCCAACTCCGCTCCGCCTGCCTCGCCCTCGCCCCCCGTCTCCAACGAACGACCTCCGGTGGCAGATCCTTCTCCTTCCTAGCTGCCAAAACTTGGAACCCCCCCCAAGACCTGCTCACCTTCAGAAGACTCCTCAAGACCTGACTCTTCGAGCAGTAGCGGCACCCCTTCCCCTCAGCGCCTTGGGTCCCTTGCAGGTAAGTAGTGCGCTTTATAAGTGATGGATTGATTATCTGCAGCGTACACAACAGTTCCGGGTGGATGATCAGCTCTTTGTGGGCTACTTGGGCGCCAAAAAAGATCGGGCCGTGCACAAACAGACCATCTCCAGGTGGATCGTTCTTTGCATCAAAGCATGTTACTCCTTGGCCAAGAAGGACCCTCCTGTGGGGCTGGATGCCCATTCTACCACGGTGACTGCAGCCACTACTGCCTTGGTACGCGGCATTTCCTTGTAGGACATTTGTCAGGCAGCTACGTGGGCCTCATTGCACACGTTTACCAAGCACTTCTGCCTTGACATTCAAGTCCGGAGAGACCGCTTATTTGGCCATTCTGTGCTCCATGACTTTTTGGTGTAATCTTGTTCGCAGACCCACCACCGGGGTTGGTTTTGCTGGGGTATCTATTCTATGGTAAGGAATGTATCACTAGCTGTCTCTTTCAGATGCACAAGTTACTACTTGTGTAACAATATATCTGAAAGAGCCAATAGTTAGTGATAGATTCCTTACCGTCCCACCCATGATTTTAGATGAATATTTTAAAGTTCCAAAACTCCACACTCAGAAGAATTTCCAAGTGAAATCAGTCAATGTTACCCTATGGAAGAAAAGTGAGTTATTGACTTTTGGGTAAGTACTCGACTGGCAGAGTTAAGGTTCTGGGCATAGACTCCGGGGTCTCCCAGGGTCAGGTAGGTACAGTTGGTACACCCTCAGC
Source organism: Lissotriton helveticus (assembly GCF_964261635.1). Taxonomy (NCBI): domain Eukaryota; kingdom Metazoa; phylum Chordata; class Amphibia; order Caudata; family Salamandridae; genus Lissotriton; species Lissotriton helveticus. The sequence goes on from NC_136065.1 coordinate 376,496,433, forward strand.
TGCACAGGGGCAGCCGGGTGCAGAGACAGTTCGGCCCAATGATAGCCATGGGCGGCAGGGGGCCTTCGGTTGGTGGCGGCTGGCAAGCAGGCCACACGGTGGTGGGAGCTGGGCTCCTGGTCACTTGCTCAGGGCAAATGGGGAAGTAGGTTAGGACCAAGGTTGCACTGCCAAGGGGACTCTGGCGGCTGGGTGCAGGGTGCTTTTGAGCTGTTGGGCGCTCAATGTTATTCAATGGAGAACTTGGAAGATGAACAAAGGCTGCAGGCTCGGGGACGGAGATTCTTCAGGAGCGACCAACACTTCGTGGGGTAAGTTGGGATCTTGGAGGATAGGTAGGCACCCCGGACACAGGAGGCCGTGGGGCGCCGGTTGCAGGCGTGTCTTTTGACGTTGGGAAATCTTACCCTCTACTGGTCGCGGTTGGAGGGATCCCTGGTTGTGAGGCTGCAGGCGTCGTCTGGGTCGTCGAGGAGGGTCCTTAGGTACTGGATTTCAGGTCACAATGGCCGGGGGGACGTCCTCAGGGTCTTTGTCCACTCAGGCACAGACCGGGCTCGGCGGGTGCAGAGTGTGCTGGATTCGCGGTTCCTGGCTGGCACCAGGGGTGTTGCTGGTTTGAGCAGAACCACTACTCGTGGGAGTCTCAGTCTCTAGATGAGCAAGGCAGGCAGGTCCTCCGGGGTTTTCAAGGTTGCTGTCCGCAGGAGACGCCGGGATTTAGCAGGAGCAGGTTCAAGGATCAACAGGCCGGGACGGCTGGGGCCAAATCAGTTGTTGTCGTCCTTTTGTTAGCAGCTGCACGGTAAGTCGTCCTTCTTCTTGTTCTGAAATCGAGATCTGAGGAAGGAAGGTTCAGGGTGCCCCTACATACTAAATTTAGGGGTGTTAGAGGTAGGGTAAGGGCAGGGAACAATGGGTCCCTGTCCTGGGATGAGGACACCCCCTACACCCCCTATCCTGCTCCTCTCCTGTGGGAGGGGGGCAGGAGCCTATCTCTGATTGGACAGGGCTCCCCATCCTCAAGATGGCGGTAGCCCAAGGTCGTGCTTCACCTCGCCTCTCCCACCTGAGGGGTGGAGTTGGCACAGGCTGGCACACCAGCAACATGTCTGCTGTGTGGCAGCCTAGGCAGCCCCTCAGACAAGACGTGGCTAGTAGGTTAGGTTCAGGGGGCAACTCTAAGTTGCCCTCTGTCGTGCATTTGGCATTATATCCCACACTGCATTAGTGAGGGTTTAATGTGCTGAGAAGTTTGATACCAAACTTCTCAGTCTTCAGTGTAGCCAGCATGGTGCTGTGGAGTTCGTAATAACAACCTCCCAGCACCATATACTCTTAATGGCACCACTGCACTTACAGTGCCCAGGAATGGCCCTGGGTACTGTAGGGGCACAGGGCTCATGCACCTGTGTCTACACCACTTGCCTAGTGCACTCAGCAGTGTGGATGAGTGCCATGTTGACTCTTTGTTTGGTTCTGTACCAGGACATCCAGCCTGCAAAGGCAGTGTGTGTGTGTGTGTGTGTGTCAGGGTACAGGGCTCCTAAGGGCGGCACAATAAATGCTGCAGCCCTTAGGGGTATTCTCTGGTCACAATGCCCAGGGTACCTAGGGTACCATTTACCAGGGACTGACATGTGGCCAGAGATGCCAATTGGGTCTTGATTCAGAAAAGGGGGTGGTGATGAACAGAGTGCCTGAATTAAGCAGACCACTCTTACCCAGTCCAAAGATCAGGGCTTGATCCATCACCGTTTTTTAGCTCACTGCACCATCCCAGCTCAGAACTTGGCTATATGCAAATTAGTCTGTTCCTGTGCCAGTGCATGATGGGAACAGGGCAAATCAAACTACCAAGCCAATTCTTATACTGGGAAGGAAACAAGCTTCTGGGGACCGGTTTCTGCCATTTCAGGCGTCGTCGGCCCGGCTTGCTTGAATCCTGATGGTGCAATGAGCAAGGGACTCACATCTGAGTATACCCTTCCACGCTTATGGTGGACAAAATGATTCAGAAAAGGGGGTGGTGATGAACAGAGTGCCTGAATTTGGCAGACCACTCTTACCCAGTCCAAAGATCAGGGCTTGATCCATCACCGTTTTTTAGCTCACTGCACCATCCCAGCTGAGAACTTGGCTATATGCAAATTAGTCTGTTCCTGTCCCAGTGCATGATGGGAACAGGGCAAACCAAACTACCAAGCCAATTCTTATACTGGGAAGGAAACAAGCTTCCGGGGACCGGTTTCTGCCATTTCAGGCGTCGTCGGCCCGGCTTGCTTGAATCCTGATGGTGCAATGAGCAAGGGACTCACATCTGAGTATACCCTTCCACGCTTATGGTGGACAAAATGATTCAGAAAAGGGGGTGGTGATGAACAGAGTGCCTGAATTAAGCAGACCACTCTTACACAGTCCAAAGATCAGGGCTTGATCCATCACCGTTTTTTAGCTCACTGCACCATCCCAGCTCAGAACTTGGCTATATGCAAATTAGTCTGTTCCTGTCCCAGTGCATGATGGGAACTGGGCAAACCAAACTACCAAGCCAATTCTTATACTGGGAAGGAAACAAGCTTCCGGGGACCGGTTTCTGCCATTTCAGGCGTCGTCGGCCCGGCTTGCTTGAATCCTGATGGTGCAATGAGCAAGGGACTCACATCTGAGTATACCCTTCCACGCTTATGGTGGACAAAATGATTCAGAAAAGGGGGTGGTGATGAACAGTGTGTCTGAATTAAGCAGACCACTCTTACCCAGTCCAAAGATCAGGGCTTGATCCATCACCGTTTTTTAGCTCACTGCACCATCCCAGCTCAGAACTTGGCTATATGCAAATTAGTCTGTTCCTGTCCCAGTGCATGATGGGAACAGGGCAAACCAAACTACCAAGCCAATTCTTATACTGGGAAGGAAACAAGCTTCCGGGGACCGGTTTCTGCCATTTCAGGCGTCGTCGGCCGGGCTTGCTTGAATCCTGATGGTGCAATGAGCAAGGGACTCACATCTGAGTATACCCTTCCACGCTTATGGTGGACAAAATGATTCAGAAAAGGGGGTGGTGATGAACAGAGTGCCTGAATTAAGCAGACCACTCTTACCCAGTCCAAAGATCAGGGCTTGATCCATCACCGTTTTTTAGCTCACTGCACCATCCCAGCTCAGAACTTGGCTATATGCAAATTAGTCTGTTCCTGTCCCAGTGCATGATGGGAACAGGGCAAACCAAACTACCAAGCCAATTCTTATACTGGGAAGGAAACAAGCTTCCGGGGACCGGTTTCTGCCATTTCAGGCGTCTTGGTTTCAACACAGTCTTAGGGAAGGAACTCAGGCCCTGGGCACCTGATTAACAGGAGCCCAGGGCACACTCAGTCAAAGCACATCAGCAATTCAGCAAAAAGTGGGGGCATACCATGGGGCGTGGCCAAGCAAGCCACGATGGCGGCTGTGTCTCACTGAGGCTCCGCAATCGGGCCTGCATGCTACCCGGTTCCTGAGACCGCCTGGAGCCTTCCACGCCAAATTCCACTATCGGAACTCACCCAGTACCTGTGGCAGCCTTCATGTCCCCGGAAATCAATGTCCAGCCGGAGAGAAGCCTGAATGCACTGGACGCTGGTGCAGAGCCGTAAGATGGCGCCCGCACTTCCCCGCTAGCGTGCCTGCAGAAGCCGGACAACCACTGAGCGCTTGGCGCCCATCAGCAATCATTACCTGCGGAACCAGTGGGACCGGTGGGGCCATTCATCGGGACGCACTCCCACTGCGGCCCCCACCTTACAACGAGAGGCAACATCGGACGGGCGCGAACCCGCCATTTTGGCCGGAGCGGACCGTCACCCTCGAGGACGCCGTCTCGCTTCGGCGACCCACACCGCAGCGGTCCAGAGCGGTGGCAACCCCCCCCCCCGTCCCCACCGGTGCCTGAGAGCTGGGGCTGAATGTACCCCCCCCCGGAGGAGCCCTCCTGATCGGCCCGGCTGACCCTAAGATGGCGCCCGACGATCATCGGAAGTGACGAGACAGACACTGCGGACCCCCGGGGAATGCCTACCAGCGCGACAAACGGAGGTGAGCAGCGTTCTCCCACCCTTCCCTGGAGAGTTCCCTTGGTTGGGTGCCCCCGGCATGTCACCGCTGGTGTGATTCCGGACTAATAGAGGAGAGAAATCGCCTGACCCTAACGTGGAGGCGCGATCGCTTAACCTATCCCTACATCAGACTGGGTCCAATTCAATCTTAGGGGCATAAGACCCGGCCCCCTGAACTGCCCGCAATTTCCACACTATTTGCCTCCCTGTTTGATGCACGGTACTTTGGCAGGACGGAGCACGGCAACGGACATACCTCTGCCAGTGCGCTGGCATCCCACGCTTCTGACTGGGTGTCCACAGGACTGACCGGTGAGAGCCGACTCGCCCCACGATCCAATTGTCCAGAGAGGGGCCTACTCAACGACGCACTCCTTGCTGAGCTCGGTACTTCGAAGCGGCTCCGTGATCATCATCATGGGGAAAACGAGGACGATGCAGCAAACCTCAGTGGCGGAGACTGCCCCGGAGAACATGCCAAATACGCGGGCATGGACACACGCTAATGCGTCACAGGCTGACCCAACAGTTTCAGCCAAACTGGACCAAGTGCTGGCAGCCATCGAACTCTCCAGGCTGTCTATGGAGGAGCGGCTGGGCACCCTGGCGACCGATATCAGCCTAATCCGCGACGACCATCGTAAGCTAGCAGACAAAGTGAAAGACGGGGAGAAGACGCTAGCCGACCTACAACCCGTTGTCAAGGCACACCAAAAAACGCTACAGGATGTCCTCCACCGCCTAACTGTCATGGAAGCACGTGCGGATGATTTGGAAGGGCGGTCGAGACGCTGTAACATCCGCGTGCTGGGTCTGCCAGAGGGAATTGAAGGCTCGAACCCCCTGGATTACATGGAGACGTGGGTGAAATCGTTTACCCCGACCACGGACCGGACTGCATTTTTCTCCCTTGAGAGCCCGCAAACTGCCGCCGGGGTCTGCCCCGAGACCGATGCTAGCAAAGTTTCTGCACTTCCGCGACAGAGACGCAGTGTTGCGGGCTGCCCGACTGGATAGCCCCTTGCCCGTAGAAAACAAGTAAATAATGATTTTTCCAGACTACGCACATGCAGTACAACAACAAAGGTCCTCCTTCCTGGATGTGATACGACGGCTACAAGCGAACAATATCCAATATTCCTTGCTCTATCCGGCTCGCCTCAAGGTTCTACACAAGGGCTCAGCCATCTTCTTTGCCACCACCGAAGAAGCACATGATTGGGCGGATCAGCACTGCCCACTAGAATCCAGAGCTGAGACCATACGCAACCCCAGCCGCAAACCGCCGCGATCCAGAAGAACCCCCGCGGCGGGACCACTAGAGTGACCGGGTCCTTCTCCCAGGATTCTCCAGACTTGACACAAATTGTGAAGGAACGCCGGGGGCACTACAGGCAGTGATTTACCTGCAGACATCCCGCAGGACATAGATCGACCCCCACATATATTTACATCGGAGGGAGAAAACGACAGCGATGGAACATTGTCTTACGGGGACTCCGTCACACCCCCCCGGGTACCCCCACAGACGGCTGATGCTATCCTAGATGGACAAATGAGCACCTCCTCGGCATGAGAAGCAACCCTCGATCGAAAATACCTTTGCTATAAGCTGTAGAAGGTGTTTTTAATATGTAGAAACTGTTTTTACTGTTGTTTTCCCTCTTTAGAGAAAGTATCCGACACTAAAGGGAGACTCACAAATAGGGGTGCAGCTCAGAACGAGAGATTTTTCCTCGAGTTTTTACATAAAAAGACCTGCTGGCCGGTATGAGAATCCCGGGCTTTGCATGGGTAAATACAAATAAATGTTTTCTGTGCAATTGCTGTGTTACATGAGTAGTAGTGTCATGGGTAGGTCTGCCAAGAAGACTTATACACATTTCTTGTGTGTTTTTATTGACAGTCTCGGCGTTGGTGTGTTCAACAAACTTTGCAGTGGTAAAATACTATAGCCCTGAAGAAATTGCCTATAAAGTCGTGAAAGGCAATGAAACATGTCTGCTTGGTTTCATTGGTATGCATGTCTAGCTACCAACCCTGCTTTTTGATTGGGTAGGTGGCACGAAAATAAAGAATAAAGTAGTAGTAATCGTGCACGCCTTAACATTTTTACTTTTACTCTCACTTGCTGTCTTTGTTTTTCACTGCACTCATATTTTGTTTTTGAACACATTCACCTTTGGCTTGATGACCGCCGATGATGAGAACGGGGCATACTTGGTGAGTACCTATCAGGTATCCCGATGGTGGTTCGCCCGTGAGGGGTCATCTTGCCTGTGCACATTTTTCTTTGCAGCAGTATTCACTACTGTGGGGTGTTTCTTTTGAGACTGTCGCGATTGGGTTTTGAGCGTCTTTTTAAGAGGCAATACACGTTGTACTCTCTACCCCTATTGTAATTAAATAAAGGGGAGAATTTTGTAAAATTGCAATAAGAGTTACTCGTTGTATTCAATGTACAATTGCCTTGTGAGAACCCGGTCATTGTTGTATATATGACTGTCTCATCCTAGACCTTGAGAAGGCCTTCAATACCCTCACTTGGCAGTATTTATTCTCCGTCCTACAACGAACAAATGTCGGCCCCATCCTCTTAGCGTATACACGACTTCTATATACCAAACTCACCACACGTGTCCGAATAGGGAGACGCATTTCTACGGAATTCGCAGTACAGAAGGGCATAAGGCAAGGCTGTCCCCTCTCGCCCCTCCTTTTCGCCCTCGCGGTCGAACCACTAGCCATACGACTACGACAAGAGGGCACACACTGGGGCATCCCTAATGTGGACATCGTACATAGCGTTTCCATGTACGCAGACGATCTTTTAATATACGTACGGGACATTACAGACTGACCTGACACCTATTTGGGCGACACTCACAGAATTTCCGGAAGCCTCTGGGCTAAAGGTAAACTGGGACAAATCCACGGTATACCCCTTCCGTCCGAATCTGCCCCCTCGAGACATATGGATAGGTACTCACAGGGTGTCCTGGAGTGCGGAAGCTCCCCGATACCTTGGGATCCGCCTATACCACTCCCCGCTGACATCTTTGAGGGCAACCTCTGTAAGGCATTCGCTGGCATCAGATCGGCAATTTGATTCTGGAGCAGACTCCCGTTGGCCCCGATTGGTCGAGTGGCTTTGGCTAAAATGATAATGCTCCCCTGGTTGTCATACCACTTCACAAACTTACTAGTGATCCCACCCAGAACCTTCTTCCGTGACCTAAACTCCCTTCTTAGCACATTAATCTGGGGGTCAGGCAGGCATAGAATAGCACTGAAGACACTGCAGTTACCTACAACCCAGGGAGGACTAGGCGCCCCTTCGTTTGAGTCCTATTTTCTAGCGGCACAACTTCAATGGTTATCTTATTGGACGGCAGGCAGACACACCAACGAGACACACACCACGACAGGTCGTATCTCTGCCCCAGAACTCACACGCCTTCTCCTACCAGGTACCAAGCCACGGCGTACCTACCCCCTACAAGTAGCAGTGGCACGCCAATGTATGCTACAAGTGCATCGCATGTCGCCAGGGGCATGCCCATACTCCCCAATGCTCCCTCTTGTCGGCTGGCCTAGACACGAAACCTACTATATGGCTAACATGCTAACTGCATGGACGGAATGCGGGATTACCGATATGGAGTCCTTATTCGAAGACGGACAAATCAAATCATTCCAACGTCTTATGGACGGGACGAGTATGGTCTCCCCCCGGGCCAGTTCTTACAGTATCGCCAATTCCTCGAGTGCTTCCGCCCACATCACAATCTCCTAGCTGGGGAACCGAACACACATCCGGTCATACACGCTGTCTTGCACAAGGGAGTAGGGCGGCACTTAGTTACGTGGCTTTATAAAGCACTCCGAGAACTTGCAAACACACCCTTAACGACTTTACGCACCACCTGGGAGGATGAAATTGGGCGTCCACTGCATGAGAAGGAATGGGTCAGAGCCCTTGAATTCTCGAAAAAGGTGTCCAGAAATGCCCGCTTTAAAAACATAAAATTTTATATACTCCACAGAGCGTATCTAACACTGGCGTGCTTGCAAAAATTCTACACTGACACGCAGTTCCTATGCCCCAGATGCCACTCCACGTAAGCGGACTTTAAGCATATGTTCTGGAGTTGCCCTACAATTCAGTCCTTTTGGCAAAATATTCATGACACTCTGAGAGACCTCACAGGGCTTACACTCTTAAACACTTGGGAGGCTAATGCGCTAGGCATATTCAGAACGCAGAAACATCTTAAAGTGCACATACGCTTCATCTCGCTGGCTGTTCTATTAGCTAAAAGGAGCATAGCCATGCATTGGCGATCCCCCACGGGCCCCCTTCTTGCGGCATGGGTGGGAGCTGTACACAAATAGGCGGCCGCAGAGGAGGAGGCATTGCGCGAGGAAGAGGTCAAGGGGATACGTAAACACCCCATCTCCATGGAGTGGGCCCTACTGCTACACCGCTTCAAGCAATCATCACACAGCGAAGAGCCGGATACCGGCACGCCCAGGCCAACAGACCCCCAACCACCAACGCAAGTCACAACTGCAAACATTAGACTCCCACCGTTGGCTCGTTCGTAATGCTGCCAGCTGCACCCCGCACCTTATCACGCTAGGCGATCTGGCTCTGATATCGGTTCAACAGTACCCATCGCCACGTAGCAACAGTACACCGCTTTGCTGATTGGTGAGACTCACAGCACCCAGACCTGCATCCGATACCTATAATTAGTAATTCCATGCACCTATCCCCAGTTCTCACACCCCTGTTCTATTCGGCATTCACACTGCTTCAAATACCACCGTTGACACAAGGCCTGCTAATCAGCTTCACATATCACTAACGGTATTATTGACTATAACAGATGAAGTATATCACTTGAATGTATGTCTTGTATTACGTATTGTCATGGTAAAACTATAAAATGCCAATAAAAATATGTTTAAAAAAAAAAAAGTGGGGGCATACCATGCAAGAAAGATGGCACTTTCTCACACAGGCATCTTGCTCCCGGTGGCTGGTAGACATGCTGCCATATTTTTTACTGAAAAATACAGCCACGTTTTTAAAATGGGAGAAATATAAAGTGCAAAAAAAAGTTCCATCTAAAATGTTCCTTGTTAAGAACATTTTTGCAGAACATTTTTCTGCACTTTAAATTTCTCCTATATGCCTACACTGTACCGCTGTTGCAGAGTACCTTCAAAACAGACAACACACTCTCTTGTTTAAAATAGCAGTCGTTAAAGCCTTCATGGAGAGCTTAAAGATTGTCATACTTTCAGAGACCCTGCTGCACCCGCCTGGAACTTCAGCGCGTCCTCAAGTCTCCTGGGTCCGCCATTTGAATCTCTACTCTTATGTCATCTTCAATATCTCGTCTTAGGACGGTGGCTTTCTTAGTCATTGTCCCCTCCCTCAGATGCTTTTGCAAGCTCTAACAGTCCAAGATCCATTTAATCCTGTTCGCAGAGATTGGGTCGTGCCTTGCAAAAATACTATATTTTCACTGCATGTGCATAAGTCCACCATATAGTGTTGGGTTTGGATGATTACAAGTTGTTTTTGTTCCAAGATGTTTTCTTTGAGTCACTTGGCTGTGTGACTCCTCTTCTTGGTATAACTGTGCATGTTCATCAATTCCATTGCCAGATTGTTTTTAACGTCGACGGGTTCGGATGTAATCGCTTGCGCTCTGGTTTGAAACTATTTGGGCTCCCTTCGGTTCGCTAGTAGACCTTCACACGACTGTATTGTCTTGATCGCATAGTTATATTTGTGTTCCAAGCGATTACCCCTCTATGTTGGCAGGTCTCCGACTCGCCTCCTCGGCCAACGGGCCTCTTTCACTTTGACGGCTTTATCGGAGAATGACCTGTTAATGGAACACACTCCGTTCCATTTCTGTCCGAAGTGTCAATCTAAATATCCCATACCAACCAACACTCAGTCTGTCATTTGTCTTTCGCATAATCATTGAGAGGAAAGCTGTGAAGCTTGCAAGAAATTTTGAACGAAGAAATCTCTTCGAGATCGACGTGCTGGACGGCAAGAGCTGCAGAAAGAACAATTGATGGACGGAATGCTGAACAATGTGGAATGGAATGGAATGGAAATGGTTTTTGTAGAGCGCGGTAGCTACCCGGAGGCGTCCTAGCGCTAAGGATTAACGTGTGTGAGTGAGAGATGAGACCGAGATTATCTGTTGAATAACAAGGTTTTTAGCTTATTCCGAAAGGACAGGAGGTTGGGCTCCGAGCAGAGGGGAAGGGCAAGGGAGTTCCAGAGTCTTGCCGAATTAAAGGAGAAAGTTCGACCCCCGCATCTCACTCGCCGAATCCTAGGACTTGTGACTCGGAAGGCATGAGCAGATCTGAGTTGCCTGCTTGGATGATAAGGGGAGATCAGAGAGTGATTAATGCTTGCTCCCGTTCTCCAATAGGCACGGTGGGCGATGCACATACTCTTAAACTCGATTCTTTCCCTGATGGGTAGCCAATGAAGGTCTCTAAGTTCAGATTTTACGGGGAGACGACGGGGGATCCGTAGGAGAGTGCGGGCAGCGCAATTCTGGATCACCTGGAGCCTGTTAAGAGTCGATTGGGGGACTCCCAGGTAAAAGGCATTCCCGAAGTCAAGCCGGGAGAGAATCAGGCCCTGAATCATGATCTTTCTTGCCTTGAAAGGGAGGAGGGGAGGATCTTGCGAATGAGCCTGAGTATACCAAAGCAGATAGCTGACAGATTAACTGCTTGGAAGTTGAATGTGAGTGTCTTGTCCATCCATATTCCCAGGCTCTTGATTGTGTCTTTAGCTTCTGGGGGCGGGTCCCAGCGAGGTTGGCCATATGGAGTCGATGTTTTTTTGAGGGGAGTTGCCTAACACCATCAGCTCCGTCTTGTCTCCATTCAGTTTCAGACAGGACAGAGTCATCCAAGAGAGGACTGCTTCCAAGCAGCCCCTTAAATCACTTGGCTGGGTTAAAGGATGGTTCAATGTCACCACCAGCTGAGTGTCGTGAGCATAGGATATGATTTGCACTCCGAAGGGGCAGACAACCTCGGCAAGGGGGCGCATATATATGTTAAACAGTGCGGGGCTCAGGGAGGATCCCTGAGGTACCCCACAGCTGAGTGGTTTGCTGGGCGATGTAACGTTGCCCTCACAGACTCGGAAGGAGCGGTCTGATAAGAAAGATTGGAGCCAGACAGTTGCGTTGGCAGCTATTCCCAGATCAGAGAGCCTATTTAGAAGGATGTTATGATTTACGGTATCGAAGGCGGCACTGATGTCCTGAGGTACCGGATTTTTAGGAAACCGGTGGTGCCAGGGGACAACACCCGAAGACCTCTGAGTTCTCCCTTGTTCCGGACCACAGAAACAAGAGTCTTCTAGTCGCCGTCAGAGATCAAGTTTTTATTGGTAGCTACCAAGTAACACGTGTCCTAGAAGCACGACAAACACGGGTCATGTATTCTCAGGAGACTGTACGTGTTCGTTTTTACAGAACCAGTCTTCTCCTTTTATACAGAAATAATGGCTTCAAGCAAGAATTCTTGAGTTTATGATATGGCTGTAAACATATTTCTGTAATAATACAAAGTGCGGCGTCACGTAAGCAAACCCACATTTTAGATGTCCAGTTCGTGACAGATTACCCAGCAAGATCCGGGACTCCCATCAGATATCGATGAAACACCAATAAAGGCAGGTACCACCCAGTCATAAAACTGGCCATAAAGAAGAAGTATGGACAGGTGCATGTTTGTAGAAAGCATGTTCTGTATGGGGTGAATGGTTTTGTGGAATGTTATGTGTCGATAGTATCGTATTCAGCCACTGGGCGGGGAGCCGCCCAAACAGGTTTGGCTTAAGGCAATGGAGTCAGTTTGGACAGGTCAGGGGGAAGTCAGGGAAGGTGGACGTGTCCTTTTGGATCAAGCTCGACCTTTAATTGACTTAACATGAGGGCATGAAGTAAGATGGATGCCGTTCACAAAATGGAGTCTAAGGGATTGGGACGGGAACTACGATTTAGGGGTGTTGGCAACCCTCGATTGTCACGCAAATACATAGGAATGATGTCCTAATCATTATCGGTTCACGGACACTAAATTCGTCATGGTACGTTGATATTTTGTGACACGGGTATTGGACCTCGATATTGGGATAACAATAGGGTCCAGATTTTCAGAACCACAGACCCTCCTTTTGCCCTTATGTAAGGCAATAACTCATGTTAATCCGAGTCCAAATCTGTATGAAGGAATTCGTGGAGATGCTGCTGTAACATCATCCTGTTGCTTAGTTCGTCCCTTGACGCAGGCTTCCGTACACATGAAGTAGCACAGAGGCCACAGAGTGCAGGAGCGCACTGGATACATAGGCAGAACATAAACAGAACTGTTAAGATCATCCCAATGAAGATTAGCGTTTTCCATCCCCAGGCAGCGATCAGTCCCCAGAACCACCCTAGCAAGGACCAATCCCCTTTCTCAACGTGAAGGGAACCAGATATTTCATGTAGTTTAGAGATGGCCTGGTATACTGTCGGTGCATTATCAGGGATGAATATGCAACAACTGGATTGGATGACTCTACACACACCACCACGATCGGCGAGTATGATATCAAGGGCAATTCGGTTCTGAAGGGTCATAAGTCGATCCGACTGAAGCTCGGTTGTCAAATTGCCAAGTGCTCCGGCCGTTGTAGTCACGGCGGATTCAACTATCCTTGCTAACTGGCGAATATTCCTGCTGTTCACCATAGGCCCCCAAAACGGCAGAAAACCTTTTGTGAAGTCAGCGAATTCCTGACCCGCGGTGTCGTCTTTACTCACGACACCTCTAGCTGTCCTTGTCCGATGGTAATCTGCTCGGGCCGTGTAGGTAGGAGGCAGCAGAAACGAGATGAAACACGTGCCTGAGAAGTCAGGGGGTAACCATGTATAGGCTTGGTCGTGGCAGACGAAATACGTGCCTTTGGCTGCTAAGAGTATAGGGGAAGTTCGGGAGGCGAGCACATATGTTTCTGTGCAAATGCTCTTTCCTAACTGTGCAGTGGGATCTCTACCAATACCTTGTAAACATAGGTGACCTCGGTGGGGCACTATCCAAACTGGGCGGGATTTCTTTGCTGCCTGACTCTTGATCAGGTAAACGCCATGTTTGGTTACGTTCCAACGAGTGTATGGGGTCAGTTCGTCTTTGGGGATAGTCAGATATGTGTCGAACTCTCTACTCATATTTCTTATCCCTGCTATTAGTGCCTTGTTACTGGAATCGCTTTCAGTGGAACGGGTCGGGTATGGTTCTAGGGCGAATAGGAACATGGTCTGAAAAGCCCACAGAGAACCATAATAACTAAATGGCAGGATGAAGTATGGGATACCCTTATCCGTCGTGTGCGGCATGAGTCCGCATATCCAACAGTTTGATGTGTTCATTATAGACTGGTGTTGGTGTAGGAGTTGGATGAAAGAGTTGTTTACAAATTCGAGCCTTCTGGCAGACTCGTGTTCAGGTAGAGGGTGAAAAGAATGTGGTGAGAGAGTGGGAGAAGGCGTCGGCAGAGTGTCATTTGAGAGTAGGGAAACTTGAAATACGAATAGAGCATAACCAATCAAAAGCATCACAGTGCTACACAGCATCAGAACACATATTATTAAAAATCTTTTCTTGGACAGTATGGTACACAATTGTTTTTCTAAGTTCGTAAGTTTGACAGGTCTCTCTACCCTTGGAAACTCCATCCTCTACTTGCTGCCCGCGGTGGTAGGTTGATTCTGCCAGGGAGCGCGCTCCGTTCGGTCCGGGGTGACTCCCTCGGACCAACCAGAACCGTGGACCTAAAACTTCCTTGGTTGCACTCCCCACACTTCAACCGCGACCCTAGCAGCAGAACCGTATGGCGGTTCGAAAATCAAAAAATGAGCTAGTTCCCTGGGACGAGAGAGCTGGAAGATAAAAATAGTTCTTGGTGGAAAAGGGAAATCACATTAGATGAAGGTTTTATTAGTCCCTGGGGCTGGATCTCAGGTTGTATCGTCGCTTCTCAGGTATGGTGTGGTCTTTAAACAATGTCTCAGGTTCGGTAGTGTCCAATTGCATAGATGGTGACACACGTCCTTGCAAAATACGATCACTCTCCTTTTCGGTACCAGTCTCTTTTAAACGTGCATCGCTGAAAAGGATGGAACGAGGTACGGATTCAGTCGTAGAGTCGGCAAGTCCTTTATCGACCCACCGGTCGTATGGAAGGGGCAGAGGGACCCGTTTGCAATGTGTCCCATGCACCCAGTTCTTTTTGCCGTCCACCCGAACCGCTGATCTCGTGGAAAGAAGTACCAGGTATGGTCCGGTCCACCTCGGCTGTCCGTTGTTGGTGCGCTGGAAATTCCGCACCAATACCCACGTACCGGGTTTGATTGTATGACCTGGATCGTCAGAGGCTGGCGGAGAGGAACTGTGAACCTGTTGGTGTAAAACACGCAATTTAGCTGTCAATTCGCACAAATAATCAAGCAGTACGGGGTGTTCTATTTCACGGAGTTTCTTTGGTCTTGGCACGCCCCAGACGTTGGCTGGGCGGCCAAACACGATCTCGTGGGGGCTAAGACCTAGTCTGGAATGGACGGTCATCCTAGTTGACAAGAGTGCTAGGGGCAAGGCGTCGGGCCATTTAAGACCTGTACTGGCTTGGATCTTGGCTAACTTGAGTTTCAAAGTGCCATTGTAGCACTCTACTAATCCAGCTGATTGGGGGTGATTTGCAGCGTGGAATTTCTGGTGTATGCCTAGACATTCACACACTCTCTTCATCACTCGTCCTATGAATTCACTTCCATTATCACTCCAGACAATTCTAGGCATACCGAATCTCGGGAAGAACTCTTTGACAAGGGCTTTGACAGTTGTCATAGCAGTATTGTCTTTAAGGGGGTACGCTTCCACCCACCTTGAAAAAGCGCAAACAACAACGAGCACATACTTTAGATTGTTGCACCTTTCCATGTGAATGAAATCGAGCTGCAAAACCTCGAACGGATACGTAGGAGGCGCAAAGTGACCAGCTGGAGTTGGAGTTCCTTTACCGGGATTGTGTTTTAGGCATATCATACAGTTTCTGACCACATTTTCTGCATATTTTGGGATATTGCTATTCTGCCATACTGGGGCCAATAGCTTACATATTCCTTTCGAACTGATGTGTGCCATGCCGTGAGCCATTGTTACTACTGCAAGTACGTATGCATTAGGTAGTAGCCATCGCTGGTGTTCCGATAATTCGACCCAACAACCATTCGCATCCAATCTACCCTTACTTCTTCTCCATTCATTCAACTCATTCTCAGTTGCCTCAGCTTGTATGCATTTTACGCTTTCAATGGTGTCCTCACACATTCCCACATCAGTAGTACATCCAGCGGGACCCGCAACATACATTCGACTCATCGTGTCCCTTGCGGTCTCTTTCGCAATATCGTCTTGAATTTTCTTGTGTGCACTGCATTTCATAATGGCAACCTGTAGTGGCATGGTCAGTGACTCAAGGAGCTCATGAACTAGCTGACCATGTTGTATCTTTGCACCATGTGAGGTAAGGAAACCACGTTCACGCCATAATCTCCCAAAACTGTGCGCCACGCCAAAGGCGTATTGGCTGTCCGTGTACACATTCACTCGCTTTCCTTTTGCTAACACGCATGCTCTGGTAAGTGCAATGATTTCCGCAGCTTGTGCAGAGTTGTGGGAAATACGTGCGGTCTCTACAATGGTGTGTAATGTTGTTACAGCATATGCAGCAGTCGTATCACCATTCGGTAACTTGAAACATGAACCGTCAACCCATAAAGTATCATTGCATTCAGGAAGGGGAGTGTCCTGTAAGTCTACTCTCCCTTTTGTCTCTTCTTCTGTCCTAAAGCAGCAGTCATGTTTATCACTCTTGTCTGTTCCTGTCGGAATGGGTAATAACGTTGCGGGATTCAGTGTATCACACCTCTTTATGTGGATGTGGCTTGCTAGCAACGTCAGTTCGTAACTGGATAGTCGAGCACTAGTAAGGTGTTGTGTCTTCGTCCTGTTTAGTAAAATGTCTACTGCGTGCGGAACCATAACGATCAGAGTATTATTCATGACTAATCCAGCGGATTGTCGAATGCAGACAGCTGTTGCGGCGGTAGCCCTCAGACAACTTGGTAGTGCCTTAGCCACAGGATCCAGAGTTGCCGAAAAATACGCGCATGGGCGCTGTCTGTTCCCAAAATGCTGTGTTAAGACTGATAATGCACAACCTTCCTTCTCATGGACATATAATGTAAAAGGCTTACTGTAGTTGGGGTTTCCCAACACAGGGGCTGAACACAATGCATCACGCAATTTGTGTAAACTCGTCTGACAATCTTCAGACCAGGGCATAGGATTGGGCGTATCTTTACGGAGTAGTGCCAGCAAGGGTTTAGCTAGCAGTGAGAAATTCGGTATCCATTGTCTACAGTACGATGTAATACCCAAAAAAGCTTGAACTTCTCTCTGTATCCTTGGGGCACTTAGTTCTGCAATTGCCTGTATTCTTTCTGGTGTCAGTCTCCTTCCCTCCTTCGACAAGACGTGACCTAAGTAGGTTACTTTTTGTCGGCAAAATTGTAGTTTGGAAAGGGAGACTTTGTGCTTCATGTCACATAAGTGATGCAATAATGATAACGTAGCTTTCTTGCAAATATCTTCAGTGTCCGCAGCGATCAGCAGATCGTCTACGTACTGAATCAGAGTTGAACCACTTTGTAGAACAATCGTGTCTAGTTGTGTTTTCAGGGCCTGACTGAATATGGATGGACTTTCGCAGTAGCCTTGAGGAGCGCACTTGAAGCGGAAGCTTCGTCCTCCTAAATTAAATCCGAAAATATCTCTACTCTCCTCGGCAATCGGGATACTGAAGAAAGCGTTCTTCAGGTCAATCACCGAGAACCAATTTGCTGAAGCTGGAACCATTGTCAATAAAGCAGTAATGTCGGGGACGACTGGAAACTGTGGGATAACTATCTTGTTTACTTCTCTGAGGTCGATCACGAACCTATACAAAGGGGGTTGTGAAGGATCAGTACGTTTTAAGACGGGCAAAACCGGACTGTTGCAGACATTTCCTGTCGTTTCTTCGATGACGTCTTTATCAATCAAATCATGAACAATTTTCAACAATGCTTTTTCGCATTCGCTAGATATTTTGTATTGGGGAATACGTGGTAACTTAACGTCGGCTTTCAACGTTATGACATATGGTGTTATCTCCAAACGACCTACACCATTAGAACCATTAGCCCAGAGTATATCAGGAAGTGACAATAATTCAGTTGGAATATTTTCCTTTGATAAATACATCGAAGAAATGACCTTCTTGCCTAAAGTAAGTTGTACTCCCGAGGGAGAACAGTACAAGGTCGCATATAACCTTTTTAGTAAGTCCAAACCTAGCAAATTTTCACCACAACCTGTTGTCAAAATGAGGTGTGCTTCTAATTCGCATGGGCCAACAGAAAGAGACATAGGACTAGAGATCGGGTTTCTAACAGGGGCGCCAGAGAAACCTACTGAGACATTCATTTCGCCAGACAAAGGTGCGCCAGGAAGTTTCGAGTGCATGATAGAACTTTTTGTGGCACCAGTATCCAGCAGAAATGGCTCTGACACTCCTGAGGCTATTACCTCGACATAAGGTCCATTCTGATCTACCGGAACTTGAACAACTCCCTCTCTTTGTCCATGGCTGTCCTAGCAATCGTTACCCTCATTTTCGTGTTCAGCGTAATAGTCGTCAGCATAGTACTGAGCTGATTTAGACGATGAATTATTCTGTTGGTTAAAGCTATTCATGGACTTCTGGGGCGGAAAAGAAGTTGTATTCTGAGTGAAATTTCCACGGCCTCTACCTCTAGGGGCATGTTGAACACCTCTCCCCCTTACACCTTGACCACCGTTTAAACGTCGTGCAAGAGCCGGACAATTATCCTTAAAATGACCCTCTTCTTTGCAATACGCACATTGATTTGGGCCATATGTAGGACGCTGGTGGGAAAACTCGTTACCTTGCGCGTTCCTCGAATACTGCTGTCGCAGTTGATAGTCGGGCTGACTAGTCGTGCGAGGCGGATAGGCCTGCTGGAGGAGAACCTTAGTTTTCAAATCTTTCGTCTTTTTATCTGCCTTGTCTAGCTCGTCTTTACGCCTATTCTCATAGTACTGGGCTGTAGCTAAAATCTGTGCTGACGTAGAGACAGCCCAAGCACTCTCAGAGTCTTTTAGTTTATTACATAGTTCAGGGAGCAAATTATGTACGAACTTGTCCACAAACAATCTTTGGCCACCCTCGGTAGCCATATCTTGGCCACTGTGGTCGGTGAATGTTTCCTCAAATCTCGTGAAAAAGTCAGACACATTCTCATCTTTCTTTTGTTTACATGCTGATAGCTTGTCCCAATTTACGCGTACTTCAGGCATTATTGTCTTCATGTACGCTATAATTCTACCGGGAAGTTCAGCTATTAACGGCTCAGGTTTAAAACCACCGACTTCTCTAGCATCTGTAGTCGCAATGTTCGCCCATGAGTCACCTAGTTCCTGATCGTGATCCGTATGACGTATCTTGCTCCATAAAGGATGTGGAACAACGTTCCCAAATAACATGTCTACATCTGCTAAATTCATTATACATGAGCTTGCAGTTTGCGATAACTCCTTATAATACCCAGTTGGGTTCTTACGAGGGTCAGGTAGTGACTGTTTGAGTGCTAATACTTCCGATCGTTTCCATGGGACATGTACCCATACACGCTGGAAATGGGGCAGAATTGGTGGATTAGCATTCGCATCACCTTCCCTCCAAACAGGAGGAACCTCTCTCATGGGGTACTGTTTCGCTCTTTTCCTACTAGACGTACCACATTCAGACGATGACCCAGAGTTACCACCTGTGCTTCGATATGATAATAATACCTCAACTGCTTTGTCGATATCGGGACCTACAATCATGCCTTCCCCGAATTTAAATCGTATACTACACAACTTTCTACAGTTGCTCTCTTGACCATTATCTTCCAAATCCTCACACAGAAAAACACACATCTGTTCAAAGACATATCTTTGCGTCGGTTCATCCCATTGACGGAAAACGTTCATGACGGACTCTACATCATATCTGGCTGTATCCAGAGCCCAATTCCGTGCTAACTTATTCAGGCATTCCCTCTCTCGATAATCAGGCATTTGGCTTCGTAACTGTCTTAGTCCCGTATTAGGGGTCGTTTTAGGCGACCGAAAAAGTGGTGAAGGAATGTTAGTAATAATGCTGGCCGTTTTATGCCAGACGGAAGGTGAAAGTGGAGGAATAACTGGTGTCAGAACAGAGTCACGCAAAGCAGAAATAGAAGCGTTCGCAGAACTAGTATCGGAAGAAATAGATGGTGCGCTAGGCGAAGTTGTAGAAGGAACAGTAGGAGAAATAGATGTGACTGGTGAGCCTTGAGGAGGCTGCACTAGAGAAATAGAAGCCAGCTGAAGAGTAGCTGGTGAGTGCTGTAGAGGAGCTGGTATAACAGCTACCAGAGGTGCAACTAAAGGTGGCGGAGGTGCTGTGGCATTTTGCGCATAGGGTGGTGGCGAACTCAGCAAATGCGCCATTAATGGATCTTTCTCACACTCTTTTACTGTCTCTTGCTGAAGAGATGGTAAAACAGGATAGCATTTATCTATTGCCATTTTACGTTGCCTGTGCAACTGCTCACTTATTCGATCCTCTTCGTTGTCTTTAAATTTTATCACGGCTTGTATTACCGAAATACCCCTTTCCCTCTTATTCTTCTTTTCTAGTTTAATTGCCTTTTGTTTGGTCTCTTTACGCCATAAGCGGAAAGAGTCAAACATCGCCGGTCGGGCTTTCTTTTTGAACAGTTTGATCTCTAGGTTATCTAGAATTTCTGAGTCGAAACTACCATATTGGGGCCATTTTAAAACACCATCTTTACGGGTGTATTTTATCCACACTTCATTATATGTGATAGGACCTACGCCATGTTTCACATAGAGCTCATACGTTGGAGTTCCAATTGGAGGAACCGGACACGAATCCTCTAATCGGGAGTCCCTATTATAACCAAGACAAAACAAGTTTCCAAGTCTGCTAAAACCAGGCATCTTCGCCCACTAGTCTAGCTTCAAACTTCAAAGGTTTATCTATTATGATATTTCTCGTGAAAACACGAGTCCTTTGGCTTTGGGGCTTGCAAGTGCCAAATCAAGTCGTATCTCCAGGATACCAAAAACTAAGGACAAACTAAGGACTGGGAGACGCTCCACTTATACTTAACTGAAGTATTTGAAGATCGGTGACGTCGCTAGAAGACTCGTCTATCGTTTCGCTCTACCAAGGATCACTGGGTCCAAAACAAGGCGATAGTCAGGGCAGCAGTCCTTCGTAGCCGTCGGGACGCGGGGAACCTCGCAGCAAAGACCTTCGGAACCACGTCGACATACAGGGGTCGCTGAAGTGGCTGGCCGTCCTCCGGAATTTTCACACGAAGCTCCTCACGAACATCTGGCTTGGACCGTCGCTGCTTGATATCGCCCCGAGTTGGGCGCCAATTGAGGTACCGGGTTTTTAGGAAACCGGTGGTGCCAGGGGACAACACCCGAAGACCTCTGAGTTCTCCCTTGTTCCGGACTACAGAAACAAGAGTCTTCTAGTCGCCGTCAGAGATCAAGTTTTTATTGGTTGCTACCAAGTAACACGTGTCCTAGAAGCACGACAAACACGGGTCATGTATTCTCAGGAGACTGTACGTGTTCGTTTTTACAGAACCAGTCTTCTCCTTTTATACAGAAATAATGGCTTCAAACAAGAATTCTTGAGTTTATGATATGGCTGTAAACATATTTCTGTAATAATACAAAGTGCGGCGTCACGTAAGCAAACCCACATTTTAGATGTCCAGTTCGTGACAGATTACCCAGCAAGATCCGGGACTCCCATCAGATATCGATGAAACACCCATAAAGGCAGGTACCACCCAGTCATAAAACTGGCCATAAAGAAGAAGTATGGACAGGTGCATGTTTGTAGAAAGCATGTTCTGTATGGGGTGAATGGTTTTGTGGAATGTTATGTGTCGATAGTATCGTATTCGGCCACTGGGCGGGGAGCCGCCCAAACAGGTTTGGCTTAAGGCAATGGAGTCAGTTTGGACAGGTCAGGGGGAAGTCAGGGAAGGTGGACGTGTCCTTTTGGATCAAGCTCGACCTTTAATTGACTTAACATGAGGGCAAGAAGTAAGATGGATGCCGTTCACAAAATGGAGTCTAAGGGATTGGGACGGGAACTACGATTTAGGGGTGTTGGCAACCCTCGATTGTCACGCAAATACATAGGAATGATGTCCTAATCATTATCGGTTCACGGACACTAAATTCGTCATGGTACGTTGATATTTTGTGACACGGGTATTGGACCTCGATATTGGGATAACAATAGGGTCCAGATTTTCAGAACCACAGTCCAAAAGAATAATGGCCGCCGTGCCGCTTTGATCCGCAATCATCCTAGCTCCCTCCGTCACAGCAAGAAGCGCGGTCTCCATCCTGTGCATGGGGCAGAACCCTGTTTGTGAGACATCCAGTAAATTATTTGTTTCCAGAAACTCAGTGAGAATGTTATTAACATATTTCTCCGTGATTTTGCTTACCCAGGGCAACAGGTAGATGGGACGATAGTTCCCTGAATTTTTCTGATCTAAGTTAGCCTTTTTCAGGAGGGCTCTGACCGATGCCTGTTTCCAGCTCCGTGGTACAATGCCTGTGGATAGAGAGGTGTTAATCAGGTCAAGGATGGTGGGAAGAATAGAGGAGGAGACTGTCAGTAGGCACTGTCAAACATTCCCCCCCACTACAGAGATCTGGGCCTAAGTCCATTGTTTGTTTGCACACCATGCCTTTCCAGTTTAGACCCAGCCTAATGCAGAACAGTCTTGACCCTGCTCTCTATTGGAGCAGTCCAGTCCAAACTGCCAGGCTAGGCCCTCCCTGGGCCAGAAACAAGCATCCTGGGCCCTGTTTCGTGGTATCACCCCTGATCAGCCAGGCTAGCTTGACTCCAGTGGCATAGTGAGCACGGGACCCATGCCTGGGCATACCCTTCTCACTTAGGGCAACAAATGCAAAAAGAACAATGGATGGATGGAGAGATGCAGCGTAAAGAAGTGGATGATGTACCGAATATTTTCAGTCATCAGCAGGAAGAAGAGGAGGAAGCATTAGCAGCACAAGAGAAATCTGTCTATACATGAGTCTGATTCAGAGTCAGACTTTGAACAAGACTTGGCTACCCTCCAGCCGGCACAAAAGCATCGGACAGTAAGTACACTTACCCTTGATACAAATCCCAAAACATCGGCTTCCTCTGAAAAGACTGCTTACGGTCCGCGACTGCAAAAAGGCCATGGCGCGCACTGAAAAACTAAATCGGAAGCTCTGCCTGCGGGCTGGGCTCTGAAAGTTCAACCAACAGCAGCGGCCTCCACCTCCTCCAAGTCTGGCATCGAAAGAAAAGTATGGTTCAAGAATTTTTTTGTTATACACAGATGATGCGTGGGAAGCCCACAGGATGATTGTTTCATTGTAGTGGGTTGTTTAATCGGAAAGTACTTGAGTTTACCAGAAGACCTAGAAGTGTGCATGGCTGTAGTGACTGGTCATTTCTGTTGACAGGTCATCTTTGTTGACTCTTACTGGCTGATGAAGGAAGGCGCTTATGTAGGATCAATGCATTCTTTGTTTTGGAGCTCTCGGCTCTCTATTTAGGTCTGATGGTTATGGGTCTTTCTATCGTGATGAAGAAGAAACTTGTGTTGATTCAGGCTAATGACAGAATGTTGGTGCCTAACATCATGAGACAGTTAGGAACCAGGGTGCTTTCCCTTTCCAGGAAAGCACAGACTGTGGCATTGAGCATCTATAAAAATGTCTTTCCCTGGCAGCAATTAATCTTCCAGGGAAACAAAACAGTCCAAAAGACATTTTAGGCAGTGGGCTAGGGGAAATGAAAGTCAGTGAGAATGCCCTATTTGGGTTCAGCTCCGACTCCGGAGCAGACTCCACGGCCAGCACCAGTGAACAACATGGAATCTGTTGTACTGTCAGTCTCTACCTCAGCCGAAGTCAGGCCTCGAACGGGTCTGACATGCCCGGTGCATTCTAACTCTGATACAGTACCCTTAACTAGGAGCTACTCTCTTGAACTCCCAACAACTTTTTGAAGCAGACTCTGACCTTAGTCAACCACCTTTGGTGATTATGGGGATTAATTTCTGCCACAATATCATGATGGCAATTTTGTATTTGGATCTACCGGACGCAAGTGGTTTGGACACTTCCCTGACATGGTGTTGGGTTCTCCCTCTGGCCCTTCAATGGAAGACAGCCTCATTCACTGTAGTCCTAAGAAGAGTGGCTGAATTCCTGGACTTGTACTTTATATCTGTTTGCATTAACACAAGTTTTCTCCCTGAAGTCTTAAAATCTAGGCAGACTTTATCTGAGCCCTTGCTGCCATTTAACGATGCCCTGACTTTCCCCCTCGTAGGTATTTGGGGTAAACTCTGTGCCTGCCTGTGATCAGACAGGTAACAAAACGCCAAAGACCTTCTCCAAGTGACCCTGCCTTTCTGACGCAGCACCCTACTACTGAGAGCCTGCTAGTTCAGGCATCTGCTAGCAGGGTTAATGCCAATTCTTTCCCTACAACACCCCTTAACAGAGAATTGAAAGCAATTGAGGCATTCAGAAAGAGGATGTTTTTATCAGCTAGCCTCACCCTTCAGTCAGACTATTCAGGCCCACGCCAACCGAAGGAGACCAGACAGTTCACAACCTTTGGATTCTTACACAATCTTGATGGATCTTGCCAATTCACGAAAAAGCTGACTCTGCCCTAGAAAGCTTTAAAGAAAGTAGAGCAACAGTGGGCTCCTGTGGTCTTTCCACACCCGCAAGGAAGTAAGTGCAAAGGTTTGGCCCCTTTTGAGGCTTACCCAAGGCTCACCACCCCAGTAATAGGCAACCCAGTCCTTTTAGGGACCGGGTAGGAGATCAAGCTTCCTTGTCCCCTGCCTATCCAGAGCAGACTCCAAGCCCCTTTAGTTTGCCTTTGGCACCAACAACACAACACTCTGTAAGAGGCTTAAACATGAATTTTCTTCACAGGTGGCTGGCTTTAACATCTGACAGATGAGTCCTGCAGATATTGCAACAGGGCTACTCAACGCTGACCTAGGTTCTGTTTGGACTGGATCCAGGAGACTAGGTGATAGGGCTGGACTTGCAGGACTCCCACTTCCATATTCTTGTCTTACAGGCCTACAGGTGCTACTTGTGGTTTAAGGTGAACCTTTCAGACTCCCCACTGCCCATCAGGTGTTTCATGAAGGTGATGGGGTAGTCACAGTATACATCAGCGATCGGGTGTGCCAGTCTTTCCCTACCTAGACGACTGGCTGATGAAGGCAGGCTTGCCACAGTCAGTCATGGACCACTTCCAGAAGACCGCGAACCTCCTGAAATTTTTTGAGATCACTATCAAGATCCTGAAGTTACACTTGACTCCTTTGCAAAGGCCCCCTTTCATCTGAGCCATCCTGGATATGATGTGTTATTGGGTCTTCCCTTCGAATCAAAGTAAAGGATATTCGAGCTATGATCCCCGTGTTTAAGCCTTTGCCGTCTGTGACAGTAGCGCTTAGAATCTTTTTGACTATTGCAACTTCCTAGTCACTTTGCATGGTGGCATATGCTGACTGTGCAGTGGGAGCTGAAGTCTCACTGAGCCCAGCACCAAGGGAACCTGTCTGATTTCATCCAGGTGTCTGAGAAGACTGCACGAGATTTGAAATAGTGGCTCCTGAACCGCAATTGGGGCCAGCAGTTGACCCCTCTTCCAGCCAAACCCATCGCTGACGGTGATGACCGATGCATCACTGCTGTGTTGTGGAGGTTCATCCAGTAAAGGTCTGCGGCTGAGACGCATCTCTACTACATCATTGTTGGAGTCGTGGGCCATTCGCTTGGTGGTGTAAGCTTTTCTACCGTCCATCAAGAGTAGTCTGGTTCAGGTTCTCAGAGGCAAAATCAATGCCTTGCGGTATTGCAACAGTCTGGGCAGGGTGAAGTTTAGGTCTTGGGCCCTGTGCCAGGACGCTTAGCTCCTGTGGAACTGGCAGAATTGTCAGGACATTTCTTTGATCGTACACCACCAGTGAGGATCTTTAAATGCCACAGCTGAAAAACTCAGCCAACTAATGTTAGTGGATCGCAAATGACAGTTGCACACATAGGTGGCAGAGGGCATTTTCCAGCAATGTGGAGAACCCTGGCTCTGTCTTTGCCACTGTCAAGAACACACAGTGTTGAAAGGTTGCGCATTGGAGTTCCCGAGAAGGCCGTCTCTCGGAGATGCATTCTGCCTAGAGTGGAGAACAATACACCTGTATGCCCCTCCACTGCCCACGAACAGGCCAAAGTATGAAGAAGATGAAGAACTACCAGGCTCCGGATTGTACCAGGAGTGTGTGGTACCTGAAACTTCTGGGTATGAGCATCTGTCCTCTGATCAGGCTGGCACATCAGGAGCATCTCCTGAGGCAGCAGTAGGGCAGGGTCTTGCGCCCAGGCCTGCACAAGCCACACTTCTATGTGTGGAGATTAAGCTGCGATAGACGACTATATTTGATCTATCTCCTGAATTAGTGTATTGTATCCTTGTGGCCAGTGTGTGACTTGGTGTGGCATTCGTATTATGGACCATTTGCAGGCCAAACTGGTGGACGTCCTGTTTGTATTGTTTTTTGCCCAGTAAGGACTTGCAGTGCGCATAGGTAAAGATGATCTGTCAGCCTGTTTTGGCCTTTTTGCATTTACCTGTCCAACCATCTTTGTTCAAATCACCAGTTGTGATGCGATTTCTCAAAGGTTTAATTCACGTATTTCCTTCTAACCCCTTCATGATGCCATAGTGGAACTAAAGTTTGATCCTTACTTTTCATATGGGCACTGCTTTTGAGCCATTGCATAGTTGTCCTCTGCATCTCCTGGCCCTGAAGATAGACGTTCTCATCACAATAACTTCAGCTCATTGTGTGAATGAGCTTCATGCTCTCTGATCAGCAGCCCTACACCGCTCTCTTTCCGAACAAATTGGCGCATAGGACCAGAGCGGCCTGTGTACCAAACGTTGTTACTCCCTTTCATATCAGACTCTCCGTCACACTTCTGATGTTCTTTGCTCCATCTAACCCTTAAAAAGAGAAGGAGAGACTCCTTCATTTGGATCCTAGAAGAGAAGTGAGCTTTTTCATCAGTTGTACCAAAGACCATCAGATGGATGATCAGCTATTTGTGGGGGTTCACTCTGCCAAAGGAAAGGTAAGGTAGTGCAGAAGAGTACTTTCTTTCCAGGTAGATAGGCCTCTGCATTATTATCTGCTACATGTTGGCAATGAAGCAGCCTCCAGAAGAAAGGAGTACCCATTCCACCAAGACTGCTACCACTTCACTGACATGCTGGGTGCAATGTTGGAATAAATGCACATGTTCACAAATCATTATTGCCTTGTCAGCCAGTCCTGAGGGGAAGGACTCTTTGTCCGTTAATTCCTGCATGACTTCCTCAGACCCACCAGGGGGAGATTCTGCTTTTGTATCTACTCTAAAGTTGAGGAATCTGTGGTCGGAAGTAAGCATCAGAAAATTGTTACTCACCTTCAGTGGATACTCAAATCACAGATTTCTAAAAAATATTAATTGTTTAAGATAATATTGTTTGATGAATGCCATTTATCCATTATTCTGCAAAGGAGGCCTGGCCTGATGTGTCTAGGAGCTGCTTGTAACATGGCCTCCATTTCTTTTTTATCACGTTTAGCATGTGTCTAGAATATTGTGATGGGAACTAAATCGTTTTGGGATTGTTCTTGAGCGTGGTAGCCCTCTTTAGCGGTCCTTGGTCATCTACCTTAGCCTACTCCGTGCTTCTCTGTTAGATGAATTTAGTAGATGGGCTTGCAGCTAAAGTTCACGTGAGGACCAGGCATGTTAAAGTTCCTTTGGTTCAAACACTGCTGGCCCTGTTCATCTAACTTGGTCTTTCTGCTCTCTGGGTCCTCCGAACGGCTCCTAGTGATATTTGGACCTTCATGAGCTGTGTCCGGTTTGAAGCAGAGGTCAGCTTATCTAGATATGGTAAGTCTTGTGCTACACTTTCTCTACCTACCTCAGTTTCTGATCTGAACAGACTGATGGCCTCTATATCAGGTTTTACTTTCATTTTTAGGCTCCTTCAGAGATGTTTTTTTGTCAAAAGTTGTTTTTGTTTCTACTGTTAGTTAAAAAAAAAGGCATGCACACAAGGAGTTTCAGGTCTTTACACAGAATATACAATGTGTTCCCACTATTTGGTAAAGCAAGGCTAGGTGCTATCAAACCTACAATGCTACCACTGCTTTTCTAACAGAGTCGAATGGTACTGTTCAAAATCTGTCGGAATTACAGCAGCAAACAAAAGTTTTGTTTTTAATTCGAATATTGAATAGTTTTTCATTTTTTTCCACAATGCCAGTTGTACCAGTGGCAGCCGATGTGACGGCAGACGAAACAGAAGCGCTTAAGGCAGAAATAACAAAAGCTGTCAAGCAGGTGCAAGAGGCAGGTGAGTTGTGTTTCTGTTTTTACCAATGGATGCCGAGAACTGGTTATTTTCTAATACGATAAACAGTGGAACGTCACTGTGAAATTTGGTTTTGAATAGCAAAGCTGCATCAATTTCATTCTATTGAATAAAACTTTAGGTAGGACTGATCTTCCACAGGAAAATGCCTTGAATATGTCCCATACCCAAACAATGTAACGAGGATAAGTGCGCATTTCTACCCACATCCAACCTCCACATCCAAACTGGATCACCATCCAGTTCCCATGCCAGAGTTGAAGTTCCTCAAAGGCATGTAAACACTGGCACATTCATTTGAAGAGAATGTGTTTTGCTTGTGTTCTCAAATGTTTTGGATAAAGGTGGTTTGGTAACCGCATACGGAATGCCACCCCGGCCACAAACAGGCTTTAGAAGCATGAAATATAAGAGATAAAGGTAATTTACTTTAAATTTACTTATAAATAGGATATGTGACTTTAAAGACAGATACATTTAAAATCAAGATGTATTATTAAGATAAAATTGCAAACAAAAAAGGAAAGATTGACTCAGTAGAACACGTTCAGACTGGGTGGATGATTGCATAAAACAGTGAGGCAAGCATATGGCACAATCAAATACTTCAAAGTGACAGAGGACCTCAGGTGTCTTACAAATTATAAATCCCACCAAATCCTGGTTTTGCAAGCTGTACAACTAAAAAAAATAAAAACTAGCATTGGCATAGCCAATAGGTCTCACCTTTGGTAACTTGTAAGTGTTTAGACAGAGCTATTGGCTTTGCCAATGTATTTAAGCTATGTTCTAGAGCAGTGTGGCTGCTTTGCAGCATCTTGAGAAATTATAATAAAAAAGTGTTATAAGCATTTTTGTTACCTTCTATATAACCAAGAAGACATTATGTACAACTGAACGAACCTATGAAAAGAAATAATGAACGTCAAAAAATCTCTTCTAGTTCTTTTGTCCTGGCAATGCTCGCGACTTATTCCTGCCTGTTCCAATTCTTGTTTGTTATAGTTTTTGGGTGTTATTTTGTGGGTGGGGGGACATAAACAACGGGAGGGTAGAGGTTGGGAAATAGTATCTGAATTACAACACGAGCAGCGGACGAACAGTAGGGGAGAATCAACAGATGCCACATACCAAGGGCAGACTGAGGTGGTGCTGAGTGATCCTAAGGTGTTGCTGAGGTAGTGGTGCATTGGTGCGGAGGTGATGCTGAATGATACTCAGGTGGTGCTGAGTGATGCAGAGTTGGTGCTGTGCTGAAGTGAAAATGCTCTGATGCTGAGGTGGTGCTGGGCTGATGCTGAGGTGGTGCTGGGCTGATGCTGAAGTGGTGCTGTGTTGGTGCTTAACTGCTGCTGAGGTATGGCTGTGCTAGTGGTGGTGCATTGATGCGGAGGGAACAAGGTCCAGGAGCTGTAACCAACAACCGGTAAGAACAACCTCATAATTCTCTTCCAGGAGCTATGAACCATAAAAGGGTCAGACCTGGGGGGAAAAGAACTACTAGCACATAGGAAAGTTTTCATTGTTGCATAATGCATAAGAGAACATGAAAGATATCTCAATGCATTAAAAGGAATATTTCACCGTAAAGGAGTTCAGTATCAGGGCTAGGAAGACAACCAATATATTTAAAGTTACACATACACACTTATGAAAATCCCAGGGTGCTTTTTTATAAAAATGTTTATTTAATAGTTATATATGACTTCATATTAACACTTTCCTAAAAGAGTACTGAACTAACGTACTTTTAAATAAATGTTAGTGAATTTAGCAGCTGCATGTTAGGATGGTCTTATTGCTGAAAAATCTATTTAAATAAACAGTAAATAGAAAGACGTGCAATTGGAGAACTCCAAGTCTAAGTTATTAGTGCCAGAACACAAATGCTATAACTAGTGCACAATTTGTGAGAAGTCACGCTTGGACGGAAGCCTGAATGTTGTCAAATGAATCATTTTTTATAATAGCGAGAGGTGCTAAACCAGTCAGTGAAGAGGGAATATTTCTACAGCGTCTTGACTACACTGAGCAGCACAGGCATGCTAACTCTACTCAGTACAACCTGTCCGAGAGCGTACACTTTCTACTGCTCCATGGAGCTTTTAAAGTAGTATGACCATGTGTGATCCCCACTGCAGCAGCACCCACGTGTTCTGGGCCAATTAACACATCGACAAAGGTTCACAGACAAATCGAAAAGCAGACCGGCCACGACTATATAATAAATAGCGCATGCATAACCTAAGTGCCCCAACACAGTCCTTTGCCACCCTAGATCTGTCTCATTAGAAGCACAACCACACCTCCCCTTTTCACTGTAGTCAAGCTGCGTATAGTACTTCTGCTTTGATGTACTGCAGTCTGGGACCTTGGCTGAACTGACGGAGAGTTACAAGGTTGTCTCTGATTTCCCAAAAGCTGGAAGACTGCAGATTACCCCAACCAACATCAAACAGCCAGTCCATGTGATTATCTTATCTTAACTGTTTGACCAACTCATACTTTCCCTGCATCGTAAACCGTTTCATGGTTGAGTAATACAATGCTAAGGTGCACATAGCAAGTCTATTAAATAACAGGCAATGGAGCAGGGAGGGAGAAACAACTACGAGCTTCAGTGTTCTAACCGGGTCTCGGTTTAGAGCCTTTACTTTAATTTGGGGAATGCGCTGAATATTGCTTTCTTAGAAGTTTGTGCACTTCTTTGTTGCCAATTATGACCCCGCCCGGGTGGTATTGCTGATGTGAATAAACGGTATGCCTACCAATGGCAAGGAGCGTCGTGCAACGTCGTCGGGCCCACTTGGCCCCAAAACAAGTGCTTAAGCATACCACTGATTAATTCAAGTAGAGGACATCGAGGGGTCTGCATTGAGGGAGGTTCTCGAACTGAGGACGCAGGGTGAAGGATGAACATGTGATGTTCTCGCTCGGCACTCAGGACTTCGGTACCAGTGGTGTGTCTGCCCTTGATAAATGTCGCCTCCACTGAGCCTTTGACCGGCTAGGCACACTTTAGTGGGGGCAAGTAAAACAAGTGTGCGCTATATAAAACAAGATTGAAAGGAAACCCCTGAAAGCGGCGTGAGGGGCCAACTGGCAGAGCAAGAGACGGGAGTAAGGCTTAAACAGCACTGACAGCCGAGTGCAGCTCGTGCAGGAAGTGGCAGTTACAAGGCATGGTAGGCATGATTTACAGGGCATCAGAGTGACTGAAAACAGCAGCACTCTTGCTGAATGAGAAATCTGCCCCTTGACAGGGAAAAAGAAACAAGCCCTGAACACGATCAGAAGTAGGCCAAAAAAGAGTGCTTTCAAAGTATCCTAAATAAATTGAGGAGTTAGAGCGTGTGGCAGGGGCAGTCCTCATTGGAGGATACAAAAGGCCAATAGGAGGGCCTACTAAGTGTATTCACCAAACAGAATCCTGTGTTTACAAAGGACAGTAAGATGAACCAATGAAAAAGATGGACGGTGCTTGAACCTCATATTGTAGATACAGCATGTCTCAGAGACCACACATCCGCTGCCTAGGGGCACAAGGTATCTGGAAAAAGGAGGCTTTGCTAATTGTTGATTTCCAATGCACCCCCACCCGCCACAACCTCGCAGATAAACCATCTGTGTAAAAGAACACCGCTCTTCTTTTCACTTTGACAAAGGGCTTGCATGGTGGCATCTGGTTGATAGAGGGTCCACTAAGTAACACTGAAGATCGTTTGGTGTGCTTTTGATTTATTCTGTACTTTGCTGTTTGTTTCTACTCTTTGTCTGGCTGAGTGGGTGTAATTCTGTACAGGGGGAGTTGCTTTCTGTTTAGTAGCTCAGCAGGCTGTGCTACCAACATTGAAAAGGCTCCGGATGTAGCAGAAAATTAGACTGACAGAAATATCTCTATTCCATGTTTAAGGCAGTGCCTTAATTGCTCCTTTCTGTGCTAAGCCTTCAGCTATGGGTTGGAATAAGTGTCTGTTTGGTTATATTCCCTCTGAGCATCATCAACTTTAAGCCTGGTATAGACTCTTGCGCCTTTCAGACACTCATGAATAGTAAACAGAAGATGCTTTATCTTTTTGTTTTCAATGTGGTCACATTGGCAGTAAATCTGATTGTAAGTGGCGTATTCAAAAGTCTCGGATCCGTGACAGCGAATCCTCACATAGCTTGTCAGGCTTTTGGAATGCCCATATCTTCCCTTGATCACAAATTCTTTCTCAGGTTCAGGTTATAATACTCTGGCTCATAAAGATAAGTGCGTTTTATATAGTACTAGAAAACTGCAGGAAAGGTTAAGATTTTGGTAATCTGGGCAAACGTGGCAAATTACAATATGTGGACCTTAATCCTTCATTTTCATCTTCACAAATAACAATAGGTTCGAGGCATGTGAGCTGTAGATCACATGCTTTGCCTACTCCTAACATCTAGTGTTGGGTCCGGATGTTTGCAGTTTGTTTTTCTTCGAAGAAGTCTTTTCCAGTCACAAGGTAGGTGACTCCTCCTTTTGGTGATAGTGCGCATGGGTGTCGACTCCATTGTTAGATTCTTTTTTCTGCCATTGGGCTGGGACGTGAATTGATGCGCTCCAGTTCGACACGTTTCTTCGGTTTCCCTCGGTGCGCAAGACACTCACCCTCGACGGTATTGTTTTCAATCACGTATCCCATTCTCCGCATATCGTATTTCCTTCTAAAAATCCTCTTTCGATCGGGAAGCTCATGGAAGGCCGTTGGGCCTACCTGCATCTGTCCGCCTCGCAGTTGATGGAACGGACTCATTCAGATTCTGCCCTCAGTGCCACGCGAAGTTTCCACACACTGACTGACACGAAGTGTGCTTGTCTCCAGAGCACAGAGAACAGGACTGCGATGCGTGCAAGGTTTCCGCTCCAAGTAGACACTTTGCGACCGTCAGGCTCAACGTTGCGACATGCAAAGCCAACACACAAGTTCCATTCCGGACATCTCGAGGGAGGATTCGGGACAAGAAGCCGGAGACGCAATGGGAACCGAAGAACAGGTTCCCATATCCAGCTCTGACTACGGCTCCAAGG
Source organism: Lissotriton helveticus (assembly GCF_964261635.1). Classification (NCBI taxonomy): domain Eukaryota; kingdom Metazoa; phylum Chordata; class Amphibia; order Caudata; family Salamandridae; genus Lissotriton; species Lissotriton helveticus. The sequence goes on from NC_136065.1 coordinate 376,529,377, forward strand.
GGGACGCCGAAATCCCGCAAGGGCAGCATACCATGAGTACAGATCCTCCCTTGCCCCAAAGTCCACCTCAGTCCAAGAAGAAGGCTCCGGTCCAACCCACAGCTCCGGGCCACGGTCTGCACCAAGAACATGTTTCCGACGCCCCACCCTCCGGCTCGGCACTGAAACACACCCAAAAGCCTTCCAGCTCCAAGCCAAGTTGTCCGAAAATGGGCTTCGATCCGAAACCTTCGGGATCGAAGTCGAAGCCAGGCTCCGGCCTGCCCCCTTCGACGCCAAAAACACTTTCAGGTCCAAAATTATTAGGATCCAAAATATCAACAACAAAACCATCAGCACCAAAACTTTCGGCACCAAAAGAACCGGACGTGACGATTCCTTCTCAAGAACAACATTTCGATGCTCTGCCTACCAAACCGGATCCGAAACAGAGACAGTTGTACATCCATCCAACTACTGGACATATCACCACAAAAGTGACCCTTAAGAGGAAATCTGCACAGAGGAAACCTACCACATTCCTTTAAATAGGAAGAATGTCGGGATTAATCCTTCTCCTCCGCCTCAATCTTTATTAATTTCACCTGAGCACACACCATCACATACACCTGCGGATCAGGAGGATGGGGATAGGGATGGGGCTGGGGACATTGCACCATAACTCCCAGACCCATGGGCAGCTTATAATGCTGACTTTCCCACAGTAAATGATCCTGACATGTACCCTACCAAGCCCTCTCCACCAGACAACAGCGTAGGTTACATAGAACTGCTGGGTGTAGCTGCCAACTACCATGGTGTACAGCTGCACAAAGAATCCCTTGAAGAGGATGTCCTTTTTGAAACCCATAGCAGCACACAAAGTCATCACACACACTCTTTATGCTCAAGGGTATGATCAGGCACATTGATGGCATATTTGATGACCCCGTTAGGGCCTGTATCCATACCCCTAGGGCAGATAAAAAGTACAAGCCAGCACCATCTGACCCAGTGTACATAAAAGGACAATTACCATTGGACTGCCTAGTGGTGTCCCACGCATGTAAAAGGGCCAACTCTCAAACTAGAGGAGATGCTCCATCCCCAGATAAAGAATCTAAGCTCATTGACGCTTCGGGGAAAAGGGTAGCCTTTAACGTCAGGCGCATCTCTAACACGCAAGCGTTGCTCGCAAGGTATGACAGGGCGCATTGGGACGAGATGGAGCAGTTGCTCCAATTTCTGCCCGATGAACATAAATCTAAAGCGCAAGACTTAGTGCGGTAAGGACAGCTCATTTCAAATAATGCAATCAGGTGTTTCCTAGATGCTGCAGACACTGCTGCTAGAGCTGTAAACACCAGCATCCTTTTAAGAAGGCACACCTGGCTATGTATCTCAGGTTTCAAACCTGAGGTTCAAACTTCTATACTAAACAATACTACACCAACACTATTGATAATGAATTACAGTACTTCCTAGGGAGCTACGTAATCGATGTTTGGACTCTTTATCTGACTAATTGTCACCTTTTTGCTACAGCTTAACAAATGTTCTGTCAAGATGAAAGGAGTATTGACTGCTAGTCATCTCAATGATATGGGTTACTTAACAAATGGATATAGTTTTTATAAGGTTTTGTCTGTAACTATGGTATGATTGACTGCAGTTGGACAAAAATTACAAACCATTACAGAACATTATTAATGGCTGATGATAATTGTTTTTGCAAACACATGACTGGTTCCTTTACAGAAATGTTGCTTATTCACATTGGAGACTACAAAATGTTCTCTGTCTGTCCATTGAAATCCGCTCTAGAAGACCATCTGATTACTTCTTCTAATGTGGATGTGATGTTGTTAAAATATTTCTTGGTCTATGACTTAATATGCATATTATATGTAACTGTTGACACAGCTATTTTTATTCATATTGTGCCTTGAAGTGCCTATCTGATACTAATTTAATGATTTTGAATGAGATGTTATGATACAAATCTAACTATTAGTCCAATAAATACTTGATGTCACATGCAATGTACGAGAGAGTCTTAGGAACGATTTCACATTAGCGCTGGTGGCATTAGGTTAAACTATTAGATTCTGCTTAAATTTCACACTTCCTCCTTTCTAGATGCCATTTACTATAGCGCTTTGAGTCATTTGATTTTACAATCAGTTTGTAATAGACCGTAATTATGGTCTGCTTCCCTATCCATCAAGCCATTTTGATATTGATATTGATAGCGTTTATTGCGGTTTCGTTTTTTTGACCCCGTTTAAAGATGGCGGCTGTTAGTATTGTGCCGCGTTAGTCCACTTTCTAAGTGGTCATAGAGAATGCACTATATAAGATTAAAGCCAAGATGGCGCAGACGCTAGACGCCACTTTCACTACTCGTGCTGAGCGATGCTGTCGTTACTGGTAAGCGCTTATGAGGCTTAACTTATATGCTATAGATTTCTTGACCCATACGGGGAGTTAATGTGGTTGCGTGTCTTCAGAAGGGGTTTTCTTATTATCATTCTATCCCCTGGCCACTGCGTTATATATTTTCTTGCCCACGTAATGGTATTGGTAACCCTCGTTTATAACGTCGCGGGTACTCCAGTTACACATTATTTGCAGGTGGTTTTTATGAACTTTTCTTCCTCAATTGCATTATTTAACTTCCTGTTGATTTTATCATTTATAGGGAATGGGCGACTGAGCTACTGGTCGTGAACCCCTTTACCAGTTTATCCGTAATAGAGATTGGGAATGATTTTTCCTCACTCGTTAGCTTGGCATTTTGCAAACATGCGCTACTGCCTCTGGATAGAATTTTGGGTTTCCCATTTGTACTTACATGAATATGAAGTTTAAGATGGAGAACTGGATATATTTATCCAATTCATTTTTCCCAATAGGTTCGTTGGTGATTTATTGTTCTTAGAAGACTTTTTGGAGAGGCTGCATACCTTGCCACGACCTACCGAATTTGTGAAGTGAGTTTTCCTAGTTTAAATGTTATGGATATTGTTGGGGTACTCAACATGTATATTTACGGTTATGGTTTTTGTTTCTCAGACACTCGTTTTTGGAGAACCTTAATAGCTGCTTATTGTATGCTCTACGTAACATATTGAACATTCTATAGAATTAGGTGAGTGCATAGTGTTGGCATCCTTTTCTTCTGACTTTGGGCTGCATCCACATTAGACTTGGGTGCATGCTTTTGTTTTCGACACTTGAGCATGATAATAGATAAGTTGGCCTCACACTTTTCCTTATTGCAGGAATTTGTGTTTGTTCACAATATTCACTTTATATATTCCTTACCCGTTTTATTTTATTTGGCTCTCACTAAGATTCTCTGTTCTTTATGATTTTAGAACGCCTTACAACTTATGATGATTGGTGGCGTATCAAGACTTTACTTTCACACGAACGAAACAATTTCGGAATCAGCACAAAAATATCTTTTTTATATTATTTTTACTAGCAGCCCGTCCCGACGTTGTCCGGGTATGAAATAGAATGTGTGTATTCAGATACGGTCATTCGCGTGTTCCCTCGCTTGAGGCCCAGCTGCAGCCCTGGTTGATGTTAGCAGGCGCATGTCCCCCCGCTTGAGGCCCAGCTGCAGCCCTGGTTCATGTTAAAAGGCGCATGTAATTAGTGTAGTGATCCACCGCCTGAGCCCGGCTACAGCCCTGGCTGATGTTAGCAGGTGCGTGTAATTTGGTTTAATGTGATAGTTCAGTAACAGCGCGCATGAGAGGCTGCAGTAATTGTCCCCGCAGACACGCTCAGTCGCGTGTGCCCCCGCTTGAGGACCAGCGGCGACCGTCTAACAATTAGAATTGTGTGAGTCTTGAATGATTGTTTCCCGCTGTTCTTATTTTTTTTATGACCCACACCGACGCTCTTCGGCCCGAGTGCTTTTTAGACGCACCCAGGCCAAGCCACACACTGCGTTCGGCCCTTTCAGACGCACCCAGGCCAAGGCACATACTGCATTCGGCACCCCCAGTATGTGTGAGACAACGGGCAGTCCCCCAAGGGAGTCTTGCGAATGGTTACTTACCACGCTTCAAGGTGAATGCCTTTGTGACGCCCCCAGCACACGGCCACAGCAGACAATCTGATTAATGTACGACCCAGATGGCATGAAGTGCGGAACGTAGCACACGCCCCCAGCGTTTGTCACGCCCCCAGCGTGCCCCTTGATGCGGCGCAGTTGCGTAATTGGCGCTTCACATGGCATGAAGGGTGGACAAACGCCCACAGCACGGATACACGCCCACAGCGTTTGTCACGGCCCCAGCGTTTGTCACGGCCCCAGCGTGCCCCTTGATGCGGCGATTACGACTCACATAGCATGAAGGGCAGAACGTACCACACGCCCCCAGCGTGCCCCTTGATGCGGCGCAATTGCGTAATTGGCGCTTCACATGACATGAAGGGCGGACACTCGCCCGCAGCGTTTGTCACGGCCCCAGCGTGTCACGCCCCCAGCGTGCCCCTTGATGCGGCGCAATTATGACTCACATGGCATGAAGGGCGGAACGTACCACACGCTCCCAGCGTTTGTCACGCCCCCAGCACATGCCCACAGCAGAACGCAGACACGCCCACAAGGGACTACTTTGCTGGCACGGTTCTTTTACCTTTTAAATGTATATGGTGGCCGTCTGCATAGCCTATGTCCTTCTGCTGCAACTGCCCTTTCCAACGCTGTATTGGGTGTTGTGATTGGTGCTGTGGTTACTGAGATTACCCGCCTCAAAGGTTTGGGCTCTCTCTTTATAATATTAGTATGGATTTTGGGTTCTATTGGTGCTTTGCTAGGTTTTTTAACTCACTTTATCATTGGAATTTTGAATCAGTGCACTTATTTTAAATGTCTGTGATTGACAATGTTTTTTTTGTCTATTGAGTTGTTTATTGATAACATGTATTATGATATTCTAGCCCTGAGGAAGTCTGTGGCTTATACCACAAAAGACCAAACACGTGTTGGCGGCTAGGATTGTGTTTGAAGAAGTGCTGTGAAATAAATGAACAATAAGAAGATCGTCTCGACCCTGATTTATTAAGGACTTTAACTGTTGATGAACCAAGCTCAGGATGTATTTGGTTTTTCCATACTAAACACACCTTTTAACAAAGAACACCTCTTTGGCCCGGTGGTAGATTCCTCACTGGAAAAAATGAAGAAAGACACTGAAGTGGCCAAATACATGGGAGCACTTCAGCTAACACAAGCGCATGGTTCCTTTGGCGCTCCTACTGCAGAGGGTTCAAAAATACCTCTTCAGAGTCCCCCTCCAACACAAAGCATTGACTTCCCTACACTCCCCCGACCATTTAACACCTGTCGGGGGCGACTTTCAGATTTCCTACCAGTCTGGCAGTCCATAACAACAGACAAGTGGGTACTGGAAATTATCCGTTCTGGTTACTGCCTGGAGTTCACTAACAATCCTCCAAACATTTCCCCAAAGTCACACAAACTCTCACCGGATCACCTAAACCTCCTCAAACAAGAGGTTCAGTCTCTCCTTCTAAAAGGGGCTATAGAGCCTATACCACCACAACACCACGGGTCGGGAGTCTAATCCTTTTGCCTTCTAATACCCTAAAAGGACGGTTCTCTCAGAGAAATATAGGACCTCAGAGAGCTAAATCTTTACATACAGTCAGACCATTTTCACATGGCAACACTTCAAGTTCAAGTTCAAGAATTTGTATAGCGCACTACTCACCCAGAGGGTCTCAAGGCGCTTGGGGAGGGGGACGTTATTTGTCGAATAGCCATGTTTTAAGTTCTTTTCTGAAGGCGATGTGGTTTTGAGTAAGGCGGAGGTGAGTGGGGAGTGAGTTCCAGGTCTTGGCAGCAAGGAATGAGAAAGATCTGCCACCCATGGTGGATCTTCGGATGCGCGGGACAGTGGCGAGGGCATGATTGGACGATCTTAGTTGTCGGGTGGGTTTGTAGAATGACAGTCGAGTGTTGAGGCATTCGGGTCCTAGATTGTAGAGGGCTTTGTGTGCGTGGGCGAGAAGGCGGAAAGTAATTCTTTTGTTGACGGGAAGCCAGTGAAGATCTTTTAAGTGTCCGGAGATGTGATCTTGGCGAGGGACATCTAATATGAGTCTCGCTGATGCGTTTTGGATGCGTTGGAGTTTTTTCTGTAATTTTGCTGTGATTCCGGCGTAGAGGGTGTTTCCATAATCCAGTCGACTCGTGACCAGTGCGTGGGTGACAGTCTTTCTTGTCTCGAGGGGGATCCAGCGGAAGATCTTTTTGACAGTGCGAAGTACGTTGAAGCAGGAGGATGAGACTGCGTTGACTTGTCTGGACATCGAGAGAGAGGAGTCTAGGATGAAGCCGAGGTTACGTGCATGGTCTGTGGGTGTGGGTGCTGTGCCCAGAGCGGAGGGCCACCAAGAGTCGTCCCAGGCAGTGGGGGAAGATCCTAGGATGAGCTCCTCCGTTTTGTCTGAGTTGAGCTTTAGGCGGCTATGATTCATCCATTCGGCTACATCTTTCATGCCTTCGTGAAGATTGGTTTTGGCGTTGTTGAAGTCTTTGGTGAGGGAGAGGATAAGCTGTGTGTTGTCGGCGTAGGAGATGATGTTAAGGTTGTGTTGACGCGCGATGGAAGCGAGTGGACTCATGTAAACGTTGAAGAGGGTGGGACTGAGTGAAGATCCTTGTGGTACACCACAGATGACTTCGGTGGCTTCAGAGTTGAAAGAGGGAAGTCGGACTCTTTGGGTTCTCCCAGCGAGGAATGAGGTGATCCAGTTCAAGGCTTTTCCTTGTATTCCAATGTTGCTGAGGCGTTGTATAAGGATACTGTGGCAGACTGTGTCGAAAGCGGCGGAGAGGTCGAGTAGAATGAGGGCCACTGTTTCACATTTGTCCAGTAGAGTTCGGATGTCGTCAGTAGCTGCAATTAGGGCAGTTTCGGTGCTGTGTTTGGCTCGAAATCCGGATTGGGATGGGTCTAGGGAGTTGTTGGATTCCAGGAAGGCGGCGAGCTGGCTGTTGACGGCTATCTCGATGACTTTGGCCGGGAATGGGAGGAGGGAGATGGGCCGGTAATTTTTAAGTTCAGAGGGGTCTGCTGTGGGTTTCTTCAGGAGGGCGCAGAGTTTGGCGTGTTTCCAGCTTTCTGGAAAGGTGGCAGAGTTGAATGAGCAGTTGATGACATCACTGAGATGGGGTGCTATGATGGAGTCTGCTTTGTTGAAGATGTGGTGGGGGCAGGGGTCAGTTGGCGAGCCAGAGTGGATTGAGTTCATTAGGCGGATCGTTTCTTCAGTTGTGATTGGGTTCCAGGCGCTGAGGGTGTTGGTTGGTGGGGTTGGATCTGAGGTGGGTGGGGAGGGATAAGCGCTGTGAGTGTTCTTAAAGCTGTTGTGGATGTCGGCAATTTTGTTGTAGAAGAAGGAGGATAGCGCGTTGCAGAGGTCTTGGGAAGGAGTAATGTCGTTGGATGCTGCGGAGGGGTTGGTGAATTCTTTGACGATGTTGAAGAGTTCCTTGCTGTTGTGGGAGTTGTTGTCGAGGCGATCCTTGAATGCTGATTTCTTGGCGGATCGAATCAGTTGGTGGTGTGTTCGGGTGGCTGCCTTAAGTGTGGCCATGTTGTCTATGGTCGGGATTTTTCTCCATGTTTTCTCCAGGGTGCGGCATAGCTTCTTGGATTTTTTAAGGTCATCGTTGAACCAGGGAGCCTTTTTGTTGGTTGATTTGATCTGGTGTTTTTTCAGGGGTGCTAATTCGTCAGCACTGTGGGTGATCCATTGCTTGAGATTGGTGGCTGCTTGGTTTGGGTCCAATGAGAGGGTGGGAGGGTTTTGATTGAGTGATGTGAGGAGTTGGTCGGAGGTGATTTTATTCCAGTTTCGACGAGGAATGGGTTGTGGGCGGTTGTTGTTTAGGGTGGATTTGTAGCTGAAGTTGACACAGCTGTGGTCAGTCCAGTGGAGGGCTGTGGTGTGATTGAAGGAGATGTGCTTGCTAGAGGTGAAGATAGGGTCGAGCGTGTGTCCGGCTGCGTGGGTGGGGGCGTCAACGAGTTGTTTGAGTCCGAGATTGGCCAAGTTGTCCAGAAGGGAGGTGGTGTTGCTGTCGTGTTTGTTTTCAAGGTGGTAGTTGAAGTCGCCTAAAAGAATGTAGTTATCGGAGGCGAGGGCATGTGGGCTGACGAAGTCCGTGATGTCATCGTTGAATTGGGTGCGGGTGCCTGGGGGTCTGTAGATGAGGGTGCCTCTGAGTGTGGTCCTAGGGTCTGTGTGGATTTGAAAGTGGAGATGTTCTGCGGATGTAAGATTATCTTCGGTGCTGGTAGTGACTTTGATGGTGTTCTTATGTACGATGGCGATGCCTCCTCCAGTTTGGTTGGTACGATCTTTACGGGTAATCTTGTAGCCGTCTGGTATGGCTATGGCGATGTCGGGTGCTGATGATGTGTTCATCCATGTTTCTGTAAGGAAGGCGATGTCAGGTGAAGCAGCGTCGAGTAGGTCCCAGAGTTCCGTAGCGTGTCTGTGGACCGAGCGGGTGTTGATCAGGATGCACTTCAGGTGGTTAGCGTCGGGGCGGCGTGTGACGTAGGGGGGTTTGGTGATGGTCCTGGAGCAATTGAACTTGCAGGAGAGGCAGGTGAATGGACCATGGGTACGTCCAGGGGTGGCTACGCAGCATTGTGATGTGCGACCGGTGTTGAGGGCGAGGAGGGACGCGACATCGTATGTGATTGTGGTGGACTGGGTACGGCGGGGGCCAGGGGGTCTGGCGCTGGGCGCGGTCCAGGCGCGGTCCAGGCGTAGACGGGCTTACCTTTGGCGCACCTTCGGCGCGACCGCTGCGCGTAAATGCATCTGTCATATATGGATAGTGGGAGGGGCGAGGGGCGAGGGAGGATGATCTTGGAGGCGGGGGGCGGGGCGGGGCGGAGAGCCGGGCTGGGGGTCGTCACAACAACAACAAGATGGCTGCAAGCCAAAAAGCGAGCGCGACGAGTTAGGGCACAGGTCAGGTAATGGCGGTCGTCAAACGCCAGTGGGGTCGGCGCTATAAGGCACTGCAGGCACAGGCAGCAGAATGAATATTTGAATACAATTCAGTAATTCCAAACGGGGCTGAGGCACAAGCGGCGCGAGCAGCGCTAGCTAATCAAGGTTCTGAAATCACAGGCACAAGCAGCGCGAGCAGCGCTAGCTAATCAAGGTTCTGAAATCACAGGCACAAGCAGCGTGAGCAGCGCTAGCTAATCAAGGTTCTGAAATCACAGGCACAAGCAGCGTGAGCAGCGCTAGCTAATCAAGGTTCTGAAATCACAGGCACAAGCAGCGTGAGCAGCGCTAGCTAATCAAGGTTCTGAAATCACAGGCACAAGCAGCGTGAGCAGCGCTAGCTAATCAAGGTTCTGAAATCACAGGCACAAGCAGCGTGAGTAGCGCTAGCTAATCAAGGTTCTGAAATCACAGGCACAAGCAGCGTGAGCAGCGCTAGCTAATCAAAGTATTTTTAAAAAGAAATCACAGGCACAAGCAGCGCGAGCAGCGCTAATTACATAAATAAGTGATTGCTGTTCAGTAATTAAGGCACAGGCACAGGCGGTGTGAGCAGCGCTACGATACCAGGGTGGGATTCGCAGCAGCAAGGGGAGCGACCTCCTTCGAGGATCTCGGGACGGTCACAGCGCTACGAGCGATGGGACGGGCAGGATATTCACAGTGGGAGGGAGGATGATCTTGGAGGCGGGGGGCGGGGCGGAGAGCCGGGCTGGGGGTCATCACAACAACAACAAGATGGCTGCAAGCCAAAAAGCGAGCGCGACGAGTTAGGGCACAGGTCAGGTAATGGCGGTCGTCAAACGCCAGTGGGGTCGGCGCTATAAGGCACTGCAGGCACAGGCAGCAGAATGAATATTTGAATACAATTCAGTAATTCCAAACGGTGCTGAGGCACAAGCAGCGCGAGCAGCGCTAGCTAATCAAGGTTCTGAAATCACAGGCACAAGCAGCGCGAGCAGCGCTAGCTAATCAAGGTTCTGAAATCACAGGCACAAGCAGCGTGAGCAGCGCTAGCTAATCAAGGTTCTGAAATCACAGGCACAAGCAGCGTGAGCAGCGCTAGCTAATCAAAGTATTTTTAAAAAGAAATCACAGGCACAAGCAGCGCGAGCAGCGCTAATTACATAAATAAGTGATTGCTGTTCAGTAATACAGGCACAGGCGGTGTGAGCAGCGCTACGATACCAGGGTGGGATTCGCAGCAGCAAGGGGAGCGACCTCCTTCGAGGATCTCGGGACGGTCACTTCAACAAGTACTACCACTTCTGCAAGAGGGCGACTTTCTGTCTACTCTAGACTTAAAGGACGCCTAATTCCATATTCCAGTCCATCCCTCTCATCACAAATTTCTCATATTTGTGATAGCAGGTCAACATTACCAGTTCAAGGTACTCCAGTTCGGAGTCACCACTGCCCCCAGAGTCTTCACAAAGTGTCTGGCGGTAGTCGCTGCTCACTTGAGAAGACAACACATCCATGTCTTCCCCTGCTTGGATGACTGGCTCATCAAAGCCAGTACGTATCCAAAATGTCTCCTGCACACTCACAGAACTATTCAGTTACTACATCAACTGGGGTTCACAGTCAAGGTGCTAAAATCACATCTCCAGCCTGACAATACACAAAACTACTTAGGAGCCACCTTAAATACTCAAAAGGCTCTGGCCTTTCCCAACACAGCCACAATTCGCAACATTCAGGCTTTAGTTCTCCAGTTTCAATCCAGTCACTCGCATCCAGGTAAGGTGTATATGCAACTACTGGGAATGATGGCATCTTGCATCATGATCGTTCCCCATGCCGGTCTGCACATGCGTCCCCTTCAGGAATGCTTAGCGAGTCAGTGGAACCAATCACAGGGTCTGTTATGCGATCTAGTGTTGGTAAGCGACCATACTCTTCCCTCTCTGCAGTGGTGGAACCCACAATATATATCAAAAGGACAGCCCTTCATAGATCCAGTTCCACAGACAATACTAACTGCGGACGCGTCCCTCACTGGCTGGGGAGCTCATCTTCAGCACCACACAGTGCAAGGCCTACGGAGCCAACAGCAAAATTTACTCCACATCAATCATCTAGAACTGCTTGCAATCTTTCTAGCTCTCAAGGCATTTCAAACTCACCTGGTTGGCAAAACTGTCATTGTTTGTACCGACAACATGACAGCTATGTCTTACATACAAAAACAGGGGAGGGACACACTCTCTCCAACTGTCCCACTTAGCCCAAGACATCTGGAGGTGGGCTATTCACCACAAAATCTATCTCCTAGTGAAAAGCACATCCCAGGAGATAACAATCAGATTGCAGACCTCCTCAGCAGACAGAGGCAGCAAATACACAAAAGGGAACTACACCCTCAGGTTCTTCTCCCGTACTTCCAAAGTTGGGGAGTCCCTCAGATAGATCTGTTTCCTACACAACAAAACGCGAAATGCCAAAGCTTCACCTCCAGGTACACACACCCGCTCTCCAAGGGCAATACACTATGGATTAACAGAACATGGATGCTTTTCCGCCTCTCTCACTCATTCCATTAGTGGTTCAGAAGCTCAGGCAAACATCCCTCACACTTATCTTAGTAGCTCCCACATGGGCCCATCAACCAACAGTTCACAACCGTTTTGGAGCTCTCTGTCCAGCATCAAAAGCTGCACCTAATATCCAGTTTCCTCACACAGAGCCATGGAGATATTCAGACACCAAGATCTCAAACAACTGAACTTCGCGGTCTGACTCCTGAAGTCATAGAGTTTGGTTATCTGAACCTTCCACCAGACTACATGAACATCATCTGGGAGGCCAGAAGGCCTACCACAGGATCCTGTTACGCAGCTAAATGAAAGCGCTTTGTTATTTATTGCAATAACAGTCACATCAACTCTCTTGATGCTTCCATACAAAACATCATCGACTATCTGTCGGCGTTTGGCAGGCAGCCCGGTGGCAGAGGGCTTGTTTTGCCGACATTGCGAGAGTGAGAGCGAGAGAGAGCCTCTCTTAGTATATTCTGCATCTAGCCCCGCTGATTGCGAGCGGCGGCGTTTTTTAGCGCACTCTGTTTTAAAATTGTATACTTAACCCTACCTTCAAAATTGTGCAGGTAACCAATTCCTGTTTACATTTTCAGAGGGGAGCGGCTGGCTGGGGGCTGTTTGTTATCTCGGGCTCCCAGCTGCAGCGGGCGCCATCTTTGCCTGGGCTCCAATCTGCCTGAAGCTTCCCTACACTCCTCCCTCGTCCCGCCCCTATTTAAACGACCGGTATGTGTCAGCGCAGCGGACGAGCGCAGCGGGCGCGACGTAGGCGCGCCGGAGTTGCGCCTGAGTTAAGCCCGTCTGCGCCCGTCCGCGGCAGGCCGGGGCATGGGGCATATCATTCTGCCCCCCGCCTTACTCACTCCCGCTCATTTATTATTTCTCTCCACGATTCCGTTCTCCCTCCCCCCGAGCCCTTTGTTAAGCACGCTATTTGCGGCTTGTCCGCACCCAGGACAACATTTCCTGAGATCATTCCTCCAGTTCCTATTCACCGGCCTTCGGACCTGGCCGGCAAGTCTCGTTCTTCCATCTCGGGACCTGCCCCTAGCACTCCCCTATCTGTGATGTACCTTAACACCCGGTCTCTGGTCAGCCATCAATCTGACATTTTCTATCTCTTAGGGTCGGAACAACCTGACATCCTATTCTTGTCCGAGACCTGGCTCACAGATGATTCCTCCCCTGATATCCTGGCGGCCATTCCCCCGGGATATTACATACTGCAAGCCAACCGCCCCTCTGGCAAAGTGGGCGGCGGGGTCGCAGCCATCATTAGGCACCCAATTCGGTTTTTCCCTGTAGCTACTCCCAGCATTCCCTTGACTGACTGTCTGGCACTCAGGTTGGAGCAACCTGGGTCCTCTCTTATATGTGTCCTAGTCTATCGCCCTCCCCAACCTATGCCAAATTTTTCAGCCCAGTTTGGTGAGCTTATTTCGCAGCTGACCATTAACAACTCCAATGTTCTGGTCCTTGGTGACTTTAATTATTGGCCATCGGACCCTCAAGAATCTTCTGATTCACATGCTTTTTCTGATCTTATGCTGGGTCTCAATTGTACCCAACATATCCACACACCTACGCACGTCAAAGGTCATATTCTGGACCAAGTATGGACTTCCTCCTTAAACATTTCCATTCCCCTCGTTCTTCCCTGTCTTTGGTCCGACCATCTACTCATCACCTTTTCCCTTGCCAAACCTTCCCCTGTTAATATTATTCGAGATTCCAATTTTCTGGCACGCAATTGGAATAAGGCCGACCTTAATAAATTTACCTCCCTTTTGAGCTTATCTGCCCTCGTCTGTCACGGAATCTACCCCTTCCATTGACTCTCAGTCCGACAACCTTACCCAATGGCTTGTCTCCGCCGCTGACTCGGTGGCACCTTTAAAACCTGTCAAGACGCGGCGTAGTCATGACGCCCACAGGTGGTTCACCGAGGAACTCAAGGCACTGAAACTCAGCCTTCGTCAGGCCGAAAGACGTTGGCGTCCAGAATATACCCCCCAGACTAAAGCTGTTTTTTCCTCTCAATTGAGGGAATATAAGTCTGCTATAGCCCGGGCTAAATCCAGCTACTTTTCCAACAAAATCCTGAATTCCACTAACAAGACCAAAGATATTTTCTCTATTGTTGAGGAATTATCTAACCCGGCGAGAGTCACCATTGCCCCCCTCCCCTCCCAGCTTCTGTGCGATTCCCTGAATCAATTCTTTGTGGACAAAATTGTTAAAATCAAAACTAGCATTTCTGTTCACGCCCCATCTGCCTCCTCCCTTCCAAATCCCTTGCATCCTCCCCATACTCACACCCTAACCCAGTTCCCCCTCATTTCAAACGATAATTTCCTCTCCCTCTTGCTTAAAATATCCTCTGGTTCCCCCAGTGACTGTTGCCCCCCATCGGCCTTGCGAGAAGCTTTCACTTCCTGCCCGGATCCCCCTCTAGCCCTCCTAAACAACTCTCTAACCACGGGGGTGGTCCCGGGATCCTTTAAACGGGCTGAGGTGGTTGCTATCCTGAAGAAACCTACGGCTGACCCGTCCATCATGAGCAACTATCGCCCAATCTCTCTCCTTCCCTTCCTTAGCAAAGTCCTAGAGTCCCATGTTACGCAATCCCTCTCCTTGTTTGTAGAAGATTCTTGTGCCCTGGACCCCCAACAAGCTGGGTTCAGACCTGCACATTCCACAGAAGCAGTCATCCTCTCGGTGATGGATGAATTACGCAGGGGCGCCGACTCTAACACCTGTCAGGCTCTGGTCCTTCTGGACTTGTCGGCCGCCTTTGACACGGTCGACCATGACATTTTGGTCGACCGTGTCAGAGAGGCTGGCATCCAGGGCATTGCCCTGGACTGGGTACGCTCCTTTCTGACCCACCGCCATCAAGCTGTCAGGCTGTCCCAGTTTTCTGCTTCTCAAGTCGAGTTGACCTGTGGTGTCCCACAAGGCTCTTCTTTATCCCCTCTCCTTTTTAATTTGTACCTGGCCCCGTTAATTCGCTCCCTCCGCCGATTTAATGTCTCCGCGTTTAATTACGCGGATGACATTCAACTGGTCTTCACTATCGACTCCGGGGAGGAATCCATTTCCACTTTCCAAAACACCCTTTGTTTCATCAGCGATTGGATGGGCACAAACCACCTGAAACTGAACCCCGACAAGACCGAGCTGGTGCTTGTCGGGGGACCCTCCAATCCCTGGCACTCTTCCTTCTGGCCTGCCAGCCTTGGCAGCCCCCCCTGTCCTGTCAACTCAGCAAAAAGTCTGGGAGTTGTCATTAGTAACGATCTATCTATGACACCCCAGATCAGCGCTGTAGTTTCCTCTAGCCACTTCCAGCTCAGGAAAATCTCCCGCCTACTCACCACTGACGCCCTTATTTTGGCTCTGCTGGCGTTAGTTATGTCTAGGCTTGACTACGCTAACGCACTATACGTAGGCATTCCTGCATACCAACTCAGGAGACTCCAGTTGATACAAAATCAGGCTGCTCGCCTGATTTTCCACCAGCCCAGAGATCAACATGTCCAACCCCTCTTAAAAAGTCTCCACTGGCTACCGGTTTCTGCCCGCTGTAAATTTAAGCTTGGTTGCATCATCTCCAAATCTCTCACTGGCCATAGTCCCTCCTTCATTTCTTCCTTGCTCCATCAGTATGTCCCCTCCCGCACCCTCCGGTCATCTCAGATGGCTCTACTGTCCGTCCCCAGATTTAAGCGGAAGAAACACGGCGGCCTTAGGTTCTCATTTTTAGCCCCGTCCTTTTGGAACTCCTTACCTCTTTCTCTTAGGCTGTCCTCCCCTTATTCCAGATTCAGATCTTTCCTTAAAACCTACCTCTTCACTGAAGCATATCATTAGCTGGTTTCCCCTGTTATGTTATCGCCCGTCTCTCCTTCCTGCTCTCTCCGCATAGCGCCAAGGAACCTAATGGTGTTAGCGCGCTCAATAAATTAATTTAACATAACATAACATAACATCTGTTATACTTGCGTCAGTCAAGATTGGCTTACACCTCCATTCGTCTACATCTTGCTACAATAGCTGCGTATCTACAAAATAGGCAACATTTATCGCTTTTTCAGAGTGCCCGTAATTAAAGCTTTCATGGAAGGACATAAGAGTCATACCACCAAGGCTCCCATCTGCCCCAGTGTGGAATCTTAACATAGTCCTCACAAGATTAATGGGGCCACCCTTTGAATCCATGTATAAATGCGAGCCATAGTTTCTCTTGGAAAACCGCTTTCCTCATTGCAATCACTTCACTGAGGAGAATGGGTGAACTACAGGCACTAACCATAGAATAACCTGTTTTCCAACTGCACAGAGACAAAGTGGTTCTTTGTACAAACCCAAAATTTCTACCTAAGGTAGTATCTGCATTCCACATAAATCGGTCAGTCGAATTATCTGTATTCTTCCCTCAGGCTGATTCTCTTGCAGAATGAGCTCTATACACCTTAGATGTCAGAAGAGCACTTTTATAATACATCGAAAGAACAAAATCATTTTGTAAAACCAAACAACTGTTTGTTGCCTTTGCACCACCACACAAGGGCAATCCTATCTCCAAATCAGGTATTGCAAGGTGTATCATGAAATGCATTCAAACTTGTTATGCAAAAGCAAAAAGAACTCAAACTGTACCCCGTAGAGCGCATTCCACTCACAAGTTAGGGGCAACTATGGCTTTCTTAGGAAACATCCCCATAGTTGACATTTGCAAAGCTGCAACATGGTCTACACTGTTCACATTCACCAACTACTATTGTGTAGATGTGTTAGCGAGACAACAAACTAATGTGGGCCAAGCAGTACTTAAAACACTATTTCAGGCCACTCCAGTAGCTACATGTTAGCCACCGCTTTGGGATAATACTGCTATATAGTCTATGCAAAGCTTGTGATCAGCTCGCATGCCTCGAACGGATAATGTTACGTACACAGTAAACATCTGTCCTTGGCATGTACAGCTGTGGTTTCACATGCGCCCACCTGCCTCCCCGGGTACCTGAAGCTGCTGCAGTTCTCTCTTTGGTTTACAAACATAAGCATGGACATCTCTATTCTAACTTACTAACTCCAATCTCACCCTCTGTGGGAAAACAATCTAGCAATGGAGTCGATGCCCATGTGTAGGAGTCACCTACCTTGTGACTGGACAAGGCTTCTTAAAAGAAAAACAAACTGCAAACTTTCGGACCCAGCACTGGATGGCAGGAGTGTGCAAAGCATGTGAATCTACAGCTGTAAATACCAAAAACAGACGTTTACTGTGTAAGTAACATTATCCTTATTCAAGATTCAGGGCTTTGCTTTGCCAATGCGGTGCTTTTCTCGTTGGTCCGATGTTGCAATCAGGGTGGAGGAGTCTTGCAACATCTGAGTTCTTAAAAAATAATCCCAGTGTCAATTCTTGCTGATATTGTTCTTTGCAAGCATCCAAAGCTATTGCATTATAAATGGAGGTGTGCTTTCTACAGCCCACTGCCCTGGAATTCCAGCCCGCCATACCCCACAAACAATTGGGGTGTTCTGGATGTTCAGAGGCCAGCAGATACAGGCACATTTAACCTTGTGTGCCATATGTGTGAGAAAAGTGGATTATTAATTGGTGTGGTTGTGAGACTGTACTAAGTAATAGTGTCACCAATCCGCATCCATTCCAGTTAGGTTTCTTTAAATCTTAACTTTTATCTTGGTCCTAGGTAGCTTTGTCAGAAGCAGTCACGCTTAACTTGCACAAAATAAGTGTAAAGCATTTATCAGCACCAAAACAGTTAGTGAGTAAGAGACACGGCACAATAAAACTCAGCTCCACTCTACTTTATAAAAATAGTATATATTTATATCTTTAAATAGATACTGAAATTACAAAAATCTAATGAAGGAAACTGGAGTTATGATTTTTACAAGGTTTTCATAAATCACTGCCATTCATTCAAATTTCCATTAAATTCGATAAATCCAATTTTTTTCACTCTTCACAGTAGTCTGTGAGCCTCGAACTCAAGTGTGTAGAGCATAGTCAAAGTTGCAGGCCGACTGCGATGGAGTGCGCATCTGATTCAGATGCCGGATTACTCCCGGTCAGTTTTACCTGTGCACTTAGAAGCTTTTGTGGTCCTTTTTCCGGTCCAATGTCGAGTTGGCAGGGTCCTCTGCAGCATGAGTCCAGCGTTTGGTTCAATGTTGATGGACCGACAAAGTCCAGCAGTCTAGTGAAGAGCCTTGATTCTCAGACAGTTTTCTTTTGCTTTCGGCTTGCAATTTGTAGATCTGTAGTAAGAAAGAGTACACTCTGGCACCAGCCAATGGTCCAGGACTTGAGGGACACCTGTTAGGGGCTAGGATTCCATCTCGGGGGCTACACCAGCAAGGAACAGGGTAGTCCTTTACAGTTCGATCTGGTCATCTGGGCCCTTTGCAGGTGCAGGACTTCTTTAGCTTTTGTGTCCTTAAACCTGAACAGAAAGCTATCCAACTAGCCCTTGGAGTCCACTCACTGGCCCTTGGGGTCTCTCACCACCGGTTCAACAACAGTAGCAGTCCTCTTTTTGAAGTCCTGTCTTAGTTCTGCAGATGCAGTCATCCTTGGTACAGCCTTTCTTTCTGAGGTCCACAGGTTTAGCAGGTGCATGCCTTCTGTTCTTTCCAAGTCCAGTAGTGGTCTGAGGCTGGAAGCCAGGGATGCCACTTTTAATGCCAATTACGAGATTGTGGGTGGGAAGGACTCCCTAGCCAAAAGGGCTACATATCCAACAAGGTAACCCTACCCACTCTGTCATCGTTTCCTGTAGGGTTGGCACTACACAATACCACAGTGCATCATTGTTCCCAAATCCAAGATGTCAGGACCCTTCTTCCCCGGGACAGAGCCTCATGCACAGTCCTAAGGTGTTTCCAGCATAATTAGCAGCCTTTCCTGGAATATTGGTTCTGCAACTGGTTTCCCCCCTCTGGAACAGATTCCAGGTTGTCTACTAACTCAAAGGGAAGGGCAGGCTATAGTGTGATTCACATTTGCTTATCATCCAGCTGTGGCCAAAGTCCTCTGGCCATCATAAAGGTGGAGGTCACACCTTCTCTCACCAATAGACCTGTTGTTCCCTGTTCCTGGGAGTGCTTCATACCTCCTGGCTTGGAGACAGCAGTCGGTCACGGGTGATAAATGCTGTAGTTAATCGGAAATAGCTGCTAGAACTTTGGGGCAAGAAAGCGGTGACGTTCTTAAGTCACCTTTACATGAAACGTTTTTTAAAATCTGAGTTCAGAAATGAATCGGGTTTAATGTAACAATTAATTTGATGTCTCGAAATACTATAGTGGGTGGTCCCAAATGGAAGTTGGCACTTATTGATTTGGCTAGTGTATCCTCATGTTGCCCAATGGGACTACCAGCCTTGCTACAGTGAAAACGCCAATAGTGAGTTTTCACTGTCAGAAATATCGTGTACCCTGCTTTAAGGGCTTCTAAGACTTACCCTGATAGAATTATGTAGGGAGCAGTCAGTGTTAATAAAATTCCTGGAACAACTTCTAAACTAGACAACCACTAAATGTGCATAAGCTTGATTACCATAACTTCATGAGACATTTACAGAATAATATGCTAGAAATGTGCATTTGATGGAATTGCAGTTCATCACTTGTTGCTTGTTCAATAGCACGTTTTCATACTGACGTGAAAGGGGTCTCTGCACTGGAAGACAAGGGCTCACAACATTGTGACATGTCGCATCCTTTCACTGTTTCAAACAGAAACTGAATTAGGATATATTATTGAAAGGAGGCACTTTATCAGTATGTTCTGTTTTATTTTATAATTTTTTTATTATGCTTCTACAAGTAATGTGTGGGTATCATTTTGTGCGCTTCTTGAAGCTGGATCTGATCTGCCATTGATGCAGATTCATAAATCAATTTACTATCCTGTTATAAAAATGGTGTATTTATACAAGTTTCCAGTTGTATCTTGTTCTTAAGTTGATGCAAGCCACATACCAAGATCAGATTGATGGCTTAATTTCAACAATCTAAGAATATAAAATGTTCTGATTTTCTATGAATTAATTATTCTTTTACTCCTTTCTCATAACAGATCCCAACACACAGATCCTGTATGCATGCGATTCCTGCGGGGAGAAGTTCCTGGACGCCAACAGCTTGGCACAACATGTTCGAATCCACACGGCACAGGCCTTGGTTATGTTCCAAGCGGACACAGACTTTTACCAGCAGTACAGTTCATCCACCAACTGGCAGACAGAGCAGGTTATCCAGTCGGAAGAGTTGCTGTTCAGAGCCAGGGATGTTGCTGAAGTACAGTCCACCACTGTGATCTCCGAGGAACCTCAGACTGTTGAATGCCACAGCCCTTCGGAATAAAGTACAGGAAAGGACTCAAAGGACACTTCTCACTCAAGCAGCAGAAGTGATGTGTTTCCGGGTTTCCTGACTACTGAGAATTCAAAATACTCCTCCCTTCTGCCCACAAAAGCACACGTCTGAAAGCTGAGACAATCTGTCTCACAAAACTTATGAAGCTTTATGTACATTTTATTTAATACAGAGACCACATAAATTATGTATAAAAAACACTCAACTTGGGCAGCAAGAATAATCAGCTTCTAGGTTTGGTGATCAATTGAAATAAATCCTATTTTTTATTGAAACTGATTGCAGCATATAACACTAACATTAAGGCGGGGGGATTTAATGGGTTATTCCGTTGAGGTGTGTAAAAAGAATACTTCCGGCTGGTACACTACAGAATGTAGATTTTTATTAGTGAGAGCTGGCGTTGCCTGCTTCATGGTACGTTTGACTTGTTTGTTTCGTTCTCCAAATACTTCTTTAAAAATAAGGATCCTGAACACTTAGGTTTGTCAGAACATCGAACAAAGTTTTGGAATTCACATAACTGAAACAAATTTTCGGGTCAGAAAGCCAGGATTGGTTTATAGATTCAGATAGCAGAAGTTGCTCAGTTCACATTCCATATAGCGTGGCATCTTTTTCTGCCATCTCCTTTTATTATTGTCTCAGTTTACAACAGACTAATAGCACAGTAAGAATGTTGTTTATCTTTTTTAAATGGTTAGTACTGCTTCAATTAAGTTTTATCAGGCGAGTGAGTGTTGGCCTCATTTTGTGGTCCGTGCACTGCTCCACGTTTCTTGCCTGCCTTGCATTTTAATAACATCTTTTGCAGAAAATGCCAGGGCACATGTTATGCTATACAGATTTGTAGAGTGCTTTATTACCCGGGAGGATATCCTGGCACTGAGCTGGTGTGGGTCTAGCCAAACCTAGGGCCTAGTGGGACTACTCAAAAAGCCAGGTCTTCCGCTTCTTGTAGAAATCAAGAAGTGAATAGAGGCTCTTATGTGTGATGGAAGGTCTTTCCACGCCTTAGGAGCGATGTAGGAGAACTGGATTTCTGTACATTTGGGGGGGTGTACAAGTAGGAGTCTGGACAAGCAGAGGTGTCTGGAAGGTTAGTGAAAGCATATGCAATTGTTAAGGTATGCTGGGGCCAGTGTTATGGGCCTCTAAAGTGTGGGTGAGGAGTTTGAAGTGTGCTCGTATGTGTATGGGAGAGCTAGTGGAGCTCCTTTAATTGTGGTCTGATGTGAGCGTGGTGTTTAAAGTGATTCTATCCGCCGAGTTCTGAATGATCTGCAGCATTCTGCTGTCTTGTTGATCCAGGCACAGAGGATGTTCCCGTAGTTCAACACACTTATAATGAGAGCATGTGTGACTGTTTTCCAGGTGCTGATTGGGAGCCATTTGAAAACCTTCCTCAGCATCTTCAGGGTATAGAAGCTTGAGACGATGACAGCGTCATGACAATCCAGAGGCTCTTTGTGTGACTGGTGAGCATGGGTGTCTATCCTAGCTCTGTTAGACACCTGGTGGAGTCCCACAATGAAGTGCTCTTTCTGAAGATCACCATTTCGTTCTAGTTGGTGTTCATCTTCAGACAGTTGGTCTTTATCCTCTGGCAGAGTACAGTCATGCAGGCATTGAACTGTATCTGGTTACTTGGCATCTTGTTCGTAAGGGGAAGAATAAGTTTCATGTTGTCGGCATAGAAGAGGATGTTGAGGTGAGAGCCAATGTTGCTTTCTAGAGGAATCACGTATGCGTTGAAGAGTGTTTGGCTGAGGGAGGATCCTTGGAGAGTTCTGCAGATGAGGTTGCAGCTATACGAGGTGTACAGCTCCAGGCTGACTGACAGGGTCATTCCACCAAGGAAGGATCAGATCCATTGGGGTGCACAACCTTGGATTCCGTTGTCATGTAGGTGTTGGATGAGAATTGGGGTGGGAGACAATGTCAAATGCTACAGAGAGGTTCAGTAGGATGAGTTCCGCCTTGTCTCCCCTGTCCAGAGTCATGGGGATATCATCCGTGTTAGCGATGAGGGCATTTTCCATGCTCAGACGGGGTCTGAAACTAGACTGAGTGGTGTCGAGGAGTTAGTGGTCATTGAGGTAAGGCGTCAGTTGATTTTCTCTAAAACCTTGGCCGGGAATCGTAGCAGGGAGATTGGTTTGTTTGTTGAAGGGTGGGTGGAGGGTTTCTTCAGCAATGGGAGGACAGTTAAGTCTTTCTAAGCATCTGGGAAGATCACATAATAGGTGGAGGCATTCAGAATGCGTGTGAGCATGGCAGTGATGGGTTGCATAAAGGTGCTCCGCTCAGACTTGTTCATTTTTGGGCTGCTGTGAACTTCTTACAGAGCTTGTTTAGGTTCTCAGCTTTGCAGACTAAACTCATGATTTATGTAGAATGAGATAATTATTCAGAATCTCTTGTGCCAATTCTCTTACTTCATATTTCTGTTTCTTGTATTGTGTGCCGAAATCACCACTGTCCTGCTCGTGGAATGTGCAGTTACATGTCTAAGCAGATAGCTGTGCGAAGTACGTTTAGCTGGGTAGAGTTGGCTCATTCCACCCGCTTGCTACTTGGACCAGCCTGCTTTGTCCTCTTGATTTTGCACACGCCCTAATTTAGAAATGTATTCGCCATTGTTAGAGTGAATTGCAGACATTAGGGTGAAATGCAGAAGGACAAGGCTCTCTGGTGAGAGACGATTTTTACCCCTGCCAGCTAGTCTAGAGCTTAATCTGGATATGTTATTCCATTAGCATTCAGTGCAATCCAGTCAATACTGGGCACATGTTTGCTTTTGCTTCTCAATTATACAGGACACCTCAATGGAGTAAGTCAGTCCAGCATGCAGGGAGTTGGTCTGTCCAGTCTTTGACAGAGCTGTGACATTATCCAGTGCAGTCTTGTGCTGTTGCCCCATAGGGTGAACTCTGTGCTTCCTTTAGAATAACATTCTCATCTTGGGGTTTTCATTGATACTTGTCAATCCTAGATTATCTATGTGCATATGCGGGATCCCAGAACTCATTTTTATTTATTTAGCATTTTCATCTTTTAAAAACGAAAACATGCTCATGCGCAACAGCATATTCCCTTTTTTATAATTTCACCACTAGGGCATATAAGGTCATAGTACATTGACTGAAAATACCACTGCATAAAAGCTCTTAAGTAGGAAAAAGCAAGTGGGATTAGTGCTCCTATTCTTAGCCTGTAAGAAGACCAAAAATTAACACTTTAACTGAGCAAGGGTCCCAGGAAGCTTGGTGTCTTTTGAACTTTTTTTACACACAATAGTTTGTCTTAGGGCATAGTATAGTGTGCACAGAGTCCAGTGGAACCCCCAAAGTAGGCAGAGGTAAAGTAAGATAGCACCTTACTCTCTATTTGTGGTAATGCGGTCGAACAGTAAGGTTTTATCAGAGGACAGTGTTAAGCAGTTGTTGTACAAACTCAATAAGCAAATGATTTCACACACTCAAAGACTGAACTTCAGACCAATTGTTTTTGTATAAAAATATTCTTTTAGTTATTTTATTCCTAGAACCAAGCAAGCCTGGCATAGGTACGTGATAAATACTTAGCAGTAAATATACAGTTGCAACACGGTTTGGATTGTAATTGTATATACACTTTGTTTTGATTTACAGTGCTGTTACTGAAAAATGCAATGCTTTAGAAATACAGTACTTATACTTTGTATATGCTTTGAAGTAAAATTACAGGTAAGTTACTCTTTAGATTACTTTTCTTACACAGTGCAGTATACCTGGATAATACATTAACACATTTCCTGAAAACATGTAAGTTAAAGTGTTTTTGTTATTTGGTACAATTTTAAAAGGATTTCTTAGGTTTTCCAGTTCCGCACTTAAAAACTTTTCATAGAAACACAGTCAATGTTACCCTATGGGGGGAAAATAGTGTTAACAGTTCAAAGGTAAGTACTTTCTTGTGGGAGTTGGTATTTTGGGGTTTGACTCAGGAGCCCCCCCAGGATCAAGGATGCACTCTTGTTACACCCTCAGCGGCACTAAGACGGCCGGGTGCAGAGTGCTGAGGCCCAATGTTATCCGATGAGGGATAGTGGTCCTCCGGTTGGTGGCTGCTAACGAGCAGGCCACTGGGTTGTGGGAACAAAGCTCCTGGACTTAAGCTCAGGGCAAATGGGGGTTTAGGCCAGCACAAAAGATGCACCCTCAGCGGCACTGGGGCGGCCGGGTGCAGAGTGCTGTTTGGCATGGGAAGCCCTGTAGCTTTCAATAGGGAGTCTCTGGTTTGCAAAAGCACTGCAGGCTCGGGGACGAATGTCTTCTGGGTGCGACCACCACTTCGAGAGGTAAGTTGGGATGTTGGGGGTTGGCTAGGCACTGTCGGTTGGGCCACCCAAGGTGGTGGGGCGTCGGGTGCAGGTGTGCCTTATAGGTTTGTATCTTCTTACCAGCTCCAGGTAGCGGTTGGGAGGACCATCCAGGTTTAGGCTGCAGGCGTTGGCTGGAGGCTTGAAGCAGGTCGGGGATTGCTGGATCTCAGGTCAGGATCGCCAGGGAGCCCTCCCTGTGGTGTTTGCCCACTCGAGCTCGGGCCGTGGACGGCGGGTGCAGAGTGGGGCAGATTTGGGGTTTCCGGCTGGGGCCAGAGGTTGGAAATAAACCTATCCGATGTTCATGGGAGACAAAGTCTTTGGGATGGAAGGCAGGAAGGTCCTCCGGGTTTCTCGAGGTTGCTGGCTGCAGGACACACGGTATTTCGCAGGAGCAGTTTCGAGGTGGAAACAGGCCGGTAGGGCTGAGGCCAAGTCAGTAGGCATCTTCTTGTTAGTTTCGGCACGGCTGTTCGGTCCTTCTTCTTTTTTTCTTGCGGTTTCTTGTCTGAGGAAGCAAGGTTTAGGGGTGCCCCTAAATACTAGATTTAGGGGTGTTACAGGTAGTTAAAAGTTTTGGACCTATGGGTCCCTTCCCTGGGGTGGGTACACCCCCTATTATGCCACCCTCCAGTGGGAGGGGGCATAAGCCTTTCCCTGTTTGGCTGGGTCCCCCATCTGCAAGATGGCGGTGACTGAGAGTTGTGCTTCACCGTGTCTCGCCTCCCCACCTGACAGGTGTAGTTGGCAGAGGTGGGCACACCTCTCTTCCTCACTTGTTTTTCTCGCCGGTTCTCCCACCCAAAGTGGGAGGTCAGAACCAGTGGAGACCAGTTGCTGAAAGCAGCAATTGGCCTGGGGAAGCTCACAAAGGCTGCAAGCCTTTGAAGCTTCCCCTTCGTGGACCCTGCCCATCCTGGGGGAGAAGGTTTAGCACCTCGTCCCAGGATGTGCATTGTTTCAGGCGATCAAGAGTATCAGGCTCTCGATCCAGGGGTCCGGAAACATGTCTTGTGGTGGCAGCTGAAAGCAGCCACTCAGCCAGGACACTAGCGGTAGGTCATTTTTCAAGGGGCATCTCTAAGATGCTCTTTGTGCAATTTTCATTAAATCCCACATTGGCATCAGTGTGGGTTTAATGTGCTGAGAAGTTTGATACCAAACTTTTCAGTGTAGCATTATGGTGTTGTGGAGTTCGTAATGACAAACTCCTAGCACCATATACTCTTAATGGCAGCACTGCACTTACAATGTCTAAGAATGGACTTAAGAAAAATATCAAACGGGGAGGGAGTAAATATAGAGGTATTTGGATAGAATCCGCCTCCTGTTCAACATTTTTATAAACAATAAGATTCTACCCTACAATCATGCGGAGCAGCACGGAGGTATCTACTGGCGAGGGCAGAGTCACTATCATTGTATATTACGAGGCCACCTCTCCTTCTGTGCCAGCTCATGGAGTCGGCCTGCCCTTCCTATTAAATACCAATTTGGTTTTTTGAGACTCCAAGGGACAATTACCCCTTTGTTTCCGACATGCCAATTTTGCATGCCAGTTTTGAAAAATAGGCATACAATATATATAAAAAAAGATATATTTTGAGTGCAGTAGGGGGATCACATTAGGTCCTGACGAGTTAGCCGTGGGGACGGCCTACGAAACATGTTGACCCAGTAGGGGGCATTTCATTACAATATACCCCCTACGCATCCCCAATTTTTTATATTTCCAGCTAGGGAAGTAAATAAAATTTGTTTTTTCCACTAGTCAGGGAATATTTATCATTTTTTTACTTATCACATTCTTATCACTGACCCTACCACTCTCGCCCCCACATTACACATAGCCTATTTTCACTACAAAGTGCTCCCTCATATTCGTAGGTTGTAGCACGCGCCGCCCCGTAGAGGGACGGAAAGACCCCTATGATGAAGCATGACACTAAGGGATACTTAGTGTGTGAGGGGTATTTTAAAAACACCTAGTGCTTTCCCATGACATTTCATGGATCACTAACACACCTTTTTCTAAACCAAAAAACACGAGAAATATATATATTTTTTTGTTGCTTGAAGGGTAGAATCTTATTGTTTATAAAAAAAAAATAAGAATGGACTGGGTACTGTGCTCATGCACCTGTACCTTCACCACTGGTATAGTGCTCCTAGCTAGAGGGGGGACTGACCTATGCCAGGACAGTGGGTTGTAGGCATGGCACACAGAGATGTGTGCCATGTCGACTCTTCGCTTTGTTCTGCACCAAGACAGGCAGCCTGCATAGGCAGTGTGTGTGTGTAGTGGAACATGACCTCTAAAGGTGGCACAGTAAGTACTGCATCCCTTAGAGGCCTTCCCTGGTCACAGCGCCCTGGGTACCTGTGGTACCATTTAGCAGGTGCTGATCTGTGGCCAGAGATGCCAATTGGTTTTGTGTTTCAATGCAGTTTTAGGGAAAGAACATGGGCCCTGGGTCCCTGGTTAGCAGGAGCCCACGGCACACTCAGTCAAAGCACATCAGGAGTTCAGCAAAACGTGGGGGCCACCATGCAGAAAGAGGGCACTTTATCACACCCTGTAATTTAAAATCCACAGTGCGAAGGGAAATTGGCCTGCAGGACGAGCATTGCTGCTTATCCTTACCTGGCTTAGGTATCACTACAACCAACGCTTCTAGCATCGTTGGTGAGAGTGTAGAAGAGATCCCTATGGAATTGTATGCCCTCATGAGTATCGGAGCCAAGGTGGAGCAAAAGGTTTTATATAAAAGAGAGGGAATGCCATCAGGGCCTGGGGACTTAAACAGTTTCTGTCTGGAAATGGCTGTGATCACTTCCTCTATTTTAATCGGGGAGTGATTCGGCCTGATCTGGCTTGAGCTTTGTGATGGTTACCTCTTGCACATATTGGGCTGAGACGGTCGTAAGGAGGCGTTGTGCTTTGTATAGTTCCACATAATATTGGCGGAAAGCTTCCACAATACCCTGGTCTGACTTCTGTTCCTGTCCAAGCTGATTGACCACTGATTAGATATCGGAGACCTGTCTCTGCGCTCTGAGTTTGTTGGCTAGTAGTCTTCCACTTCTGCCCCACCCCGTGTCTAAAAAGTGTGCCTCAATCTCAGCCCTGTCTAGGCCTGCCAATGGGGCTTGAACGGCCTCTAGCTGTCTCAAGATCCTGGGGGCGCCTGTTCTTTGATGTATACGCTCTGGCTCTTGAACTTTCTGTGAGAGTAGGTCTCTCTTTTCCCTATGAATCTTATCTGATGAGGCAATGGTGATAAGTGCCCCCCTAATAACTGTCTTCAGGGCATCCCAGAGAATTGCTATGGGGGGTCTGGGATTGTCGTTCACAGCTAGGTAATCCGTTATCACTTTTGTAACTTGCTGTACGAACTCTGGGCTGTGAAGCAAAATTTCTCTAAGTCGCCATGTCCGGGGTGGAGGACGGGTGTCTGAAACGGCTAGATCAAACTCAATTCTGAGAGCGAGTGAGCTACAATGTCTGTTGTACATGCAAAATAACTGCTTCAGTGGCTAGAAAGTAATCTGTCCTGGCATAAGTCTTGGAGTAGAATGTGTATTCTCTATCTGTAGGGTGGAAGGTCTACCAGATATCAATCGGCCCCGTCTCCATGAGTATGCGCTTACCTTCTTCTGTGAAGGCTCCGGACTGCCCCTGCCGTTGGGCCAATCTGTCTGCTTCATTATCGAAAGCCAGATTAACGTATCCCTCCATCAGCATCATCCTATCAGGTGATCTTGATATCTCTGTTACTGCCCTCTGTAGGAACCCCTCCTGCCCCTCATTTGGTGCGTACACAGAGCCTGTGGTGAGAGTGTGAGAGCCCAGTTGGAAGGTGTGGGCCAATAGCCTTCCCTTGAGTTCTGCCTGCTTGGGACCAATCCGTCCTGTAAATGAGGATGGCCACCCCCACTGTTTAAGTAGTGTGGGATGAAAAAAGCTGATGAGGGAATGCTTTTGAGCGTAGTCAGTATGTGTCCCTGGGGAGACGGTGCATCTCTTGGAGGAGACATATGTGATCCCCTGTGTTTTCGAGATAGGATAGTATGGCTCGTCTTTTGACTGGGTTATTGAGGCCCTTTACGTTCAGTGAGACTATCCTGAGCTACGTGTTCATCTGGTCATTCTACGGGGATATCGATGCAAATCTTGCCTGGGGATAAGACAGCAAGGGCTGCATTGGTTATGTCCCGAAAGATGCCTGGGATTAAAGGTATAGCTGTGTGGGGACCCCTAAAGTTAGTGTCTTGTGTATCTGGGAAGGGAGGAGGACCGAACAAATCTCGAACATTACAACTAACGAGTAACAGTAACTGGAGAACATTTTGAATGTCCTTGGTGATTTGACCCATGAGCGAGGGCGTGAGGTGACAGCAGGACTTGTCCCATCGCCCCTCCAGACCAGACCCCACCCACCCCACCAAAGGACAGGGGGTTGCAGAAAAATGGGCCGCTGGGGCCCCATGTCAACCTCCTCATGATATGTTCACAATGCAGTGGTGCGTTTCTCATTCTGGACGGCCTCTATCTTCTCCCAGGGAAGCCAGGACTGCTTTCCTTTCTCTGGTGATCGTCTCCGAGTCTGGTTAGTGATGGGTTGGCGAGCGACTCACTGTCTGCCCTTTACAGTCTTTTGGGGTTCTGCCTCTGTTAGTCGGTAGGTGGTCCCCTCGGGCCTCCTCGGCGATGCTCAGCAGTTGCCGGGCTTACTGTAACAAAGGGTTCTGATGAATCTTCCCCTCCCATCGGAATATCAGCCTGAAGGGATGCCCCCAGGAATAAGGTACCTCAATGAACCGCAGGTGGCTTGTGATTAACCGGAAAACACTCTTTTTTTTATTGCAATGTAGAGGCAGCGAGGTCTTGGTAGAGAAGGGGTTGATGGCCCCGGAACTCAACTGGGTGATTGCCTCTCACTTTTAGGAGAATTCGTTCTTTGAGCTAGAAATCATGAACACATATAAGGACGTCGACCGGTGGGGCTGGAAGGGGGCCTTCTCTGGCCCGCCTGGTTCGTTCGATCCAGTTAAATCTTTTGATCTGGCGGGGCTCCAAGGATAGAGTGAAAGAGTTCCTCCACAAACAAGTCAATATCTTGTCCCTCCACTCCCTGTGGAACACCCCGAATTCAAATGTTGTTCCGTCTGGAGATGTTTTCTAAATCTTCGGTGTACGACTGGAGGTCCAAGTGCTGCTCCCTGAGGCAAAGGACCTCTTGTTGTAGTTGCTCTATTGCCTCATCCCTGGTGGTGCCTTGTGTTTCCAATGAGTCCACTCTGTCTCCCAGTGAGTCCACGTCTTTACGCACCTCTATAATTTCTTGTGCTTGCTCCCTTTTTATTGTCTGTAGGTTGTCTTTTAAGGAGGCAAACACTGTTTCCAGGAAAGAGCAAGTAATGGTGGCCTCAGCGTCTCCAACATTTTAATCTGTTGAGGCAGCTGGAAGGGAAGCCGGTGTTTCGGTGCCAGAGGAGGCCGTTTTGAGAAGCTCCTTAAC
Organism: Lissotriton helveticus; assembly: GCF_964261635.1. NCBI lineage: Eukaryota > Metazoa > Chordata > Amphibia > Caudata > Salamandridae > Lissotriton > Lissotriton helveticus. The sequence continues at coordinate 376,559,283 of NC_136065.1, forward strand.
TGAACATTCTTTCTTCCCTTTACTAGTTGCCATATTGTTGAGCGTGGAGCTTCGTCCCCAGTTGGGGATCTAATCACGATTTACTCAGTGCTCTCTAGTATCTTCAGTGTGGCTGGGGGCGTCGTGTATGGCCCGCATCGTGTTTCGTAGGCGGGAAACACCATGCAACCTTAAGGTGGGCCCCTGCTCAGCCGGCAGGGGCCTGTGAGAGAGTACTATCTCCGGGTGTGGAGCAATTTGAACTGTATCCGCCCTATCTTCTCGGAGGTCCTTTTGGCATGCCTCAGGGTCAGAACAACCAATCACACAGAAGGGGGCCCCTGATAGGATACATAGGCAGGGGAAAACAAGGTAATACCAACAAGGGAAAAACCCCACTGCCCGAAAACTATATTTAAGGTGCTATTCGTCACTAATATGTATACACACACACAAAAATCTGTCTCCCACGGAACAGAACACAGGAGTGTTAAATCAACTACTTCAAATTTATTACATTAGATCACACAAACCTGTCTATGTCAATGAAAAAATATGTTTGTAAAAATGAACTGTGCCAACTACTGGTTTCAATTCCTGAAATGATACTGTGTTGACACTACCATTCTATAGCTATGTGTGGCTCCCTAGTGCCATCAACTGTTATTTAGAAAGTCTGTCGGATTTGTTTCCTTTTGAATGAATGAGTACGTATTGGTCTGATTGAATGGGTGTGTTGTAGTGTGTCTGTTGTGACTCAGGGCCAGACCTCGTGCCTCTCAAGTCAGTAGGGGGAAGAGGGTGCTCTCCAAGCCTCTGCCCTCATGCGCTCTGGGAAATGCAGAGTGAGGCCTTCCGGCCTGCTCGCTGTGTTACTTGGGGTTGCAGGAGTTCACACCACCCCTATGTTTGCGGACTTGTGCAGCACAGTCCACCTGCAGATCTAGGATCCCAGCTCAAGGGTAGGGGGCGAGGGCACCTTTCAAAGTCCCTGTATCTTTGAGGAAATGGGGTGTGAGTCCTGCCATCCGAGGGAGGGCTGCGCTTTTTCGTGTTGTGGGATCTCCTGCACCAGTTCCCACTGCTCCTCGAGTCAAGTTCACCAGGGCCTGTTCCCTCTACCGGCCCGCAACTGGGACCGGCCTGCGCTATCCGGCTGCTTTCAGGCACCTGCCTGTTCCCCCCACGTCTCCTACAAGGAATGCGACTGACCTTTGTTGGAGCGCTTCAGTGGAGGGGGGTGCCCATGTGGCCCTCATGGTCATCAGCCGTCACACGGGCTCTTGATTTGTGGTTGCTACTCTGTTGCTGCGGTGGGTTTCTCTTCCAGGGGATCCTCATCAAGTCATTAGCACTGAATATTCCCGCCCATGTGCGGGGACCCCGGAAATAATAAAAATTATATATGAAAAAAAAAAATATATATATATATATATTCTCATACCAGTGCAGCTCCCATGTAAGAGGCAAAACAATGCAATAACACACACAAACACTGTATTTGCAAACATACAAAAACACAAGAGGGCAAGTAGCACTTGAACTCTTGTTTTTTAATGAGTAATACTCATGAAGAGCAAACTGCTAATAAATTAGACATCGTTAGCCTACAGGCTGCATTGTAAACAAATAGCATAGAAAATGAAAGCATTTGCACACAAAAACTGGCACCGTGCCTTTAAGGCAGCCATGACCCCTAGCTTCCCATCATGCCTCAGGGTTGACAGTTAGGTCAGTTGTTCTTTCCGGCTCCTTCATTCTGGACCCTAGATTTTCAGCTTTCTTTTTTTTTGACCTTCTGTCAAAAAATATCTTCTAAATTTCTAGTTTTCGGCTTTCACTCTACGTCTTTTTGCCTTAGAGTGAAAGTTACACCTTTTTTGAGTTCCAGAAAAGGTTTATTGTCTTCAGAAATGCCTTCTTTATTTGACCATTGCCCTGCCTGTGGCAAGAAGAAGGTCAGATCATATACACACCCTGTGTGTTTTCTCTGCCTTCCTGAGTCTCACTCTTCTAAAAACTGCCATCATTGTAAAAAGTTGTCGAGGAGGACCATCAAGGACAGGGAGAGGATTCGTCTTTATGGCCTCTCTGAAAGAGGTAGGTCTCCTGTGAGGCAGCAGAAGAAAAAAACTCGGTCGACGTCGAGAGGAAAAGTCCCGACCTGTTCTCCGTCGGCGTCGGGATCGACGTCGAAGCTGCAGACGATGAAGAAATCGGCGTCAAAGACTTTGGTGATGCCGGCGCATCATCAAACATCGACTACGAAGTCATCGTCGACGAAGGTAACAGGTCCTCCGTCTGGGCGATCAACGTCGAGGCACATCACTCAGTTGGCACATCACTCCGTCGTCGCATCATCGGCGATCGACGGTGAGGCAGATTACTCTGTCATTGACGTCGAGGCAGATCACTCCGTCGCCGCCGATCGACATCGAGGCACAGGTCTCCCGTCAAGATCAGTCCAGCGATCTGCGACGTCAAGGCACAGGACACCTCCTTCGATGTCGAGGCAGAAGTCTCCGTCGAAGCCAGGCCAAGGATCTTCGACATCGATTCACCACACTCCATCATTGTCGTTGAGGCAGAAATCTCCGTCGAGATCGGTGCAAAGATCTCTCACGTCTAGGCAGAGATCTCCGTCGTCGGCAGTCCAACGCCGGTCGACGTCGAGACACCAGTTTTCAGTCTGGGGCAGCAGAGGTCAAAACATGGTAGACGTTCGACGTCGAGCGAACAGTTCGGCTGCAAGTTTAAGTCGTCCTTCCAAGAGGAGAAAGTCAACGTCGAGGCAGACGTCTCCGGTGAGAGAACTTTCGGTGCAGAGGCTCCCCCAGATGGGAGTGGAGGCATCCATCCAAAGAAGCCTCACATCCAGTAAGCCTGTCCTCTTCACCCTCACCGACATCTAGAGCAGGATCTCCAAGTTCTCACCGAGGATCAACGTCTAGAGCTCCGGAGGTGATTTTTTTGAAAACATATTTTATTGACATTTTAGCATCATACTGACAAATACATATCACATCCCTTATATCCATCAATTATGTCTTCATGTTTACTCCCAACTAATCCCTTGTTCCCCCCCCCCCCTCCAGTTGGTGTGGGCACATTTCAAATATGTATATCATAGCATAGTGCCATCTATCAGGACAACGTTCACAACACAATTTGCATATCAAGTACCACACGTACATTCTTTATACATTAGTCCTCATCCTCCCTCTGCGAATCTAGCAGAGCCTGCACCAATGCTTTCCAAGCTTTAGCCAATTCCAGAGCTTTTTCATTAGCCGTTCGTTTGGCCTGTTGAAATCTAATGACTCACTGCTAGCCCATTTATATAGTTCTGTTCTCCACCTCTTACTCGATGGTCCCTCTCTTGACTTCCAGTGCCAGGTTATTTCCTGTTTAGCCAGTAACAATCCTAGGTCGGTTAATTTGCTAGTTATATTAGTTGTAGCTGTATGTGGGAACCAATGCAACAAGCATACTGCGATGTCGAAGTCTAAATGTCTGTCTGTTATGTCGTTCAGAAGCTCCCCCACCTCCACCCAGTATCGCCCCAAGATCGGACAGTCCAAAGCATATGCTCCAACTCCACTCCCTGTTCTAAACATCTAGGGCACACTGCATCATGGACCCGGAAATATTGCCGGATCTTCCTTGGGGTCATATAAGCTCGGTGCAGTATGAAAAATTGCACCTGCTGGAAACGTGCATTTATGTTCCCCTTCCATACGCTCCCAAGAATGTGGCCCCACACTGAATCAGGTATCGGCCGGCCTATGCTTGTCTCCCATTTCAGTTTCAGATCTTCTAATGGTCTCAGTCCTTCACGCAGCATCCGAGACTGGAGGCATGTGACTGCTTTAAAGGTCCCTGCAGCCATTACAACATACTGGCAAGCCATTGTAGTCACTGGTTCCGCCTGCCCCCCTTTCCAATGCTTCCGAATTGCCGCTGTTACAGCTGCATGAATCAGGAAGCTACCGTCTGGGAGACCATACTTTTCCTGTATCGCCTGGAAGGGCAGCAGCCCCCCATCTTCATATAAATCCCCTACCATTTGGAGTCCTAGCAGTTCCCATTCCATGAGGGGGGACCAGTCTCCACCGTGTGGTAGCGCTGTCAGCATTCCCAACGGAATTTCCGGTGCATAGGGATGTGCTACCCCCGCCCTGCGCTGACTCCTATTCCAACACAGTCTCAGGGTTCTCTCTTCCATCGTTAAGTCCCGCAAGTGAAGTTTTTGCTGGAGGACTGTATACGAAAGGACATGCCTTGGTATCCCTCTGCCTCGCAAATGTTCAGGGCCCCGAAACTCCGCCGCAACGCCCTGTGTGAGGACCTGCAGTTATGCTGCTAAATAATATAGTTATGGACAGAGGGGTCCCAGACTCAAGAGAGTGATTTATATACAGATTTTAGAAAATGGAAAATAAAGTTGAAAGAAGAAACAAATAGGGTTACAGTGTTTTAATTCACAAAGTACCTCTATCAACCACTTCATGGTTATACAATTTTATGAAACATTCTTTACGATTCATCAAAGTACTAGTGCCCACATAGAAGAGGGAGGGAAGTGCTGTGTGGAAAATACGTGAACAGATGTGAGGTGTGTAAACAGTAATAAATTGTTACATAATTTATCATTGATCATATATACATTCTAAATAGGTCTCCCTAATTTGGAGCCGCATAAGAAATTAATCCATATAGTCACAGAAACCAATATCTCCTTAATTGGGCTGTATGAATCATGAATAACCGTTGGAGTAAGAACACGGGGACAGTCTACGTTTCGACCCTAATGGTGTAGGGTTAATTCCCCTTACAAAGACGGGTCTTCATCAGGACAGGGGGGTGGTGGGCAAGCCTCCTAGGGTGGGAAACAATAAAGGGGAAAAACTTAGAAGGGTATTAAAATCCCAAATACCTAAGCGTGATGACCGCTTGGTTAAAGTATTGGGGGTACACTGATAATGGGACTAACATGATCATTAACAAGTTTACCTTGTAGGAGGACAGATAGGATAGCCATCAGGTCGGGTCAGGATCGCCTGGTATTAATCTGAATGTGAAAGGGACTGTGGTTAGGACCGAGGTTATCATTAGGGTAGCAGGGTAACTACACAACATATAAGTGTAAAAGTTATGTTACCTGGTCCGTATTTCGGGAAAGTTTATCAACGGATTGTATCTGGAGAAAAAACAGAAAACGCGATCTAATCAATGCCAGGTCGAGAGAGGATACGGTTTAAGAGGTGTCAATGGCTTTACCGTATTCCGTTCAGAAAGGGCTTACCTTGTTAAAAAACAATTGGTAAACGCGTAGAACGCGGTCTCTTAGGCAGTCAATGGCCCATAAATGAAGTTAACCAGGCCCCGGTACGTGAGTCGGGAAGATTGTCAAAAGATCGTATCTGCGGGAAAAAAACAAAAGCGCGATCTCATGAGCGCCTGATTGGGAGGAGTTCTAAGTTAAGAAAATAGGAAAATTATTCCCGGGTTTCATTCCAAACGGGCTTACCTTGTCACTAAGAGTGTTGTTGCATAGGCGAGGTCTCGAGGCAGGTAATGGCTCTCGTAACCAGGAAGTCAAGAATAATGGGGGCGTGGCTACATCTATATTTAGGAAAGTGACATTGAAGAGGGACTCGTAGTTGCCGGGAAACCAGAGACGCTAGGGAAATACCTCGGCATCCGCAAAAATGCCGTAGCTAGTTCAAAATGGTATGTCTCAAAAGGTTTGATTACAGCACATAAGTACAAATTTTTTGGTGTACCTAACGAGCACGTTGGTATAACCAAATTTTTCAGCAGGTTTCTCGCGCTGATTTATAACATTAATAGGAATACACTTGTGCATGTACGAGCCGTGCAAGGTAGTAAAATGCACACTTATATTAGCATTGGCATGGTTTTATCGCTTTAAAGAGGATAAAGATTTATATCCCAGAGAAAGCAAGTAAAGTCGATGAAAAGGTTATCAAGAGAAAAAAACTATCAAAGGACAGCGAGTTGTGCAAAGCTGCTCTCTGACTCATTTAGCCCATTGTGTATTGAATCAAAAAACTGTATCCATTTCAATTCTCTGACATTGAGAATAGGAGCGATGTTACCTCCTCTTGAGCCAAGTTTCAATTGTTCCAATACAATCCATCTTAGGCTCTCTGGAAGGTGGTTCTCTTTCATGCAATGTTCAACTAAGGGCGCCCCAGACACTTTGCACCTGACCCGGCTGCAATGTTGTAGGAAGCGCATTTTTATGCGTTGTTGTGTTTCACCCACATAGATCAGATCGCAGGGACAGATTATGCAGTACATCACATCTGCAGTGTTACAGTTGGTGTGTGATTTTAATTTTATGCGATGGTCCTTGAAAACGAATTCCTTAGTTTGGATGGTGGACGGACATGCCTTACAACTTCCACACTTGAAGTGTCCCAAAATGGGCGGTAAGTTCCAAAGGGTAGTGATGGTTGACGTCGAAGTGCTGTCCAGAAATGAACACACCACATGATCTCGTATGTTTTTGGCTTTCTTGAAGGAATGGAGGGGTGGACAGTCACATCCCACATCTTTTGAAATCATTTTCCAATGCTTATTCACAGCTTTCTTAATATCGTTGCTCTTGGTTGAAAAAGTTGTAACGCATATTAGCCGTTGGTCTGCTTTGTTGGTACGCTCTTGAGGTTGTAGTAATGTCTCTCGAGGATTGAACCACGCTCTCTTGCGAGCCTTCTTGGTAAGGCGTTTGGGGTATCCACGTTCAATGAGGCGGTCCATCAAGTTCTCTGATTGTATCATGTAATCTTCTTTCTTGCTGCAATTACGCCTGATTCTTAAAAATTGTCCGAAGGGCAAATTGTCCCTCAGGCTCCTAGGATGATGACTTGAGTATTGCAGCAGTGAGTTACGCTCTGCAGGTTTTCTAAACAGGGTCGTATGCAGAACCCCATCCTCAGCAATAATTGAGAGATCAAGGAAGTCAATTTTGGTTCTGTCAAATTGGATAGTAAATTGGATGTCCTGAGATTTACTATTGAGCCATGTGAAGAAATTATTGATTTCGATATCCGTACCGGCCCAGACAAGAAGGATATCATCTATGTACCGCATCCATAATAATATCTTAGACCTGAAAGGATTTGAATCATGGAGGATGAAGGTGGTTTCAAAAGTGGACATTAAGATTATGGCTAAGTCAGGGGCATAGGCAGCCCCCATGGCTACTCCCTTTGTCTGAAGGTAGAAACAGTTCTGAAAAATGAAGAAATTGCGCATCATCGCGATTTTCAACAACAGGATGATGAATGCAGTGGGAACACGTACCGGTGCTACACGCTTGTCCAATGCCATGGTGGCAACCACTAGTGCCTCTTCCTGGGGGATACTCGTGTAGAGTGACACAATGTCACACGTCGCCAGGAGTTCTGTGGTGGAGTCAAACGGCCGTCCGTCCACTATATTGATTGTGTGCGTGGTATCCCGCAGAAAAGTTTCAGTTTGTTCCGCCAAAGGCTTGAGAAAGAAATCTATATACCTGCACAGGGGTTCCAATATTGAGCCGCAGCCTGACACAATGGGTCGTCCCGGGGGGTTCTGCATGTTTTTATGGACTTTGGGCAAAGTATAGATAGTTGGTATGCGTGGATTTTTTTGGTTCAAGTACTGATATTCTTGCTCCGATAGGAAACCCTGTTCCACACCATCCTTGGTGACTCTTTGGATTTCAGCTGCGAGGTCCTTTGAAGGGTCCCCGGGTAATTTTTTGTAGCTGATTCCATCATCTAGTTGTCTCATGATCTCTTCCTTATAGTTCACCACATCCTGGACCACAATGGCACCACCCTTGTCAGCCGGCTTGACTATAATACTCTTATTGTCCTTAAGAGATGATAGGGCCAGTCTCTCGGCCTTGCTGATATTGTATTTTGTGTACTTTGGCTTATTAAGGATTTCCTTCACATCCTGAAGGACCAAGCTTTCGTATGCCAAAATTCTATGAGTCATGGCATAAGTAGGTGGCACAAAGGTTGAAGGTGTTCGAAGACCAGTGGGTGAGCCCATAGTTTTGGATGGTTTGTCTTTGAAGAAATATCTAAGTCGGATTTTTCAGAAGAAACAGTGCAATTCAGCAATGGTTGTGAAGACATTAGGTAGAGATGTGGGTACAAAGGTTAATCCACGACTAAGTACTTGGATTTCCTCATCCTTTAGGCTGTGGGATGAAATATTGATTACAGGGTTACTATCCACTCTTACCACCTGTAGTTCTTCCGGCGGGTTGACCTTTCGCCGTGCTCTTCCTGGGGAAAGTGAACTTGTTTTGCACCTCTCCCTCGTCCGTTGTCCCATGTTGTATCCGCATTCTGTTGGCCCCTGCCAGTGCCTTGGTTCCAGATATTCCCTCTCCCTCTCGGTGGTCTCCATCCTCCTCGTCCTAAAAAAGTTTGAGGGTACGATGGACCGTATGAGTCTTGATATCTGTAACTTTCACTTGGGCCTGCTTGTTCGCAGTCTTCTCCGGAACTATAGGAAGAGTCAGAGAAAGTGGTGTAATTTCGTCTTCCTCTGAATCCACCCCGTCCACGGCTGGTGAAACGTCCTTGGGGATCTTGTCGGTAGTATTCTTCCTGTAAGTAAGGATATGTCTTCTTCTTGTCGTAGGCTCGCACGTCACAAGCGAGCTTCTCTAATTTTTTCTTAATGGTGGTGGTTTCGAAATCTTGGAGTGTTGCAACCAATTTCGTCAAAGCTTCTTTGGAGTTGGTGAGTGTTGTGTCACCTGCAATCTCAGCCTTCAGGTCGGATATCAATTTTGTCAGAACTTGGACTTGCTCTGCCGCTGTCTCAATTCCCAACACCATCCAATGTCTGGAACAGTTATTGGCAACAAAGCTAAATCCTTCCCTAAATTTTGGGACGTCAACAAATATCGCTGGTTCAACCTTTACTTGGAGTCCGACTGGAATCATGTTAGACTGTAAGCACTGTGCTAGGAAATGTCCGTGTAGTTTAGATCTAATTAGTTTTTTCTCAAGACGTTCCAATTTACTAATCTTGTCATTCAAAGAGAAATCAATGGGAGTTATATTTGGAGATAAAAAGTTGTTAGCAGGATCATGGAGAAGTTGCTGAATGTAGTCCTCATTGTACGTGAGAATGTCTTTGTCTACCATTGTGTGTTAGCTAAAGAATAGCCAAAGTATTTGCAAAGATTAAAAAAAGGAAAGAGAACCTCGCAGATAGCGTCTGCACGAAGTATGTTATCAACAACAGGGTTGAACCCAAAATAGTCATAGGGACCTGGGTGATAATTGTTATGGACAGAGGGGTCCCAGACTCAAGAGAGTGATTTATATACAGATTTTAGAAAATGGAAAATAAAGTTGAAAGAAGAAACAAATAGGGTTACAGTGTTTTAATTCACAAAGTACCTCTATCAACCACTTCATGGTTATACAATTTTATGAAACATTCTTTACGATTCATCAAAGTACTAGTGCCCACATAGAAGAGGAGGGAAGTGCTGTGTGGAAAATACGTGAACAGATGTGAGGTGTGTAAACAGTAATAAATTGTTACATCATTTATCATTGATCATATATACATTCTAAATAGGTCTCCCTAATTTGGAGCCGCGTAAGAAATTAATCCATATAGTCACAGAAACCAATATCTCCTTAATTTGGCTGTATGAATCATGAATAACCGTTGGAGTAAGAACACGGGGACAGTCTACGTTTCGACCCTAATGGTGCAGGGTTAATTCCCCTTACAAAGACGGGTCTTTATCAGGACAGGGGGGTGGTGGGCAAGCCTCCTAGGGTGGGAAACAATAAAGGGGAAAAACTTAGAAGGGTATTAAAATCCCAAATATTAAGCGTGATGACCGCTTGGTTAAAGTATTGGGGGTACACTGATTATGGGACTAACATGATCATTAACAAGTTTACCTTGTAGGAGGACAGATAGGATAGCCATCAGGTCGGGTCAGGATCGCCTGGTATTAATCTGAATGTGAAAGGGACTGTGGTTAGGACCGAGGTTATCATTAGGGTAGCAGGGTAACTACACAACATATAAGTGTAAAAGTTATGTTACCTGGTCCGTATTTCGGGAAAGTTTATCAACGGATTGTATCTGGAGAAAAAACAGAAAACGCGATCTAATCAATGCCAGGTCGAGAAAGGATACGGTTTAAGAGGTGTCAATGGCTTTACCGTATTCCGTTCAGAAAGGGCTTACCTTGTTAAAAAACAATTGGTAAACGCGTAGAACGCGGTCTCTTAGGCAGTCAATGGCCCATAAATGAAGTTAACCAGGCCCCGGTACGTGAGTCGGGATAATTGTCAAAAGATTGTATCTGCGGGAAAAAAACAAAAGCGCGATCTCATCCACGCATACCAACTATCTATAATTTGCCCAAAGTCCATAAAAACATGCAGAACCCCCCGGGACGACCCATTGTGTCAGGCTGCGGCTCAATATTGGAACCCCTGTGCAGGTATATAGATTTCTTTCTCAAGCCTTTGGCGGAACAAACAAACTTTTCTGCGGGATACCACGCACACAATCAATATAGTGGACGGACGGCCGTTTGACTCCACCACAGAACTCCTGGCGACGTGTGACATTGTGTCACTCTACACGAGTATCCCCCAGGAAGAGGCACTAGTGGTTGCCACCATGGCATTGGACAAGCGTGTAGCACCGGTACGTGTTCCCACTGCATTCATCATCCTGTTGTTGAAAATCGCGATGATGCGCAATTTCTTCATTTTTCAGAACTGTTTCTACCTTCAGACAAAGGGAGTAGCCATGGGGGCTGCCTATGCCCCTGACTTAGCTATAATCTTTATGTCCACTTTTGAAACCACCTTCATCCTCCATGATTCAAATCCTTTCAGGTCTAAGATATTATTATGGATGCGGTACATAGATGATATCCTTCTTGTCTGGGCCGGTACGGATATCGAAATCAATAATTTCTTCACATGGCTCAATAGTAAATCTCAGGACATCCAATTTACTATCCAATTTGACAGAACCAAAATTGACTTCCTTGATCTCTCAATTATTGCTGAGGATGGGGTTCTGCATACGACCCTGTTTAGAAAACCTGCAGAGCGTAACTCACTGCTGCAATACTCAAGTCATCATCCTAGGAGCCTGAGGGACAATTTGCCCTTCGGACAATTTTTAAGAATCAGGCGTAATTGCAGCAAGAAAGAAGATTACATGATACAATCAGAGAACTTGATGGACCGCCTCATTGAACGTGGATACCCCAAACGCCTTACCAAGAAGGCTCGCAAGAGAGCGTGGTTCAATCCCCGAGAGACATTACTACAACCTCAAGAGCGTACCAACAAAGCAGACCAACGGCTAATATGCGTTACAACTTTTTCAACCAAGAGCAACGATATTAAGAAAGCTGTGAATAAGCATTGGAAAATGATTTCAGAAGATGTGGGATGTGACTGTCTTCCCCTCCATTCCTTCAAGAAAGCCAAAAACATACGAGATCATGTGGTGTGTTCATTTCTGGACAGCACTTCGACGTCAACCATCACTACCCTTTGGAACTTACCACCCATTTTGGGACACTTCAAGTGTGGAAGTTGTAAGGCATGTCCGTCCACCATCCAAACTAAGGAATTCGTTTTCAAGGACCATCGCATAAAATTAAAATCCCACCCCAACTGTAACACTGCAGAAGTGATCTACTGCATAATCTGTCCCTGCGATCTGATCTATGTGGGTCAAACACAACAACGCATAAAAATGCGCTTCCTACAACATTGCAGCCGGGTCAGGTGCAAAGTGTCTGGGGCGCCCTTAGTTGAACATTGCATGAAAGAGAACCACCTTCCAGAGAGCCTAAGATGGATTGTATTGGAACAATTGAAACTTGGCCCAAGAGGAGGTAACATCGCTCCTATTCTCAATGTCAGAGAATTGAAATGGATACAGTTTTTTGATTCAATACACAATGGGCTAAATGAGTCAGAGAGCAGCTTTGCACAACTCGCTGTCCTTTGATAGTTTTTTTTCTCTTGATAACCTTTTCATCGTCTTTACTTGCTCTCTCTGGGATATAAATCTTTATCCTCTTTAAAGCGATAAAACCATGCCAATGCTAATATAAGTGTGCATTTTACCACCTTGCACGGCTCGTACATGCACAAGTGTATTCCTATTAATGTTATAAATCAGCGCGAGAAACCTGCTGAAAAATTTGGTTATACCAACGTGCTCGTTAGGTACACCAAAAAATGTGTATTTATGTGCTGTAATCAAACCTTTTGAGACATACCATTTTGAACTAGCTACGGCATTTTTGCGGACGCCGAGGTATTTCCCTAGCGTCTCTGGTTTCCCGGCAACTACGAGTCCCTCTTCAATGTCACTTTCCTAAATATAGATGTAGCCACGCCCCCATTATTCTTGACTTCCTGGTTACGAGAGCCATTACCTGCCTCGAGACCTCGCCTATGCAACAACACTCTTAGTGACAAGGTAAGACCGTTTGGAATGAAACCCGGGAATAATTTTCCTATTTTCTTAACTTAGAACTCCTCCCAATCAGGCGCTCATGAGATCGCGCTTTTGTTTTTTTCCCCGCAGATACGATCTTTTGACAATCATCCCGACTCACGTACCGGGGCCTGGTTAACTTCATTTATGGGCCATTGACTGCCTAAGAGACCGCGTTCTACGCGTTTACCAATTGTTTTTTAACAAGGTAAGCCCTTTCTGAACGGAATACGGTAAAGCCATTGACACCTCTTAAACCGTATCCTTTCTCGACCTGGCATTGATTAGATCGCGTTTTCTGTTTTTTCTCCAGATACAATCCGTTGATAAACTTTCCCGAAATACGGACCAGGTAACATAACTTTTACACTTATATGTTGTGTAGTTACCCTGCTACCCTAATGATAACCTCGGTCCTAACCACAGTCCCTTTCACATTCAGATTAATACCAGGCGATCCTGACCCGACCTGATGGCTATCCTATCTGTCCTCCTACAAGGTAAACTTGTTAATGATCATGTTAGTCCCATTATCAGTGTACCCCCAATACTTTAACCAAGCGGTCATCACGCTTAGGTATTTGGGATTTTAATACCCTTTTAAGTTTTTCCCCTATATTGTTTCCCACCCTAGGAGGCTTGCCCACCACCCCCCTGTCCTGATGAAGACCCGTCTTTGTAAGGGGAATTAACCCTACACCATTAGGGTCGAAACGTAGACTGTCCCCGTGTTCTTACTCCAACGGTTATTCATGATTCATACAGCCCAATTAAGGAGATATTGGTTTCTGTGACTATATGGATTAATTTCTTATGCGGCTCCAAATTAGGGAGACCTATTTAGAATGTATATATGATCAATGATAAATGATGTAACAATTTATTACTGTTTACACACCTCACATCTGTTCACGTATTTTCCACACAGCACTTCCCTCCCTCTTCTATGTGTGCACTAGTACTTTGATGAATCGTAAAGAATGTTTCATAAAATTGTATAACCATGAAGTGGTTGATAGAGGTACTTTGTGAATTAAAACACTGTAACCTTATTTGTTTCTTCTTTCAACTTTATTTTCCATTTTCTAAAATCTGTATATAAATCACTCTCTTGAGTCTGGGACCCCTCTGTCCATAACAATTATCACCCAGGTCCCTATGACTATTTTGTGTTCAACCCTGTTGTTGATAACAGGCTAAATAATATAGCTCAAAGTCAGGGACCTCCATCCCACCTTCAGTTTTAGGTCTCATCAATGTAGCCAACGCTACTCGCCTCCGGCCATTTCCCCAGAGAAAGCCCGTGGTCAGTGACCGTAACTCTTTAAACATGCGCGGGGGAATCCAAACCGGCAGGGTTCGGAAATAATAGAGCAGTCTAGGTAAGGCCACCATCTTAAGAAGGGCCACTCTCCCTACCACCGAGAGGGGGAGTGTCGACCAGAATGCCATGCTCTTCTTCAAGGCACTTATACAGCGCCCCACGTTCCCTTCTAGCATATCCGTTGTTTCATGGTAAATTCGAACCCCCAGGTAGGTGAGACACGTCGGCTCCCATTTTATCTCCTGAAACAGCTTCGGTGGACGCGCACATGGCCGTATCGGGAAAAGGCATGTCTTTCGCCAGTTTACCCGAAGGCCCGAAAGTTCTCCAAATCGCGAAAGCAGATATACTGCTTCCTGCAATGCGTCCTCCGTGTTTCCCAAAAACAGGAGCAAGTCATCTGCATATAACGATATATATTGTGGCATTCCACTTGACCATATTCCCTGAAAGATTTGCTCTGATCTTGCTTGCTTCGCGAGAGGCTCAATTGCTAGAGTGAATAACAGCGGAGATAAGGAACACCCCTGTCTCGTTCCCCTCATAACCGGGTACTGGGTGGATATCACCGCTCCTAATCGTACTCTAGCCTGCGCCGAAGAATACAATACCCTCGTCCAAGCCCCAAACTGCGCTCCCAGACCGAATCGCTCCAGCACTCTATGGAGGTATGCCCATTCTAGGCTGTCAAATGCCCTTTCTATGTCCACCGATAGGACCGCAGGTAGTTGTAGGTCACAATGATTGTCTCCCATAATCCGCACCAACCTTCGGATATTGGAGGATGTATTCCTAGTCGGAATGAACCCTGCTTGGTCCGCATGCACCAGCGTGGTCATATGTGGCAATAGTCGGGTTGCCAGTAACCGGCTCAGAATTTTGTAGTCCATTGTCAGCATAGACAACGGCCTATAAGAGGTCACATTCGCATCCTCTCGTCCCAGTTTTAAAAGGGGGATAACTAGCGCTTCTCGCATCGACGTGGGCAACTGGCCTAGCTCCCTGGCTTCTGTGTAGACCTCCATCAAGCGGGGTGCCAAAATGTCCACATACTGTGCGTAAAATTCTACGGGTAGGCCATCCACTCCCGACGTCTTATTCCGGGCCATTTGTTTGATTGCGCATCGAATTTCAGATAGTGTGATGTCCTGCCCCAATATCTTTGCTTGTGCTTCGTCTAGTCGCAGGAAGCGGGACCCCTGCTAATTACTCCTCTATGTCTTTTTCCTCTACTTCCAAATTACACTCGTACAGGGATTCATAATAGGTTAAGAACTGTGATAGCACCTCATTTTGCGAGTAAACCATGTCCCCTTCGGCCGTCTCTATCCTCATTACTGGGCCCCCTCTCTGGATTGGGTCCGCCAACCGCGCCAGCAGCGTTCCTACCTTGTCCCCCTCTGTGTGAACCTTTACTGTGTAGCTCTTATAATCAAAACTTCGCAAACGCTCTATTTCAATCGCCGCTGCTTCCTTTGCTTCTACGAGCCTCGCTTGCAGTATTGGTTGTTCTGGCCTTTGTTTCTCTATCTCCCTCAGGTATTCCTCTGCCTTTGCTACATCACTTAGCACCACTTTCCTTACCCCCGAGTACTTGCTGATACAGAGCCCTCGCATCACTACTTTAAAGGCATCCCATTCTACCGCCTTAGTGGAAGCTGTTCCCTGATTTTCTTCAAAATAATGTTCAATGCCCTCCTTTACCTCTGTTCGAAAAACCTGGTCCTCTAGCGTTTCGGGGCGGAGCCGCAAGGTAGGTATTGAAGATCTTGCCCGCAGCCAATCCATAGATAGTAACTGTGGGTTGTGGTCAGATATAGTCCTAGCTAAATACTCGGTGCGCACCACCATAGGGGCTATTGATTGAGAACATAGTATAGTGTCTATCCTAACATGGAGCTCATGTAAAGCCGAAAAAAAAGGAATAATCCCTATCTCGAGATGGTGTCTGCGCCATGTATCAACCAACCCCCATCTGTACTGCCAATCTGACCTACTTCTGGCTAACCGACGAACTGGTGAATCAGCTAGTGGTGGATGTGACCTATCAAGAGCTAAGTCGGTTATCGAGTTAAAATCTCCTCCCACTATCGCCGGGCCGGCCAGATAATGCGCTAGCGCCCCCGATACTCGGTCCAGGAAGCGCGCCTGATCCACATTTGGAGCATATATGCTACTGAGTACAACATCTCTTCCATATAGCCTTCCCTCCACCGCTACATATCTGCCTTCCGGGTCTAAAATAGGGTTTGTGGCCTGGAAAGGGACACCTGCTCTCACCCAGATCAGCAAACCCCCAATACGACGTGCTGAAAACCTGACCCCTCCATCTGCGTTGCAACGCCTGGCCCTCTGCCTTAGTTAGATGGGTTTCTTTGAGCAGGGCTATCTGGACTCCCCTACGCACTAGATACGCATGGACCTTGTGGCGCCTTGTCATAGTATTCAGACCTCGTACGTTCCATGTGATACATCGCAATTCAGGTAATGTTCCCATTGGGATTATTCCTCAGCCTCCTGCTTCTCATTACGTGCTTGCCCACACCAAATTTGCCCTCCCAGTCAACAACATCCCATTCAACATTTCCCTGCCTCCCCCCAGAACAGCCCCCATCCAAACCATGTAACAACTCGCACAACTATATCCTGTAGTAGTCACTACAGGTTTGCCTTAAGGGCAATTGGGGGTTGCTCGGTCCCAACAGGCAGCTACGCCAGCCCCAGGCCCCGCCGCCCTGTGATCCCATATATAACTTGCAACATCCATCCCTTCCCACTCCACTCCCAGGTGCAGTTGTAAGTCCAAACGTTCTATGTGACTGAGTCAACTGTCAGCGTCCTTTCAGTGAAATTATTCGTCGAGCATGCCTTCTGCCGTCCTAGGTGTGACATCCGGTCCCTTATTGCTGTCCGCTTTCGAGAGCTCAGTATCTGAATGCGCCTTGTCCTCTTCCGAGTCAGTCCCCATCACCGATTCAGTCCTCTGTGAGCCAGTGAGAACTGACGTTGCTGCCAATGCTCCCTGTCTTTCTGCCGCTGCTTGTAACGTCAATTGCTTCCGTAGGCTCCTGTTTCGCTTCCTTATTCTCTGGGACTTGCGCATCCGAATTACTTTGGGTGGTTCAGACTGTCGTTGTTCCTTGTGATCTGTGCCCGCTCTATAAGTTTCCAGCCACGCCCACCCATCCTCAGGTGTAAGAAAGAACTGCATCTTATCATCCACAATAATTCTCAGCTTTGCAGGGAAGATCAATGAATATTGGATCCCTTCCTCCCTAAGTTCCTTCTTAAGTGCCAGGAACGAAGCCCGGCGTCTTTGAATTTCCTATGTGTAGTCCAGAAATATTGTTACTTTGCTATTTCCTACTGTGAAGGGGCCAGTTGTGCGCGCTCTTTGGATCAACAGTTCTCTGTCCTTGTAGTGGAGTAATCTTGATACCACTGGTCTAGGAGGACGGCCCGGTAACGACTGCCGCGCCGGGACCCTATGTGCTCTCTCAAGTGTGAAGAAGGATGACAATCCCTCTGGCGCAACCACCGTCTTGAGCCAGTTCTCCAGGTAGTCGATCATGTCGGCCCCCTCCATTTTCTCTGGAAGACCCACCACACCTATGTTATTGCGTCTATTTCTACTTTCGGAGTCATCCGCTTTCTTCTGCAACTCCACTATGCGGTTCAGAACATCCGCCATCTGGGCCTCGAGAGCAGTGTGAGCCGTGTCAATTCCCGGAGGGTGGTCTCATTTGTTTTCACTCAATCTGCCAATTTCGAGTGGTCTTCGCGCAAAAGCCCCAGCCCAGTCGCCACCTGCGCAATGTCTTGTTGGAGGGCTTCTTTTGACGCAGCTATGGCTTCTAATATCCTGTCAAACTGTTGCTGTCGCCCTGGTTCCGACATTGTTTCCGTGGCCCCCTGCTCTGCCCTAGTTGTGTCGTCCGTTTCTGCGGTCTCGTCCCTCCTGCCTTTGGGCTTCATCACGGCCCGGCTGCTTCTCGACCAACAAAGTGCGTCTGCTTCCCTCAGGTCCCTGCGTATTCTGATCCCTCCACTAAGCGTCCAGCATGTAGGAAGCCCCACTGATCTCGTTCGCGGCAGTTCTCAGGGGTCCAGTTGTGTGCCCAAAGCAGAACCGACCCTTATTGTAGTGCGCACAGGATTTGTTGCCACACTAGTGTACTATGACTGCGGTCAGTCCCAACAGACTCCACTGCTGTTCATTTCCTCCTCAATTCTGTCCTATCAGTGAGCTCATGGTTCAATTCCCCGCTAGTTTGCCCGCTTGTTGTCCTGCTCCAAGCACAAAGTGTCATGCCTCGGGGTCCGCAAACGGGCGGTCCCTTTAAGAAACCCCTTCATAAGCTGTTAGAGCCCTTGGAGCGACGCTTTACGTCCTTGCGTCAAGCTCCCGTTACTGCGTTTCCTGTCCTGGTTCCTGTTGCCTGATTTCCGGATATCCTTAGTGGTTGAACGAGCACTCCTCCGTTCCTCTGCGTTTGAGGCTATCTACTTGTTTCTGCTGGAGTTCCATGTACTGGAACTTGTCCTTGAGCCCCGTTTGTTCATTGTCTGCTCCGCCCGACGGCCGGGTTTCACTCCGCCGTCCGGCCGGGCAGTGTGTCAGTGTTCCCCTTGGTTTTGCTGGCTCCGCCCGACGGCCGGGTCTTGCTCCGTCGTCTGGCCGGGCAGTGCACTGACCTCTCCTCTTTTTTTCCTTGGCTCCGCCCGACGGCCGGGTTTGTACTCCGCCGTCTGGCCGGGCTGCTGCTTCCCCGTCCTTCCCTATTACCTGTTCCGCAAAGCAGCCGGGCTTGTTCCCCGCTGCCTAGCAGGGGACCCTTTAGGTATTTAGCCGTGTTTATGTCCTTCCCTCACCCGGCGGCCGGGCTTAGTCTCCGCCATCCGGTGGTTCCCTTACCCGCCATTTGTTTCCTTCTTGGTACTTATCATCTTCCCTCACTTCCTGCATTCCTGGCCATACTCGCTGTGTGTGGGTTCTGCACTTGCGTGGACTCGTGAATGATACATCTCCACATCTCCCAGAATCACGGTAACAGCGCAGTGCGCTATTTCTATGTTATTCTCTATAAAGTCATTCTTGTATTAATGAATGTTTGTTTTACATCTCAGCCAGTTAGTTCTACGTGAATGTTACCTTCTGGTTCGGGTGGGCTCTACTGCGATACAGATGTTGGTTTAAGAGTCTTCTACATATTATCAAGTAAGACTACTATAAGCCTGAACAGTGTTATACAAGTGCACAGTACTCCTCGAGTAATCACTATTGTGTTTCTTGTTTGTTCCTCCACCTTAGCTCAACCAAACCCCTGTCACCAATCCACAGTTATATGCCAGCAAAGTTTATTTACTCTTGGTATGTAGTACACATAAACTATAGATGTAACTGTTGTTCTTTGGTGCATGTTTCTGAGGGTTAGTAATTCCTGTTTTGGTTTTAGCCCCTACACCCATCAGAGGTCCAGGCCAGGTGCATGTCCACCCACACAGAAGTCTACAAACCAAGAAGAATATTTTTTCCCCGCCTTTCCTTGTTTTGTCTCCCTGTTTTCCCCTGGCGAGCCTCTCGGTACTCTAGTGCTTGATAGAGTCGGAAGGCCGTAGGGGAAGGCTGTGGAATATTCATCGGATCCTTGGCGCTCCTGCGGAACCTGCCTGAGAACCATTACACAAAGCCCCGCGTTCTTGCTGCTGAGTCCCCCTGTATTCATGAGGTCCATAAGTAGTCTGTTCTAGGGGGGTCATATAGCACACAGATGGCCTTTTTGGAGTGCCTGTTGGTTCCACGGTGTGCTGGTGTGTCTCGAGGGGCTGGGAAATGCTCATGGTTGGTTGAGGCCTGGCAGTGGAGCATCCAAGGGCGTAGCTAGCTTTCAAGTCCGACTCAATAGTACGTGCCGATTGTGCCAATATGCGTCTGTAATATATTGGGCATCATGTGGGGGCTGTTGGACGTGTGACCCCTGCTTGAACAAGCCAAACAACCTCTTTGAATGTAAGGTCATAATGAAAAAGGCAACTGTTCCACTGCCACCACCATAAAAACTCGAGCGGATTCCCGCGCGCCGGAAATTAGCTGTGTAAAATGAAGCCCATTAAACTACAGTACAGTCGCCCTGCTGCTGTCAGACCGCGAATCCGAAACAAAACAAATGCGGCGTAAAGTGATTCGGTTCAGCTGCATAGTCGACCCATTGTGAAAGATGCTATTCTTGAAAGGATCAATTACGTTATTGACTCGGTACAGCTGCCGGTTACTGAGACCTCTTTAAAGGTCTCTTTCCAGGTACACAAGTTCACACAATCGCCCCTCCACTTTCAAATGTCACCAGCCGCGACTGGACACGTAGTCACGCCTGCCTCGTGCAGCATCTGTAGTGCCAGTAATCCTGCCATGAACCTTCTGCAGCTGTGGCAGGGGCGGTCGGACTGCCGCTGCCCACGTCCCCCACAAGGGACATCAGCAGGGCATCCCTTTTAGTGCCCACTAGTCGAAGCCCCCACCTCCCCCTCCATCAGTCCCCGGAGAGTGGGAGGCTCGGGCAGCTCTCCGACCCCTCCCCCGACCGCAGGCACCGGTGGCGCGTGTCCGGGGGAGGGCATGTCTGTGGGGGCGCGCCGGGTATTTAGACCTCGGCAGCCCCGAAAGCAGCCTCTTTGTCGGTCGAACCGGCCCTGCCTGCCGCGCTGCATGATCTGGTGAGTACCGTTGGAAGACCCTCCTCGTGCCCGCTCCCCCCCCTTCTGGGGGTCGCAGCGGGGCCGGGCGGCACGCGTTGCTGCGTGCCGCTGAGGTTGGGGCGGCCGGCAGGGCCTAGGATGGATTTGGCTCTCATTTTGCACCCCTGGTTCCCGCTAGGTAGCGTCCACATGTAGGGCGACGGGGGGCCAGAGAGAGCGACGGGGATGGTCCCAGAGGAAGCGCCCACGCTGACCCGCACGGCTCTTGTTGGGCACGATGGTCTATGCAGGGGGGTCAACACCATGAGCTCTCCACGTGGTAGGGAGGTGTCGGACAAGTAGTTAGGGGCAGCATGCGGTGTCAAGGGGGCCGGGCATCCCCCCGCTCCCTCTCCCCAGCCTGCTGTAAGCGTGTCTTGTGCTGCAGGCCAGGGTATGTGACGTGGGCGGGGTCACTTTGCCAGTGCAGCGGTGTTGTGTCCCAGTGTGGCCCGGAGCTTACCCGCGGCTTGACGCGGTCTTCCACCTGGGCCTCGTTGGAACGGTAGCGGTGTAAGGGGCAGGGTAGAGTGCCACGGGTTGTAGTGTGCTGGGGGTCTCAGGCTTGCAGCGGTCTCGCCGATCCGCTCGCATTTCCATGTCGGAAGGCTTGAGGAGTGAGGCTCGATGGGGGGGCCGAGCCGGGCGCGCTGGTTCCTTGCCTGCACTTAAGGTTTGCAGGGACCCTTCACCAATATTGAGCTTGGGTGGAAGATCTCGGGCCCACGGAGCCTCCTGCACTTTGCTGACTCGGTTTGGCGCTCACGTACGGCCTCGGTCTCAGCCGGGTGTTGTACAGCTGCGGGGGCATCAGACATGGAGCATTGCAGTCGGGCACCCAGGAATGGGTCGTGACTTTGAGGGCACACGATGATATAGGTATTAGAACACGCTTTTCGAATGTCACTGCTCTGCGCTGTATGGAACGTCTTAGCGCCAGAGCGCTGCACAGTAGCTGCTGTCACGATACAGCAGGAATCATCATGTCGGCCCGGTAGTAGCTTTTAATGTAGATTACCGGTGTAGTGTAGTTCCTATATTCCCAATAGGCTCTGCGCATTGGAATAATATAAACAGCAGTGTAGACGTAGGACTGAGGTCGACTAGGTCTCTACTGACTATATTAGACTTAATTAGTTTTGCCAGCTAGCTCAGAGGTCACTAGAAACTTTCTCGAATAAACAAGGAGAAGTTTAACTTCCCTGGATAGACAAGAAGGGATTAGCATCTGACAACCATAAAACATGACATCTTTGCTCCCTCAGAATAAGAGTGTATCTCTAGAGTCGTGTGAAAACAATAGACAGCTATTTTACTTAGTCAATTGTGCATACTAACAGCTAGATTCATGAAAGGAAATTGCGCTCGCAATAGCTGCGAATTCGCAATTGCGCTCGCAATTTGAAGGGAAGGAATTCAAGAAACACAAACAACCAAAATAGCGAATTCGCAATTTAAAAATAGCGAAATCGCTATTAAATTTGGATAATCCTGGAGGATGGGCATTAGCGAATCGGAAATAGCGAGAATCCATGGATTCTGCGAATTTAATAGCGAATTTGCAAAAAAGCCATTCATGAAAAATCGCTAAAAGCGAAAAACTTGAAAATCGCTATTTGCGACGCGCAATTTAAGAAGAACTCAAATCAGGTGGTAACCAGTACTGAAAGAAAAAAATATTCAAAAAACAGTTAGGTCACTCCCAACAGGTGCAGGGCTGATCAAACACATTTGAGGACATGCAGCTGGAGCCTGGTGATTCCCACAATGCCTGGACTTTACATGCTGGTGAGGCGGCGTAGGCTGCAGCGAGCTGCACGCAACAGACGGAGGATACAGGAGTGGATATTCCGCCAGCGGATCACCCTTCTGGGCCAAACCAGGGAGCAAATCTATGCCAAGTACCGCCTGAGTGGGGCCATGATAATCAAGCTCATCCGGGACCTAGACCCCCTGATGCAGCACCCTCCAATGAGGACCAATGCCGTGCCCACACATGTGCAGGTATTGTGCTGCCTGCACCTCCTGGCCTCCGGAAGCTTCCAGGGGATGGTCGCAGTTGCAGGGGGGGTTTCCCAGCCCACCATGTCCCGCTGCCTAAGGAGTTTCCTGGAGGCAATGCTGACCCGGCTACACCACTATATATCATTCCCCACCAGCCAACAGGACCTCAATGATACAAAGCTGCAATTTTACAATGTAGCTCAATTCTGTAGTAGGGGATCTCTGTGTATAGTCATAATCTAGTGAATAGTCCCGCCCATGTGCGTGGACCCCGGAGCAATCAAAAATAATCTCTTAAAGTGTCGAAAAATGCAGACCTGCACAGACACTTAAGAGAGAATTAAAGACAGATAATGCAGCCTATAACACAGGCTACACTGTCCAGTACTTCAACTAGAAATTCCACCAAAAAAATCCACAAAACAGCAAAGCCTGTACAGATTTCCCTTGCTTCAGAAGCAAAAAAACCCTGGAATGATAGAGAGGAGGATATGGACAGACAAGCCCCATAGGCTGCCATTATGTGGCTCAAAACAGGATACTGTGCCTTTAAGAGAACTTTCCAGAACTTCACAGTATCCCAGAATGCACTGCAGGTCCCTTTTACTTTCAGTTCTTTTTTCCGGCTCCTGCAAGCAGGACCCTGGAGCATTGAGCTCTCCCTTTTCAAGGGTTTATTGGTGATTTTTCACTATTAATTTCGTTTTGAGTGCTTCTAAAGTACTTTAGTGCTGTTCTTCTTGGTTTTTGCTCCTTTTTGATGTCAAATATGCCTGCATTATTTGACAAATGCCCGGAGTGTTCCAGGAAGAAGGCCAAATCAGATCCCCATGAGGTGTGTATCCTCTGCCTTCCCTCTTCCCATGTCCCAGAGGAGTGTGAGATTTGTCAGGGCTTCTCTGGCAGGACCCTGAAGGACAGACAGAAGATCAGGCTTCAGGGACTCGAGGAAAGAAGGCTGAAGGCGCAAGGTGGGTCTGGAGGGGCTTCTTCTGCCCGTGCTGAGGCCTCTGGGGGGCTCCCCAGAGGCAGGAAGACCAGCAAGCGTGCCCACTCTCCGTCTGGGTCGATTGCACCGACCACGACATCGAGAGGGATGACTACGGTCTGTTCCCCATCTCCCCAGGGCTCTGGGGCGAAGCGCCGTCGACGCTCGACGTCGAGGGAGTTGCACAGACCGCCGTCGAAGTCTCCTGTGGCGATTTCGTCGTCATCCTCGTCGGACTCGATGTCGGCGCCCGGCGTCAGCGCTCGCCGTCGAAGCGACTTCGCCGTCGGCGAAGAGGAAAAGATCGTCGTCGAGGGGAACCTCGTCGTCGAGTAGTGGAACAACGTCGAGGCGGAAGAGGTCGCCGTCAAGGCGGAAGAGGTCGCCGTCGAGGCGGTCGAGGTCGCCGTCGAGGCGCAAGAGGTAGTTGTCGAGGCACAGGAGGTCGTCATCGAGGCGCAAGAGGTCGTCGTCGAGGCGATTGAGATCGCCGTCGAGGCACGAGAGGTCGCCGTCGAGGCGGATGAAGTCGCCGTCGAGGCATGGAAGAAGGTCGACGCCGAGGAAGAGACGCTCGACGTCGAGGGGCCGACGCTCGTCGTCTGGTCACCGTTCTTCGACGTCGAAGAAGCGGGAGAAGAGGCCTGATGCCATGGGAGGCTCGCCAACGTCCCAGGCTGGTGGTGGATCACCGGGCTCGGTGTATTCCGAGGTGTATACGCCTTCGCAAGTTACGCCTCCGCCTCCGTTGCCGAGGGGTCTCCCTCCGAAGGGCTCCTACCCCTCCTCCTTTGCCTCCGCTTCCGCAACCTGTACCTCGACCTCAGGTGCCAGAGAGGCCGCCCCCGGTTCCTCCGAGGTCGGCTTCATTACCCAGGTTTCCGACCCCTCCCAAAGGGACTCCTAAGCCGCAGGCCCCGGTCAAACCTAAGACGCCCGCTCCGGTGGAACCGGCGGATCGTACGAGGCCTAGGAGTCGGCGCAGATCCTCCACTAGATCTAGACATCGCCATAGGAGGCGAAGATCCAGGTCCCGCACGGACTCCTCCAGGACACGATCCTATTCGCCGACCTTGTCGGATTCCCCTGGGACAAGGGTGTCTCCGGTGGACGACATCAGCACGTTCCAGGAGGTTCTCCTGAGGGGGGCGACAAAGTTAGGCATCACGGTGACTGCTCCTACACCTACGACGTCCGTGATATTTGAGACACTTCACAAGAAGCATTTGTCTCGCCCCCTGCTGCCATTAGTGCCAGGTTTGGTGGAACCTGCGGAGGAGCTGTTCCTTACGCCAGCGGTGGTGAAGGCCGCTCCCTCCAGATTTCTGAAGAAGTACAGGGCCCCGGATTCGGACCCGGCTTTCCTGCGCATGGATCCAGTACCCGACTCCCTTATAGTGACGGCGGCCAGGAAGTTACACTCTACCTCCCCGTCCTCCACCGTGCCGCCTGATAAGGAAAGCCGATGGATCGACTCGGCTGGGAGGAAGGCTTGTGAGACTGCTTCCACTACCATGAAAGCCTCCAGCGATTCGGCTTTGCTGGGGCGGTACGACCGTGCCCTGTGGGATTCCCTGCAACAGTTCACGGACCTTCTGCCACGAGACAAGAGGGAGGACTTCCTAGAGATCCTTAAGGAAGGGATGCTGGTTTCAAACCAGGTCATCAGCGCGGCTGCGGATATCTCTCTTTTGGGGGCCCATGGGTACTGTCATGGGATCAACCAGCGCCGTCATGCTTGGCTCAGGCTCACGTCACTCAAGCCGGAGGCCCAGCAGAGGGTGGCCAATCTGCCGTTTTCAGGAGAAACATTGTTCGGAAAACATGCCGATGATGAGATGGCCCGCATGAAGGTGGAGGCAGAGACCCTGACGGCGGTGGGCTTGGAGAAGCCCAAGGAAAAGAAGTCCTACACAGGGCAGAGGGCGAGGACAGTCTTCGGGGCAGCAACAACAGCAGCAGTTCCGGAGACCCTTCCAGAAGCGCGAGAAGGGTAGAGGTGGACAGCAGTCCTCTACAGCTAACAAAGGCCCGGCTGGGTCTCGACCCTGAGCGGTTACTTCCCCTTCATCCGTTACCCGCTCCGGTGGGGGGAAGCGTTCAATTTTTTCTGGCAGAGTGGAGAAAAATTGCTCAGGACAAGTGGGTGCTGAATATTGTTTGCAATGGATACAGTCTTCGGTTCACCAGCCCTCCTCCATCGATTCCTCCGGTCAGCTCGCAGTATCAACTGCGCGAGCTCCAGGCGGAGGCCGATATCCTGTTAAGGAAAAGGGCGATAGAAGACGTACCTCTGTCTCAAAGAGGAAGAGGTCTGTACTCCCGGTTCTTTCTGGTCCGCAAGAAGGGCAAGAACGAGTTCAGGCCCATTCTGGACTTGCGACAGGCAAACAAGTGGATTCGCAGGGAAAAGTTTTGCATGCTGTCGTTGCATCAGATTTATCCTCAGTTGCAACAGGGAGACTGGCTATGTGCAATAGACCTACAGGATGCGTACTTCCATGTGCCCATTGCACACAAACACAGGAAGTTCCTGCGATTCCAAGTCGGCGCCAATCATTATCAGTACACAGTACTTCCATTCGGGCTGAAGTCTGCGCCCAGAACTTTCTCGAAGTGCATGGCAGTGGTAGCGGCACATCTGCGGAAGAACAAGGTGTTTGTCTACCCGTACCTGGACGATTGGTTGATCAAGGCCTCCTCCTTCTCGGAAGCTCAAGCGCACTTCCAGAAGACGTGCGTTCTATTGAACAAGCTGGGGTTGCACATCAACATGTCCAAGTCTGTCCCGACTCCGGTCCAGTGCATTCAGTACTTGGGAACCACCATCGATACGATGTCAGCAAGCGTGTCTCCTTCGGAGGAGCGACGATTATCACTCCTTCGGAAGGCTCAGGCTCTTATGACCACTCCATCTACAACAGTGAGGACGGTGTCTTCTCTACTGGGGTCGATGGCCTCTTGTATCTTCCTGACGCCACACGCGCGGCTGCACATGAGACCGCTGCAGGAGTGCCTGGAGGATCAGTGGGACCAGAGGAGAGGATCTTGGGACGACAAGATACGACTGTCTCTGCATGCTCTTCAGTCTCTGAAGTGGTGGTGTTCAGCGGAGAATCTCCTCAGAGGAGTTCCCTTCCACAAGGACATTCCCACTCAGACTATCGTGACGGATGCTTCTCTCCAGGGCTGGGGAGCGCACTCCGGAGATTTACAGATTCAAGGGACGTGGTCCCCGACGGAGTCCACGTACCACATCAATTTCCTGGAACTGTTTACTTGGCATTGAAAGCCTTTCTCCCGTCCTTCCAGACCAACTCTCTGCTTGTACAGACGGACAATACGACCACGATGTATTACCTCAACAAGCAGGGGGGTTCGAGATCACGGACCCTGTCGCAGGAGGCGCAGGCGATCTGGCACTGGCTTCTGGCCCGAGGACTGACGATAACGGCCACCCATCTGCCAGGTGTGCAGAATGTTCAGGCAGACGCACTGAGCAGACTGATTCAGGAAAACCACGAATGGGTCATAAACGACGAAGTACTGGGAGAAGTCTTCGCAAGGTGGGGAACTCCAGACGTAGATCTGTTCGCCACCGCAGAAAACAGCAAATGCCGAGACTTCGCCTCCAGGTACTACCAGCCGGGGACACTGGGGAATGCGTTATGGATCAACTGGTCGAACAGCTTTCTGTACGCTTTTCCACCCATTCCCCTGATTCCGACGGTTCTCATCAGGCTGTCCCAGTCCAGGGCGCAGATGATACTGATTGCCCCGGAATGACCTAGGTAGTGGTGGTTCACGGACCTGTTTCACCATTCTCTCCTTCCTCGCATGAAGTTGCCGTGCAGGCCGGACCTTCTCACGAAGTTCGGGGGGCAGATGTTGCACCCCAACCTCTCGTCTTTGAGTTTGGCGGCATGGCTCCTGAGATAGTGCAATATGGCCATCTTAATCTCCCAGAAGATTGCATGGACATACTGAAGGAGGCTAAGCGACCTTCCACTGGGACTTCTTATGCTTACAAGTGGAAGAGGTTGTGTATCTGGTGCAAGTCCAAGAACTATGACCCGACGACATGTAAGGAAGATGTCATCCTTCCATACCTTCTATATCTGGCGCAGTCTGGCCTTAATGTCCATTCCATTACGGTCCATCTGGCTGCATTGACTGCCTACAGGAAATGCCCTTCACAGACTTCCAGATCCCTGTGATCAAAGACTTATTGGAAGGCTTGAAGAAAGTGTTTCCTCCTGTCAGGCTTCCTTCGCCTTCATGGGACCTGAATGTGGTGCTGTCCAGGTTGATGAATGAGCCTTTTGAACCTATTCATAAGGCTTCGTTGCAGCACCTGTCCTGGAAGGCGGCGTTCCTCGTGGCCATTACATCGGCCCGCAGGGTGAGTGAAATTCAGGCGTTGTGCTGCCAACAACCTTATACTGTATTTCATGCTGCTAAGTTTGTTATGCGTACTCACCCTAAGTTTCTTCCCAAGGTTATTTCTGATTTTCATGTCAACCTTTGCCTACGTTTTTTCAGAATCCTTCATCTCCAGCGGAAAGGTCTTTACATTCCCTGGATGTTCGGAGGGTGTTGAAATTTTATCTGGATAAAACCAAAGATATTCGTAGGTCGGACCAATTGTTTATCAATTATGGATCAGTCAGGACAGGTCTTGCTACCTCTAAGCAGTCCATCTCGAGGTGGATTGTGTCCTGCATACAATTGTGTTACCAAAAAGCTAATAAGACCTTAGGGGGTAAACCTAAGGCTCATTCCACGAGGGGCAAAGCTGCCACGACTGCTTTGCTCCGTAATGTTCCAATTGCAGAAATCTGCAAGGCGGCCACGTGGAAGTCGGTTCATACCTTTGCTAAGCATTACTGCCTGGACACTGATGCCATAGCAGACGCTCAGGTTGGGCAGGCTTCGCTGCGAAATCTGTTCGCACAATAGTGGTGTTATTTCTCGTTTCTCCACCGCCGCTTTGGTGTGGGGATGGGCTTGCCATTCTATTCACTAGATTATGACTATACACAGAGATCCCCTACTACAGAAGGAGTAGTTTCTGTCCTGTAACTCCAGTTCTGTAGTAGGTGTATCTCTGTTATAGTCATAAGCGCCCGCCCTCCTCCCCGGTGGAGAGAGATATTCATGTAAGGAATGCTACAGGTCTGGCGTGTTACGCCTTCAATAAGAACTGAAAGTAAAAGGGACCTGCAGTGCATTCTGGGATACTGTGAAGTTCTGGAAAGTTCTCTTAAAGGCACAGTATCCTGTTTTGAGCCACATAATGGCAGCCTATGGGGCTTGTCTGTCCAGATCCTCCTCTCTATCATTCCAGGGTTTTTTTGCTGCTGAAGCAAGGGAAATCTGTACAGGCTTTGCTGTTTTGTGGATTTTTTTGGTGGAATTTCTAGTTGAAGTACTGGACAGTGTAGCCTGTGTTATAGGCTGCATTATCTGTCTTTAATTCTCTCTTAAGTGTCTGTGCAGGTCTGCATTTTTCGACACTTTAAGAGATTATTTTTGATTGCTCCGGGGTCCACGCACATGGGCGGGACTATTCACTCGATTATTACTATAACAGAGATACCCCTACTACAGAACTGGAGTTACAGGACAGAAACTACTCCTTCCCACACGTCATTGGATGTATTGACTGTACGCACGTCCATATTTGCCCACCTGCTGAGACGAAGTACATGTACCGCAACCGGAAATGCTACCACTCCCTCAACATCCAGATGGTGTGCAATGCCAAAACAATAATCACGGACATTGTGGCACAGTACCCAGGGAGCACACATGACTCCTTCATCTTCAGGCACAGCGGCATCCACACACGACTGGCCAGGGGAGACTTTGGGGAAGGACACCTACTAGGTAAGTACACATGCCCCATTTAGCTGCGCAGAACAGGCACTCACTCTCTGCTCCTTACATACAGGTGACAGCGGCTATGCTCTCCGTGAGTACCTCCTCACCCCATACCTCAACCCTGCAACTCCACAACAACGGCGATTTAATGCATCACACATTCGCACAAGGAACTGTATTGAGAGGACATTTGGCCTGTTGAAAAGCAGGTTCCGCATACTGTACAAGACAGGTGGGGCCATGAAATAAGATCCTGAGGTCTGCTGCCGCATCGTGGCCGTGTGTGCGATCCTTCACAACATTGCCACCAAGCGCAGGATCCCTGTTGACATCTCTGGCAGTGAGTCGGAAGGGGACAACCGCCAACCTGCACATGTGCGCCACGCACGCGGAGAGAATCCTGCTGAAGGACAGAGGCGCCGCAACCAAATCACCATGAACTATTTCTAGTACACCCACTCCCCACACCCATTACTCAACTCATGCATGACAACGTTAATAATGACATGATTAAGTTAATCAGAATTTTTTTATGTTACTGCACAATAAAATGGTCATTCTGTTAACTTCAACAAGACTGACATATTGCGTCATATGTCTGTATGTCTGTAGGGCATGCTTGTGGCGTCAGCATGTACCCTCATGTGAATGTTCAACAGTTCAGTGGCGTCTCCGGGTAGTTGCCCCTGACCTCCTCTCAACGTCCTCCTCCTGAGTCTGCCGTGAGGCAGCAGAGGGCCTGCTGCTGCGGCGGGGTGCTACAACCGGTGGAAGGGACTGGCTGCTGTGGCTTGATGTAGCCTCGCTGGTGTTGTCTGCCTGGCCATGGCCGGTAGCCTGCATGCCCTGTATGGCTGTAGAAATATGCTCCAGGGCTGTCGCAACGTCCTGGCAGCACTGGGCCATTTGGACCTGCATGGCCAGGGAGCGTCGCGAGAGCTGGGTGGTGGCGTTGGCCATAACATAGTTTGAGCGCGTGTACGCCGACAGACGGATCATCAGTTGTCGGTGCCTGCGGCGATTGAGATCGCGCTGTCTGGACTCAAGAGCTGCAGTCATCCTATCCACATTACGTGCGGTCTTATCAAGTTCTAGATGGGTGGCGGCTAGGTGACGGGCCTGAGTTTGGTGCACATGTAACATCCTGCGCTCGATGGAGAGCCCACCTGCACGCACGTTCCTGACCCTGCCAGCGCTGGGGGTGTTGGTGCGCTGCTCTCTCGCCAGTCCACTAGTCTGGCTCCTCACAGTCGCAGGGCGGCGGGTTGTTTGGCGACCTGCTGCTGGTGTTGCAGGCCCCACTGATGGTTGATTGCGGCGCGGTGGTACAGCAGTGCCTGTTGGCACAGGTGTGGTAGGGGCCACAGGGGCAGGTGGTGGGATGGCCGCTGGCGCAGCAGCTTGCCCTGATGGTCCGGGCTGTGGGGTATGTTGTGTGTCTCCCTCCGTGTCCTCCAAGTTGTCATCAATCACCAGGGCCTCGCTGTCCGTGCTGGGGACATCAGCACCACCTGTGATTTAAGGTGGACGTTGATTAGTGACATGTTCCGTACACGTTTAGGCTTGCTACATGCATGCAGACTACCATTCCCTGACTCGCTGCAGGACTGACTAACACTGGTCATGTCAGGCTTAATGGTACAGGATGGTAATTGTGGTCAGACTACATGTCCCACAATGCAATAGCGCTATAGTGGTGTGCTTTGGCAGCATGTTTGGGGTTTGCTATGGGCTGCACTGGAGTCATGGACATTGTTAGGGGACAGGGGGTCGCTGTCGCATGGCACTTACCTGTTGTGTCTTCGGTGGGTCGGGAGGAGTCCAGATGGGTCACACCCACGCAGGCCTGTGGATTGATGGTCTCCTCCACGCGGTCCTCCAGTGGTGTGTTCTTTGGGACAGTGGGCTCCCCTCCACCTGTCGCCACATGCTCCCCCAGCCTCTCCACAATCTTTTCCTTTGCCCGCCCTCTTAGGTCGTACCAGCGCTTCTTCAGCTCGTCCACCGAGCGCTGGGTCACCCCTACTGCGTTCACTTTGGCGCGGATGCGCTGCCATATGCGCCTTTTGTCGGCCTCAGGCACCCTTCGGGAGTCACTGCCAAATAGCCTGTTGTGGTCCCTTGCTACTCCTTCTATAAGGTATTCGAGCTCCTGCTCAGAAAACTTGATTTTCCGCTTTCTCCCACTGGTGGAAGCTCCTGCTGCATCCTGTGACATGCCTGCCACTGTGGTGTCTCCTGCTGTACTCATGTGGAAAACACTGGAGGGGAGCTCTGACACTGCTGCCTGTACTTCAGCCTCTCACTGCAGAATGAGGGTGTGACCTGCCTACTTCCTGGTTGTGATATCATCACTGTGCTCAGGATGTGACTTCCCGTTTTTGCGATCTCGCAGTTAGCGAGATCGCAATTTGCGATTTTGGTAATTGCGAGATCTCAATTTCAACACGGGAATCGGCGGAATCTGCGAATCTTTACCGATTTTTTGGGACTCGCAATCAACGATTGCGACCGCTTGCGAATCGCATTTTTTTCTCGCTAATAATCATGAATGCCGTTCTGAGAATTCTAAATTGCGATTCGCTTTTAATCGCAATTTAGAATTCGCAGATTGAGGCATTGATGAATCTGCCTGTTAGTTTCACCAGAGTGCAGAGAAATAGAGAGACGGGCGTTTTCAATAAAAGTTATTTATTGAGCAGTCTTCTTTCTCATGCAAGAGAAATGAATTGCCACAATTGCAATACTTATAGTAAAGTGCATACAGTAAAAGGAGTATTATAAAATAATACTGTAAAAGCATTGATATGGTTTCTTAGATTTACTGGTTTACTGATTAGATGAACTGAGCGCTGAAAACGCCAATCCGCTTCCCTGAGATCTATTCAGGGTAAATCTTCACCCAGCTTAAAGCGCACCCCCGTAGACGGCAGCCCACTTTAAGAGGCCCTAGCGAGCGCTGCTTTTGAATAAATAGAGGCACGGTAATTTTTAAACTGAGACCGCACCCTCGCAGACGGCAGCCTAATCTAAGAGGCACCTAGCGAGCGCAGCGAATTGAACTGCAATTTAATATATATCACTGCACTGAAATGTATTTTAATCCACGAAGTAACTGAGCACTTGATTGCACTGTGATTGATTTACCTGTGCTCCTGCCAGGCGTGTTCCCCGTTCCACCACTGGAAGTCCAGTTTGAGTGGAGGGAACGAGCGCCACAGCCGGAAGTGTCCCCCAAGCACCTCAAGTCTGACAGAGGTCAGCTCTCTCGTTCCCCGCCTCACCCCCCTGCATAAAAGCCAATGCCTCCTGTCCAGCGCAGCGGCACGCCGGACTCGCGCCGGAGTCAAGCCAGAGTCCTGCCCGTCTGCGCCCGTCCGCGCCTGGAACGGACCAAGGGCCACGTCCCCTACCCAACTCACTTCATCCCAGGGCTCGCCCAGGATCATATACTCCTTTGAAAATTTACGAGCTTTAAACACCACCTTACGCCAACCCCACGTGCCACCTCACTACATCTATACCGACTCTATAGGAGGTCCATTTAAATGCTCTTTGTGCAGAGGAACGACACCCCATAACGAACATTCAAAGCCAGTTCAAGCAGCACTTTTCAATGCACGATCCCTTCCTAAACATAAAATCGAAATTTTAGAGCTAATTACCAGCTATTCTTTGGACATACTCTTCGTCACAGAAACATGGGGAGACGAAGCCACAGGGCCGGACTTCAAAGCGGCACTCCCAGATGATTACTGCGTCTATAGGCAGGACCGCAAGTCTAACAAAAAGGGAGGTGGGATAGCGATCATTTGCCGTAACCACTTCCGGGTAAAAACTGTCGCAATACACCAAACCCAATGCGAAGCTTACTCGTTTACCATTACCCTTGCCAGCAACCAATCCTTAACAGGTATATTGCTCTACCGACCCCCAGGCTCCCGCACAAATTTCCTGGCAAACATTAATCAGCTTAGTGAATTGGCTGCTGGAACCACACACTACACATTGCTTGGGGATTTCAACTTTCACTTAGAAATCTCAACAGACAACGATACATCCCGGCTCATTAATGACTTGGCAGCGGCGGAACTACAACAACTCGTCTCCACACCAACACACACAGCAGGACACACACTGGATGGAATCTTTACCAACAACCCAGACATCACAATAAACAAAATCCTTCCTCTCACTTGGACCGATCACTCAGCAATTCTATTTTACATTAAACCCAGACCTTCTCATTCAAATCACATACCCCCATCCCCCATCAGACTACCCGAGATTGGAGAAACATAGATCTCAATCTACTCTCAGACACACTCAGCAAGTCACTTAACTGTACAGAAACTAACCCAGATATTGCAGCTAACACATACACCTCTCATTTAGAGAAAGCATTCCTAACTCTAGCCCCAACTAAAACCTCAAAACGCAATAGAAGGACACCTTCGGCCCCCTGGTTTACATAACAACTGCGGTTACAAAGACAACACTGTCGAAACTTAGAGCGACATTGGCGGAAACACTATGACACCAAAGACAAGATAGCATATAAATCCGCCCTTTACAATTACAAACAACTTATACTCGCGGAAAAAAGCAATTATTACACCACTCAAATTGACCAAGCAAAATGCTCTATGAAAAAATTGTTTCAGGTTGTTGACCACTTATCCATGCCATCGAACCCACCCCCACAAACTTCCCAGGCCCTCTGCAACTCATTAGCAGATTTTTTTTAAGAATGAAGTCATGTCAATCTTCACAGACTTCTCCCCACAGCATAATCAAATGACTAAGCCACTCAATCCACCTAACATGACAGACCTCCCGAGCTTTACGGAGTTTCACAAAGCACACCCCGACCATATTTTTCAGCTGATTTCATCCATTAAATCAGGTTCACCTCTAGATCCATGTCCCCCCTCCATACTCAACTCAATCCCAGAAATCATCACCCCACAATAGCCAATATATGTAACACCATGTTCTCCAGTGGCACATACCCATCTATATGGAAAAACACCATTATTAAACCCTTGCTTAAAAAACCAACACTAGACCCCTCGGCACCAGCCAGCTATAGACCCATTGCCTCCCTCCCATTTCCAGCAAAAATCTATGAGTCCATTATGAACACACAATTGTCAGAATACATCCACACAAATACACTGCTGGATGACTCTCAATTCGGCTTCAGACAGGGACACGGCACAGAGACCGCCCTTATAAAAGCAGCAGATGAGATCAGAAGGACTATGGATGATGGAGGAGCAGCAATCTTGATACTCCTAGATCTATCTGCGGCTTTTGACACGGTTGACCATACCACCCTGATCAACCGCGTCGAAACAATAGGTATCAAAGATAGGGCCAGGGACCTCCTCACATCTTTCCTCGCCAACCGCAACCAGGCGGTAAAACTAGGCTCATTTGTTCCCCCCACATTCTCCCTCCCATGTGGAGTACCGCAAGGATCCTCGCTAAGTCCGACCCAATTTAATATCTATGTCTCGGACTTAGCGAGGGTAATCAAGGCTTACAACATCAATCTCACGACCTACGCCGACGACACACAGTTGGTCCTGTCCATCCACAAGGATGGTACCAAAATAGCAGCTAACTTTAAAGAAGTTAGCTGCTATTCACTTGTCTCCTTATGTACCGTCCCCCCCAGTCTTCTCCTTTATTCTTGCCGGCATTCCAAGACCTGTTGGCCAATTTGGTGGTCAACTACGCCTCGGTCTTGGTGCTAGGCGACTTCAATTATTGGCCTTCGGACCCCTTTGAGTGCACCGCTTCCAAAGAGTTCACCGAATCTCTTTCCTCTTTGAACTTTGTCCCACACATAACTGTCCCCACCCATTCCCACGGCCACTTGCTGGACCAGGTCTGGTCCCTCAACCTTCAATTATCCCCGGTGATGGTATCCCCCTGCTGTTGGTCTGACCACGCTCTTATTTCTTTTTCTATCTCTCACCACTCTGTACCTAAAGTTCCACATGCCAGAAACACCTGGGCGCGGAGCTGGAACAGAGTTGACCTTCCTTCTTTGTCTTCCCTGCTCCGTAATTCCACCCCGTCTCTCTCCGGTCTCTCCTCCCATTCTCAAGCCACTGCCATGAACACCTGGCTGACCACAGGCTGTAACTCTGTGGCCCCCTTGCGTCGTATCTCCATCCGACGACAAAAGGACTCCAACAGGTGGTTTAACGACCACCTAAAAGAGTTAAAACTATCGGCCCGACAGGCGGAGAGACAGTGGAGAAGAAACTATTCCCCCGCAGCAAAAACCCTCTATCTCAAATCACTTGCTACTTACAAAATTGCTATTCTCTCTGCTAAAACTACCTATTTTTCCTTAAAAATAGAGGCAGCGCAAAATAAATCCAGAGAAATATTCAGCATAGTTAACAACTTGGCTTACTCTGACAGAGCTTCTTCGCAAATCCTTCCATCTCAATCATTATGCGATCAGCTCAATACCTACTTTGCAGACAAAATCATTACCATCAAGGCTAACATCCCCCCCCCTTCACCTTCTTTTGTGGACCCCTCTTCTCCCACCGTCCTCAATCGCCTCACCTCTATTCCTCCCCTCACTGAGGCCTCATTCCGCGAGATACTCCCCAAAGTCAAGTCGGGCTCTCCGGCAGACACTTGTCCAGCTCGTATCTTGCAACATATTTACGCCTCTTGCCCTGAAGCCCCCATCACCTTTCTCAACAACTCACTCGCTCAGGGAGTTGTGACCCCGGCACTCAAAACAGCCTTCATAGTGCCCATCCTGAAAAAACCCGGCACTGACCCTACCATCTCAGCCAACTACCGCCCTATCTCCCTGCTGCCCTACCTGGGCAAGGTGCTGGAACGCCATGCCACCGCGGTCCTCAGCGCCCACGTAGAGGCCAACGGTGGTTTGGCTTCCCGCCAGGCCGGCTTCCGCCCCAGACACTCGACCAAATCAGTCGTGGTGTCGGTCCTGGACACCCTCAGGACGGGCATGGACAACAATAAACACCAGGCGCTGGTGCTTCTCGATCTCTCCGCCGCCTTTGACACGGTTGACCATACCATCTTATTGTCCCGTGTCGGGGCGGCGGGAATCGAGGGTTCAGCCCTGATCTGGCTGTCCTCATTCCTGAGGGACCGCACCCAGGCGGTTCGGTTGGGTGACTTCACGTCCACTCCTATCCCTGTCACTTGTGGTGTCCCCCAGGGATCTTCTCTTTCCCCCTTGTTGTTTAACCTTTACATCTCCCCCCTTATCTTTGCTCTTCAGCAGCTGGAGGTCACCGTGTACAACTACGCGGATGACCTCCAGCTCATCTTCGATCTGTCTACTTCCCCTTCTTCTGTCTCTAATTTTCAGTCGACTATGACCTTCATCAGGGACTGGATGAACCACAACCAGCTGAAACTGAACCCGGATAAAACCGAGCTGGTTCTCACCGGTGGTTCGTCCAGTCCCTGGAATTCTCATTTCTGGCCCCTCTCTCTAGGTCCCTCTCCCTCTCCGTCACCTACAGTTAAAACATTGGGGGTTAAAATCAACAACCAGCTCACCCTCCACTCTCAAATCAGCACCGTTGTATCTTCCTGCTTTCTCACCCTTCGCACTATCCGCTCTGTTTCCCGTTTTTTTTCCCCACAGGCACTTAAGTTGATCATGGCTGCACTGGTGATCTCGAGGCTAGATTACGCTAATGCCATCTACAACGGCATCCCATTATATAGCCTGCGGAGACTCCAGTTGGTTCAGAACCAGGCGGCCCGCCTGGTCTATGGTCTCCCACGGTACCACCATTCCTCACCCCTCCTCAAAGAGCTTCACTGGCTCCCGGTTAAAGAACGTTCCCTGTTTAAGACCGGGTGTATGGTCTTTCAGGCCCGACAAGGCACTGCCCCTGCCTTCATGGCCTCATTACTAAAGGAATACGTCCCCTCTAGAGAGCTTCGTTCTTCCTCCAAATCCCTCCTCCTAACCCCACGTTTTAAACGTAAAAAATGGGGCGGAACCAACTTTGCCACTCTTGCCCCCACTTTTTGGAATTCCCTCCCCGATCATCTCCGCTATTCTACCCATTATCTTTCGTTCCGCAAGGATTTAAAAACCTTTCTCTTCAAACAAGCCTTCCCTGTATAATGCCCCTCTCTACCCAAGACTGGTCTTTTTTTCTTCAGGTGTCAAACGAACCACTAGCGCCAAGAAACCGTATGGTATACGCTGCGCTCTACAAATGTTTTAAATTAGAAATTAGAAATTAGAAGGAATGAGAGCAATCAGCAATTGGATGGCTGTCAATTGCCTAAAGCTGAACTCATCAAAAACCGAGGTGATGATGTTCGGCAAGGTTCAACCAATGTGGTCTCCCCAATGGTGGCCAGAAGAAATGGGTGTACCACCTGAACCAGTTAGCAAAGTGAGAAACTTAGGGGTCATCTTCGATGACAAGTTACACTTCGACCACCACGTCAACTCAGTGGTCTCCTCATCATTCCATACACTGAGGAAAATTAAAAAGTTACTCCCCTATCTCCCTAAATCAGCAGGAAAAACCCTTATTTCCACCCTGGTCCTCTCACACACAGACTACTGTAACGCACTTCTCCTCAATGCCCAGGAGAAAGTGATCACCAAGCTCCAAATGGTACAAAACGCTTCAGCCAGGGTCCTACTGGGAATTCCCAAATACAGTTCCATCTCACAACATCTTCGCCAATTACATTGGCTTCCCATCAGGAGTCGAACCAAGTTCAAGTCACTCTGCATCGCCTATAAGGCAATCCACAAAGTTGGACCCCAATTTCTTAAACAAGCTTTCAGACCATATGCTTCTAACAGAGCGCTACGTTCCGATTCAGCCCACCTTCTCAATGTCCCTCGGACAAGAAGAGTCAACTGGGGTGACAGGTGCTTCACCACTGCCACTGCAAAACTGTGGAACTCCCTTCCCCTTAGCATTAAAACCAGCCCATCTCTCTTCACGTTCAGGAAACAAGTGAAAACATGGTTGTTCTCACAGTAATCACCCTCTGCTCGTCTATTCAAACTCAATAGCGCCGAGACACCCCTGGGTAATTGCCGCGCTGTAAAAATTGCAAAAAAACATAAACATAAACTTAGCCATATGATACTTTAAAATAGATAAAATATATACATACATAAATACATTGACTAACGTACTCAACTGGTGCTTCTAAATACGCCTACCCCAGTGTACCTGACCTAAGCCTAATACGTGGGAAGGAGTAAATAAGTAGCAGTTTAAGTTAAGTTTGGTTTTGCCAAGAATCTGAGTCAAGAATTCTCTTTAAGGGTTTAGTCAGCTCCGTACCTGGGTAATAGAAAGCAGGAGGTCTGGTATCTCAGGACTCGATATCCCAGCAACCCGCAAGGGCGGCTGAAAACACTGGAGCTGGATTTTCTCGGCTGGAGAAAAAGACAGCGTTTCTCTAAGTGCGTCAAAGGGGAGGGGCGGCATCCGTGGGCTCTCGCATCAGCTGGGCTCTCGGGCAAGTAGATAGCCGCTCTGCTCTAAACCACCGTGTGTTTGCTTAAGGCAACGTTGGTATATCTATACCTGAAAGGTGCCGGGTTTGACGTAAGGTTGGACATAAGACGTCAATAAAGATATCACTAAGAACTGGCCGTTCTTTCAGTGCTCACAGGAGTTCTAGGAAAAATCAAAACAGAAGCATGGGGATTTCCCAGGTTGCTGGAGGTTTGCTTTGTTTAAAGAACACGTTGTACTCTCTAGGAGTCTGGGGTAGTCTTGCTTAATTTGACTGCATGGGTTACTACTAAATATGGATATGATTCTTATGCCTTTATAAGGATATTATTTATTATAGCCATACAAGGGCATAAATTAGGAATATTGAATTAGGGTCCTAGATAGAAATACAACACCCACTTCACGATCTAATGTCCCTCATTACTAAAACCAAGCAATAGTAAACATATAATGGTGCATGTGTTTTCCAACCCACCCCAACATA
Organism: Lissotriton helveticus; assembly: GCF_964261635.1. Lineage (NCBI taxonomy): Eukaryota > Metazoa > Chordata > Amphibia > Caudata > Salamandridae > Lissotriton > Lissotriton helveticus. Next base: position 376,598,750 of record NC_136065.1, read on the forward strand.
CATACTTTGTATTTGAAATGGTATATGGTAAATACACGAAAATGAGTATTGGTACTGTACGCTTTTCAAGCAGTGGTATCATTCAGTTAAAATGTAAATATATATCAGCTGAACGATTTGCGAAAATTACACATGAAATGGCTCTGAATACAGAAAAGAAGGTCGAGACCATTCCATCACATATTAATACAAATGCTGTACATGTGCTAGAGGCTGAGGTAAAATACTGTCTCTAGAGTTCCTAAAAATAGAAGCTCTGTTCTCTAAGAATAGTTCTACTTTAAGCAGAGTACATGTGCCAGAAAAAGGTAAATATTTTGGAAGTGAAAATAATTTCCCTCTCAAGGGGAAAAAATAGTTCCAATTGTTTTCAGTAGCTTTTGTTTTTCAAAGCTGAAGGCCGAATTCAGAGTTCAGGGACCGCTGTGTGCTTGTTGCTTAAGTTATTCTCTCTGTTCAGGGGAGAACATCATTTCAGACAGACTCGCAAAAAATTGGTCTACGACATCAGGTGAAAGTTCGACCAAGTTTGAAAATGCCGAAACAGTGCATGTGTGAGAATGATTGCTATCATCGATGTCTGGATCAGCAATGCTCATAGAAGGTTGTACCTGTGTGATGCTGCTCTCATCTTGTACTCCACTTCCACATACTCGTAGTGGTGAAGTCTCAACGAATGCCGTCATCAGAATGGGTAGCCACTGGGGACAACATGATGCATGAGCCGTAACAGGACCTAGCAAGGTATCTGTATCCATTGGTACTGCTGATGGTAGTGTAAGACAGACGTCCAACACGCATTCTTCTCCGCATAGCATACATCGAAGCACAGGTAAGATGCAATTTTGCCAGATAGGTCTGAATGAAAGAAACCAGGTCATATTCAGATCTCTTAGCCGGGCTAATCCAAGGACTTTAGTTATGCGGTCCCGGTAGCGCATTGCTAGGATCGTTTCTTCCATCGTTGCTGGAGTCCCATTCCTGCTACGAGTCCCAAAAGTAGAGGTAGGCCGCCAAAGACAGAATGGACAAAATTGGGAAAAATGCCCAGAACTGTTTCGAAGGGTGTTAACAGTCCCGAAAAAATTGTCTTAAATACATGTGCGATGCCACTGGTATCTGACATGTTTAAGGTTTGGCTTAACATTTCTACAAAATGCACGGGGCAATTTGTTGATAAAAGGGAATGTATCTCTGCCGTTGTCCTTGCAACATGCAGATCATACGTTTCTTTGGACGAGGTCAAAGGCACAGTTGTCTGTAAAAGAATAGACTTCATGCTGCTTAAAGTATCAATTCGAATAGAAGAGATATTCAAATAAGGCCATATTGCCGCCTCCATGTCTGGTGTGCTGTTTGGATACAATACTTGCATACAGCAAGTGACCATGGAACTAATGCTTACGAGATAGGCTTTCCCTGGCACCATGCCACAACAGCTGTGGTCATTTATTAGAATACAGCTCCCGTTAGAAAGCTGGCCAAAGAATGGCTCTATCTGTGTTGCAGGAGTGCCGTGCAGGTGACATGAAAGGTTATTAGAAGACCCTTCGCAGGCTCCATGCAAGTTAATACCTTGACACAGAAGTGTACCGCTTAGTGATTTTTTACAATTTTTACCACTAAGAAATACATCCTTTTTCTTTTCACTGTAACATGTGTGTGTATAAGGTAATTTCCATGTTGACTTGATGTACCCTTTACCCAACCTTTCATACTGGCCCGCTGGTATATACTCTTGGCAATATTTAAATTGGAAAGTTGTTATCGGGATTGTAATTATTCCGTGTATTATTTATTTATTTCTTTATTTCGGCCAATTTGGCCATAAAAGACAGATATACAGTTAAAAAATATACATTCATAGTAGCACGCGTAGCAAGAAGGTAATATTAAAAATAATTTTTACAATTTCCATTTAAGATGTATTTCATTTTGTCCGATTATTAAAAACATATACATAGGTCCTCGTCAGAGTACCTGACCATGTTTCTTACGAGTGATGTAGACAGAGTAAAGGAACCTACTTATGCTAAATACAATGTACTGGGTTGAATTACTTTTCATGACCCTATAAGCTGTAGAACAGGATCTGGTTCCTAGAAGGTTACACATTGGTTTTAACCATTTCTTTCTGGCATTCACATAAGCACTACATATAAAAAACATGTGAACCTCATTTTCCATACAGGCATTGGAACACATAGGACAGCACCCGCTTTTAACATTCAATTCTCCCAGTTTTTTCTGTGACCATCGATCTGTATTGTGGTTCAGCATGAGTATCCCATACCTAAACTTTAAGTAGAGGGACTTTGCGATGGGTGGCTCTATCTCGTCCAAGAATGATTCAAAACGGAACTCGTCCTTGAATGATAGAAAATCCTGAACTGCAGACCCAACTCTAGTTCCATTAACTACTTTGTCACTCATATGGGTCCAAAAGGCTCGCTTAACCAATAGTTTAGAAGATGTCAACAAATTTTCAGGCGTCTCCCACATTGAATATAAACCCAGGAGCGTAAACCATTTTTTGATATGGACAAACCACTTGATAGAATTAAAAGAATCAAGATTCAGCAGTTCTTGTAGACCATTTCTATATTCTACAAATTCTGGGTTGGTCCATAACCTAACCCAAAATATTAGTGGTCTTAGAATGGCAAAATAATCTGTTCTTCTAAAATTCAGGTCGAGTTGAAGGGGTATTAGAGGGGTACTATTTGGGACCCTTACAATGGTACGCATAAATTTATTGTCCAAGTTCTTAAAGCTGTCTTTTGCCCAAGGTCCCCATATCTCTGCTCCGTATAACACAGCAGATTGAGTTTTAAATTTAAAGAGTTCTAAAACAGGGGTTACACTTTTACTTGTACTGGCATTTAGTTTGCATATAAGCGGTTTAACATTGTGGGCATATGATATCTTGCTTTTCTCAATTTGGGCCTTCCAACTTAATTTCGAATCAAGTGCAACACCCAGATAAGAAAAGTTTTCCACAATACCTAATTTCTGATTATTCAAAGTCAGGAACCCTCTGTCTGGTTTACTCGGATTTAATGACATACATTTAGTTTTATCTGGATTAATTTCCAAGCCCTTTGTCATGCAGTAGCAGCTAAAACAGTTAAGGAGTGCCTGGAGACCCTTCTTGGTCTGAGATATAAGGATGGTGTCGTCTGCAAAAAGCAGCGCAGGCACCCTTTCACCATTAAGCTGCGGGGAATCATTAGTGCAACCATTCAGATAATCAGGGACATCATTAACAAACAGAGAGAACAGGGTTGGGGCCAAAACACACCCCTGGCGAACCCCGCGTTCAATAGGGATGTTCCGAGTCAGCTCGCCATTAGGACCCCACCTTATGTTTGCAAAATTGCCAGTGTGTAGCTCAACTATTTGAGTCAGAAGGCATCCTGGTAGACCCATTTCACTTAATGTTTTCCAAAGCAGACTGCGCGGGACCAAATCAAATGCAGCTCTCAGGTCAACGAAAGCTACATAAAGGTGACCTTTCCTAATATGCACGTACTTCCAGATCAAACAACAGAATCGGAATATTTGGTCTATTGTGCTGGTCTTACTCCTAAAACCTGCTTGAAATTTGGAGATTATATTGGAATCGTCCAGCCAGTCGTTGATCCGAAATAACAGGTGTTTGGCATAAAGTTTTTGCAGCGTGTCCATAAGACTAATTGGTCTGTAGTTAGAGGGTGTCAGTCTATTCCCCTTTTTAAAAATTAACACAACTTCCGCTGCACGCCAACTATCTGGAAAACAACAGTTTGTAGATAGAACATTGAACAAGCGGTTCACGTAAGGGGCCCAGACTCCTACATTGTGTTTATATAGGTCCCCAGGTATTTTATCTGGACCTGGTGCTTTAGTGTTTTTTAATTCATTAATTGCCCTTACTGTTTCCTCCAGTGTAAAATTAAGGGGTTCAATTGAAGGGGGAAACCATATACCCTTGTTGTTAGCACCATCGTATTCTTGATAAAGAGATGTGAAATGGGTCACCCAGGTCATTTCATCCAGAAACGTGTCTTTCACAACTCTGCCTGCGTGCCCCTCATTTGCCACCAACCTCCAGAATCCAGCATTATCATTATTTTTTGCAGCAGCTAACATTTCAGCCCAGATCGACTCCTCCCACAGTTTTTTTGAGATTCTTTGGACGCGTTTGTACTCCTCCCTTGCAAGTTTAACTTCTTCTTTTGGCCTACTTTTGATAGCAAGCAGTAAGTTTCTCTTAGCGTGCCTACATGAGTGGTCATACCATAATTTGCCATGACTGGCCACTCTTATATTTTGTTGTTTTTTCCTTGGCATTTTTGACAGATATATTTTTAGTTCACTGAAGAAAACATTGTGGAGTTCAATAAAATGATCAAAATGTACAGGTAGGAAGATTTGGTCGGCTATATGTGCAAACGTCTGCTCAAAGAGAGAGTACACTGACGCTAGAGCCTTGCCGTCTGCCAAAATGCGGGGCCATTTTACTGCCCGTCTATTATTATTTATGTGAACATCCTCATACATTCTTCCGTGGGTGTTCATAGTTGGTGAGGTAATAGTGTCACTAAACATATGCACGTCGATGTAAAGTTCCAAAGGATAGTGATCACTTTCCCCCCTATTTGTCACCTTTAAGTCAATCAAGAAATGCCAGATACTAAGTGAAACAAGTATGAAGTCTAAGTTGCTGTTAGCTTTGGGAAAAGTTGGATGTTTCAGCAAATCCGAAGGGAGGCGGCCATTGCATGCTCTAAGGCCATGATCTACAGTTAGCCTTAGTAGTTGGCCGACCAAAGTAGAATACTTAACATTTTTTTGAGTTTCAAGCTGGGGAATTTTATACACTTGGTCCTCATCTTCAAAAACATCATTGATACCTGGAACAGGTTCGAAGTTACAGTTTAGATCTCCTCCCAAAATAACCGGAGTATCTCCAACTACATTCTTAAAAAAGAGGTCCAATAATTCCAGCGTAGGTGAAACCTTAGAATGACTGATCGGTCTATTGTATACATTGATGATGTAGCATTCATTTCCCTTAGGGGGAGTAACCTTTAGGGCCAAAATGTCAGGAGTGCCTGTATCAATAAATTCAACCTTCATGACCAGTGTTATTTTAAGCCAAATGATCAGGCCCCCTGATGGTCTTCCTCTATCAGACTGGACTGCCTCAATTCCATAGGTCTTGTAACCAACTCGGTGTGGAACTTCGGTCGCCCAGGTTTCTTGCAGAAGACAAATATCACCGGTGTCAATATAGTCTGCCCAATCGGGGTCTTTTAGGTTCTTGGCAACCCCAGCGATGTTCCATGATAGAATAAGCAAGCGAGATGTCAGGCTCTGGTCATCAAGGGCTGACATGATTACCGGTTGATTGGGTACACTACCTAACTGACAATTGACCATTTCTTTCTCCACCTCGTTTGCCATATCTCTAGTTGCAGTATCAGGTCCCCCATCCAGACTACCCATAAGTAGGGTGTGGCATACTTTATCAACTGGTAGAGGCAGTTCCCTATTGGGGTGATTTATCATTATCCTACACATCCTATCCTCAACATCCTTATTTACATCAAGCATTCGTTGGTCCATTCTGGGATGGGAACTATCAGTACCAAGATTGCAAAAGGTGTCGTATAATTTAGAAATACAATCAGGCATAGTTCCAAGTCAGTCAACGGCATCTAAACAACTGTATCTATTAAAAGTGGGGATGCCAGACCACATATTTTGATCAACCTGTCTAGCCAGGTTGGGTGCGTAACCATGGTACTGGTTAACAATGTTCCAATTGGAGCCATATTGAGTGGGCCTAGGTGGAGGGTAAAAGAACGATAGGGGTCTAACTTCAATGGACGATGTTACTCCATATGATTTCCATTTGCAAATATGTTCAGCACTATGGGTTTCCTCGAAGGATATGACAATACAATCACCCATAATTGATTTGGCCATGGGACCTACCCACGGTACTCTCCGAACCATGAGAATATTACTTTTCATGTGGTTCGGAATGGGTTTATTTGTGTTTAACCAATATATCACTTTGTTTTTTAGAGAGTGAAAGGTCTCTTCATATTGGCTTTCTAGTTCGGGCACCCCTGTGAGAATAGCTACAAATGGACTAGCATCGGGTGGTAGGTCTATAAACCCTCCTCTAAAATTATTATACATATGTCTAGATTGGTGACTTGCCTTATTGGTACTATTTACAAAAGGTCTGTCAGACAAGAGTTTGTCACTTGCCGGAGTGATATGAGGGAAGACAGAAGGATTTAATGGGGGTTTCTTTAGGGCTTTTGCACTCTGACTAGAGGGATGGGTAGTAGCAGCATTTGGCAATAGAGATGTGTTGCTTTGGCCATGGCTTTTCTGCGACGGTTTGGTAGTGGAGTTTACAGATGTAGAAGTTGTGGGAATTGAATATAATTTGTCATTAGTGTTTATTGGTTGTTTAGTGTTTGTGTGTTTTACTATTCCCTCCTTTTGTTCCTGTTCATTAGTTGGATTTTTAATTGTTGCAAATACCGGAGAAGGAACTAGATCTTGCTTAGGGACTATAGGAACATCAGTACAATTGAGGCTCAAGCTTGATAAGGTAATGACACTTTTCTCTACCTCAAGCAACTGGTTCTCAATACCAGTTAGTCTGACTTCTAGCGGTCTAAGTAGTCTCTTAAGTGTCTCCCATACCAAGTTTAAGAATTCTTCCCTTCCCCCTTCTTGTTCTGTCTTATCTAAGGAGACTCTTTGGTCCTCATGAGCTGAATGGGCAGCCATTGTAATCGAGTTTTGCTCATCAGTGCTGTCATTAAAACTTTCTACTGGTAGAGGCGCTTCCTCTGATATAGTGTTGTCAATAGTTACACTAGGCACATTTGGAACACCCCTCATAATATTCTGGCTAAGTGCTACCTTGGCTTTTTTTCTAGCATAGGCAGTCAAATATTTGCGTTTTCTCTTATGCTTTGGGTGCGCTTCATCGGGCAGCTGGCTTTTATTAGACTCTATTTCAGCCAAAACTTTTGGATTTTCCTCATTTATGGTACCCTCAATACTCCCTATCGTGGAGTCCAAGGGAGGAGGGCTTTCGGGATCGACACTAACAGATGGTGCAACAGAGACATGACTAGTAGGGGGGGTTGTTCCCTTAACAGTAGAATGAACCTCAGCCAGAATGATAGTTGGAATAGGTCCAGTAGTGCGCTCGGGAGTTTTTGAGTTAGCAATACCACCTAAAGAAGATTTTTTCATCTGCGCAAATTCGGTAGAGAGCCTCCTAGCACACTCTAGTTCTAGTGATACTTTGTGCTGGAGTTTGGTTATTTCGTTATCAATTGAGAGGCTAGTCCTAGTGATAAAATCGTCTAAGGTGCCTGTGGGCTTTTTTAAGGTCTTAGTGGATTTACTCCTGGTTTCACGGACAGACATTATGTGGGCAATATATGAAGTAAATCAAAGCAGGGAACCCAACTATATCATTCACATAGAAAGGCCAAGAGGGAAGGCCCGGTCCGGTCTTAATCGGTCTATAACGGCCTAGAACGGCCCTGTCTTTGCCCAGTCTTAGCCCGGGCTGCGTCCCGCGCTGCGGGAGAAGGAGGCTATGATATAGGGGGCGTGGGGGGTGGGCCAGCAGGGAGAGCGGACCGGAAGCTCTTCCTTGGTCTTGCAGGGACTTCTGGGAAATGAAGTCCCCGCACACTCGCAGCCCCGCTGACGCCTCGCGCCCACAACCGCCTTACCTCCACCTGAATGCCCCGCTGTACTGGAGACTGCCGCTCCCGTCGATGCGGCACCCGCGGAGCGGGTGCGGCGAGATATGGGTCTGGAGTTCAAAGCGCTCGGAGAGCTGGTGCTGGTTTTCAAAAAGTGCCGCTGTGCCTCTGGCCTCACAGTAAGTCCGCTGCTAAGACGGAGTAAGTGTCCCACCGTTGGAGGGCTGAACGCCTCTTAAGAACCTCGTGGGGGGGGGCGGGGGGTGGGTCAGCAGGGAGAGCGGACCGGAAGCTCTTCCTTGGTCTTGCAGGGACTTCTGGGAAATGAAGTCCCCGCACACTCGCAGCCCCGCTGACGCCTCGCGCCCACAACCGCCTTACCTCCACCTGAATGCCCCGCTGTACTGGAGACTGCCGCTCCCGTCGATGCGGCACCCGCGGAGCGGGTGCGGCGAGATATGGGTCTGGAGTTCAAAGCGCTCGGAGAGCTGGTGCTGGTTTTCAAAAAGTGCCGCTGTGCCTCTGGCCTCACAGTAAGTCCGCTGCTAAGACGGAGTAAGTGTCCCACCGTTGGAGGGCTGAACGCCTCTTAAGAACCTCGTGGGGGGGGCGGGGGGTGGGCCAGCAGGGAGAGCGGACCGGAAGCTCTTCCTTGGTCTTGCAGGGACTTCTGGGAAATGAAGTCCCCGCACACTCGCAGCCCCGCTGACGCCTCGCGCCCACAACCGCCTTACCTCCACCTGAATGCCCCGCTGTACTGGAGACTGCCGCTCCCGTCGATGCGGCACCCGCGGAGCGGGTGCGGCGAGATATGGGTCTGGAGTTCAAAGCGCTCGGAGAGCTGGTGCTGGTTTTCAAAAAGTGCCGCTGTGCCTCTGGCCTCACAGTAAGTCCGCTGTAGACGAGTTAGTAGAGAGTGAGTCCAAGTCCGGTGAAGACGCGAGTCAGTGACAGTCTGCTGGCTGCTGCCTGGCCCTGCACCGTGTATTATCCATTCAATGACCGGTCTTTCTGACATTGTCAATGGTAATCTCTCAAGTTTTTCAATGCTCAGAATCGTATAGTCTGTCCCATTGCAAATTTGTAATGTTATAGGCTCATCCCCGGCCACCAGTATTCAGATTGTAATTCTTTCTGAGATTCCTTGATCTCTCGGTGCCTTAGACCCAATCCCATATGTGCGTCTGCTATTAAAAAGACTCTCCTGTTCATGTTTGGAATTACTCTATCCCCCACTCCAGGGATTTGAGCAAATGTATAAGTGAGTGGATAGTTCAGAGGTAATGCTGCATAGTCTCCTTTTAAAGACGCTTTCACCGCTAGCATAGTTTCTCCGTCTATGTGTTTTTTAGAACGCTTTTTTGTGGCTACGGAAGCCTGTTGGACCGCTTCCGCTGTGGCTCTGAGAGCCAATGAATTCCCTGCAACGTGAACGCCATCACGTTGATGACTCAGTGTATGTATCACGTGAGTCTTTCGTAGTTCTTTCTGCAAAAGAACTACCTGTTCCCAAAGCTTTTTATGCTTTATTGTGGCACCTGTCATCTTTGTAATCGTTTTGAACCCAGTTCTGCAAGTTATTATTGTAAGACTTGACACAGTAATGCGAATCGCACACTATTAGTGTGGGGAATTCGCGATCGACATTTTCAAGCGCCATCTTTAAAGATCTTATTTCAGCTCGCTGAGTTGAACAGTTTGAGTGATTCAGTTTTGGTAATTAATGGTCTGAATTTACCAAAGCGCCAGCGACCTTTAACAATCGTGCACGCTACCGGGCAGCGGAATGGCCGCTTAGACAGCGAGCTCCGCTGCCCGCACCGTTAATCCTGTTGAAATCCTGCCTGCTCCCGCTCGCACAGGCTCGTGAGCGGCACGATAATACGCCGGATGGTCTGGGGCATACTTGACGGCAACTCCGGTGTTTTGGCGTGATCGAGAACCCGTCCTGGGCTCCTCCCTGCCCGGGCTGCGGCGGAGTCGGGCTGCGCCCGGAGGTGCTGGAGATCGGCTCCGGCTACCGCAGTTTATTGAGGACGCGGCTGTGCGGGCCTGGACGATTCCCAGTCGGGACTGCGGGGGACGACACATTTCCCGCGCTGACGGAGGTGGGGTAAGCGCGCTATTCCGGCCACAGCTGCTATGCTTCAGGACTCCCTCGTTGCGAGCCCGCACGACTATATCCTGTTTTTATCCTGCTGGTGTGGATCGGTGAAGAAGGGGGCCGCCATATTGGCTGGGCACGGCACTGCCGTCCGTGTTGACATTGGACCATATTTGTGAACCCTGCTTCTCCAGTGGTTAGTGCAGCAAATGTTGCCGATTTTGCATGTGCCTGGAGGGTTCACCGCTGTAACAACCTTCTGTGTCTCACAGCGCCACTTCTGCCTGCGCCTCGCACGGGGCATCGGAGACTGCACGGTTTGTGCACATTCATGTGGACTATGGCGGCTTGCCCTTATTTATTGATGATAGTGACGACCCCTGCCTAGTGGATCTACCAAAGCTCTTCTATCAGCTACACTTGACAGGGCTTCTGTTGCCGTTTTGTGTGCGGAGCTGAACCCTGAAAGACTGATACTGGCCCAGAAACTTATGATGAAGCCCACGGGTCGGGACCTCTTTGTTGCTCTCGGCTCCCTCCATGCTGCCTGGGTGGGAGGAGTCAGAGTGCTTGGACTAAAGCTGGACGCCATTGTTGCTCCTCCGACGGGTGGGAGTCACGTAAATCCTGTGATTGTAAGCGCAGCTCGCGGCACTGCGCCAACGTTCGGATCTACTGTTGCACGCCTGGAGATGATCGATTATGGGGATCCATCAGGTGTGGTGTATAAGTCCCACACAGTCGATCACATGAGTGGCGCAGGGGGGCATGCACCTACACCTCGGGCGGACCACTTCCACGGAACACCGACTTTGCCCATTCGAATTGCACCGCCTGTGCACCCGGCTGACATGGCCTTCGTCTCTTTGTTGCCCTGGCGGCGTCGTGATCTGGAAGGCTGGCTTGGTACTTTGTTGCTGAACTCTGATAATAGTTGGTTGTGTCTTGATGGTTCCCTGCTGCAGAACTTTCGCATGGTGTTGGCGTTGCCTTGCTTTCCTGTTAACTCTGATCATTGGACATTGTATGGTGGGGCGAATGTATGGTTGTCACGCGCCGTCGGGCGTGTTAAAGCGGGGCAGGGTTGAATTTTTCCGTGTGATGTGGGGCGGATTCTTCGGCCAGCTACTGATGGGGAGATGCTTTAATGCTATGTCTTTCTAATGCCGCTTACGTGTATCAGTTTGTGGACCTGCGTGTACTAGATTTGTGTTGCCTTGTGCGAGCGGGGCGGGGGACGTTGCATTCTCCTCCGTCTTTTTCCCTTCCTTGGGGTGTAGTTTAGGGGGCGACAGACACGCTGCTAGTGGGGTTGGGTCGTAGCCATCGGCAGAGGTGTAGGGTGGGGGGGGGTTTATTTTTTATTTTTCTTTGTTATTTTCTATGACCTTCTATTCCCTTTTCCTCTCTTCACAAGAGCTGTGGCGCTATCTCCTTCTTCCTTTCTTTCTTTCTTTTCTTCCCTCGCTTGGGTTTTTAGTCTGGACGGGTGGTTGTTTCTTTTCTCTTTCTTCTAAATCTCGGGTTCATACAGCGGGCGACAGGCACACTGCTGAGGGGGAGGCCGTAGCCGGAGGCAGGGGTGCAGGGTGGGGGGTATTCTCTGTTTTTTCTTTTTCCCCTTTTTCAGTTACTAGGGCCTCTTTCTCTTTCTTGCTTTGCTTGGGCTTCTTTTTTGTTCTTCTTTTCTCTTTTTGGGATTCCGAGTAGTAGGTAGTTTATCGGATGTTTTTATGTTTCAGGCCAGTATGGGGGAGGTTATCATCGTGTCTCGTTTTTGATTCAGCGGGCGTGTGCTGCATTGGAGGGCGTGATGTGCTGTTTGTTGCCTATCCTGTTTAGTGCGCGTTAATGTCTGCGCCCTGCCTGCAGCGGTCCCAAATGTGTATATCCTGAACTGCGATGTTCCCTCTCTCTGGTGCTGCTAGATTGTATGATGTCGGATCCTGCTCTATCTCTGAACCCTTACAAAAAATGAAAACATAACCTCTTTTATCCTGGTGCCGTTATGGTACAACCGTATTCTGGGTGTTGATGTGGACTTTGGGAGGCGGGTGGTATGTGTATTGATTTTTTGACTTGCATTGCCCGTCTCTGTGATATTGACCGGATGTGGTTTCTGTTAACATGTAATTGTGTCCACCTTATTTCCAATAAAGGTTTAAAAAAAAAAATTTAAAAAAAAAAAACAATCGTGCACGCTGCGTTGTAGGATTTTTCCTCTACATCGTAGTGTTGTGCAAATCTGTCCATGTAGATTACACATGTGTATTGTTCGAGAGGCAGAATTTCAATTGGCAGAGGATATTCTTCTTCATATTCTAGATTTTCTTGTTTTTTCATCTTCGGGTCAAAATAGTATTTCACGTCTTCTGTAGCAAGAGAATTTTCCCATTGTATCCATTTTGGATCTAGTGCCACAGCAGTCAAATTGCGTGGACTCGTTAATGCCTCAAGGGCTGATTCTGCTGTTAAAACAGTTATCCTTCTGCTTTGGGCTTGGGCTCTTTTTTTTGCTACAGCAGTTTGAACCGCTATTAGAATTTTTTCAGTAGAACTGAATTTCATTTCAGCTTGTATGTACAAGTGTGATTTGTAAGCAATAGGTACCGTTTCTCCCTCATTAGAGGTCAGGTACGTGAATCCGCATCTTCCTGGGATGACTCTGATTACAAGGTTGCGTATGTTTTCGCGTGTTTGCAATTTTGTTTTAACTAACATGTCTGTTTGCAATGATCTTAAAATTTCTGTGTGTTTTTGAGTCCAATTGATTGGTTTGAAATCAGGTTTTATTAATTCATAGAGAGGTTTAACTCTCTCTGCATAATTTAGAATGTATGTTCTTCCGAAATTCAGGAAACCTAGTATTGATTGTAAGTTCTACAGCGTTTTAGGTGCTTGGAGTACAGCGCACTTCTCTAAGAAGTTGTCTGCTAGGCTCTTGCCTTCACTTGATAATTCATATCTAAAAATAGGACAGTTAGATGGGCAATTCGTGACTTTTTAAAGTTGAATTTGTAACCCTCAGCTGCGAACCCAAGTATTATGGTGTTCACTCTTTTCAAGTGAGTATCCAGGTCATCATCTGTGAGATAGATGTCGTCGACATAGGATAACGCCTCATCATATATTTATAGTAACTCTGTTACTCTTGCTGAGAATAATCCTGGGCTATTCTTGAATCCCTGTGGGAGTCGACAGAAGTGTTGTTGCGACCCCATTATTGAGAAAGCGGTCAAATACCTGCTTTCAGGTGCAATGTTTTGACAAAAGAATCCATTAGAGATGTCTAATGTCGTTTTATATTTTTTGCGCACGATGTTATTCATTAGTCCTGCACTGTGTGAGTTTTGTACTGCAAAAGTTTTGCAACATGAGTTAAGGTGTCTGTAGTCCAAAACTAGACGATATGAATCGTCTCGATTGGAGACAGGAAACAAAGGATTGTTCATTTGTGAGGTGCATGTTTCAATCACCCCCTGATATTCAAGTTGATCTAAGATCTCCCTGACTTGCTTTTTAGCTTCTTGTTTAACTTGGTACTGCCTTTGTGCAGTGGGTTGACATTTTAACTGGATTTTGTGAGGAGGAGAGTCCTCATCCCATCCTACATGATTTTTATATAATGCAGGGGTTTGGGCCACTGCCCATTTTCTTGCATATATGGATTTTTTATGAGTTGAAATATGATTTGAGAAGGCAGGCATAATCATTTCTTCGCCATGAGGGCACTCCCTGACAAACTCTGGTGGCCAGTCTTTCTCAGCTAACAGGATGTCATAGCCCTTTGAAAGGTTATCCCAAAAGAGACCCCTTACTTTCCTAGTCTTGTCCCCCTCTATACGTAATGTTATTTCGTATATTTTATGAGGTTTGCTAACTCTGGTATCTGCAGTTTCCACTTGAATGTATTCATTCGTGTCCACTGTCTCCAGAAGATTCATCAAGATCTTGCGAGCTATGGTCACTTCTGGTGCGCTGTCTAGCATTGTCTGGGCCCACTCTCCGTTTTAAGGTTTCGCCTCGCCGAAAGGCTGCGCAGCAGACTTTCCGCGCAAGGGAAAGCTTATGTCTAGAGATGTGTACTCATGTCCCGCCCCTCTGTTCCATTGGCTAGCTCCATAAATGGAGGCTAGCCATTGGAACAGAGATCTGTCCATCATGGCCAGAGCAGATTTGTGGGCGTTCCGGCCATTTTTACTCATCCCGCCCCCTTGTGATCGTCATGCGGCGGTGGGCAGTGTTTATTTTTTTTTTTTTTACAGCTTTGTTTTCCACCATTTCGGAAGTGTCCTTTGCAGGGGTGGGTTGCGCGATGTCCCGCTGTCCGTTCCCGCCCCCCTCCCGCTGTCCGTGTGCCCGTTCCTGCCCCCCCCTCCCGCTGTCCGCATTCCCGTCCCCGCCCCCCTCCCGCTGATACCTTGACCCGCCAAGTTCGCTTCCTAGCTCTGAGGATGAGGTTCCTCGGCGTCCGCTGCTTTGGCTTTCTCTCCTGTTTCCCTTTGGTCGTCATCCTCTCAGAGGCTCGGGTAACGTGTGAGTACGTCATTTTTTTGGGGTTGGTATTTCCTATATGAAATTTTGTTCTAATGCGTGTGAATATTCTCTCTGCGCTTGCGACCAGAAGTGCACAAAACCAGCAAATGTGAGCTGATTGAATAGGATTACAAACCATGACATAATTGTTTTTCCAAAGTCGAGTTGTGTAATACGGTCTACGACTGGAGACGAAAGTCGGATACTGGCTTAAGAAAAACATTGGGATTTAAAAAAAAAAAATCGAGGACAGCCAAGCCTACGTTTTTACACGTAAAAAACTCCCCTTCCCTCGTTATATGCAATCGAAACAAAAACAACCCCCATAGCTGTGCTATTCAACAGCCCACTAAGCCTTTTTCGAGCGAATCTCTGTGACACACTTTATATAAAAACCGAGCTACGGCGCGAATTAAATTTCCTCATATGGCCATATTTCTGGGTCATGACGCTAAATACATTTTTACATGATTTTGACGACTAAAGTGTTTTTTAGCTTGCTAGGTGCACTGTAATGAACTGGTATAGTGAACCCGAACAAACATGTTTACTTTGTCATGAGACATGTCTGTGTCGGTCTGACTGAGGATTTTTCCAAGAGAAGGAAGCTACGTTAAAACGCGCTTTAATTCACATACAGGGGCGTCTGTTTATTTGTAAAACAAACAAAACACGCTCTCCGGAAAGAATTTGCTGAGCATACATTTTGTTTGAACTCCCAGCCTCCGAATGAAAACATTGTCTGAAGGTGGCGTGCCCAAGATCTCTTTAAAGCTGATTAGCTGCAAGGCTTTTTAATTGGATCTGATCTATGTCGGTGAGACATGAAGAATAAACTTAGGAAACCTGAACTCTGCTGAAAGTGTTAGACTTGAGCTGTAGCGCTTACAAGCAGCAATCGTACCGGTCAATCAGTGAGCTAGCGTCCACGTAGGACGTGTAATATTACTTTTTCATGGTGTAGTATGTAATGGCGAATATATGGCCCTAAGTCACAATAGGAGACACATGATTTGATGTTTTTTATTTCGACCCCGCCCCCTCCACACTTTACTGGGATCTGACGCTGGCTAAAGTCAGGTTTGTTTAATGACACAAAGTTTCCACCCTGATGGCGATTTTCGTTGAAAAAGGTACATAAAGTGGGGTATGAATTTAAAAATCCCCATATGCAAAGTACTAACATTGACTGACGATACTACACGTCAGCCAGGGCTTTAAAATGGATGCAAAGTTGGGTGGGTCTCCAAATATAACATGTATTTGTGTAAAGTGCTCGTTCACCCAGATGGGTATCTTGACGCTGAAAGGTCAGCAGATAACAAGTGGCCGTGTGGGCGGTCAGAGACTCCCGGGGCTCGCTATCTGTAGGACAGGGTGTTCGAGGGTGTGGGCGGGGGCTCTCCGTGCCCTGCTCGCCAGGAGGAGGGTGGGGGGAACAGCTGTCCGCTCATAGGGCCGAGTAGAAAAGCCCCAGCCAGACCCCATGCAGCGCCTAGCCCGGACCCTTTTGCACCTGCTGCTGACGCCGAGCGGCCTCCTACCGGGGGTGAGTGAGGTGCTATGTATGTGGAGGGGGTCGGTGGCGTGCAGCACGGGGGTCTAGATTGCACAGTGGGGGAGGCAGGGTTGGGGCGAGTATGAACGAAGGACTGTGGTTATTATCAAGGTGCAAGTGTCTAGTAAAGGTCTGGTCACTTACGTTGGGTGGGTGGCCTCGCATTCCCGGGGCATCTTGAGTCTTTTTTTTCACATAGGTAGTAGGTGTGGCGTAATGCAACGTTACGTTTTTGCAGTTTAAATGGCGCGAACTCCACGAAGGTATTGGATCGCTTTACACGAGAACCACTTACAGCCCATACATTTTTTGTAAACTCTGGGACATTAAGTGATCTGCTCAGAATCACAGGATGTTGAGCTGATGCCGGGACTCGAACTCTGTTCCCCAGCTCCAAATTCGGCAACTCTGGCACCACAGCATCTCTCCTGAAATGTTTATTTTAGATTCGCGCTTTCCATTCTTCACATCCCTATCATCAGTACTCATGTTAATCTAGTTAGTTCAGTCCACTCAAATGAAGACACCTCTAGTCTCGGAATGCGTCATCTATTACACTACAAATCATAACATGGACAGAAAGGGGTAGTCTGCGTTACAATGACGTGGCACACAAGAAGAGGGTGTACTGGTTCATCTACGTGGGGCGAGAGCAGTGCTTTAAATGGGCAGGCACTGAGTACCTGTACTTCTTTCATTTGAAAGGAATGGCACTTCAACATCCTTTCGCAGGAGATTTTCAACTCTTTATATGGGAGAGTACAGGCACTTCTCAGTTTGAAGCAGGCACCCTGATAGTGGGAGTACCCGCACTTCTATATTCTCATTTAGAGCACTGGGAGAGTGCTGCTCGCTTTACAGCGACATGACACAAAGAAAGGGCATGTTTTGCTCCACCCTAAGATGCTACACCTGGGAGGCGAAGGGCGGGGCGTTCCTCTTTTCGTGGGCCGGTGGGGACTTTCCTGACTGATGTCATTTTACCACTAGGTCGTCGGTAGTGATAAAAACACCTGTCACCAGGGGAATTTAAAGTAGCTTCTTAACACAGGGTGGGTGAGGTGTGCTTTGCATTGTGCGCTTATGCACTTGTCAGCAATGCAGGCTGGTAGAAAGAAATGACAACATTTATCACCGGTTGGGTGGTTGTGTGTGGCTCTGGGTGGGTGTGTGTGGCTCTGGGTGGGTGTGTTTTTTGGTCTGGGTGTGTGTGGCTCTGGGTGGGTGTGTGTGTGGCTCTGGGTGTGTGTGTGGCTCTGGGTGTGTGTGTGTGGCTCTGGGTGTGTGTGTGTGGCTCTGGGTGTGTGTGTGTGGCTCTGGGTGTGTGTGTGTGGCTCTGGGTGTGTGTGTGTGGCTCTGGGTGTGTGTGTGTGGCTCTGGGTGTGTGTGGTGCTCTGTGTGTGTGTGTGTGTTGCTCTGGGTGTGTGTGTGTGGCTCTGTGTGTGGGTGTGTGTGTGTGTGACTCTGTGTGTGTGTGGCTGTGTGTGTGTGTGGCTCTGGGTGTGTGTGTGGCTCTGGGTGTGTGTGGCTCTGGGTGTGTGTGTGTGACTCTGGGTGGGTGTGTGTGGCTCTGGGTGGGTGTGTTTTTTGGTCTGGGTGTGTGTGGCTCTGGGTGTGTGTGTGTGGCTCTGGGTGTGTGTGTGTGGCTCTGGGTGTTTGTGTGTGGCTCTGTGTGTGTGGCTCTGTGTGTGTGGTGCTCTGGGTGTGTGTGTGTGTGTGGCTCTGGGTGTGTGTGGCTCTGGGTGTGTGTGTGTGTGTGTGACTCTGTGACTCTGTGTGTGTGACTCTGTGTGTGTGTGTGTGTGTGTGTGGCTCTGGGTTTGTGTGTGTGGCTCTGGGTGTGTGTGTGTGGCTCTGGGTGTGTGTGGCTCTGGGTGTGTGTGTGTGACTCTGGGTGTGTGTGTGTGTGTGTGGCTCTGGGTGTGTGTGTGTGTGGCTCTGGGTGTGTGTGTGGCTCTGGGTGTGTGTGTGGCTCTGGGTGTATGTGTGTGGCTCTGGGTGTGTGTGTGTGGCTGGCTCTGGGTGTGTGTGTGTGGCTGGCTCTGGGTGTGTTTGTGTGGCTCTGGGTGTGTGTGTGTGTGTGGTAGTAATTGCTGTCTGCTGAGCTCGTCCGTAGGGTACAATAGGTCTCACATTTGCGAGAGATTAAGCTAATGGCAATGTAAATGACAATGCCATTTATTTATCTGTTTTCAAAACCAACACATAAATACAAATTTTGTCATTTACAATGCCAATAGCTCAAACTTTTCCAAAGGCGAAACCATTACATTGTAAATGCTTGTTCAGTTGTGTCCTCAGTATCCTCGGCATGTTTAATTATTTTAATACTAGCTACCTTCTTCTTTGGAAATTGTAATTTTTTACTTTGATGAGCAGGTTCCTTGTCTTTGGACTTGACGTGCTCTTCTTTGTGTTCTGACCGTCCTCTTCTTTCCGATTTCTGTGAGGAAGTCTGAAAAGATCGAGAGGGACGTGTATCAATATCTTGATATCTGTCAGGTTTTCTCAATTTATCCCTATCTCTAAGGTTGTATCTTTTCTCAGAGGGCTCCCTCTGGGGAGACTTGTCACCTCGTTCTGGAGATCTTTCTCTCCGTTGAGGAGATCTTCCTCTGGACTGGAATCGTTTTTCTTTGGGAGTGGATTGTTTATTACCATCCCAACTCTTTTTTGGAGTATTTAGATTATTTTTAATAATTGTTTTTTCAGGATTTTCAGTTAGTTGGGGTTTTACTGGTTTCTCACCCAAACTATCTCTTCCTAGTTCTTTATAGGATTTTTCTATGATTCTGGCAAGTTCAAATGGTTGTTCTGCTATATCTGTTTCTTTCAATTTCTGGCGGATCGCCACAGATGCTGCTTCTCCTTTTATGTTGGCTAACAATAGAGCCGAGACCTGCTTGATGTCTTTCAGTAATTTTATACCCAGCGTTAAAGCAGGTTCTGGACCGTATTCATTTTGAATCTGTCTTCGCACATCTGGTATTACCGCCATAGACGGAACACCATGTGTTTTTGTGTAAATCGAAGCAAAGACTGTGCCCCAAGTGTCACAGTCCTCCACATGTGGTGCGATCCCCATTGGAAGACAGATAGTCAGAATTCTGTGTTTCTCAGTAGGCATAGTATCAGGAAATACTGCTTCTATTTGAGTGATTTTCTGAGCTAACCAGAATGGAATTTGTTCTCGTTTTGTAGGTACTTTACCAAGACATGATTGTATGTTCTGTGGTGTAATTTTGTTTGTGTTCCCCTGATGAGGGGTCAGCTGTGGAATGTTGATCGCTGGTTGGACCGTTGAAGTCCGCATTACATATTGGACTAATTGTCTATGTATTTTAATTAGTATTTTTAGCTGAGCTAAAAGTTCCCGGTCTGACATTTTATCAATGTCTGGATGTGGTGTGTTGCTGGCTAGAACCGGCCACTTTGCTCCTGGTCTACCTAGTAGACCGAGCCTGGTGATGTGATTTTTATGTTTTAGGGCGCCTTTAAACTAAAGCAGGTGCTCTTGGTAATTTAGTGGGATTTCAACGTCCTCGAAAGGAGTGTATTCATCCGGAGGTTCCTCTATTTAATAATAGTGGAATTTGTGTGTTACAGCGTTTGCTGCAGGAAAGTTTATCCATGAGTAGAATACCTCTGTCTGCCGATATTCATGGGCCTCTACCACGAATATGACTGTACCACCTCGTGGTGTCAGTCCATTTTCTATAAGTTTAATAGTTATAGTTTTTCTTACATTTATTGGAATGATTATAGCATTCGGGTCATTTTCTTGGAGACTTGTGTCATCCGCTAGGAGTTGAGCTGCTATTCTAGCTGCCTCCCTTTCGTCTTCACTTTCCGTCATTTTTACTTACAGAAAGTTTTTTTGTTGCAGATCAAGTTTCAAGGAAAACAAAGATTAGGTGCACAATATTTTGGAACACTGTATCCTTCAACGTTGACTAAACCAAAAACTATACATATGATTCTCATCCTACTACGTTCCGGCGGATTTTAACCTTTTACCCACTCCAGACGTCTTTTGGAGTATTTACGGGAAAAAGGGTCTGTGTGAAAAAGCACGACTGAGTTACTTTAGTGTCTTGCGTTAGATTATCGCCTTACCAAACGTTGGGCGCCATGTAGTGTAGTTCCTATATTCCCAATAGGCTCTGCGCATTGGAATAATATAAACAGTAGTGTAGACGTAGGACTGAGGTCGACTAGGTCTCTACTGACTATATTAGACTTAATTAGTTTTGCCAGCTAGCTCAGAGGTCACTAGAAACTTTCTCGAATAAACAAGGAGGAGTTTAACTTCCCTGGATAGACAAGAAGGGATTAGCTTCTGACAACCATAAAACATGACAACTTTGCTCCCTCAGAATAAGAGTGTATCTCTAGAGTCGTGTGAAACAATAGACAGCTATTTTACTCAGTCAATTGTGCATACTTAGTTTCACCAGAGTGCAGAGAAATAGAGAGACGGGCGTTTTCAATAAAAGGTGTTATTTATTGAACAGTCTTCTTTCTCATGCAAGAGAAATGAATTGCCACAATTGCAATACTTATAGTAAAGTAAAGTGCGTACAGTAAAAGGAGTATTATAAAATAATACTGTAAAAGCATTGATATGGTTTCTTAGCCATATGATACTTTAAAATAGATAAAATATATACATACATAAATACATTGACTAACGTACTCAACTGGTGCTTCTAAATACGCCTTACCCCGGTGTACCTGACCTAAGCCTAATACGTGGGAAGGAGTAAATAAGTAGCAGTTTAAGTTAAGTTTAGTTTTGCCAAGAATCTGAGTCAAGAATTCTCTTTAAGGGTTTAGTCCGCTCTGTACTTGGGTAATAGAAAGCAGGAGGTCTGGTATCTCTTTCTCAGGACTCGATATCCCAGCAACCCGCAAGGGCAGCTGAAAACACTGGAGCTGGATTTTCTCGGCTGGAGAAAAAGACAGCGTTTCTCTCAGTGCGTCAAAGGGGAGGGGCGGCGTCCGTGGGCTCTTGCATCAGCTGGGCTCTCGGGCAAGTAGATAGCCGCTCTGCTCCAAACCACTGTGTGTTTGCTTAAGGCAACGTTGGTATATTTATACCTGAAAGGTGCCGGGTTTGACGTGAGGTTGGACATAAGACGTCAATAAAGATGTCACTAAGAACTGGCCGTTCTTTCAGTGCTCACACGAGTTCTAGGACAAATCAAAACAGAAGCATGGGGATTTCCCAGATTGCTGGAGGTTTGCTTTGTTTAAAGAACGCGTTGTACTCTCTAGGAGTCTGGGGAAGTAGTCTTGCTTAATATGACTGCATGGGCTACTACTAAATATGGATATGATTCTTATGCCTTTATAAGGATATTATTTATTGTAGCCATACAAGGGCATACATTAGGAATATTGAATTAGGGTCCTAGATAGAAATACAACACCGGTAGATAATGTTTTGCTGAGCGGCGCGATTGGAGTTTGGATGAACAGCATTTTCGGAATGAAATCCACATCGTGCTCGGACGGAGAAAGTTATAACAGGCAAGGCCCAATTGCAGTTTTTCTTTTGAACCCCGGTTTATTATGGCTACAACTTCTTCCATGTTATCAGTTTTGCCCAAGCCTTCTCCCTGGTCAGATTGTGCTTAATTTGCAGTTTGCGCTTCAGATGCTGAGTCTGCGGACACAAAGCTTCTTGGATGCGCAGTTTGTCCCCGTATGTGGATGTAATGTAGGTGGCAGCTGTCCACAGGCGGGCAGCACACCAGCCTAAGCCACACCCTGATCTCTTGTGTTTGCCATGCCCTCAATTATTTTGCGAGGGGCTGGGCAGAAGCGGGCGGCGCACACACCACTCCCTCAGTAGGCCTACTGCAGGGTTGGCCCTGCATAATAGTATTGGGCAGGAGGAGGCAGCGTGGGACTTCATCAGCATGGTTGGAAAGCTGATACCCAGACTGCATGTTTTCTAGGACCGCTATCACTGGTATACACAAGCCTTAGTTGCCGCGTATTTATCTCATTGGACTAAGTCAATAGACCGACTTGTTGTAGGATTGAGGCTAGCGGGTTTTGGCCTCCGGGTGGCACTGCCGCATTGTTACATTCGGCACATACCGTTCAATTGAGTTAATCTTTCTCATCATTTCTAGTGCGCGTGTTGCAGGGGTGACAAAGTAAGGTCGGCAGAAATTGCCCTATTGTCTGCGGAAATGTAGACCTTTGTCACGAATAGGTTGAAGCAGATTTTCATTTCCCTCGCCTGACCAGAGTTGAAGCCAAGATCCTCGCCTTGGTTTACTCTGATATACAAGCAACACACGTTTTAGGTGGCTGCAGCCGTCATTATGTTAGTCAACCGCATTAGAAGAGCGTTATTGTCCAGACACGATGTTAGAGTAGTTGAGTATGTATAAGGATGTATCCTGTCTTCCCGGGTTATTGGGGCAGGGGGCTTGACCCTGCCTGTGACGGTTATGTGGGCAGGTGGTATTCACTTTTCACTACAACGGGACTGCCATTTGTCAGGATTCGGGATCCCCTGTGCCCCGGGTAACAGTAGCATTTATTTATTTTATTTATTTATGCGTGTTTATATAGCGCAGACTTTACCGAAGGCGGCAGAGCGCTTCACAACAGGAATGGTAATGATACACGAGAAAAAAATTACAATGGAACAAGTGAACAAATTACAGAAGCAAACGTTCAGTTACATGAGGCAAAAGTGACAATTGTGAGCAAAGAAAATACATGAGGTAGCAAACCGTGCAATACAGGGGAAAAAGTGACAGGTGTGCAGGTTACAAGAGAAAACAAAGTACAATTTGAGGTAAAATACTGCAAATATATGGTAGACACTCAAGCACAAGAACGAACGTCACGTAGGCAATGGCATTAGGGCTACGGGGTCTACGTCTCATCTATGCTTCGTTTTCGCTATTCCCCCAAACAGGCCCGGCTCCAGGAATTTTTAATTGGGTGGGCCAAGGGCGCATTTGGGTGGGCCACAGCGGGCTCGATTTGTCGCATATATGTCTAGGCAGGCCTTCTTCAGGGCCCTCCTTTACCTCTTCTTTGTCTTACAAGGCCCAGTAAAACTCACTCTTTTCCAAATCTCTTTTTAATGTTATCACTCACAAAAAGTGTGTTTTCTATGTAATGATCCTTTGATGGGAAGAGGAGGTTTCTGAGGTGGGAGTATCAGGCAAGTGACACTTCTCGGGCTCCCTCTGTGTGAGCCTTCAGGGAGAATCCCTCTTCATTACTACCTCCACCTGACCACGGACTCTTCAACGCACTCCTTTACAAGCTTGATTAGCCACTATTCCTCTCCAGTGCACCTTATCTCACAGATGACCTTGGACCCGCCCCATGTCAGGCACCATTGATGAAGCAAAGCTTCGCATATTTTGCGGCTTGCCGAAATCAAGAACCTCATTTATGTATAATAAGGTAACCCGTGTATGTTTTACTAACGTTTATATTTAGTTTAAGTAAAGTTCCCGAAGCTTGCCTATGTGTATTTCTAATGAATTAATCCGTGTCCTTTTAAAATGGCCGTCGCTTGTATTTTAGTTACTGCGCATGCGTCAGCCACACTCACGTGTCCTGACGCGTCTGCAGAAGTGGAGGGAAAGTTATGCGCATGCGTAATTCATAGCTGTGCTTATCATGTGGTACTGCTCGTGCCACTGCTCTTGTGTCCGTCTCAATGTAGCTAACATTTAAATGCATAAGTTTATTTCTTGATGATGAGTTAAAAGTACAAACCCTGTGATGTGTTTTCCTAATGACATTATTATGTATTAATTTGTTTTCGCTTACTTTTCATGTACCGCGGGAAATGGGGGTCTGAGTGAGAGGAGAGCCATATTGGAGGTCCCTTCTGCGCCTGTGCGACATTCGGCAGCACGAGGGACCTTGGCTGATGGAACATAGCCAGCTGGCAGTGATGGGCGAGATGCTCCTGAGAAAGTCACCTCTGCCCTGCGAGAACAGCGAATGTGGCTCCTTATGTGATACATTGTAATATTGCGCTACTGTTAGCTCATGGGAACCCCAAATCTGCTAGGCGGTACCCAAATATGTTAATGAAGGCTTCAATTCGCGTATTGTGATTGGTGTGTTACCCAAACCCTACCTTAGGACCAATCGAAATTGAGGGATTCTGACACTTTGCAACATTGGGGGGTGGTACACTGTCCCCAAACTGTATATCTACCCTGGGTTCACCTAGTGAACCGTCCGACTTGTCTGGTTTAGCTGACCTGTCACTGACCCAACGCACTCAATAGGTGACTGAAGATACAGAGAGCTGCGGAGCACTCTGTCCGAATTTGACTATAGACTAAGGTTCTACTGAACCTTAAAGTGCTGGCAAGGCACTTAGCTGGGAGTTCGCTGACCCAATCGGGGTCTTGATCGATAGCTGCAGAGCGGGTGGAGCGCAGGCGTTGCTTCCGAACTGTGGGTTCCGGTCCTATCCTGAAGAGGGTCCTATCCTGAAGAGGGTCCTGTCCTGAGGGTTTGCTGTCTTGTCCTGAGGGTCCTGTCCTGATTCCTTTTCCGAGGGTATCCTGTCCTGTCCTGGGTGTCCATTCTGCACCTGCTGTCCTTTGAGGGGTATCCTTCCTTGAGGGTTTCCTGTCCTTAACTGACCCGTGGCCAGGGTTTGGTTTCCACACCTTTTCTAGGTAAATATTACTCTGAACCTCTTGAAATTCTTGCACCTTCTGAATTTCTAACTTTTGCTTAAATAAAGTTCAACATTGCATATGTTATATTTCCATGCCTTTCCGCAACTATTGAACAGTCATTTATAATTTTGCAAAGTTATTCCTATGTCTTCTCATTTGTTAGAAATTATATTTTGCATAGCAGTGTGTCATTTTCTGATATGGTCTAGAACTTCGTTGCCTAGGTTGTTCAAAGGCCCCTTCACCTTAAGTGAAGCGTGTTATTCATTATAAGCTCTTCTATAGTCACACACACTTAGTCTATCCCTGTTTAGATAATACTGACTTACATAGTATTTTCTCGCTACATTTTATTTAGTACTTTGATGATTACTCTGTCATTATTTCTTCATGTTTATGTGATTTACGTTATCTTGGTTATTGATTGCCTTATTTTACTGTACCTCATGCAAGAAAATATTGAACTTTAGATAAACATTTTAAAACTTCCAGTTGTCCGTGGTCATTTTAAATAGTATTTGAATGTTATTGGTTGGGTTTGTATTTTGCTGCCTTTCCTTTACAGCTAGCTCCCTGATTCATTGTGGTCATTAGGCACCCGCATCGGTGGATGGTAAGTCGGGTGCACCGAAAATTGGTAGCAGGGAACACACACACACTAACCTGATGGAGCTCGTGAAGTCACCTGATCGATGTATATGGTGATTTGAAAGTATATGGGCCCTGAAGCCGGAAACGGCGAAAACTGTTGGTCGGGTGGCCTCGCGCGCTCTATCAGTTTTCTGGTAGATCAGAGGATGGTTAGGGACTAGTTAAAGGTTAGGTAGAATTAGTTAGACTAGGTAAGTCGGAAGCTGCTAGTACATTAATGCTGCTATAAGAACGGCTGTTCTGAGGGAACTGATCACTCTCTTGTGAATACGCTGCTGTAATTCATGAATTACTGTATTGCCATTATTCTTGTTCTTATATTGTTATATGTACTAATCCATGCAATTGTCAATCGTCTAGTTGTATGTTGTCCGAACTCCCCGGGGAATTGAAAGGGCAAGTGGTGAATAGAATCCATTGTCCTGAGGTCACAGGTTCGAGGAAAGTTAGGTGCAGGTTAGGATAACCGGGAAGCACTAACTAGGGTTTTCTGAATACATGTGTGAATAAATGACAGTAACGGGGTTCATTGGCAAAATTCCCATAGTGGCGTAACCTAGTAAGGGTCACATCGGAAGAGTAGCAGGTTCCTCGGAGCTAGCGTGAAAGCAGAGGGGTCCGCTGAGAAACCTTAAAACTCGGAATATATCCCGGAAAGAAGTGGATGAGTTTAGGGGAATAACAGGTTCACCGATGCTAGAGTGAAGGGTAGACGGAAGAGATCTGCCCGCAGCGAGTGAAAAGTAAATGGAAGTAGTTTACTTGCAGTAATAGAATTCTTTCTCTGTCTAGACACTTGAGCACTCTGGCGAATGTGTATTTGTTGTAAAATAACCAAGCACTGAGCACTTTAAAAAAAAGAAAGTTTCCGTTACCTTGTGAAAGGAGGGAGTCAGTCGCGAAGCGCCTCTGACGTCACTCTGTGCCGCGCTGGGATTGGTAGACGCAGCGGGCGGGTAGTGGAGCTGAAATTGTAAAGGAGGGGTGAGCGCCGGAGCGTGGGAACTGTCTCACGAAGGGGCCGCGTACCCATTGGCGGAGCTTATTTTGTGTCGCGCACCCATTGGTTGCACGAATTTTCTGAAGCACGTTCTGATTGGAGGTAGTTTGTAAACAAAGTTAGCGCAGAAGTCGTATGTGGCACTCGCGGACTACAGAGACTCGACCTGATCCAAGGCTTCTAGGGTTTGAAAGGGATCAGTGGAAGGCTAATAGATACGATATTATGTACGGAACCAAGAGAAAAATGTCCCTTGTAAGTAAGGTGAAAAATTATTTCAAAACGGACAAACCGATTAAATCTAGGGAGGGTGTTCTTGTCCCAGCACCCAATACTCCCGCCTCATTCATGATGTTTGACCGAGGGTACAATACCTGTGTGTGGCTGGAGAATTGGGTGAAGTATACAAAGGATGACGGAGTATTGGCGTTTCCGTTAGATGGTACTTTCAATGGTAGGATCTTATTTAATTTAAGAACCCGAATGAATGAGCTGCATCCCAGACCAAGACTAACGCAGTATGAGGCATTAGAGGAATGGGAGATTGAGGCTTTTGAAAGAGAAAGACCCCGAATGGACAAGGGTTTGACCAAGTGGTACCCTAGACAGAAACAGGAGTCCAGGGATAAAAGGATGAAACAGTGGAGACAGAGCATGATTGTTGAAGGTCTGTTTCCCATGATGCCGGCATGTCATAACATTGGAACGGGTGAGAAAAGTACTGAAAAATGTAAGCATTGGGGGGCCCTGGGGGATTCAGATGATGAACTAATAGATGACATCTGTACCAGAAGTCCGCCACCTTACAATGAGGGAACCCGACCTTCCAGTGTAGGAGATGTTCCCCGACGCCACTTCCTAAAGGAAGAAGACAGGTCCCTGGGACTGGGAGGGGGTGGTCAAGTATTACCCTATCCTGAGAAACCCGAACTGGCGGAAACAAGGGATATATATCCCAAAGTGCCCGCAAGTCAGGAAGAAAAATATCCACGTACGAAAACTTTGTTCCCCAGACCCTTGTATGAAAGCGAAGAGAAACCCTCGAATTCGGGACTGCCTTTTGTTCAACCTCCATATGGGGAAGAGCGCAGGTCCTTTAATACTGGAACTTTATTCCAGAAACCAAATTATGGGGGAGGACCAAGTGAAACGCATCCTACTGCCCCGAGTTTTACTCCTCCATTGACCCCCCAGATATTACATGACTCAACTCTAAGAAGGGTACTAGTGGAAAAGGAGCAAGAGGCTCTAGCTAGACAAAGGACAGAAATAATTCAGAAAATTTCTCAGATAAATACCAGTCCTGAGGCATTGACTATTCCAGTAACTATTGGGCCGGTGGTCCCGTTATACGGAAATGGTCAGGGAAATCCGATTACTCCAGTTATGACCCCAGTTATGGCAACCCCGAGACAGGAACCGATCATTATAGATGATCAGTCCAGTGAGTGCGAGTCTGAAGTTGCGTTTTTGGAATTGCCAAACAAACAGACTGGAAAGGGAACACAGCAGAGGTATAACCCTTTTAATACAAAAGAAATTAAATTAGAGACAGCAACAGGTACTAGAAATGTCTCTCTGGTAACTCCGGATGAAATTGAGAGTTGGAGTCGTGAATTAGAGAAGCAGACTCCGCAAACAAAGCCTTTAGACCTCTACAAGCTGAGGGTTGAAATAGAAGAATTAATGGCAGGAAATGTGGGGTTGGATCGATTGAATACCTACTCTGAGGAAGAATTGTCGTTCATATGTAAAAGCTTTACGAGGAACACCAGAGTGCTCCACGAAAAACTGACCGAAACAGCAGTTAGTATGGGGGTAGATATCTCAAAATCCAAGCCCTTACAGAAACCGTACAGAGCAGACTTCTCAGACAAAGATATAGAACACTTGAATGTGGCAGGGAAGAAGTTGCAGATTAAAGAATTAATGGGGGTACTGCAGAAATGGGGAGATGTGGAAAGATGGAGAAGCAGGTGGGCGAAAAAGAGGGAAGAGGTTCGCTCCCGACAAGTGACTCCCGAGTTTGCTTTAAGAGAGGTAGAAAAACCTGAGCAGTTATGCCCCATGCGCGAAGTTCCAGGAGGGAAATATGTGCATGTTCCTTGGTCTAGGCAGGATATTGTGTCCTTCACGAACGATTTTCCAAAATTACGAGAGAAACCAGTTGACTGGTACCGGCAAGTGGAGAGGTTCGTGAAGGTACAGAAATGTCTGTGGAAAGACCTGGATGGGTTTTTCGACATTGTGGTTCCAGTAGATTTATGGACCCAGTGTAAAATAAACATAGATTGGCCCAGTGAAGAGTATCCCAGAAACAAGGAAACAGGGGAGCCATCAAAGGAAGTCATGCGAAAATATGAGCAGGTAATTCAACACTTGAAAGAAAAGGTGCCCGCTAAGGAAACTGATTGGACAAAAATAGATAGAACAACACAGGAAAGGGACGAGACAGTGCACTCTTTCTATGAGAGGTTATTGCAGGTATTTAAAACATACAGTGGTATTGACAACATCGACCTGAAGGATATGACGCACTTTATTTACAGGTTTGTAAATGGTTTAAGACCTGAAATTTGTCAGTGGATAAAAGACAATAAAATCTGTTGGCATACTAAGAAAATGGATGAGGTCCTGCGGTACGCTAAGTACTGCGAGGACGAGATGGCAGAAAAGAAAAAGGCCCTTAAGGAGAAGGTTATGTGGGCTCAGGTGAAGCTCGCAGAACAACAGGAAAAACAATTGAGTAACATGGTTAAAAATGCTGAGAACAAAAGTCCTGGGGGAGGGGGTGGAGGAAAGCCCCGGCCCAAATTTAGCAGGGAAGAGGCTATGAAAAAATTTCCCTGCCATCAGTGCGGCGAAATTGGACACTGGCGAAACGAGTGTCCCCAATTAGTCGATGTTAATGAGAAAACTCCTGATTTAATTCCACAGACGCAGAAAGAAAGACCAAGAAAGACTCAACCCCAGGTAAAAACAGTTCAGGTGCCTCGAGCACCCAAGCAGGTATACAGGGGAAGACAGGCAGAAAATGAAGAGATAGAGGTTTGGGAAAGCGGGGAGAACAGAAATACAGCAACTTCGCAGTATCTGCTGAATGATACCTTCCTTTGTAATGATCAGGACTGACGGGGCCTGAGAGGGGAGGACGAGGAGTGCGTACTTGGCGCTTCCTTGCCGGTAGACCAGTCTGGACCATATATTGAAGGAAAGGTTGACGGAAATGATGTCACCTTTCTGTTGGACACTGGCGCTACCCGTTCTACTGTAAGAACAGTGGACGTTCCAAACCTACCCCTCTCGGGAGAAAATATCCAAGTAGTAGGTGTATCTAATCAATTGATTAGTACTCCTGTTACCGAACCAATGGAGATTTCAATTGGAAATTTTAAACAGATGCATAGATTTGTCGTCTGTGACACCAGTCCAGTAAATTTACTGGGACGTGATTTGCTGTGCAAAATGAACTGTACCATCTTTTGCACACCAAAAGGTGTTGAAATACAGACCCCAGATGAAGACGGCATTTATAAATTATTGTTGCTTAGACCTGACTCAGAAATTAAAAGATTGACCCTGCAGGACTTGCCCCAAGAACTACAGGAAGCCGTAAAGCCAGAGGTGTGGGATTTCACTGGAAAGGATGTGGGGTTGATGAAAGATGTGGACCCCATACAAATAGCCATCAAGGACAATGCAGTATATCCTAACACTAGGCCCTACCGAATGAATGCTGAAGTGAAAGCAGGTGTCACTCTGGAAATACAAAAATTATTGGAAGGAAACATCATACAGGAAGTGATGAGCAGCCCATGCAACTCACCGATTATGGGCATCAAAAAGCCTAGTGGCAAGTATAGGATAGTGCAGGACCTGAGAAAGGTTAACAAAATTGTAGTTCCTTGCTGCCCTATTGTCCCGAACCCTGCAGTAATTCTGTACCAGATTCCTTGGGATGCTGAGTGGTTCACTGTGATTGATTTGTGTCATGCATTCTTTTCGATACCCCTGCACCCCGACAGCAAATTTCTTTTCTCATTTGCTTTCGAGGGTCACGTGTATTGTTGGAACAGGGTCCCTCAAGGGTATACAGAGAGTCCCTCTATCTTTAATCAGATCTTGAAAAAATGTCTAGAGACTTTGATCTTACCTGGGAACTCTGTATTAGTGCAGTACATAGACGACCTTCTATTGGCGTCTAAAAGTCACAGGGACTGTGTAGTTGACACCATTGCCCTCCTAAATCACCTGTGTGAGAAAGGGCATAAAGTGGCCCCTGACAAACTACAGTTCTGTGCAAAATCAGTGAAATATCTAGGACACCAGATAGAAAAGGGTGTCAGAAAAGTCACTTCAGAAAGAGTGAGAATAATTCAAAAAATGCAGTTGCCCCGTACTCAAAAAGATGTCAGAATGTTCCTGGGTGTATTAGGGTACTGCAGGCAGTGGATTCTGGGATTTGCAGCCTTAGCCAGGCCCTTGATAAAAATGACCACGAGAGGAATGCCAGATGTTGTACAGTGGGACGATGAAAGTCTAATGGCTTTCACAAGATTGAAAAACTGTCTGTGTACAGCCCCTGCGTTGGGAATGCCAGATTATTCCAAAGAGTTTGCCCTTTTCTGTGACACTCGCGATAATTGCGCATTGTCTGTCCTGACTCAAGAACATGGCACGACCAGAAGCCCTGTGGCCTATTTCTCTGCCACACTGGACCCAGTAGCTGCTGGATTACCAGGCTGTCTGAAAGCAGTAGCTGCTACCTGTGCAAGTTTGGAGCAGAGTGAGTCCATTGTCATGGGACATCCTGTGACCGTGTATGTTTCACATGGAGTGGTAATTCTATTGACCAGAACTAAAACACAGTATCTCACCCCTAGTCGGCTGACTAAATACGAGAGGATTCTTGTGGGTGCAGCAAATGTGAGCATTGTTAGGTGCGGTATTCTGAACCCTGCCACCTTACTCCCCGACCCCTTGGAAATGGAAGGTGGGGATGAAGATGAACATGATTGTATTGATCTGACAGAGTTTAGTACCAAGCCACGCCCAGACATAAAAGAAGTACCATTGCCTGAGCATGATAAAGAACTATTTGTGGATGGTTCCTGCCTAAGACATGAATTAGGAGGCTTGAGTGCTGCTTATGCAGTAGTGTCTTTCACAAAAATTGAACAAGCAGGTTACCTATATAACATCAAGTCTGCACAAGTAGCCGAATTGATAGCCATGATAATGGCTTGCAAAATTGGGAAGGACTTACGCATAACAGTGTATACTGACAGTCAGTACTGTTATGGCGTTGTGCATGACTTTGGCCAATTATGGCTGCAGAGGGAATTCATGACTTCCTCAGGTACTCCCATTCGGAATGCAAAAGTTGTTCATGACCTTTTAGAGGCCATCCAGTTCCCAAAGAACTGGCAGTGGTAAAATGTACTGCTCATCAAAGGAGCATGGACAGAGTATCAATGGGAAACGATTATGCTGATCGAGTGGCTCAATGGTGTGCCAAAGATCGGTATATTGTAAATCCAAAACGAGGGGGGCCAGGAACCAGCTGCCAGCTTCAGGTGTTTGAGGAAGTGCCTACATGGGATGAGGTGAGAGAGTGGCAGGAGTCGGCTCCTTGGCAAGAAAGAGAGAAATGGAAGGAGGATGGCTGTAGACCGAGACGTGTGGATGGTGTGATTTTGGGCCCAACTGGTATGCCTGTGTTACCCCGACACTTGCTTGGCACAATGGCAAGATTGATACATGAAGGATCACACATTGGTAGGGATGCCATGATTCTGGTATTTCAACAGACTTGGTACAGCAAGAAGTTCAGGAAGGTAGCAGAGTCCCTCTGCCAGAGGTGCCTGTCATGTCAACAGATGAACCCAGGCAAAAGGACAATGGTTGAGCTGAGCAAGATTGGGAGATCAGGGGGTCCCTTTATAAAGATACAGATTGATTTCATCACCATGCCCCGTTGTGAAGGGAAACGATATGTCCTTGTCATTGTTTGCGTATTTTCAAAATGGGTAGAAGCTTACCCTACTCCTCAAAGTGACGCACTGACAGTAGCGAAGTGTTTACTAAAAGAACTGATACCTAGGTTCGGAATACCATGCATTATTGAATCAGATAAGGGTGGACATTTCCAGAATGACATACTGGCTGAACTTTGTAAGGCCTTTGGAATAAGGCAGAAACTCCATTGTGCATACCACCCAGAGGCTTCTGGAATAGTGGAACAAGTAAATGGAACTATCAAAAACAGACTAGCAAAGCTGACAGATGCTACTGGCATGACCTGGGTGAAGGCCCTGCCCCTGGTCCTGATGGGACTGAGAAGTGTTCCAGACCGCAAGACAGGCCTAAGTCTCCATGAAATCATTATGGGAAGAGTGATGAGACAAGCATGGGTGCCAGGAAGCAAACTGTTGAGTATTACTGATGATTTGGTGCTTGAATACTGCAGAAGATTGGGTGACCAAGTGCGTTCTATCTCTCGCCAGATTGGAGACGACGGCATCCTCAATCCAACGACTCCTCTCCACAGCTTGGTTCCAGGAGACTGGGTCAAAATAAAGAAGCACACTCGATCAAGCTGTCTGGCACCAAGGTGGGGAAAGAAACGCCAAGTAATCCTGGTGACAACCACTGCAGTGAAAGTCGCAGGTGTTCCCCAGTGGATCCACGCTGGACACACCCAGAAGGTATTGCCAGACAAAGGATTTGAAGAACCAGGGCAACCAGCAGAGGACCCTGAAGGAGCCCGACCTGAAGCAACTGACAACGAGCAGCCCAGCACCAGTCAGGTTGCAGGAACAGCAGACGTTGGCCCAGGAGTAGTTGACTACGAACTGCCAAGAATCCAGCCTGCTGAAGAGGTCCAGGAAACTGAGCCAGGAGTAGCTGAAGACGAGCTGCCAAGCATATGGCCAGAAGAATGGATACCGATGATTGATCTGACTGAAGATCCTATCAGAACAAGGGAACGACTTAGTGAAGGTAGAGAGTGGACTAGTCAGGAAAAGCAAGGCACAGGCGAAGAACCTCAGCCACTTGAGATTCAAATCAAAACTGAGGAAGGAGAAAGTCAGACAGGGACAGAGCACGTGATTGATACAGATCAAGTGAATAAGACTGAACAAGTACCCGATACTGAACAAGTGCAGGATACAGAGCAAGTGTTTGATACTCCTCCGCTAACTCCTGATGTGGATAAGGGACAGACTAGACATAGAGTAATAGTTCGAGCAGAAGAAAATCAAGAGATCGAAGTGCTTGAACAGGATCAGATAGGGTTAAAAGAACGAGTTCAGGAAACAGAAACAGAAACAGAGACAATCGAAAGCATAAAACAAAATATTCCTGAACAAGGCCAGATTAGCAACCAGGCAGAAGAATTTGATGCTAGCCCTGGAACTAGTCAGATAAGGGAAGTAGGAGAAGAAAGTGGAGAAGAATTACCACAAGATAAAGAGAACAAGAGAAGAAGAAAAGAAAGTGAAGTCCAAGTACCGACTAAGAGACTAAAGAAAAGAAACAACCTTGAGCCTAGGTTTGTAAAAAGACTGAGACTAAGGATAAAGACAGTGGAAGAAAAACGTGCAGAAGCAAGAAGAAGTGCTCGAATAGCAGAGCAAGAAGAAGACTCTTCCAAAAGAAGGAGTGAGCGAATAAAAAGACAAAACAAAAAGTACAAATCTCCTGAATGGACATTGGTTTTGGAAGAACTTGAAGATCTTGATATAACTGACGTGAGCGACGGAGAACCTGTCCCAGAGTACTCAGCTGAAGAGGAAGACGAGCCACCGTGAATTTGCACAAAGTAAGCTAGTTGTGTAAAAAGTAAAAAAGAGGGGTGAGAACACTCCTACTGAGCTAAAATGTCTGATTCAACAGTGAATGGTAGACCTAGTTGCAGCCGTTTTAAGACGTGTTGCAAGGTGTGTATATGTAGTGTAGTAGTACTGATAGTTATCTGGATAGGATTAACAATTTTCATTCCCTTTGCTGTAAGTAAAGATACTAACATTGTCCCTACTGAAGTTGTAAATACTGACAATGAGGAGCTGACAACACAGAGTGTAGAAAGACATGAGAGAGCATTGAGACAAACTAAACGAGACTTAGAAGCATCAGATGAGAAAGGACTACATTATCATGGAATGAAAAACAGGACACATTTGAATGTTTTCGCAAACTTGTTAATACACTATGTAGAGACTATGGAAATTGAAGATTGCTATGTCTGCATGAAGCTACCTACTTCGGTGGCTGAAGGCGTGACATACCATCATCTGCCATTAACATATGGAATTTCCTGTAGCATTTTAGCTAGTTTATTTTACAAAAGGGGACCGTTACAGTATTATTACTCTAACAATGACGTGATCTTTTCTGAACTTCCTATACGTGGGAACTTGAATCCTGTACATACCAAAACTGACACCATAAGATATATGGGAGACTACTTTCTGACTATAGGGAACATTGACATAGCAGACGCACACAGAGATAACTTGACTTGTTCTTTGCGTGAGCAGGAAAAGATGTTCCTGAACATGGCAGAGAAAAGGAGAATTAAAATTCAGAAGAAGGCTAATGACGAAAGTCAGAAAAAGCCAAAGTGGGCAGAAAACATGGAAGGCACCTCATCTGGTGGAGCGGGTCCTGCTCTGTTGCTGGATTTTGAAAAGAAAGGCAAGCTATGTCTTCACCGCGAGAAGACTAGCTATTATAATAATGTTTTCATTGGTTCCAGTGAATGCGAACATAATTACAAGGTAATTGGAGGTTGGGGTTTCAAAAATGGGTCAGAGCCTGTGTTTCCTGGAATTTATTATATTTGTGGGGACAAGGCTTATTTCAAATTGCCGGATCACTGGTATGGGAGCTGCTACTTTGGCATTGTTTTCCCGAAAATATACCATGTGAATGGAAAAGCTGGAAGCAATGAAGATACTAATGGCTTAGTGCGTAGTAAAAGAGAAAGTATAGGTGAAATTATGGGTAGTATTTTCAGTGCACTGATACCTGGAGTGGGAGTGGTTCTGAACACTCACAGAATTTGCAAATTGTCTACTATAGTAGATGTGCTGTCTACTGAAACAGCTCATGGATTTCTGCTGGTCAATACCGAAATGGTTGCGATCAGATCAATGGTTTTACAAAATCGACTTGCTCTTGACACCTTATTAGCGAAAGAGGGCGGAGTCTGCCGGATGTTGAAGGCGCAACATTGTTGCACTTATATTCCGGATAAAAGTGTACAGATCAAAAGATATGTGAAAAACATTACTAATTTGGCAAAGGAACTCAAACCACTCGAGGTTGATAGTGCCTGGAAGAGACTGGTAGATGGTCTCTCAAATGTAGGTCATTGGCTTGCTAGCATAGGTAAAAGCTTATTATTCAAAATTCTGATGCCAATTGGTATTATAGGTCTTATTATACTTTCCATTTTCTTATGCTGTAAATACCGCAAGCGCACCAAAAAGCACGAGGTAAATGCAAGAGGAGTGAAACGAAGTGTGGATGAGATTGAATTAGAGGAAGTGAATGATCAGATATACAAAAAGGTGAAAACTTCTCACCCTGCTAAAACTGAAAGAGAAAAGTTAGAGCGGTTGCTGGAAGAAATAGAACTTTATAAAGTGTGAAAGAAAGTTGGCATCTGGTTCCATTATAATTTGTGATGATAGTAGATATCATCAAAGAGGGGATTGATGAAGCAAAGCTTCGCATATTTTGCGGCTTGCCGAAATCAAGAACCTCATTTATGTATAATAAGGTAACCCGTGTATGTTTTACTAACGTTTATATTTAGTTTAAGTAAAGTTCCCGAAGCTTGCCTATGTGTATTTCTAATGAATTAATCCGTGTCCTTTTAAAATGGCCGTCGCTTGTATTTTAGTTACTGCGCATGCGTCAGCCACACTCACGTGTCCTGACGCGTCTGCAGAAGTGGAGGGAAAGTTATGCGCATGCGTAATTCATAGCTGTGCTTATCATGTGGTACTGCTCGTGCCACTGCTCTTGTGTCCGTCTCAATGTAGCTAACATTTAAATGCATAAGTTTATTTCTTGATGATGAGTTAAAAGTACAAACCCTGTGATGTGTTTTCCTAATGACATTATTATGTATTAATTTGTTTTCGCTTACTTTTCATGTACCGCGGGAAATGGGGGTCTGAGTGAGAGGAGAGCCATATTGGAGGTCCCTTCTGCGCCTGTGCGACATTCGGCAGCACGAGGGACCTTGGCTGATGGAACATAGCCAGCTGGCAGTGATGGGCGAGATGCTCCTGAGAAAGTCACCTCTGCCCTGCGAGAACAGCGAATGTGGCTCCTTATGTGATACATTGTAATATTGCGCTACTGTTAGCTCATGGGAACCCCAAATCTGCTAGGCGGTACCCAAATATGTTAATGAAGGCTTCAATTCGCGTATTGTGA
Organism: Lissotriton helveticus; assembly: GCF_964261635.1. Lineage (NCBI taxonomy): Eukaryota > Metazoa > Chordata > Amphibia > Caudata > Salamandridae > Lissotriton > Lissotriton helveticus. The sequence goes on from NC_136065.1 coordinate 376,635,477, forward strand.
TTGGTGTGTTACCCAAACCCTACCTTAGGACCAATCGAAATTGAGGGATTCTGACACTTTGCAACATTGGGGGGTGGTACACTGTCCCCAAACTGTATATCTACCCTGGGTTCACCTAGTGAACCGTCCGACTTGTCTGGTTTAGCTGACCTGTCACTGACCCAACGCACTCAATAGGTGACTGAAGATACAGAGAGCTGCGGAGCACTCTGTCCGAATTTGACTATAGACTAAGGTTCTACTGAACCTTAAAGTGCTGGCAAGGCACTTAGCTGGGAGTTCGCTGACCCAATCGGGGTCTTGATCGATAGCTGCAGAGCGGGTGGAGCGCAGGCGTTGCTTCCGAACTGTGGGTTCCGGTCCTATCCTGAAGAGGGTCCTATCCTGAAGAGGGTCCTGTCCTGAGGGTTTGCTGTCTTGTCCTGAGGGTCCTGTCCTGATTCCTTTTCCGAGGGTATCCTGTCCTGTCCTGGGTGTCCATTCTGCACCTGCTGTCCTTTGAGGGGTATCCTTCCTTGAGGGTTTCCTGTCCTTAACTGACCCGTGGCCAGGGTTTGGTTTCCACACCTTTTCTAGGTAAATATTACTCTGAACCTCTTGAAATTCTTGCACCTTCTGAATTTCTAACTTTTGCTTAAATAAAGTTCAACATTGCATATGTTATATTTCCATGCCTTTCCGCAACTATTGAACAGTCATTTATAATTTTGCAAAGTTATTCCTATGTCTTCTCATTTGTTAGAAATTATATTTTGCATAGCAGTGTGTCATTTTCTGATATGGTCTAGAACTTCGTTGCCTAGGTTGTTCAAAGGCCCCTTCACCTTAAGTGAAGCGTGTTATTCATTATAAGCTCTTCTATAGTCACACACACTTAGTCTATCCCTGTTTAGATAATACTGACTTACATAGTATTTTCTCGCTACATTTTATTTAGTACTTTGATGATTACTCTGTCATTATTTCTTCATGTTTATGTGATTTACGTTATCTTGGTTATTGATTGCCTTATTTTACTGTACCTCATGCAAGAAAATATTGAACTTTAGATAAACATTTTAAAACTTCCAGTTGTCCGTGGTCATTTTAAATAGTATTTGAATGTTATTGGTTGGGTTTGTATTTTGCTGCCTTTCCTTTACAGCTAGCTCCCTGATTCATTGTGGTCATTAGGCACCCGCATCGGTGGATGGTAAGTCGGGTGCACCGAAAATTGGTAGCAGGGAACACACACACACTAACCTGATGGAGCTCGTGAAGTCACCTGATCGATGTATATGGTGATTTGAAAGTATATGGGCCCTGAAGCCGGAAACGGCGAAAACTGTTGGTCGGGTGGCCTCGCGCGCTCTATCACCATCTCCCGGTAAAAACATTAGTAAAATCACCTTCATACTTAAAACATTGAATAGAGCAATAAATATAATTAGCACGCACTTTAAAGTATGTTCCACAGTGGCCCTTATGGCCCGACTGCTAATTAAATAAACAAAAACAGAAAGGCTATGACCGGGCCGGCTTCAGCGCTGATGCAAAAGTCTTTTTTGGCGCTGCACCAAAAACCTCTTTCTCCATAAATACCTTTACTACCACCTTCCAACAGTGTACCCCATCCATCCATGCCCCCCCTATTGACCTCTTCCTCGGGTTCCCTCACTGCCACACGCCACAAGTGCCCCTCATCTCCCCATAGCCCCTCCCCTTTATGACCTCCTCCTCGGATTCCCTCACTGCCACCCTCCCCCCGTGCCCCTCGTCTCTCTGTAGCCCCTCCCCCTCATGACCTCCTCATCAGACTCCCTCAATAACACCATCCACCGGTGCCCCTCATCTCTCCCTAGCTCCCCCTCCACCCCATGACCTCCTCTTCGGATTCCCTCACTGCCACCCTCCACCAGCGCCCCTCATCTCTCTGTAGCCCATCCCCCTCATGACCTCCTCCTTAGACTCCCTCACTACCACCCTCTACCAGTGCCCCTCATCTCTCCCTAGCTTCCCCCTCCACCCCATGACCTCTTCCTCGGATTCCCTCACTGTCATCCTCCAACAGTGCCCCTCATCGCTCCATAGCCCCTCCCACTACCTCCTCCTCGGATTCCCTCACTGGCACCCTCCACCAGCGCCCCTCATGTTTATGTATCCCCTCTCTCATATGCATTTAATTTGTTGTATAACGCTGCTCATATCAATGTAGTGTGTCAGTACTTTACACCACGCACACACTTACAGAGACAATGAATCATGCAAGTATGTAAATCAGTCTACAGGGAATGTAACATAAGCCAATGAGGATTACAAGGTGTAGGAATCATAGGTCATCCATTCTGATGGGTAGTATATTTTAAGAGGGTTTGGTCTGGGGAAACACAACCTTAGGATTTAAAGAGTATTCCATGGGGGTCAGCTTTACTGATAAAAATGTATATCTGCCCAAACATACTCATTTTAGCAACATTAGAATAATGAAAAGACTAGGGAAGCTCTAACTATATCACAAAACAAAAAAAGCTAAGTTCTAATGATACCATTCATGTTTGTTTGCAGCTCTTTGGTGGCAGTTCATTGTTCACTGCCTTTTGTTAGGATTGTAATTTCTGAAGTAACACAAGGATCTCTGAGACAAAGGCAGTAACCCACTGAGCTATCCACATAAAATACAGTGCGTCTGCATTTAAAAAATACTAACAGACAAACGATTGCTCTAAAGCAAGATCATTAATCACCAACTTTATCTGGGCATTGCCATTTTGTATTGTTTTATTGTTGACCAGCATCGGCTATGATGAAATGATAAAAACTGTTTAAATGAAGCACATACGAAGTATGTGTCCTGCTGGGCCTGTGCAGATTTTAAAAAGAATTTTTTTTGTAACACATTCTCTTACCTACTCCATTAGTCATACTTTGTGTCACAGCCTTATGTGATAAGCAGCTGCAGGGGTCATGGTGTGACTAGGAATAAACAGACCACTTTTCCCCTGCGCTGCAAAGAAAAAGAAATATCAACGCAGCAGGACAGTAGGCAAAGGTTACCAAAGGTTACCGTTGTCAAAGAAAGGATTTGTCCCCTTTCACCATGCAGAGATGAAGGGGTGAAAAAAGTAAACAAAGCCTAGTTAACATGTTAATGGTCTTTTAAAGACCTGTTAAGTACTTTGGTGCGGCTGCGATAATTTTAAACTGTCTATGTGTGTGTGCGCGCCCGGGAAGCTGTCTCCCCAGGCTGACACACACGACCTGTGGGTTGCACGCCTGCCTTCAAGCCCTCACTGCCAGGGCCAAGGCTCCTGTTTGGGTGGGCCAGGCTCATCTTTGGGTGGGCCAGGCCCACCCGGCCCACCCCTCTAGAACCGGGCCTGCCCCCAAATCTCCCGTCCAGCAGGTATTACCAGGGATATTGAATGTATTCTTGTCCTTTCGGGGGGAGGAACACAGAAGAAACGGACGCCATATTGGTGCAAACTGTGCTTGCTGGTGGGGGGCCATGGGTATAACGGAAGCAGTTGGTCCACCTCGGCATGGATTTCATTGCACATGTGACATTTCATTTTATTGTCGCTATGACACCCCATTTTAAGGAGTACGGTACGGGGGCATTGCCCAGACATAGTTACGGTGTATCTGGGGGATGATTTAGTCAACCCACTCCGCGTCGTAATATAAATGGTTTTTCTGTCCAAAATCAGTGATATTGATTCTACGACCACGTCATCAAGTTGGGAACAGTGTACTCATATTGCCGACGTTCCTGTTTGCCGGGGATATAGCATATTGTATAGAAGCCACAAATACAAAGTTATACCAAGGATATTCATATTAATGGGGCCCAACTCAAGCAGACAGTATTGTGTACCGTACATACGTCTCTCTTAGACAGTTGTATAAACAAAAACAACAAAAAAACGGGCTGTCTTGTGCTTTCTAACACTAATTTCAATATATTAGGAACCATGCAGTTTTCGCTTCTCCACAAATTGGATTACGTCTGCATTCCCCACATTCGAGGAATGTATTAGGCCACAATGGTTGCCCTGGTTGGTCCTTATTATGTGTTTACTAGATTCGGGCCGGCTCTTTTTGTGGTCGCTTGCATTATCCTTCCACAACGGCATCAGCTGGCATATTGCAGCTTGTTTCTTTATGCCCGTTCCACAGTGAGGCAGTCTGGCAGCAGCGGGACTAGTAGCTATGCATTCTGCAGCTTTGTTCGGGATTATGTGTTTATGGCTGTCTGAGTGGGTGAGCATATTGGAGCTGGACCGCATGAGGGCGAATGCCTCACCCTTCCATCGTTATCTGGTGCTTGTAGTTACATCGCAGTTAATTTCGCAGGCGCATGCAGTGAGCCTTGCCTGGGGCTCCAGGTCCACTCTGGCAGGGGACGAGGCCCAGAAGGTTAGTCGCAGGTTCCCTGCACAAACTGGCCAGCAGAACCTGGTATGTGCAGGCGCGCTGCTAGCGCCAGTCGTAGCTGGGCAACCGTTGCTATGGTTACCCGGGAAGGAGTGTTGCGCGTCATGCACTGTCCTTCGCCGGTGTGCGTCCGAATTGTGTAAGTTACTTGCAGTTTTAGATAGCGCAGACTTGGCCCAAAGGTATAAGAGGGCTTTACAACGTGAGCAGGACAAGTGTACTGCGGGTTAGCTACATTGGTTCAACACAGCTGCTAAGGCAGAATGCTATGTATGACATGCTCCAAATTCTGGTTTAATAATGTGATGTTTCAACGACTAGGAGTGACACCTCACCATTAAAACAGTGGCACCCATGTTTGGTTAGCAGCCTGGGCGTCGTCAGTTTGTTTGGTAAAACTTTACGCCATGATTACGCATGAGGTGACGCTGGGTGAGTTTACGCATGCAGTGACACTGCAGTTACACCAGAGGTGAAGCTGGGTGCATTGCGCAGGAGGTGACTGCATTTACACAGCAGCCTGGGTGTCTTCAGTTTGTTCGCTAACATTTCATGCCCATGATTACGCCGGCGGTGACGCTGTGTGTCTTTACTTATGAAGTGACACTGCATTGACACAGCTCTTTTGGGAGAATGTTAGACTGTAGATCCAAAGGTCCCTGGTCCAATCCTGGGTTTCGGCAAGGTCTGGGAGGCTCCTAACTTCTCACAAATCTTCCAAGCTTGCGAAGTACAGGTAGAGGTGAAATACTGCAATACAGGGCAGACACTCAAACACAGGAACAAATGTTATGTAGGCAATGGGGGCACTTGTGCAAGTACCAGATGCAAAGGCAACGTAAGGGGTAGCATACAGTGTGTTCCAGGAGAATTGTGATGTATCCTGTTGCTTGTTATAATTGAGTACCAAACACAGGTAGAAGGATAATACTGCAATAAATGGCAGACTCTCAAGCCACAAGAACACGGTGGGAAGACACATCCATAGTCAAGGAGAATAGAATTTTCGATATTAAAAGGACTTCTTCAGATACGAGAGAGGGCATGAATTAAATTGGAAGTGTCTTTAAAAGAGGAGAACTTTGAGGTCAGTTTTAAAGGCCTGGGAGGATGAGGTGTTTGTGAGAAGAAGAGTAAGGGGACGAGTTAAGAAGTGACGCTAAATCACACACACCAAACTGCATTGGTCATTAGCAGATGCAGCATGTGAATAAGTGACCTAGTTTCAAGATGCTGCATTGCTGCACCTGGCTTCAAACAGGCTTGGCCTGGGTAGCGTGTAGGGCACTGTTGGCCCCTGTCTCATTGCAGAGAATCCGGATTGGTAGACGAGGGGGGGCAGGGCTTCTAATGAATGTTTTCTGTCTCTAATGCAGGAACCGTGCTGAAGAACCACCCTACTCACATGGCTTCAGGTATCTTATACAAGTAACAAGCATTGTCAAGCCATTGGTACGGGCGTGTCATAGGTGTAGTGTGGTCTTGTATTACATAGAGGCAATGTCAGAAGCTGTAAAATACCAGCCAGCAGCACTCTAAGCTTAGCACTAAACCAAAGCTCAGGCCTTTAGGAGGAACTCTGCTGGCACCATACAGAAACGGATGTATGACGTTACAACGCATGCTATTACAACGCATGCCTTTACGAAGCAAGTTTTACAATGCAAGTCGTTACAACGACTTGAGTTGGGGGGCGCTAGATAGTGAATAGTTTAATTTACTATTCCAACTCGTCCCTGTGGATAGTAGGGAAGGTGTTGGAAAGTATTCCCTATCCTAGAGCGCCCCCCAGCGCAAGACGTTGTAAAAGTTGCGTCGTAAAGGTACTTTGTTGTAAAAGTTGCGTTGTAAAGGATGTTCCCCCACAGAAACCGGTCCAGATATACACTGGGGGGCATTCCTCTGCAAACAAGGGCAGGTTACAGGTTGCGTCAGGGAAGACACAGTCACCCGCACTTTAGCCAGGGCAGCAGGTGGGTGGTGTCGTTGTCATCTAAACAAGTGTGCAGTGGTGCACTAAAGTTGGGTAATCACTATGTTCAGGCCAGATGGCGACAGGGTATTATTGTCCATTCGGCATCCCCAATATTCAGGAACATAACATGTGAATGACTTTCACAGATCTGGCACCAGAACACGAGGTTAGTCAGGGCCAACCTGCCTGTTGGGTCCCTTGTGCGGGTGAAGACGCAAGACAGTGCCTGCACAGTCCCACCAATTTGGAATTAAAGCGTTGCCTGAGTTATCCTTGGGCGTATAGGACGGCCAGGAAGCAGCCACGGGTCCACAGAGCAGGATCCCTTAGCGTAGTGTAGGCCGGCTGCATCACGCACACCAAGGAAGCAACCATGTCTATCAAGCGTGGGGCAGGAACCATACTCTACAGCAAGTAATAAGTTCGCCTTCTTCCACTTGCCAGGAAGACAAGGCTAACCTGGAGCGTTTGAGAGCAGCGGGTTGCCATTCCTTGCTTGAGATAAAATAAAGCTTTAGGTACCCGGTAGTACACACATATGGGCCGGTAGGGGCATAGTTCAGGCACTAGGGGTCCTCCATTTGTCAGACGTTCCAGATTCCCGCTAAGCGCCATTGCTCATCAAGCTCTATGCTTGAGGCTCCATAGGAACATGTCAGCCTACACCTTAAACTACAGCAAAGACTGGCAGGAGGAGCCCCCCCTTTCCCCAACCCATCCTGTTCACCCCCTTGTTGTTTACAACACCCGCACATGTGAGAGCTATTACCTATGCATATTTGTTCCGGTACCCAGTTCATGCAATTTAAAATTTGCGGTAGGCACGAGCCGCATGCGTAGATACCAGCAAGGCCAGCAACAGCACACATTGCCAGCAAGCTGCCTGGGTACGCCGGGTGCGGCCACCACACATTGAACTGAACAGGCAACGGCATGGCAGGATAGGTTGGATGCGGAAGTGAGTGCCCCCCCTCCCCCTTAGCAGCATGACTATTACACAGGAGGATGGGGGTGATTCAGGGGACACATATGGGGTGTTGGCCACGCTAGACGGTGTGGGAAGTTGCGCATCACCATCCAGAAGAGTGCCAGGAGGCAAGATTCAGTAAATAGGTTAATTCATGGGGGCCTCTGGCCGTGCGGTTGATATCTTGACAGGCGGAAGAGAAGTGGGGTACCCAATCGCTTACAACGTAGCACATCGAGGCAGGCTGTGTTGTATGGTGATGCAGCAAATGGGTAACATATACTGTCCATTCAGCGACAAAGGGCCCCGGGGGCTTGCGCGCTTCACCAAAAACACAGTGCTGCAACCGGACAAGTGCCAACAACGAACGTATGGGTGACATATACTGTATATTCAGCGACAGAGGGCCCCGAGGGATTGCGCGCTTCACTAAACACAGTGATGCAACCGGATAAGTGCCAGGTGGCAACAACCAGTAAATGGGTAAGATGTAGCCCTATGGCCTTACAGCTGGGTGAAGTCATCCTCAAGTTTGAGGTACGTGCAGGTGGGAATGGGGTGCTTTCTGGATCTCGATGACCATGGAGGTGTATTGTGGCACACCAAGCAGCCTGTCCAAGCTCATCCGGTGCTGCCGTTCCTAGATACAGGGATCACAAGGTTCCAAGCACGAAAGACTAGGTAATAGAGCATGTGGCATGTGGCACCTTCAGTGTGCTACAATAATCGATAGCAGCAGGACAGGTTATATTCCGCCCCAGGGCTGCTCAGTGTGGGCAGGTGAAGCCTCCCCGTCCCCCTATTCGTGAATATGGCAGGGACGGAGTAAGCAGGACTTAGTCAGTCCTTTAAGGCAGGCACCATAGGACCGGTAGGGGGCCCGGGAGAATCCAGACATCGGTAGGCCCAGGGGGATTCAACACAGAGGGAGCTGAGTTGGCGACCCCTTGCTCTTTGGCACATACTCACAGTGATGGACAACCAGGTGCAGCATGATTTAGAAAGCAGAATGCCTGCTAAGGCCATGCAGGAGCTCATGGAACGGAAAGGCTTGGGGTTTATTAGACATGCACTGTTACAGGCGAGAGTTGAAGGTTATTACGAATAAGATGGTGCACTTGTCCATAGTTAGGATGAATATGTTTCTCCTGATGTGCAGGAGGCACTTGAAGCTGCAGGAGGCAAGTAGGGAACTCTGAGGTGGGGGGGGGGGCTCTGTCAGCGACGGTAGCCTCCTCCAGAGCTGTGGCGGAGTTACAGGGCGATCTGGAGGCAGTCTGGTAGAGTAAGGGTACCTCTGACTGGCACAGTAAGGGTGCCTGAGCCAAGGACCTTGAGCCGCAAGGAGGTTCCGGGGAAACCGCGACGGCGTCCCGTTAGTCCTTTGGGCGGTTGGGGGCCTGACCAACAGGGGGTGTGCCAGACCACGCTCCGCCCTGAAAGGGGCGGAAGTATAATGCAGGACCACGTGATCCAGAAGGAGATCTACAAAGGTGCTGCACTGTCCGGGCATCGACCCACCGTGCCAGCTGGCTCATAGGGCGGGCGGGGCAGCGAGGGGCTGCCTGCCCTGGATCGTCCGTAAGATAACCCACAGAAAGCATACTTTTGTTGTATGAAAATAAACCTGCAGCAGTTCTTTACCCATAAACAATGTGTCCTGTGCAGTCATTATATGAGAAGTATGTAAAGTGCAAGGGGGGAGCGGATGACGGTGTGGGCACTATGCTGGCAGGGCGAATCCGAGCTGCACGTCTGTCCTGACAGCACTTTACACCGCTCCCCCTTCATTAACGGTGCTTATGTGGATCGACATAGCGGCCAAGGTTTCAGATCGCCATCTGTGACATCTTCATAGTTTCAGTGACATTTCAACGACTATGAGCGACACTTAATTCTCTCTAGCAAAAATCATGCAAAGAAGACGAGGGAAACTTCTAAATATCAGATATTACAGCCATCTGTGTGTGTGTGTGTGTGTGTGTGTGTGTGTGTGTGTGCGCGCTGTGTGACAACAAGGTACTGGTAACAACACTAGTCAGTGGCAGGCTGCCTCAGCTGACCAAAGAAAGTACTTACTTGTGAACGTCTAGTTCTTTCTGTAGTCTCAGACAGTCCAGTCACTGTCTGGCTCAGTCAGAGTCTCTGAGCGCCGGTCCGGGGGCCGCGGCGGTGAGCCTCACTGGGTCGCAGCTGGCCGCGCAGCATGCAGTCTCACCGCACGCAGCGTCCTAATGCATAACCCAATGTTAAAACCTATTTTAATGCATATTCACCTTTTTTCTAATTATCACAGTAAAACTTTGTTTACATTAAGCTGTTGAATTTAGATTAATTGTTTCTGTAAATTATTAGATGTTTTGTAAACATTGCTAAAAGGATTTTAAGGCTTCCAGTTTTCCGCTTTAATTGTTTTTTTTTCAGATAAATACTGACATTTATTCTCAAAACATCTTCAAGACAAAACCATAGTTAAAGTAAAAGACCAATAAAAAAATAAACCACATATCGAGCAACTGTAACTTAACAGACTGAGAAAGGTTTAATAATAACAAGCCTATTATTGTGCAGCTTATTTATCACTCCGTGTACATGACTGACCTATGCCTCTAAATATATTCTGTTATTTTTTCTGTGCTAACATTTAGTTTAAAACTACGTGGTTCTTTTGATTCTTTCCTGAAGCACTAGCTAGTGTTTCCATCCTGTGCAAAGCAAAATAAAAGCGCGCCCGGACATTTCCACTGCCAGCCAAAGAAGTGCAAATGTAGATATCTGCATAAGAAGGCACAAGTAGCCAGCCTTGGTGATGACAGCTTCAGGCCGTGACCTTCGAGTCAGGGGGGATGGGCTCTCCTGCATCCTGATGCACACACCTTGGTGAAGGGAGCAGGAAGCCAGGAGTAAACAGCAGCAGGTGTGACTCGCTGGCAAGGCTGAAGATCTGACAAAGCGTGTTTGGGACTGGGCTCACAGCTTGAACTTGAAAAAAGTATCGTTTTTAAGTGCAGCAAATGTAGAGCAGCATTATTCCTATGCAGGCCAGAGTAGCTGATTTTGGAAGTTATACCTTAGATAAAATCTGGGGAAATCACCTTTTCTCACTCTGCTTTAGAAATAAAAAAACTGTGTATCAACGTAATGCCCTTTGGTCAGGTTTGCACTACAGCCAAGGCAACCTCACGAGTTGATGAGAGCTAAGCAATACATGTATTAAACAGAACAGCAGAGTGACTTCACCGGCACAAGCACAGACAGTGTAATGCTTGTTTTATTTTATTAAGGGAAACCCTTTTAAATTCACGGCACTGGTAACTTTTGGGCCACCTTTATTTATGTAAAAGAAATTTAAAAAAGTGTCCTAAAAATCCCAAACATTTATGTTATTCACGTGCAGAACCGTTCATCATAGTAGTAATACTGCACCAAACTAAGTGAGTGCTAGTATTTTTAGGAACAGTTTTGACGCATTAATTTTGAAACGTTCATGCTTCCACCCACCCGGACTACTCCAATAGTAAACTTAGAGGCAAGTCAGTTATGCGCACCACTTGGATGCCCTGGGATGCTATTCTACAAGGACAACATTGAAGTAAAACTAAATGTTGGAGATGTTTTCGTACAGCACACATTCTAAAGGTATTATTTCAAGATCGTATTACATGTAATAATGAAGAACAAGCATTGGCAAAGCCAATATGGTTTTGCCTATGCGAAATGTATTGTCATTGTCTATGTTTTTAGTACATATTGCAAATGACTACACTAAAGATGTGAAATAACAGAAAGAGCTGCAAAACTGGGCTCAAGTCTCGGTGTCAGCTTAACATCCTGTGATTCTGGTCAAATCATGTGATCTCTCTAGTGCAATAAAAAAGTGTCTTTGTGCAGTATACCTGGTGCTCTTATAAAGGGCATTAATACTTTATAGAACTTTTAAGTGTTTCTTTAAAAAAGCTGCCTGTAGTGTGAAAAATGAAGATCCATACACTTTTAAGGGGGGCCAGTATTCTAGGTGAGGAGAAGAGGAAGCCTGCGAGGGAGGAAGCCCAAGAGGGTATGGAGGATGGGTCAGGAAGAGCAGTGGCAGTAGAGAAGGCGGCATGTGCACTGTGCCACAGGGAGCAATGCAATGGCAGACAGTAAGCAGGGAGACATCAGCAAGAGCTGGGTCCGAATTGGGGGTAGTAGTAAAATATGGCAATAATCTGTATTCAGTGGGTTTCCTAGGCTTCTTGGTCCTTGTGCCAGTGCACCTCTTGCACCATTCAAATCATTACACTAGTGGCTGCAAGGTAATTGCACCTGTGAATGCTTATTTATTAGTAAAATGTAGAAATAATCAGTGCACAATGTGTTTCCTAGACATTTGCCCATGTGTCACTGCACCTGCTGCACGATTAAAATCATGACTCTAGTGCATGGAAGGGCAAATGAGGAAATTGTTTATATTCAGTAATATATGTGTTCTGAAAAAGGCACAATTGCAGACGGAATACATAATTATTGTATAGCTAAACATAAACGCAAGAGGTTACAAAAAAAAAAAGTACCTTCACAATTGAGTTTGGATTTAATGCCAGATCTGTTCCATGACACTATCTTTAATTGTACAAGGTTCTCCACAGGAATACAAATCGTGTGGGTCTTAGGGATTGCCTCCTCTCTACACTAGCCTCATTGGGGTTAATGTGTGATTCTATAACTACTGATACACAAGAACAACCATCTCCCCCTGCCAAGCTGAACTTATTACTTTGGGTGACAACTCCGTTTTCCATCATGTACTACCAGCTCCAGCCTTCCCTCTAGCTAGTCACTCATCATTTTCTTTGGACAAGGGTGAACACGTAGGTGTATTTATCATAAAAGATGTATTTCTGTTGCCTTCTAGATGATTCTCAGGACTTAGTGGAGGGTTCCCTTGGATATGCCTTGTACGCTCCTTCAAGGGCTGTATTTTCTCCTGGGGGTACATTCCCATTCTCCCGCCTGGTACCCCTAGAGAGTGAGGGAAAAATTACTGTGTCCTAATACCCTCCTGGCAATGTCCTATACCATGTTTTACAAGGGTTCCTGATGCTAGACTCCATAGGGGCATAGAAGGTCTTCCTTGATAATGTGCCCCTAAAACTAGACTGCGTATAATCACTGGATGTAAAAGAAGATGTGTACTACAGGAGTTTATTAGGACCCGTCACTAGGTTGAGCTGGTGTGAGGGGTACATCCCAGTGTTTTCTGAACTCGTGACATTCTGTGGTCTCCTATTTCCTTGAAACCTAAGTACCGCTTTAAATTTTCCATATGAGTTTATCGTCTTAATTTTAACAGTGAGTGACGTCAAGTTCCCTCTTAATAGGGAAGCTTCATCAACTCATTTTTTTATGATTTCTCGGAGCTGACTTAATGTACTCTGGCATGTACAAATAGTACCCACATTGTTGTTCCCAAATGCTCTTTTAGCTCCGGCTACGGCAGAGCCGCATGTATCAATATTTTGACACAGGGAAACTGCCGATAATCAATGCACACTACTGGAGATCTCTGGCTTTTTTTGAGCGTGCCACTTACATGTTGCCCTTCCTCTTTCCCCGAGGATGCTGGGGGACCTAGTCCCACCTCTGCTGCAGGGCTGCAAAGATACTTAGAAAATATATTTTCTACATGAAAGAGTTCTCCTTCATTGAAAAGTTATAAAATTGTGTAATGCCCATTTCCTTCCTTGCACTAGGGCCCATGACACATTGCCTACACTACTGCAGGGCAGGCATTGTAACATAAGAACAGGCGCATAGCTTCAGAAGGGAGTGTTTGAGTTATTACACTCCCCTAATAATTGTATTTTGTGAGAAATAGTTGGGTACAGTTGTTTTCAGTCTAGTATTATGAAGTGTCTGCCGGATTTCACCAGTAATGTTTACACACAGACTAAATCTGCACACCTACACACACATAACACAGAATGTTGAGAGGGGCTGGGGCAACATGGACAGCAAAGGGAGGGGTCAGAAGGAAGCACACTAATAACGGCGGGTGGGAGAGAGTGGCAGAGGCAAGCAACAACATGGACATCAAACCAAGGAGGGAGGGAGGAAGTGTAGGAGGCACATGCAACAGCACTGTCATCAATAGATGGAGAGCACATGGAGCCAAGCAACACAGAGAAGAAAGGGCAGGGAGGGAGAAGAAGTACACAAGGGTCCCATCTAAAAAAGCCACAGTCTACCAGAGTACTTAAGCCGAAAGAAAAAAGTGTCTAAAAGAATAAAGCAGTAAAAGTACACAAGTAATGCGTCCATTTTCAGAAGAGGAACAACCATATGAAGAGGAAGGAAACCTGCAGCAGCTGCCAAAGACAAAGCAATAAAGAGAGTAACAATGACGCCAATCACGGCATCCAAGCCCACTGATAGTAAACAAGATGCCTCAAAGAGACAGTGCATGTACTGTCTAGGAGGGACCTAAAGAGGAGGAAACAGTGACTGCAGGAGACTCCAAGTGTAAATTGTGCTATTGCATATTACAAAGATTTTCCCTGTTCAGCACATTACATTTTGACTCTCCTACACTTATTTTGCTTAAGGTTTATGGAAAGGATGCATTGCAAATGCATGGTTCTATTCATCAAACATTCTTTTGTTGTTTAAATATAAAGCAGGTGAGTTTTTGATTCTCATTTCCTGATCTAGGGTCAAATGAGAAACAAAATGGTCCCATAAAGTGACTGTACATTGTAATTGAAAGCCATTAATGCCTTAACAACAAAGCAAATAGAAAATATGTTCTCCGTTTGTACCCACTCCTATTTGCGAGACCCTAAACCCATCTTGCAGTTCAGAAAAGCTCTATCTTTACCGCTATTGCAGTCCATGGGCGAGTGAGCTGTTTGACGGTGTTGGGGGACTGCCACCAACAACTAAGTGGTCTGGTAGCCTTGGTATCCCACTGCGCCCAGCCTTTTTCCTGATTTATTTGGAGAGAAATTGTTCCGAGCATGCCTGTCCCTTCTTGCCACACCTGGTTCTTTGTGGATATTGGGAATAGCTGCTTTTGGATTGCCCAAGTAGTTGGGCAACTGTTCTAGGCTGACCTTTCCTCCTTTTACACATCCTTTTGCGTTCTCTCTTGGTCATCTACCTGATTCACTTTGTGAACATTTCTGTTGCATTCTGTGCCTTTTCTCTCTGCGCCATTGCCTCCGACCGTTGAAGGGCCCAAGCTTGAACATTAGTTGGAGCTCTTACGCATAGTTTACTCTTCGCTGAGGGCTTTTGATTGTCTATAGTAATACCCTTATCATTGTGGTTCTTTTGCCAGGACACTACTAATAGAAACAGTTGAAATACCTTGGCGTGCTCTCGTCGTTGTGATGTTTGAGAGGTGGTTGATTTCAAAATGATGTCTGTGATTGATCTAGATGTAGATGGAGGTTGTCCTGCACCTCCTCAAGTTGATTCCACTCCCATAGTGGGAGATGGCCCCTGCTGGTAAGAGTGTACCTTTGGAAAGAGAAGCCGTATGGGCTATGCCTGACCTAGGAACTTGAAGGCATCTAGGCAGGTAATGAAGCATCCAAAACAGAGGGCCTCACTGATCAAAAATATTTGCTCACGGCATAACATACATCAATAGCAAAATGTCCGGAGCACATAATTGTTGTACACAGCTGAACTCTTTTAGCTACTCAAAGCCCTTACTATGACTATAAACTTATTCTGTATTAAAATGACTCAATGCTGGAGAGCCTCATTCTCCACCAAGACAAGAAGGGCTTGCACCGCAGACATATAGTGTATAAAGAATGGACAAGTATATCACATTTAGGAGGCGAAACATTTCTAGTTTATAAGTGAAATATTTCTTTGGCATAATATGATCATATTGGTCAGCAGTTGGGAGCAGAGATTGTGTGATTCGCTCACCTGCAGACTATTAAGAGTGTTTATTACTTTTGGAGGCCTACCTTTTGCAAGGAATCTACCATTTGTAAATTGGAATTTGAAGCATGAATGTTGTTGTAATTAGACGGTCATTTAAGGAAAGCAGTACTTTTTAAAATGAGTCACTACACTTAATATTTTGGGTAAGCCGAGAAATTATTGGTAAACACCTAAGAAGAAAGAGCCGTAGCATGGATATGCTTGCAGGCACAAAACAGTATATGTTTCTCTGTTTTGGAATGTAATTGCACTACATTACCCACAGCTCATACCCTAGCATGAAAATAGTCTTAAGTTAGTGGCTAAGCTCTAGACAGTACATTATATAAATACAGCCATGCTTTACTAACATTTTGACATGTACTCTTGTGCCATTGAGGGGGATTCAATCAATTTTGCCACATAAAATGCTTTTTGTGTCAAACATTGACGTGAGTGCATCATTAAATTCTCTGCTCTGTGGTGCACCAACCCACTAGCAGGGAGGGATAAGTGCAAAGACAACTGGAATCCATACAAAGCCAGATCTACTTAAGTGACGTGTCCTGCCTTTGCATGAAGCTATACCACCAACCAGACACATACAGTGGGTATACGGAAAAGCTTATGATATTTCCGTACACATATGTAATTTCTGCAAAAATATTTACTTGACACAGCTTACCATAGCCTCTTGACCTTGTGTTGAAGTTTGTACTGGAGGGCTTCATCTCATTTAAATCTCACACAAGAAACTGCTAGCTTGCCTTAGCACTGTCGTACAGTGCTCCGAATCACACAAAACAGACGACATTGGCATGCGAAAATATGGTGCTGTACTATTTTTACTATTTGTCGAAGGGAGTGCAATGTAATATTGCAAATGTTTATAAAGCACTGCCCCAATTGTAGTTTATCTGGATAACAGGGTGGCACCACAGCTCCATATTATGAACAAGAGAGTAGCCAGAAAATGAACATACACCCCACTTTGAAGTAAAGCTCTGATGGCACGAAGTAAGTCAGCCCAACCCACCCTAGAAGAGCTCCCATGTCTCTTCCATCCAAGCATCTGTCATTCATCCTTTCACACTTCCACCTATTTGTTGATATCCACTATTTCACTTTTACATTAAATCATCCATTAATTCATTCTTTCATCCATCATTTAGTCTTTCCCGTTACATCCATAAAGCATCCATTTATCCAGTGTGCCATCCATCCATCTACTTTGCCATCCATCCACTCTGCCATGCATCCATCCATCCACCTATTCTGTCAACCCTCTCTCTATTCTGCCATCCATCCATCATCCACTCTGCCATCTATCCTTTATCCACTCTACCATCCGTCCATCCATTCACTCTTCCATTTATCCTATCTGCCATCCACCCATCCATCATCATCCATCCACTGCGCCATCCATTTTCACACGCAATTCATCTAGCCCTGCATTATCCATCCACTCGATACCATCCTCGCTGCCATCCATCCGCTCTGCCATCCATTCAGCCATCCATCTACTCTGTCATCCGTTCACTCATTCATCCACTCTGCCATTCATTCATCCACTCTGCCATTCATTCACTCATCGAGCCATCCATCGGTCACTTTAATCCGTCATCCTTTCACCTGCCCATTCACCTATCCATTCCTTCATTCACTCATACATCAAGCAGTCCCTTTTTACTGCCGTCTTTTTACCTGTCCATTCACCTATCTATCCATTGTTTTACTCTGCCATCCATCCATGTCTTACCTCTTCTATCCTTTCACATGTTCATCCACCTATTCATTCACTCTCTCATCCATCCAGTATTTTATTCTGCCATTCTTTCACCTATCCTTCCATTTATATATCCATCCATTGGTTTACTCTGCCATCCATGTCTTATCTCTGCCATCTTTTCACATGTTTATCCAGCTTTTATTTGCTCTCTCATCCATCCAGCCATTTACTCTGCCATCCCTTCACCTGTACATCCACCTATCCATTCATTCCATGCATCTTTTCACCCACTCATCCATCCACCCATTCATTCATCCACCTACTCATACATCCATCTTCCTTCCTTTCACCCTTCCTTCCTTTAAGTATTCCTTATTTCTTTCCTTTTTCTATTTACCTATCTTTTGTTCTTCCTTTCTCCTGTTTGTTTTCTTTTGTATTCCTTTATTGCATTAATGATGACATTTTGTTTGCTCAGGTGCAGACAGAATAGAAGCACAAAGAACCACAGCCTCCGCTGTAGCTGCTGAAGCGACACAACACCCCTGTTTCTGAGCTGTGCTAACTCCAGCTTATTCACTAACTTGTGCTTATCAAGTTATTACATACCCATATAGAAATTATGGGTTAATTCAAAACAGGTGCACTGCTCCCTTCAGCATGATATGCCTTCTGGACTCTTTAAGCATGTAACTTGAGTAAAAAGAGTCCTCGACTGCCCACTGAACTGTGATCATCCACAACAGGCGTGTTTGTGAATTTTCAGCCAGCCAAGGAATACTTCTCAAGAGTGGATGAACATCCCTATAACTACACATTGTCTCTGGGATGACTTGAACATGTTAGTAACCACACATTATTTATGGAAAGATTTGAACACTTCATTCACACACTATCTTTGTGGGGACTTGTTTAAGGTTAATTTAACACACAATCTGTGTGACTTCGTGAACAGTCCTATAATCACACACTATTTGTGTGGGCACTTAAACATCATAATCTTCACACACAATCGTTGAACATGATTACCTTCACACACTATCTCGGTGAGATCTTAAACATTCCTATAATCACACACTATGTATGGGCAGGGTTGAACATGCCTATAATACCTGTTTGAATGTGAACAATTGTACCTTCACATGCTATCTGGGTATGGACATGAAGGGTATCTTTAAATACTGTCACTGTAGGGGATTGAACACTACCATAGCTGCACACTATCTCTGTGGGGACTTGAACATAATAATAAACACACACTATCTGTGTTGCTGCTTGAACATCCCAGTAACGACATACTATCTTTGTGGAGACTTGATCATACCACTAACCACACACTGTATGTGGAGGAGATGTGACCATTATATTCACTCACTATCTTTGTGGGGACTTGAATATGATTAACTTCACACACAATCTGTGGAAGGTCTTGAACATTCCCATAATCACACAGGGCCTGATTCACAAAGATAAACTTAAACATTTGTGTAAGTTTATGACACAAAGCAATTTTGCAAGTAGTATCTTTATGACTCCCTATCTTTTAATGTGCAGAGTCTATGCCACGAGTATAGAGGCTCTGCAGTTGTAAAGATACTACTTGTAAAATGCCTTTGTGAATTGCAATAAATTGTAAACTTTACCTTTGTGAATCAGGACCACATTATCTCTGTGACACTAGAACAGCATTTTAGTCACACACTAGCTTTGTGGAGACTTGAACATGATTACCTTCATGCACAATCGCTGTGAGGTCTTGAACTTTCCTGTAATCGCTTAATTTCTTTGGGGACCTAAACATCATTATCTACACACACTATTTTTGTGGAGACTTGAACATCATCTTCATGCTCTATCTCTGTGGGAACTTGTTCATCATTACCTTCTCATACCATCTCTGTGAGGTCTTGATCATACCTATAAACACACACAATCTTTGGAAAACTTGAACATCCCTATAATCACACACTATGTATATGCAGATTTGAACATGCCTATATTCATATACTATCCCTGTTTAAATGTGAACATCATTACCGTCACACACTATCTGTGTGGGGGCTTGAAGATTATATTTAAACAGTACCATTGTAGGGACTTAAGGCCTGATTTAAATTTTGGCAGACGGGTTACTCCGTCACAACAATGACGGACATCCCATCTGCCAAAAATATAAATCCCATAATATCCTACGTGATTTATATTTCGGCGGACTTGATATCTGTCATTGTTGTGACAGAGTAACTCTTCCGCCGAAATCTAAACCAGGCCCTTGAGCACTATTATCTTTGCACACTATCTTTGTGGGGACTTGAACATCCTAATAAACACACACTATCTTTGTGGCAGCTTGAACATCCCAGTAACCACATGCTATCACTGCGGGGACTTGAGCATCCCTGTAACCACACACTATTTTCGTGAGGACTTGAACATGTTAATACTCACACAATTTTTATGGGGATATTTGAACATTATCTTCAAATGCTATCTTTGTGGGGACTTGAATAGTTTCACACACAATATATGTGTGAGTTCTTGAACAGGTCTATAATCATGCAGTATCTGTGTGGAGACCAGAAACATCATTTACTTCACACGCAATATTTTTGATAGTTGAACATCACTATAATAACACACTATGGATGTGCAGGGTTGAATATGCCTATAATCCCTGTTTGACTGTGAACAATCATACTTTTACATGCTATCTATGTAAAGACATGAAGATTATTTAAACACTATCGCTGGACTTGGACACTGCTAAAGTTGCATGCTATATCTGGGGGTAGTTGAACATCATAATACACACACACTACCTTTGTGGCAGCTTGAACATCCCAATAACCACATGCTGTCTCTGTGGGGACTCAAACATATTACTAACCACACACTATCTGTTGGGAGATTTGACTATTATATTCACACACTATCTTTGTGGTGACTTGAATATGATTAACTGTACACACAATCTGTGGAAGGTCTTAATCACACAGGGCCTGATTCACAAAGGTAAACTTAGACTTTTGTGTAAGTTTATGACATCCTGCAATACACAAAGCAATTTTACGAGCAGTATTTTTTAAGACTCCCTACCTTTTTATGTGTGGTGTCTCTGCCCTGAGTGCAGAGATTCCTCAGTCATAGAGATACGACTCGTAAATTTTCATGGGAATTTTGAAAAATGGTAAACTAGTTTACCTTTGTGAATCAGGACCACAGTATCTCTCTGATACTAAAACAGCAGTTACAGTCACACACTCTTTGAGGAGACTTGAACATTATTATCAATCACTATCTCTGTGGTGACTTGAACATGATTACCTTCACACACAATCACTTTGAGTTTTCAAACTTTCCTGTAAATATTCTATCACTATGGGGACTTGAACATCATTATCTACACACACTATCTGTGTGGAGACTTGAATGTCATCTTCATGCGCTGTTTTTGTGGGAACTTGCTCATCATTACCTTCTCACACCATCTATGTGAGGTCTTGATCATACCTATAATCTCACCCTATCTCTGTGGGGACTTAAACATCATTATCACACAGTATGTATATGCAGTTTTGAACATGCCCATAATCATATACCATAGCTGCCAAGGTTTCAGATTGTTATGTATGACATTTTCATAATGTCAGTATAATTGAGTACTGAATTAGTGTGATACCTGCACAAAATAAATCACTATTTTGTCAGTGATAGTAAGAACTATATAAAGCAATTAAAATACAAACAATTGGATCTAATACCTTTTTGCTGCAAGTAACTAACTTCTTTATGGTGTGCTAAATTCCACACTACAGATTTTGTTGTAACACTTCGTGTTTGCAAGTAGATTATCTTTTGTTTGAAAAAACAAGATAACGAGAATTTAAGTGGTTTGTGAGATGAGTGATGGTGTGATCATGTATTATAAGCCATAAAGTCTTCTCTGCTGAATGTTAAAAGGATATTGAAAATAGGGCTTCCGGTTTTATGGTATTTATTTTTTGAACATTTCTGTCTGACTTCATCCATATTTGTTTTTTGGCCTTCTTATTGGTATTTATCCATATTTATTTTGTGTTTTGTGAACAGATGAGGCGATAACTAGTATATTTCTACATTTATATAATGGATAAAAATGGAATCGTACTTTGATGCAGGTCAGATTTTAGCACATTACACAGCTAAAAATAATAAAATAATAAACCCACATTGGTAAAATGGTGTAATAGCACATATACATGTTGAGATATGCAGTAATTTAAGCACATCACATTGAGCTTTGTAGTTTCACATGCTGCCATTCTGTACAGCTATTGGCCTGAAAGTCATTAATCTCAGCATGGTGAGTCACTCAAAAGAAGCCAAATTATCTGTATTTTTCAGCTTTAAAAAATAAATACAGACCGGAAAGACAGTGTTTTCTGTCTGTATTTATCTCTCAAAATCCTTCACAACGGAAAACATTGAGCCCTAATTGTAAATCACCTCAGAATTTGAATGACCTTCAAAGTAATTTTTAGGTCTGGCCTATGCAGCGCGCATGTGCTGCATAGGAAAAAGACCTTTAGAAATCGATTCAGTTTTGCAGTCAAAAACGTGCACACATTGCATTGCTTTGAATGGTAACACGTGCATGTTTGGCGATTCGCTTGCGGGGGCGAGCTTTCAAACCATCTGTTTGTAATTAACAGATGGTTGCTGCTAGCTCCCGCAAGGGAAACAGGCGCAGGCCCCCTCCTCTCTCTCCTCCCCCTGCTGCCTCTCGTCAAACTTTTTTTTTTTTTTTTACTTTGAGCGAGAGGCGCGCGCGCTTGTTTTTTTATAAGGTGGCATACTCTAAAACTCATCCTCTCCTCTCCTCTCATTTACCTGTGATATCGTCTGGTACTCCTGAAACAAATTCCAAGTTACTGTCTTCCGAGTTACAGCCCTTGTCTTGTCCCTTATTCATTTTAATGCTGTTAAGAACAAAATTAGAAGACCGCTTCGCTCGCAGAAGCAATGCTGTTGTTTTCGTGCTGAACATTAACTAGCAAGTGATTTCGCTGGCCGCTTTTTAACACGTTCCGAGCCTTGACATTTAAGTTTCACTTTCTGTTTGAGACGCACTCTAACGCTTTCTGTTTACAAGAGTTGCAGGCTTCTTTCTATGAACAATCATTTGCACTACAATAGGTCTCGCTTTTACGTGAGTTTTAGCTATTGGCATTGTAAATCCCAATACATTTTATTTATGTTTTGTTTCATAAAATGTAAATAAAAGGCATTGTCATTTACAATGCCAATAGCTTATACTTGCATAAATGCGAGACCTATTGTATTGCAAATGCTTGTTTATTTTAGCCTTATTCCGCAAAACAGAATCATGGAAAGCCATACTGATTTGCAATATCCTTTCCATGCACAGCAGCAGTGACTTTAACTGATGTATGAAAGTATTTGGTGTTGCCGCCTGGCCTGATAAAGTACTATCTACTTCTATATTTAATTGTTGATCTTAGGTATTTCTGTACTATTTATATACCAGTTAAATTAAGTCCTTTTCTTTTAACACCATAACGTACACACTGGATATCGATGTTATTGAGTGCTGTTTACTGTTTCATACTGAGTCTAAGTTATTAACTCCCTCCACATCCAGTGGTAAGACTTAATTCAATTTGTTTGCTTTGGACAAATGAGCCTCTAGATTCACCCTGAGGTAAATTGAGAGATCATGTCCTGTGTGCTCTTTTGAATGAAACATATGGGACAGCTCTTCAGGCATTCTTCTATTGCAATGTCTATTGAAATCACTGCAGATGGTGTCCCAAAGCCTTTTCTGGTATATCAACAGTTTCTACATATCCCTTCCTACAGGCTTTTCAGTGCTCTCTGCTCTGAGGGTATTGGAGAACTTTACATGAGCATCTATTACATTATACAAAGTTGTGGGTCCCATATACACTGTGTCACTGGAACGAAGCTATACATGTCTGATGAGCCCTTACTAGAGCAAACCCGCCCCTGGGTTGCTTGTGTTCCGGGTCAGGGAGGGTCTGGCTTAGCAGTTTGGGATGGACTGTTCCCACTGGAGCAGGGTCAAGACTGATTTGCATACGGCTGGGTCCAAAGTCAGGTGGCATAGTGCAAAAAAAATTAATAGACTCGGAAGTGGCCTTGGTAATTACCAGTGGCTGAGATTAATTCAAACATTCCATTCATCATTTTTTGTAAACCTTAGTGTGCTGATCTAAAACTAGCCATAGTATGGAATATGGGAGTATTTTCATTTGGCAACTTTAACGCAGCATAATTTTGGAAAACTATGTATATCAAGTCAGGTCAGAAAGGCCTTAAGTAACTCAAATAATACCCTTACTAGAAAATATGTATCCTTCCAACACCTCTACCTTCCTCCCACCCAGAGAAATGCAAATTGAATCTTATACTGTCTTGATAGTTTTCACTTGCTTCTGCTACTTTAAGGGGCTCATGTACAAAAAGTTCCTATTTGGAAATAGCAAAATGTTATGCACTATGGGTCCAGAGTCTTAAATAGCAACTTTTATGATTTGGTATTTAAGAATACTTAGGGATATATTTACTAAGATTTAGCGCTGTGTTTGCATTTCAAAAGGGGCGCAAATCATTGCTAAATCTTTTTTGAATGATTTATTTTCCATCGCAAAACGTGTTTTGTGCTGGAAAATCACTTGAAATGAGAACAAAGTAGCTTATTTATCAGGAAGGGGGCATTCCATAGGCGGTGCATGGGCGTTCCCATGCAACCACCCAAGGTTTCTGACGCAAACCCTATTTACTTTAAAAAGTAGAAAGGGTTTTCCGTCAAGAAATAGTGGCCACTTCAACCAGGTGCTAGCACAGAGAAATGCTTTTATGTCTTCTTTCTTTTCCTACATTGCATATGTGCTGCACTGTATAGAAAACATACAAGGTGGGCAAAGTTTTAAAGTTTGTCTAAGCATAGTAATGTTTTACTGGAAGGGCATCCTTTCAGTACAAAACCTAAGCTAGACTCACGCAGACACCCTTGCACTATGGTGCAAAGTTGTGTGCATGATGCACAGCAGCACATTTCTGCGCCGGCTAGGGAGAGGGGAAGAGAGTGTCATATTTCTGGAAATATGGCACTTTCCCTTCTCTCTCCTCACGCAGCGCAGCATTTGCAGCTGCTGCAGTGTGCTGTGTGACAATTTAATAAATCTGGGCCTTGGCTTCATGTACGAAGAACGCATTTGGTAA
The DNA here is from genome assembly GCF_964261635.1 of Lissotriton helveticus. NCBI lineage: Eukaryota > Metazoa > Chordata > Amphibia > Caudata > Salamandridae > Lissotriton > Lissotriton helveticus. The sequence continues at coordinate 376,659,726 of NC_136065.1, forward strand.
AAGGGGTTGCAATTTGCGCATTAACTTTCACCAAATGCATTTGTGTTTTACAAGCCAACTAATGTACTAATACGTCAGTTCACATCATACAGAATAATAGTGGGTCAAAATTTGACCTACCTTGCTAGTATGCATGAGCTAGGTCGCAAATTGCAATCCATTATGATCGGCTACAATCACAAGGATGGTGGCCTGCAGGGGTGCTTAGAAATGTTGGATGTAAGGTGCCTCTTACCCATTTCACATCACCCCATATCTATCCGAACTTCCCTAAATATTCTCACGCAATTCCTGTAATTCTCTTCCTTCTCTAAAATTGCACTAAAGCCTCACACGTATTTCTCTGATCGTATACAGTTTCGCACACTTTCAACTTTTTCTCCCTCTTCATAAAGCAATCACCAAACACTCCGTGTTCTCTTATGTCATGTCTCTCTGTGGTCCCCCCTTATATGTTTTATTTCCTAGCTCTGTCACTTTCTCCTTTCCCACATCTCTCCATTTCAATTAAATGAACAATTAGAGAAAACACAACTCAAAGCATTCACTCTGTAAAGGGCTCGATGTATTAGGCCCTTTCCTACTGCACAACGTAATGGCAGTGGTGCTGGTATTTAATTACAAATAAAAAAGTGCACTTCAAAGTTAGTTCTGCTCTTTAAATTGAAAAATGCTCCTTGACTGTTGCAGTTGTAAAATTATTTGGAGACGGAGTTTCTCTTCACAAGCTGCCTTTGTCTGCATGCCTCGGCCTTAGCCCCAAACCTGCTGCAATCAGGGCCGCATATCAGAGCTATCCCATGCCGCTTCTTTGTAGGAAGGTGTATTGTTAGGAGCAACCCCATCCCCCAGTCTGTGAAGGTTGGAGGCTTCAGGGCTTTTCAGCCGCACAGGTCTCTTGCGATGCTAATTACCCTTTTGTTATGCACAGACGTGCATTTGCAATCTGGCCTGCCGTTCTGAAGTCCTGCCGTGAGTTTCCGTTCAAGGCGGATAGTATTATATCCACTTGATGTCTGGATGGAAGGCCTTTCTTTAATCGCCTTCAAGATGCAACAACACATGAAATACTTTAATGCCATTCAGAAAATGTGCGAAAAGCGCGTTCTTCCTTGTCATGAATTTGTTTTGTTTTAAATCGACAGACATTCATCTTTGCATTACATGCATTGTCCTGAAATAAGGCGCATTTCACTGCCACTGTTGTAAATACAGTACTTTTTTCAGCAGCTCTCAGATTTTAGAATAACATCAAAACATGGCACATCTCTCAGATGTATTCAGCGCCTGAGTGCTCCATTGAGACACGTTAATAATAATTACATTTTTGTACGGATTGTCAGGGCTTTTTTCTAATGGACGGAAGTGCTTCCAGAGGCCCAATAATATGAACACTTAGTACACCCAATATTGAAAACCCAGTTTAAAACAAAAAACAAGGCAATCCTAATAGTACACTTGTGCTTTGGTGTTTTTATTTTCTCTTTAATTCAACATTTGTTTTACACTAGCTCCTTTAATGGGGAGGATGTGGCATATGGCCAGAGCGACTAACGTTGGAACTGGAGATCCTGGTTCGCGCCTCACATCAGATCCAGTGATTCTGGGTAAATCAATTAATCTCCCTGTGCTTCAAATAAAAATGTCCTTGTGTAATGTAAATGGTGCTCAAATAAAGTACTCTAATACCTTTGGGTCGATTTTGCTCTATATAAAAGTTGCCCCAAACAATGTAAGCGCTTCAATGAACCGCATTCATAAATTGGTGTTCTGGGGCATCCATGCACAAAATACCCACTCTTTTGTTGGTAAATAACAATTTGATTATTACTTACTGAACTCGTAGTGAAGTTTCTTAAACCACTTCTACAAAATTGGAATTTGTATCAATGTATGTTAAATGGTAAAAATACTAGAAATAAAGCCTTAGAATCTGATGCATAATTTCACTTTAGATACACATTTTGTTTTTCTGTCTGTGCATAATTTGCTTTTTTAATTTCGTGAAGGCTGACATTATTCCATAGGCTCTGAGTATGCCCTTCACAGTGTATTCGCTTAACTCAGCCTGTAGTGGAGACTTGCACTGCAAATTACACGCATTCCATACTGATGCGGTATGAGTTACAAGAGGCGTTACACACTCTCATTAAACAAATCACGCAACGCAGCAAGCCACCATGCTGCGCTTCACTGCTTGATAGGGAAAGGGCAGGAATGCGCTGTACTTAACATTATACAGTGCATTCCTGTCATTTTCCAGCACTGGCGCGTGATGGACTGCCGAGCACCAGCGCAGGCACCCATGCACCATCGTGCATGGGTGCCTGCGTTGTAAACAGGATTGTTTTTGTGCAAGAAGGGGCATCTTCCTGCAAAAAAACAATCCTGAGAGGCATTAGAAAGTAGAAAAAATGAGAAATTAATATATATTTACCCCCATTACGCCTCACCTGGTGAGAAGTAGCATTTTGACGCATTCCAAGGTTTATCAGTGTTAGTAACTCTAGGAAAGTGCCAAAATCCATTGGTGGAACCTCTGGAAATAGACTTCGTTCAATAAACAGACTTGAGTCTTTGAGGCCTCACCTTCCTTCTGCAACCCCAAATCCTATCAGGACTCAAGAAACTGTCTGTGCATTTTTACCCAGAAAAGACATGGACCTTACACACACCCCTCCTCGTTGAGTGTACAACTCAGGTATCTACATATAACTTTTAGGGTCAGACGTCCGTTCCTGAAAATCTATGAGATTTCCTTGTGCGAAGAGCACATCTTTGTTTCAACATCTATTGGCATGTTAAGTCATTGTTTCTTTGGAATATTCAAGTCAAGGTCACGTAATGACAATATCTCTGACTAACTGTCCACCAAGAAAGTTGTTTGTGGTACATCCTGCCAGGCTAGTATCAGACAAGTTTAATTTTGTTTAGAAGAATGGGATGATTGTTTTGTACATACCCGGCACAGTTCTGCTCTAATGTACCCAAATTTTGAAGAAGTAATTGGTGAATTCCTCTTTAGTGCAATCACAGATCAGTTAATGGTTCCTCAGGCACTGTGTCGGTTGTAATTATTTCCACTTTTACTACTAGACAGATGAAATTCCTGTCACAGAGATTCCATTTTTTTCATTTGACCATCTCGTAGTTCGTGCTTTGGCCATAGAATACATTTTGATTTTTTTTAGGTGGCCCAAAAAAATTTTAGCCACCAAAAATCAGACCTTAAATGTGACAAATCAGAGCATTTGAACATTTCAGCTTGTCAATCTTCAGTGCTTATATATGGAGTGTGAGGTGAGAAACTATGCATTTAACATGGGTTAACAGTGGCTAGTGGGGCTTGCTTTTTGTGTACAGGATGCTTGTTGCTGAGACTTATATTTGTAATTGTAATAGTCCCTTTTCGATTAGAAGCCAACTGGGATCCTGAGCACTGGGTATGAGGGATTTCAACTGCAAAATATAATGGGCCTCGCTGTAAGACAGCATGTGCAGCAATCACAGTCCACCTGTTGTTGTAGCTGCACATAGTTTAAACATTTGCAACAGAGGTTGGGAGTTGTTCCACACAATGTATTATTAGGTTGTGAGACTGTTGTAATAGGTGGCAGGGATTTTCAGGGGAAGCATCCTAAAGAGGTAGATAGATCTGGCGACTACAACCCTTCCAACATTTCCCTGTCTTCTGATCAGGAAAGTTGTAAAGGCTTTCATTTGACGTCATTTGCTGAGGTTTTGGAAGTAAGTGGGCGTCTGATTGTCATTTGCCATGTTTGCTAAAACCATAGAGGATGCTTCACTTTACAACCAGTTAATATTATAATCCAAGAAGGAAGAAGAGTCAGTCATCAGGTCTTCAAGGATGTAACTGAATAATCAGGCTTCAAGAAGGTTAATGGCATATAACTGTAGTTACATCTCCCCTGCCAGATTTCCTAAAGGATACCTCCAGCCGTTATAGAGTCAGAATGAACATGAGGGGCGAAGCAAGACAGCTATGGTGCATTCCTCTGTGAATATGGATGACATTTGGCGGAAATCGTCACCTTTGAATTTAACTTGTGAAATGTGTACAGCTACTTAGATTGTGCTATAAAGTTTGGTCGAATACCAGTACTGGAGAGAATGCTATTCATGTATTCACATTCAACTCTGTGAAATGCTTTAGCAACATCCAAGGAATGCATCTTTTTCTCATCTGAGGCATTACAACTTTACAACAGGAGGTGTTGGAGCATTCTAAGGTAGTTCCAGGGACAAAGCATAGTTGAGAGCATTGGATAAGACTGGAGATCACTTTAATTGAGAGGCAAATACGTTTGTTTAAATCTTCAAATTGGACTTGGTTGGTGAGATTAGTCTGCAGCTGGAGCAAAGTAGTTGGTCTTTTCCTGTTTTGGATATCAATGTGATGGCTAAAATCCATTGTGAGATAATCACTATCTTTCGCTTCTTTAAAAACTGCATACAACAGAGGCTAGCCTGTTGGGATTGATTTTACGTTAAATCAATAGGGAAATCACCCTCTACAACTGCATGTCAATGAGAAGTGAACCGCTGCAGGTAGTAAAGGGCTTATATTTAAGTGGATGCCTTAGTTTGTTATTTTTGATGATGCAGTTAGGGGTAGGTTTGCAGACAAGGTTTAGGGCCTTCTCTCTCAGTCTAGGTCCATTTGTTAGGTGCAGCTGAGATTGGTAAGCTACTTGTGGTTTAGTTATGGTATCATCTATTACACTCCCTGTGGGATGAGGGAATATAAATAGATGCTCACCTTAATGTATATGTGGGGCTATTTTCCCTGTTAGGTTTTCTCCCATATTATTGGGGTATGTTTTTTTTCCTTTCTTTTAATAAATATATTTGAGAAAAAAACAATATTTGTGCCATATTTCTTAAACCGCATTACACGGTTTAATTGCTGCTTTCCTATCAGGCATCATCACAAGTCTTCCAATTCTTCATTCTAGTCGCCCTTCCCAGTATGAGATGGTTCAGCACTTGCACGTTGGGTCATGGCAGCATTCGCTACTTGGCTCATCCCCTAATCACAAATGTACCTATGAAATGGTTATTATTCCCACTGAAACTGAGCTCGACATTTTTATGGCATATGCAGACACTGAGTAGCTACAATGTATTGTGCAAGGGAAACGGATGTTACACCGCAAGCGTTACAACGCATGCCATTACCCCGCATGCCGTTGTAACGCGAAAGGTGTGTAGCAGGGGGTAGAAGGTGTTGGATTTAACTCCAACACCTTCCCTACTGTTGCATACACTGGAGTTGGAATATGTTAATGTTAATGTTAAAATCGTTTTTATATAGCGCTCAGCTACTCCGAGGAGTGTCCCAGCGCTTCAAGAAACCCGATGCAGAAGTCAGGAGCAAATGAAACAGAGCAGAACAACTATTGAACAAACAGCCAGGACTTCAGCTCCTTCCTGAAAGCTAGCAGATTAAAGTTTTTTCTCAGAGGGACTGGCAAGGAGTTCCAAAGTTGAGGTGCCAGGTGACGAAAGGAGCGACCTCCAATTCGGGCTCGTCTGATTGGCGGAACAGATGCCAAGGCCAGGGAGGCAGACCTCAGCGCCCTTGATGGCAAGTAGAAAGTCAGTTGTTTCCTGATATATTTCGCACCTGAGTCATGGAGTGCTTTAAAAGCAAGCGTAAGCGCCTTCAAAGCAATCCGTTTTTTAATAGGGAGCCAATGCAATTTTTTTGATAGATCCATGGCACTGGATCTCCGGTGGAGGCCATAAATGGCTCTGGCAGCAGAATTCTACACTACCTGCAGGTGAGATAGGAGATATTCCGGCAGGCCCAGGTAGAGCACGTTTGCGTAATCCAAACGGGAGCCTATCAGGGCCTGTACGGTAACTTTCCTGTGGTCATGAGATAGCAACGGAAGGAATTTTCTAAGCATTTTCAGGATGCCAAAACATTTCCCAACAAGGCCAAGAATCTGTGGCTTCAAGGTGAGACCACCGATCTGCACTCCCAGATTCTTGGCCTTGGAGGACGCGGTTAAACTATTCCAACTTCCAACGCATCCCCACATCAAGTCTCTGGAACTGCTTATCTGAGATGGTTTGTATATTCGAAAATAAGTCTATTTTAATATGCTCTCAAACAGGCAACCCAACAAATTTCCACTCAAAACAATAAACAAGTCCGCCTCTGTAAATAGGCGGTTCAGTCTTGCCGTTCGCCTGCGGCCTTTGCTCAACAACCATTTGCAATGCAATAAGTCTTCCATTAATAAAAGTTTAAGCTATAGGTATTGCAAATAATAATGAATGCTAGTAGCTCAAACTTTCAGTAATGTGAGACCCATTGCATTGCAAATGCTTGTTTTTCTTCTTGCTGATGCTTATAACCAAAAGATGAGACCTACTGGTTTTGCTAGTGTTTTTTGGGGGGGAGGTGGGGGATTGCATTCTGGCTAATGTAATCCTATGTGTGAAACGAAAAAACAAAAACAAAACTTCCAGGTGTGTTTATATACTACTCTAAGCCAATGCAGAGAAGTTATGCCTGCAGCAGAAGATGGAAAATCACACACCTTTTACCTATAAAATTAAACGTATGTAAAAAGTTCAAACTCACATAAAGTACTTTACATTGCGTGCATTTAAAAAATACTGCTGCGTTAGTGCATGAATAGAAGTGCATTTGTTTTTAGAGAACGGTGTAGGGAATTTAGTATAAAATATTTTTCTTTCACTCAGGCTAGGCAAATAATTTTTATATAGGAATTTCATTATATTCTTGAAATTTTCGTGCAGATGCTAGTTGAATTTTGCATTGGGTTTAGAAGTCAAGCCATTAACTGAAACGCCCAGGAATGTAGGTCCCTGCTCTTCATTCTCGGCTAACTGTCCTAACCTGAAATGTGCAGGCACGTATTCATTGCACTAGATCTCCAAACGTACCTGTCATATGCAAGTTGGGAGCCTCTCCTCGGCCCTTTGTTGTCATTGCGATGGCCCAGGGTTAGGTGCGAATGCGTTCTGACCCAAGTCAGTATAACAAAGGACCGAGCGCTTGACGCTCTTGGCTCCTTTCAGACCTGTTCACAGCCTGGCACCTGCGCCTAAACAGAGTGGCTTTTCCTGGGGCTCCCCTGCAGCAGGACGCTGTAGATGTGGGGGCGGGGAGTCAGTGGGGCTGATGTCTTGTGCTGATTTCTGCCTCTCAAACGAACCTGTCTGTAGACAAGCTTAGCAGGCAAAATATTGGGATGACCTTGGCTTAAATAGGGCATTCAAGTTTACAGCATGCTCTTTAGTGAAAAACCAACTTTTTCAGAACTGCATCTCTTCCAATTTTTAAACTTTAATTATTAGAAAATAATGTGCGTACTTCAGAGGTAAATGTTCAAGGAGAGGAAGGAACATGTATACAAAACTATATGATGTTCTGTCTTGTGACAAACTTTAGCACTCTTTCTGCACATGTAAAAAAAGGCTTTGATTTTGCAAGCAGCTATCAAACTTTAAATTTTAAAATAAATATCTTAAATATTTATTGATCTGATGATGGGCGATGACAGCAGCAATTTCAATTTTTTTTTTTATTTTTTTTAATTTATTTTTTTTAAAAACCTTTATTAAAAGACACATAGTAGTACAAGCGCAGGCCTACAACCACAGGGGCCGGCCGCAAAAGCAGGAGAGTCAAAAAAAAGGGGCAACATCAATGCGTACAATAGAATGAATACAGGATAGACGTGAAATAAAGACGTTAAACAGTCAGCGCCAGGATAAGAAAGGTTTCATTTTACATTTTATAGAGGAGGCAGCAACCATATCTACCGGGCGTCACGCAACATATACAGAAAAAGAGGGGGGGGGCGGGAGGGAGACAGCCCCCCACGCAATCAATAACCCTAGTAGGGCGAAGCCCAAAGACATCCCACGCCCAGCAAAGGTTCAAAAATAAAGGACAAATGTCAGCAAACAAATAACGTGGACGCCACATGTACTGCCCTCCCGCCCCGGAAAAGGAGAAAGTGCGGACACGTACGAAACAAAGGAGTGAAAACAAAGGGACATAGCCCACCCCCTGAAAAAGGAAAAAGGGACCATAGAACAAAACAAACTAAAATAACAAACACCCCCGCCACCCTACATCACTGTAATGGCTACGGCCTACCCCACTAAACAGCGTGCCTGTCGCCCAGAGTCACCCGAAATATAGAAGAAAGAGAAAGGGAATAATAACAAAGAAAGAGAAAGAAGAAAGAGAGAGAAAGAGAGGAAAAAGAAGGACAGGAGAGGAGAGGAGCCAGCGATCGAAACATGGAATACTACCCCGCCCGCCACAACGGATCACCAATCGAGGTCGAAAAGGACATTGAAAAAAGCCCACACAAGGATGAAAAACAAGAACTAACCAAAATAATGAGGCCTGGAGATGCCATTTAAAAGGGTCCCATAGGTATTCCGGCACAATCACCCCTGTCCACTTTTATGAAGAGTCGAGCTTCCAGACTCCGCCACGGCCGAAAAGCAGAATGATACAGTGGGTCCATACCAGTCCAGGAAGGCCAGTGGGATCTCCGCAAAACACCGTCCCGGCCAACAAGAAGCAACCAGGAGAACTCGGCAGCAGTCAGAATGCAAAAGTACCTCAACGATCCACGTGGCCAAGCACAATATCTGGGCTGTCCAGCACGAAGCAGAGAAATCAGGATGTAGGAAACACTGCAGCATCGGCACCGGGTCCACATGTTCCCATAGAATCAAACACCCAGCTGGAGATCCCAGCACAGCAGCCGGAGAAGTTTCAACCATCACAATTCGGGAAGACGACACCGCATCACAAAATGGCGGGGCAGCCATGGCGGAGATCCGCGACTCCAAGTCTCGGCATTTCAAGGACAGGTCGATCCCCAGAGCAGCCAGGGCAGACAAGACAGCACTCCGAGTAGGGGCCGCCCGAATCAAACGAGGGCTGGAGAGGACAAATGCAGCCACTTCCCTGTCTCCAGGAGAAAGACTCTCCGAGGGGCCATCCGCCATCTTAAGCACAGCGCCCGCCGCCATCATCGTGGGCGCCTCCAAGTCCACCAGGAGCACCGGCGGCCCCAGGGCACACAACCGATCCGCGGCGGATGGCGCTCGGCGGAGAAAGGAGAGTCACCAGAAGAACGGGTGTGCTCCCCACAACACTCGGGGGGAGCCCAGCGCCGGACCCCGGGCGGGACAAGCAACAGGAGTGGGCTACCCACTTGAGGGGTGCCGGACAGCGCGGCTTCTCTTCTTCGGGCCGGCAGGCAATCGGACATACGGGGTGGCCCACCCGCGGGGGTGGGTCCGCTCCAGGGCTTCCGGCCCGCGGCTCTCAGGCTCCCAGCATCGGGTCTCTCCACCGGTTCCGGTCCGCCGGTACTCCGAACATCTCCGGGCAAGCACAGCACTCGAGGCCCCGGCGTCAGGGCCGGGAAGGCCAGCAAGGCAACAAGGGCAGAACGCCAAAATGACTGCACGCCAGAGCCCCGGACAAGGATGGTAAGCGAAGGCTTTTCCTTGGTGACCAAATTCGGAACACCCCGAACAGGATGAAATACAGGATAGGTGGCGGGGAGGAAGAAATCACGGAGCGAGGCGGTTATGCGACTGTTCCGATCGCCATCTTGGCTCCTCCCCCAGCAATTTCAATTTAATGAACCCATAGAAGATCAGTTGCAAGCGTAGCATACTTAATGAATTAGCAAAAACAAGTGAATTCATTTGCAATTATATATGTCTTTAAAAAGTCCAACAAAACTAAGCTTTCAAAGCTGGGAATATAGATGGTGATAGATTTCATTCATTTTGTTAGGAAAATTTAAGTTAATCGTTTTGAACCACAAGTCTTTGGGGCTAATTTATGAGAAAGTGAAGCAGTGCAGTGCAGCAAGTCACCTTGCTACACTGCACTGAGTGACAGTGAAAGGACAGGAATAGCCATATTTAATCCAATATGGTGCATTCCTGTCCTTTCGCCTGCATTGCCGTCCTTTTGGCAGTCTAACACCAATGCAGGCACCCTTGCACCATGGAGTGGGACACCAAACTTCCCAGCCAGAGACCCGATCTCTCCCTCAGCAGCTCCGCTGTGGAGCCACTGCAGCCGACCCCACGTCTCCTCTGGCGGTGGGTGTTCGAGGTCACTGCCTGCCTCACTGCTAATGCCCGTTTTGTGTGCAAGACCTGTCTGTGTCCTGGTATTGTGCCGTTATTGTCCTGCTATTTTTGCTTTTCATTTTTGTAATTGTCTATTTGTGCATTCCATTTTTGTAATTGTCCTGGTACTGTGCCTTCATTTTTTATTGTGTTATTGCCCCTATAATTGTGCCTTCAACTTTTTGTGCCTCTCTCCCTGCTTGCTGGTTGCTCTAATACCAGGTGCGTGCCCAGTTTTCCCGCATGCCGCTGCTGCCCTGCGGCGCCTCCCCCCTGCCAGTTTTCCAGCTCCGCCTCCCAGCTGTGCTTCCCTCCACTATTTAATAGAGATATTTCCCCTTGTTGTGCCTCCCCTGGAAAGAAAAATGTTTTGGTGCTTTCCCAGGTTTACCAGTTTTGGTAAATCCGGTGATGCATCAAAAACCATGGGAGTTGCATGGGAACATCCATGCAACGCCTTACCCGGGCAGAGTAACGCAATTTAAAATTTGCAATTTGCAATGTGTTACTCCAGATTTTTTGGAACCACTCCGAGCCATGCAAACTGGCTTTGCATGGCTTTAAAAATCTGACTTAGTGGTTTGTGTCATGCATGTACCATGTTGCATAATGCAAACGCAATGCAAGCCTCTTATAAATGTGCCCCATTTGGTTTTAACAGTGCCTTCTGTGCCAGACAAAAACATTTTGCAGATCTGAAGAAGTTTCCTATCTCCAATGGTGACTGTCCTTATGTTCTGCTCCTGACAAAATAAGTGTTTCCTGTATATTGTCCTAATGTTCCTGAAAATTATAGGTCTGCGCTTCATTTAGGACAAATAGAATGCAACGCAGGAAAGCTTCCTTTTGTTGATGTTTGATGTTTTCTATTCAACCACTGCAGATACACATAGGCAGAGATCAACAGTCTCTGGGGGATATATGTACGAGGAAGTGGCAGAGTGGGGTGTTAGCGGTCATGGCATAACGCCTCACTCATGGCACAAGTCAGCACACATGGAAAAATCAAAAACGAGGATAAATAATGAATTTCTCTTCATTTTGCCAAGTTAAGATCAGGCTTTCCCTAGTCTTAATTTTGGCTCTGCCTCTTATGTACGCTGCCCTTGTACATAGGGGGCAGCATCAAAATCAATGGGTGTTGTGGGGGAACGTCCCCCAACACCCATTGCCCAACCCTTTGACACTAACGATAGCGTGAAAAGGGGCCTTATTTACAAGGCCGCGTTAAACCACATTAAGTGGCTTAACACTGCCTTGTAAATAAGGTTAAGCCCCTATCACCACCACAACATCAGAAAAAGTGATATTGTGGTGGCGATAGGGGCTTGTACATATGCCCCTCTGTCTGTTATCTTTCTGAAAATGTCATTAATACTCAGTAAAACTGTCCAAACGCTGGGTGGAAACCACACTAAGAAATGTTTTTTAAAAGGTATTGTTTACAGTACACTTGCAATAGTGATCCTACTGGGTTCTCAATGATCTGGCTCAATGTGGGATAACATGGTATAAGTCGATAATTACTGGGGACTTCTGAATCTAAGTTGGGTTTTATTAGCAATGGTGAGAGTGTTTACGACAATAAAAGGCCATGGACAACCTAAGTTGCTGAGATAATGGAATAGGGCCACAGCGAAGTTCTGTAGGTCTTTTTTAAACAGGTGATCATGTTCTTTTTGTGGCTAGCTTAGAAATCAAAAGGCGGTAATAAGATAAGTTGGCTCTTTTGAGGTAACGTGGTGTAACACTTGGTATTTCTTATTGTGATAGGCAATGGCAAATCCCGTGGTTTAGAAGTGTGTGGTCAGTGCTAACATTACTTGACTCTGAAGTGCAATACAAAGACAGGATGAACTTCCAACCACCATCTAAGGAACACTATCCAAAAACACATTGGAATACTGTGTCAAAGAAATAAATGACTAGTACCTGACTCAGAAGTTCCTAACTGTAGCCTTTCAGGATTTTAAATGTACTGGTTCTTAATAATGCTATTTTTACTTTATTAGTCTCCTAGTGGCTAGTTAGTTATATGTAAAATTCAGACTTTGATCCCTTTAATTCAATGTTTTTTGTTCCAAATGGTAGAACGTATACCGCCTGTCCAGCGCTATGCCGGCATGTAATTTGTCAGATGAAAGAATGGCTCATCCTCTATTCTTTTGTGTAGCATATAAGAATCCCAGGAGGAATGAGATAATATGGATTTGCCATTTCAAGGGGGTAACGAAACAAGCAGAGGCATTAAGGCTATTGAGAGAAGATACTTGTGAAGCCATTGTATGCAGTCTGTCAAAGTATCTCCAAATGGTTTGATGCATGAGGAGAAAGATCATTGACAGGTTGGCTGTTCATGAATCATGTTAAAACACATTAAACATGGTCCACCAGGTAACCTGGAGAAATTTCTGAAATAGGACAAATATTATCTTATGTTTATATTTTTGTTTTATCAGTAGAATGAGAGTTATGAATTTGTAAATTTTAGAGTGAAATATAGGCCCTTATTTATTAAGGCCTTGCGCCGCCGGTGCGTCACTTTTAACATGGGAAAAAGTGACGCACCGGCGGCGCAAGGCCTTCATAAATAAGGCCCATAGTGTCTAAATGTTCAAAGCACCAACTCTGGGCATCTAGTCATGCAAGACAAGTTCAAAGTAAAAAGTTAAGGCTGACCTCAATAGACCACAGTTTGGATACAAGAAGTAGATTTGGCCGCGTCTCGGCCTACCTTCGGATTTAGAAGAATTTTTGAGGAAAAATGTCTGGGAAGTGAAAGCTCAGCTGGGCAAGGCAGCCCAGGGTGTCCGAAGAGGAGGTGTTGTTTTCGTGGAGCCGTTGGACAAAGTCACGGTGAAGATTCCTACTTTCAGACTTAGGGTCAAATTTATCAAGATTCGCCATAGCGCATAGCAGCAAGACAACATACTGCACTGCATCAAATGGAGAGGGCGGGAGTGTGCCATATTTATAAATACTTTGCGCATTGCTGCTTTCTCACTGTTCTGGTGCATTATGTGTAAGGCTACCTGTTTTCCGTTTTTACTGATTTTTACAGATAAATACAGACTGAAAATATTTATTTTCTTGTCTGTATTTATTTTTAAATGTCGATAAAAACAGAAATTGTGTTACTTTTTGAGTAAATATAAATACTGTCTGCCATGACTGCCAGGGGCATAGCTGTGTGGATTGATAGGTAAGGTGGCTAAAAAAGAAAGGAATTTTAGTAAAGAGGCTTTAACAGCAGTATATATGCACAAGGTTGATACTGAAATGTGCATATTTTCTTGAAAGTGCATTAATATATCTTCTGCGGATGTTTACAGCACTGAAACCTAGTAGGCATTCAAGCATGAGTGAATATTTACCAGTTAAATAAATGTTGAAATATATTAATTTCCCACATCATATTTCCACAAAACCCAAAATAAATATGAATAAATACAGATAAAATTAGCAAAATATAAATATGGATAAATGCAGACGGAAATGTCAAAAAATAAATATCATAAAACCGGAATTATTTTATGTGCTATCTAGCGCCAACACAGGCTCCTCTGTGCCTTCGTGAAAGGGTGCCTGTGTTGCAGGATAGATTGTTTTTATTGAGGAAGAGACACATTCCTGCACAGAGGCAATCCTTAAATGTATTTTCCTCTTTCCAAGTGCGCTGTATTCTGAACAAACAAGGAGAAATAAATATATTTCTCCTTGTTGCACCTCTATCAGGAAGGCATACAATTTTGATGCATGCCCAGGTTTACTTGTCATGGTAAATCAGGGAATGTGCCAGTATATATGGGTGGATGCATGGGAACACCCAAACTCTACCCATGAAACACCTTTCTGGCACTAACTAATGCACGGCAGTGACTTACACAGCTTTACATTACTCCAGATTTACCAAATCTCACAGGGTCATGCCAGATGGCCTTGCATGGCTTGTTAAATCTGACTCAAGGATTGCATTGCCCTTGAATCACCCCGCGTGACGAAAGGGCAAGCAATTCTTTGGCAAATTTGGGCCTTTGTCGCTTTTTTGGAAGTCAAAAATCTACAGCAGACGAGGCTGCAGCTGGGTCAGATAAGGGCTCCAGGAGGTTGGATACCCTTCCAGAGTGACCTCTGAACAGGTTTTGCAGCATTGGAGAAGAATGTAAGGGAGCTACCTCAAAGTCAGGCCAACCGGAAATGCACCTTGGGCGGATCAGTGAGAAATGCACGTTGGTCTTCTCTCAGTCCTCGGGCACTTTTGGGCAGAGAATTGTTTAGTCCCAAGTTTTAGATTTGAGGCATCGGCTCACCTTTAGCACTACTTCTAAGGATCCGGGACTGGAGGAGAACCACTCTGAGGGTCACAACCCACTGAGTCCGGGCCCAGGTCCAGGACCAGGTTCAAGATGGTTCTCATTGGGTCGTTTGAGTGCATGGTCAGTCGGAGTGTGTCCTTGTGGTTGATGGTGATGCCTCCTTCTGGTTGGGTGGTGCAGTCTTTGCGGGTGATTATGTAGCCATCGGGGATGGTGATGGCGCTGTCTGGTCCGGATCAGGGGATGGATCAAGGTTTCTATGAAGGAGATGTCGGGAGAGGCGACGTTGAGGAGATCCTAGATTTCTGTGGCGTGTTTGTGGAGGAATCGCATGTTGAAGAGGATGCAGTTGAGTCGGTCGAGTGTGCTGTTGGTCAGTTTGGAGGTGAGAGGATCTGGTATGCTGGCATGGGTGAGGATGTGGCTGCAGTTCTTGCAGGAGGAGGGTCCTTGGGTCTTCTTCGGTGACGCGAGGTGGTAGGCGGTGTGGCGTCCTGAGTTGTGGGCAAGGAGGGTGCTGGTGTCTTAGTGGTGGAAGGCCCGAGAACCAGAACTCATTCCACCCTCAGCAAAAACAAGGAAAGTGCTGAATTTCGGAGAGGTTAGATTTACAATTTCCTGGGCATGTCCTTAATTATACTCTATCTCTCTGGGCACCTGGGCATGTCTATATTCACACACATTCTCTTTTGGCAACCGTGGTAATACTATAGTCACTCACCATCTCTGTGGTGACCACAACATCTCTATAATTACACACTATCTCTGTGTGGACCTGGTCATGTCTATAATCACACACTATCTCTGTGGGGACCTGGGCATGTCTATAATCACACACTATCTCTGTGGGGACCTGGACATGCCTATAATCACACACTATCTCTGTGGGGACCTGGGCATGTCTATAATCACACACTATCTCTATGGGGACCTGGGCATGTCTATAATCACACACTATCTCTGTGGGGACCTGGACATGTCTATAATCACACACTATCTCTGTGGCGACCTGGGCATCCCTATAATCAAACACTATCTCTGTGGGGACCTGGACATGTCTATAATCACACACTATTTCTGTGGGGACCTGGGCATGTCTATAATCAAACACTATCACTCCACTATTGTGGAGAAGTGTGGCTCAGGGGTTAGAGGCAGCAGACCCGGAAGCTGAGATCGGTCCTGGACCAGGGTTCAATTCCCCACCTCGGCGGGGTCTTGGGCTAAAAATTCCACGGACTCGATAATTCTCGCCCCGGTGCCTCCTCGACTCACGGGTTCACACTCTGCAACTCTGGGCAATAGCTTGCTTAATCTCCACAACTGCCCCTCGCGGCGGGATGCCTGACTTTCACCTTGTGGATACTCTGCTATCTCACAGGGGAATACCAGGAAGGGTTCCCTAAGCAAGCGCCGGGAAACCCACTGCGGGTAGCTGTGCGCTATATAAGCTCAACTACATTTACATTTACATTTACATCTCTGTGGGGACCTGGGCATGTCTATAATCACACACTATCTCTGTGGGGACCTGGGTATGTCTGTAATCACACACTATCTCTGTGGGGACCTGGGTATGTCTATAATCACACACTATCTCTGTGGGGACCTGGGTATGCCTATAATCACACACTATCTCTGTGGGGACCTGGGCATGTCTATAATCACACACTATCTCTGTGGGGACCTGGGCATGTCTATAATCACACACTATCTCTATGGGGACCTGGGCATGTCTATAATCACACACTATCTCTGTGGGGACCTGGGCATGTCTATAATCACACAGGTTCTCTTTGATGACCGTGGTAATACTATACTATATGGTGTGGTCACACACCATCTCTGTGGGGACTTGAGCATTCTTGTAGTTACACGCAAGCTCTGTTCTGGCTTGAGCATCATCAGCTTGGCATTCTCTGTATGGGGCTTTGTGAATACTGAAAAGTAGTTGTTAAACTTTTGGTCTAAGTTTACATTGTTGAAACATAAAAGTACAAAAGTTAGATTTTTTTGTCTAAGTTTACCTTTGTGAATCGAGCCCTATTTTAATGAGGACCTAAACACAATCACCTTCATGCAATATCTCTGTGGGTACCTAAATATCGCTATAATAACACACTATCTTTGTGTGGGCTTGAAAAAAACTATAATAAAACACTATCTTTATGGGGACTTGAACATCACTATAAAAACATACTATCTCTGTGGGAACTTGAGCATTCCTGTAATCAAACGCAAGCTCTGTTCCGACTTGAAGCACCAGGGGGCGCCATGAGGCACAGGGTCAAGACTGATTTGCATATAGCTAGGTCTCAACTGGCGTGGCGAAGTGAGGTAAAGAACGATGATGGATTCAACCAGATCTGTGACTGGGGTGAGTGACTGAAAGGTTTCACCACTCCGTCCATCATCTCCTTGGGTTTGCTTTGTTTCGTCCTAGATTGGCACCCAGATGTGGGTCCCTTGCTCACTTTGCCACTGGATTCAAGATAGCTTGGCTGATGAGGGGTTGTTACCCCAGAACCGGTCCCAGGATGCATGTTTTCGGTCAAGGGACGACCTGGCTTGGAAGTTCGGGCTGGACTATTCCCTTGAGGCACAGGGTTAAGACTGATTTGCATATAGCTGGGTCTGAACTGCGGGGGTGAATTGAGCTAAAGAACGATGATGGATTCAACCCAGATCTGTGACTGGGGTGAGTGACTGAAAGGTTTCACCACTCCGTCCATCATCTTCTTGTGTTTGCTTCGACTTGAACATTATCAGCTTCACATTCTCTTCATGGGGTTAGTAAAGTTAGACTTTTGGTCTAAATTTACCTTTATAAATACTGAAAAGTAGTAAAGTTAGACTTTTGGTCTAAGTTTACCTTTGTGAATCAGGCCCTATTTTAATGAGGACTTAAATACAATCACCTTCATGCACTATCTCTGTGGTAGACTTAAACATCGCTATAATAACACACTATCATTGTGGGGACTTGACCAAGACTGTAATAAAACACTATCTTTGTGGGGACTTGAACATCACTATAATAACACACCATCTCTGTGGGGACTTGAGTATTTCTATAATTACACACAACCTCTGTGTGGACTTGAACATCATTAGTTTCACACTTTTTATAAAGGGATTCAAGCTTTGAACGTACACACTATTTCTATGGAGACTTAAACACAATGATCTTCACCCACTATCTCTGTGGGGACTTGAACATCTATTTTGGTAAAAATGTAAGCAGTTAATCAAGCTCTGGGTTCCATTTGACCATATTCCTTGGTTCCATATGTTAATTTCTTTATTTGTTAGTTCCCTAATCCCCTAAGATTTTAAGCACTAATAAATAGATTAAATGCAGCTTTAAGTGTCTTTCTTTAAACATGATATGATATTTTCTGGCACATTAACATAATCTGTCTTTAATATATACCACTATTATATAAGCAGCTATTCATATATGAATATATTATAATGTTGTTTGTGTATATTGTTGATAAAATAAACATTTAGCCATGTGCCTTCAACGGTATTCAAACACAAATAGTGTTACAGACTAGGTCCCCACAAGGATGGTAGCACATGTTCAAGTCCCCACAAGGATGGTGCTGTGCGCACGATTAAAGAACAATATATTTGCAAATTTGAAGCAGGATCCTGTATCATGAATTTTTTATTAACATTTTTCTGTTATTAGTGTGTTTTTAAAACATTGGGAAAGGTTAGTCCCCACAAGGCTGGTATTCACACATACCTGAACCTGAACCCAGGTCCCCACAAGGCAATGTCTTCTAAATGATAAAGAATGACTTCAGGAACATATGTGCCGATTTTTACAACATTTTAAAAAATTGCCTTGTGGGGACCTGTGTTTCATTAAGTGTGTTTATATTTTTGCTCGCTCTGTCCCTGTAGTCAGGAGGTGGTACTGCAGCCTTAAACACACTTTGCATTTAAACACACTTTGCTCACCAGAAACAGACTAGCAGCAGAAAGGATAGACATTTCGAAGTAAAAGCTGTATAGCCCTATGTTTATCCTAATTTTTTTCATTCAAATTAAAATTTCCTCTATTTATTAATATAAAACTTTATTGCTATGAAGCTTTTGAATTTATACTATTCAGGTCTAAAAATTGTTAGTGGTTTTATAGGATTACTTTAAGCAATTTTGGTCAGTATCGAATCCCAGATTACTTTATTATAGACATTTGATCCTTACCTGCAATTAAAGAATGAAGGTGAAAGACAATGTGATATAATATAAACTGATTTTCTTGCTTTTGGCAGTAACTTAGGGGCATCAATGGCAATTGTTAGTTTAATGCTTATACCAAAAATGCAGAGCCTTTATATTGCTTTGCCTTTGTTTAAATATTACTATGCAACACGGAATATGTTCTTTTAGATTATGGCTAGATGATTGAGAGAATAGCGTTGTTTTGTAGTAAAGGCTACATTCTCTCAGGCAGCTAACTGAAGCAATGTTATGCCCACCTTGCAGTAGCCTCGAAGCACTTTGGATGAGATACATAGGGGGATACAATTAGTGATGTTGTGAACCACCGCTTTATCAACTACAGCAGGATTGGGGTTCTTTTAGGGCCTCCTATGTCTGCAACTCGGCAGACAGAAGTTCATAATAAATGCGATAAAGAAATATTGGGTTAATAAAAGAGCAAGCAGGAGCACTGAATAACAAAAGGTGCGCAAATAGAAAGGAGAAAGAAGGAAGGAATATTGAATGAAAGGAAGGGTGAAAGGAAGGATGTATATATGAGTGGGTGAGTAGATGGATGAGTGGGTGAAAGGATGAAAAAAAAGGATAGGTGGATGGACAGGATGGCAGAATAAAAGGATGGGTGGATGAATGGATGGATGAATGGATGGATCGGTGAGTAAATGAATAGGTCGATGGATAGGTGAAAGGATGGCAGAGAAAAGAGATGGATGGATAGTTTGATAAACAGGTAAAGGATGGGAAAGTAAAGGGACGGAAGGGTGTGTTAAAAGATAAAAGAATGGATGGCAGAGTAGCTGGATGTGTGAATGGATGATGGATACCAGAATCGAGCGGTGGATGGCAGACTGTATTAATGGCAGAGTGGATGGATGGATGTAGATTAAACAATGAATGGAAGAATGAATGGATCACTGAATGCAAAGTTGAAATGGTGGATGTCAGTGGGTGAATGGAAGGGTGAAAATGTGATATAAATGGATCGATGGTTGAAAGGCAAAGAGCAGTTCATGCACACTGTCTCCTGCACATTACTTTGTGTCTGAACGTATTTAATGCATGCATTGGATTCAAGAACATGCTGCTTTTATGCACAAGTTCGCTGATGCACACACTGATTTATTTCATGGGTGCGCTCTGCCGTAAGCACACTTTTTTAATAGGCCACTGTTTTGTTTCACAAACGTCTTTTATGTACACTTTGTTCAGGCACACAATTGTTTCATGAGAACATTTGTTTTGTGCTCACTCTGTTCATGCACAAGTACTTCATAATAACAAACGATTTTCTTTGTCCCAGTGACCGTTTTGGAGCAAGCACAACTTTCCTTTACAAGTTGCTTTCATATACATGCTCCTTACGTGCGGGAGGTGTAAGTACTGGGTTCCGAGGTAAAATGAAAGTGGACCCGATCTTAAAAATCTGCTAAAAGTATTTAGAAAAGCCCTTGGGGGCCTGTAGCGGTTGATGTTTCATAAATTAAAGCATTATTAATAATGGTTTGAACAGCTTCAGCAGATGTGCTTCTACGGAACTGTTGTGTGTACACGCTGAGTTTACTCTGAATACCGATTATTTTATGAACACATGCCTTCGCCTTCGTCTCCTACAAGAAGAAAGGGGCTAATGAGAGGGAAAATCCGCCCCCCCCCCCCCCATCAAAGAATGCGTGCGAACTAAAAGAAAGGCACACAAGTATCCTTGCTTCTAGAGTCAGACGGAGACGGAGAGTTTTAGAAATCAGACTGCTGGGGAAGGCTCTCAGCTATGCAAACACTGCTGGGGGCGTGGGCTGAAAGAGGCCTGACCTGACGGAGCCGGCAAAGTCAAAGTCTTTCTCATGCAGCGCTGAAGGAAGCTCCCCTTCACACCTCTTCTCAATAGAGGCTCTCTTGCGCTGCAGGGTCCACACCCAGCGCACCTTCAGGGGGGAAGGGCTGCAAAGGAGAACGAGCAGTGAAAGGGCTCTTCCCGAAGGAGGAAGGAAAAAAATGTGCAAAGGCAAAGAACCTGTTGCTATCGCCACTGACACATTCCTTGTATGCTAGCTATCCTGTTAGGAATAAAAAGGTGAATGGAACTCCGATTCTCTGACCTTGGCATTTCTGCATCGTTATGCACAGACTGGAAATTCATTCTGAAATAACCCATCAACTATATGCCAATATAAGTAAACAGTTAAGCCTCTGTAACTGGAGAAACCCAATATTTCTAATTTCAAATCTATAATTAGTTTCCTGTGCTGGTGCTTTAGAGAGGGAGTACTTTGAAAAGCACAGAAAGCTTTGAATTTGCTTGTGCGTTTTCCCTTATTTGAATTGTATAGGTAAAATGTCTGACTTTGCAAATTTTCAATTATAAGCTGCGTGGCTTCTAGACACTAACAGCCTGATTCATCAAGCTGATTTGCGAGTGCGATATTTGCATTTGGGATTCATCATCCCAAATGCAAAAATCTCTATTACCGAAATCGCATATTTGCGAGGAATTGGATTTAAGGAATCTCTAATAGAGATTCCTTAAATGCAATTCATCAACCAATTAGAAATTGCGAAATCGCAATATTTGGTCGCAATTTACCACCAAGTCTGACTTGGTGGTAAATTGCGAAAATAGTGTAAAAAGCACTTTAGTGCATTTTTTTCTTTTGCATGTTACACACACACATGTCCTTTGGACATGTGTGTGCGCAACACCTGTTCAAATGTGCATTTAAGGGGTGCTACAGGGTGTCCTTTGGACACCCCTGGCACCCTTTAAATTGCTATCTTATTTGCGAGTAGCAAATTGCTACTCGCAAATAAGGGATACTCCCCATTCATTCCTATGGGCCTTTTGGCCCATAGGAATGAATGGGGAGTTATTCCTTATTTTGCGAGTAGCAAATTGTTACTCGCAAATAAGGAATGTGTAGGAATCGCTATTTATTTAGCAATTCCTACATGAATACCGTTTTGCGAGTCCTCAATAGCGATTCGCTATGAATCGCTATTAGGGGCTCGCAAAACGGCCCGTTGATGAATCAGGCTGTAAGGTCTCATAAGCCTCTCCATGATGCTACCACATAAACACTGCACACTCAACGAATAATTCTTCAAATTCTACTTTTATCCTTTTCATTCTGGAACCTTTTTTATCATTATATATGCGAACAATAAGTCACAGGATGCATGAAAAATATAAAAAGGTCCGACATTCATGGTGACCAAATTTTGAAAATAAAAAACCCTAGTGTTCCCCGAACATAAACATAGAAATATAATTTGGCATGGACCCAGGGCCACTGCATACCTTACATACCTTAAATGCCAGCATTCTCCAACACGGTCCACGTTACAGTAAGAGAAATTCAAAGCAGCCTTTAAACAGTATAATCTGTGTTAACTAAATTGCTTTTGCTTTGGGGCAGCCAGCTAACTCTGCACTGGAACACATGAACCGGTTTTCCTCTGTGTCTAGCTGCCCTTTACTTAAAACCGGAAACGTTCTAAATCTGTTGAAGAAGACAGACTCAGCAAATCCAGGCTCCCTAGTTACCCTATCAATATGGGATAACATTATCTGCGAAATAAGCATGCTCAATTGGCTAATTAAATGACTCTCAGCTTAGAAGTTTAGTAAGCATGGCAAATGTAAAGCTACGTTTGGTAGAATTACCTTTTTGTGACTGGGAATGAGCTCAAATTAATTCCTGAAGGTCTCCCTGGTAAGGTTGGCATATCCAGTCCAGTACACTCCATTCAGGGGCGCTGGAATTATGCAGCATGGGGGCCCCAAATTATGTGACAGGTTTGACTAAATTATGTGTCAAGAAAAGGCAAGTTATGCAGCATAATGAGGCACATTTTGTGATAGTATTACCTCATTATTTTGTAATTTTTACACATTAACACTATTTGGGCAAAGCTTTTACCTCATTAGTATCACTTTGACACCCAAATACAACAGTATGCAACAGAAAGGTGATCACTCAACCTTTGAGCAGCAACACGTTATGCTGCGTTTCTTGTAACTTTTTATTCATTTGTGCTAGCAATCATTTTTGTGTTAAAATCTGCAGATTATGCAGCAGGTGATAGATTATGTAAGAAAGGAGGCAAATCCATACTTATGCAGAAAATACCATGACTGCAAATTTGCATAATTCCAGTGACTCTGACTATAATGCATAAGTGACTAGACCCTGCGCTCCAGCTGATCTAAGAATCCATCACACATTTTCAAAAAGTGTTTAAATTAATTTTGTTTTCGGAATGCACAGACAGGAAAAGGCCACATTTATGTAGTCTGACTTTTTCTGGACAAAGGCTGGCTGCCTGGTCCTCCTTCCTTATAAAGCAAACACAAGGACATGATCGATGGAGCACTGAAACTTTTCAGACACTCACCCCAGTCACAGATCTGGGTTGAATCCATCATCGTTCTTTAGCTCACTTCACCATACCAGATCGGAACCACCTATATGCAAATCAGTCTTGGCCCTGTACCTCATGGGAACAATTTATTCCTAACTGCCAAGCCATGTCTTCCATGGACTGTAAAGAAGCATCCTGGTAACACCCCTCATCAGCCAGGCTAGTTTGAATCCAGAGGCAAAGTGAGTAAGGTACCCCTGTCTGGGCATACCCTTCCAACTTAGGGCACACAAAGCGAAAACAAGGAGATGATGAACGGAGTTCTGAAACTTTTCAGACACTCGTACAGATCTGCGTTGAATCCATCATCGTTCTTTAGCTCACTTCAATACCCCAGTTCTGAGACCGCCATAGGCAAATCAGTCTTGACCCTGTTCCTCATTGGAACAGTCCTGCCAAGTCAGGTGTTCCCGGACCGGAAACAAGCATCCTAGCACGAGTTTCAGGGTAATACCCCAAATTAGCCAGGCTAGCTTGAATCCAGTGGCAAAGTGAACAAGAGACCCACGTCTGGGCATTCCCTGAGATGATGGACGGAGCACTGACACTTTTCCGACACTCACCCCCAGTCACAGATCTGGGTTGAGTCCATCATCATTCTTTAGCTCACTTTTCCAGCCCAGTTCAGACCCAGGCATATTCAAATCAATCTGACCCTGTGCCTCATGGGAACAGTCTAGCCTAAACGTAAAAAACAAGCATCCTGGGACCGGTTTCAGAGTAACACCCCATATCAGCCAGGCTAGATTTCTGTGACTTGGGGTGAGTGTCTGTAAAGTTTCAGCACTCCGTCCATCATCTCCTTGTGTTTGCTTTGTTCGCCTTAAGTTGGCAGGGCATGCCCAGACGTGGGTCCCTTTCTCACTTTGCCTCTAGATTCAAGCTAGCCTGGTTGATGAGTTGTGTTACCCTGAAACTGGTCCCAGGATGGTTGTTTCCGATCCAGGGAAGACCTGTCTTGGCAGTTTGGGCTGGACTGTTCCCATGAGGAACAGGGTCAAGACTAACTTGCATATGGCTGAGTCTGAACTGGGGTGGTGAAGTGACCTGAAGAATAATGATGGATTCAACCCAGATCTGTGACTGGGGGGTGCATGTCTGAAAAGTTTCAGCACTCCGTCCATCTTCTCCTTATGTTTGCCTCCTGTGGTACAGACAGCCATGAATAACACAGATTCTAACAAGGTGTAGCATGCCAGCTTTATAGGTCACCCTTGTTTCTGAGTGGACTGTGTCACTACTTCCTATTCCAGTCTAATACATTAATTAAAGTGTGAGTCTAGGGCAGTGTTAGATGTGTGATGAACACATGACTAGTTTTGGACTTAGCCCTGTCTGCTAGGGTCATTCCCAAAGTTTGGGTGTGTTTTATAGTCTTGGGAGATGGCACTTTCCTTTCGCTTCTCTCAGTACTCTTCTTTCTGGAGTGGTTCATTCTTGAGTGGGAGGAAGGCATACTTAAGCTGTAATCTTCTGTACAGTGGTGAGAAGTTGAGTTTGTATTCCTCATGAAAATCTTCGCAGAAATATATTTCCCAAATTGAAACGCCTATGTTATCACATTTTCAGAAATTTCTCAATTGTTTCACATCCCCCATCATTTCTCCATTTCACTTTGGAAAGTTTTGAACATTGTCACAGATGCTGTGGGATGGGATAAGGTAAGAACTCAAATGACCCCAATCATAGCATTCCACTCATGACATTCTCATCCCAGCTCCATTCATTAAGTAGTGTAAGCAGCGGTTAATTTGTAAAACAAAATAAGTATGAGGCTCTGATCAGGAGGCAGCATGCACTACTAGCCCATATTTCCCGTTAGCGCCGCCTAAAATAGAACTAACTACTAACCATAAAAAATAGGGTGAGAATGTATGTAATGGCCAGTGCTGCTGACTTCGTAGCCAGTGGGGATCTGGGTTTGAGTTTTGGGGTCGCCTCAACTTCCTCTGATTCTGGGCGAATCACTTAATCTCCCCGTGCCTACCAAAAATGAATGTGTCCTTAACTGGTGCTCATGAAAAGCAACAGTGTTGATGATTAAGTGCCTGTGCTGAGCACCAGAAACCATGGCTCAAATTAACCACTGAGTGCAGGAATATTTTGTCCATCAGTTTTTTAATGCAATGTAAGTGCTGATTCATACTGGTCTTTAAAAGCCCATTTGTTGGCCACCACCATCTATGAGGCCCACTAATAGTGATGACTGTTGGGAGCACTATGCCCATAAAAAAAGACAGTCATGTACAGAGTCACCACTGTCATTCTTCAGACACAGCCTCAATTCCCCTTCCAGCCGTCTAAAGATAAAATTCTCAATATTGATGGCTAGAACACTTTGCTACTCTGAAAACTCGTGTCACCAAGAATAAGCTGTCACCACCCTGATAAATCCAAGAACTTACTGAAGACAAGCACAGTACTTGAAGACTGGAGAAGAAATGGAGAAGAATGAAATTCCAGGAGGACCCGATCATTCTGAAACCGCTCTGCTGCATCTATCATTCCATTATCATCCCAGCGAAAGCCACATACTCCAAGGGCTTATTCAACAAAGCAATCAACAGACTCATAGTCCACTTTAAGGCTGTCAAACAGTCTGCCAACCCCAACCGAGTACCAGTTATCCCACCCTAATCCAACAGATGCAGCACTATCAACCCCTTCTTCATGGAAAAAACAATAAAATCCGATTTAACATCAGCCATTCATCAGTATCATCCACACCATCACCTATACCCAGCCAGTACACCACTAACTGGTCACTCTTCAAAACTATCTCCCACTAAGACCTTTCTAACATTCTGAACTCACTGAGGCTTATCTCTTACAAAGATAGAAAAAGATTTATGAAGGTGCACCCAATGAGGAAAAATAGACAGTCTTTCAGATAAAGTCTTCTTTATTTTTCTTTCTTTACCGGCCAACCCGTTTCAGCCATAAGGATAAACTTCTTAAGGGCTTCAAATAGCTTTGTGCAATCAAGAAATTGGATGATGTAATTCCTCTGTTCCAGGATTAATATGATTCCAGTCTTCACATAACATGCTGCATCATGAAATCGCAAGCTTCATGTATAACGGGTATTGTGTTCACACTAGAGACACTAGCATCCATGTCTAAAGTATCCGTCAATCCGGCGTTGCATATCCCGAATCATAGAGGGAAAAAAAAGAAGCCTGGAGCAAAAGGATTACATCATCTAATTTTCTAAAAGTGAAAGGGGCTGGGTAATGGGTGTTGAGATGGGTGTTCCACCGCAACACACATTGATTTTGACACTGCCCCCTATTTACAAGGGCAGCGTGAATAGGAGGCAGTGCCAAAATTAAGACCAGGTTTTTCCTGGCAAAATGAGAAGAAATGCTGTATTACTGTTCCATGTGTGGTGCATTATGCAGAACAGATAGAAACAGCAAAATACCAATGATTGTTTTTGTGAAGGAAGGTGTCCCTTCCTGCCCGTAAACAATCATTTAAAAAAATTACTTTGTGCAACTTCTATGTGTGCTGCATTAAGCAGCACACACAATACTTACAAAACAGAATTTCGAGATTGTTTATGTGCAGGAAGGGGCACCTTCCTGCACATAAACAATCCTTCCCCTCAACGTAGGCACTCTTGCACCATGGTGCAAGGGTGCATGCGTTGGCGCTAGGCAGCTACATTTAGAGCAAGCACAGGGTGAACGCCGCGCTGCACCATATTCTTGTACATATGGTGCAGCCCTGTCTCTAAAGTGATGGAACATGGCGTTTGCCATCTTGGCTTATGACATGCTTCACCACTTTCTTGTAAATATGCCTCTATGTCTTTCTCACACTCTTTGAAATATGGCTCCTCACCAAGGACAGTGACAAAAAGATTGTCTCAAACCCACACTGACTGTAACTAAGTCATCAGCTCACATATACATCACAGAAGTTGTCAAGAAGTATTAGGGCAAGAGTGGCTATTACTAAACTATCACTCTACTGCTATCAAATCCCTCCTACATATGGTGCCTGAGATGCCCTGACACATGCCGGAGGCAGTGTGGAGCAACATGGCATATTACTATACACAGGGTGAACGGCCCTAAACTCCAGCATTTCTGGACATGAATGCTAATGATAGCATGTTTCAAATGAGTATTTCCAGATTCCCAGGAAAACATGCTGCGTGGGCTTCCCTATATACAAATATACCCACTGCATGCTCATTAGATGGCACAGGTACATTGTATTGTTAGCCGGCTGATCATCCCAGACTGGGGGTAAAGTGCATACCAGATTCTGGGGAATAGAACCTGAGACCTACTCAGTATAGAGAAACTAACCATAGTTCAAGTTCCCTGACTTCAGTCTTCAGAGAATTTACATGTCCCAGATTCTTCAGGGTACAAAAGAGTATCCCATCAGACATTTCTCAGTGGGGCTCAATGTGGCATATATAGGAGCAGACAGAGTGCAGTTGGAAAGATGTTAATGTTAAAAAGCTGAGACATGGAAAGTTAAATGCAGCAAACAGATGTTCCTGTTTGTAAGGAAGGGAAGTGAATTAGTTGAGATTTTATATGCTTCTAAGTGAGCCCTACTGGCTACGTGGCTAACCACTTGTGACCAATACGCATCATGGTTTTTCTTCACTTGCATACTTGGTTGGCGACACTTGGTAAACTACATGGCTGGTTCCCACTGTTTGTACCAAAAAGTGTATTTCTTTTTTGCAATGGCCTGCATCTAACAATCTACTGTTTGTAATAGATATTTGGCAGTTGAAGGGCACCCACCTGAGTAGGAAACACCCAGTATGAGTTCCTATGGCACTGTGACTGTAATTAGTAATATCACAGGTGCTATGCGTTGGGCCAGATGACATTTAAATTTTCCCGTTGTAATTTTAGAAATCTCACATTTGGCTTTTTAGGTGACATTTTTGCAGTTATGCCTTTGCACCACATTGTGTAGTTACATGCTGTTACCACAAGCGTATGAGAATAATGCCTATCACCTGAGCGTGATTAGCTATTGATCTCACCACTTGTGTTATTTGTGCAATTGTTTTACTCTGAAATGTGTCCTTGCATCAAAAATTGATGCAAATAATGCATTTCACACTAAAATAAAGTACTAAATGGCAGATATGCACTTACCATAATTACATAGCAAATTACGTGAATTTCCCACATCCCTAGCTGGGAGTGTTACAGTAATGGTCCAAACTGATAGAGATTAGGACCAACACCCTCCAGCCACGAGGACCTACCGTCTGGGGGATTTCGATCAATTGTTTGGATCTCATACAGTAGTGACAAAGCAAGTAGGTTCAGTGGTTTCACAAGTACGGGAGAGTTGGACATGAAGCACACTCAGCCTTCTCAACTTGTGAAGGTGATGGACCTGCCCCTTAGCCTTAACATATATATATTTAATATATAGAAATAATTGTGATCTTGAGGTTTTGTTCCCACCCTGAACTTGAGTGGCCTCCTTAAGATATCCTGGAGTCTGTTTAATTTGTGGAGTAAGTGATTGAGAATGAGAATGAAGATTGTAGTTGTATGAGTGAATATCATGTTGATTTCCTCTGAAACTATGAAACAGTCATCTGACTTCAAGGCTGAGTTTGTAAAGTGGCTGTTGAGATCACAAAGCAGTCATGCCAAAGGACACCCTGACTTACATTCCTCTCTGTGTTGTGTGGTAGCGTATATATGGTAGTACAAACAGTGTATTAATAATCTTGTTTAATCTGATTTAGCACCGAACTGGTGTTCAGAGGGAATAGTTTGTGATAATTTTCATTTCCAAGATTGCTCAAGATCTTAAGCATGATGTACATGGACCACAGGGCATACTAAATGTGTAGCTTCTGTCTCACCAATTTGAAGGTTTTCTATTTTACAGCATGATCACATACTGAGCCTGCATTCATATCAAAGTAGAGCTCTCCTGATTTCCCAACTATTGCATACTAAGCTATATCCTTGATTTAAACTGATTGCAGGTGCCACATTACGAATGAATGAATTCGCACTTGTATAGCGCACTTATACCCTGAGGTGTCTTGGCGCTGTACGCATACCGCTGTGGAACCCTTCCAGGCTTTTCCCTCTGAAATGCCCACTCCTGGGCACCCCCAAGGTGAAGCTAGGCATCCCAGCGCTGTTGGGGCCATTGTGGAGATTAAGCAAACTATTGCCCAGAGTTGCAAAGTGGGACCCATGATTAGAATAGGGACCGAGGCGAGAATTATCAGGTCCGAGGAAATTGAGCCCAAGACCCGCCGAGGCGGGAATTGAACATTGGTCCCAGGCCAGGCCTCTGCATCAGGGTCTGCCGCTCTAACCATTGAGCCACATTTCTCCACTTAGGCAGCTGGTTTTCTCCGGCACACTGGCAAGTGTCTGACCCCGTGCCACATGCAGCCTACCTAGAGAAAATGGCCTCCCCATGGGCGCCCGGCTGGGCACCTTCCTCACCAATGACAACGCTGCCATAGCAGCGCTGTGATTGGCTTTGGGGAGGGGAGGGAGGCTGCATTCGTCCTGTTTCTGACTGAGGTAGGAGAGCAGGAAGGCAGGCGCAGCAGGAAAATGCAGGACCCGGCCAGGAGTAGAGGAAGTGTGGAACCGGATAAGGTAAGGTTTTTATTTCTTTTTAAATCCACACCCCGTGCGATTCCCCCCCACCTGCGAGTCATGCCGGCCGTGATTGCTTGTGATGGTGTTTCTACTGTGAAATGGAATGGCTCTGCTGAAGTTGATGAGGGTGTGGTCATACCAGGTGATCAGTGCAGGCTTCTCTACTGTGAATTTGCTGAAGCTGGTGAAGAGGATGTCCAGTCGTTGTCCGGCAGCATGTGTGGGGGTTCCACTCACTGAGAAAGTCCGAGGTGAGACATGTCCTCGAGGATGTTGGCGGTGTTGAGATCAGTGAGGTCCTCCAGTTGGTATTTTACGTCCCAAGGAGAAAACTAGGACTTGAGTCAAGGATCAGGGCGGTTGAAATGTTTGCGATGGTGCCATTGAAGGGGGCATATGGCGGTAGACAACAGTGCCACTCAGGATGTAGTTCACTATGATGAGGAGCTTGAAGGTCAAGTGTTCCATGTTGCTGGAGGTGCTTTCCAAGGTAGTGGAGCACTGGATAGATTCTTTGAAGATGATAGTGATTCTGCTAGTCTGCTTGTCTTGAGATCTTGTATGTAGGGAGATTGGCGTGGCAATAATGTGAGCACAGGAGGAAGTCAAACAGGTTTCGGTCAGGGAGAGCAGGACTGGTGATCAGTTGTGTAGCAAATCCCAAATTTCAGTGGCATGTTTAAAACAACAGCATGTGTATTTCTAAAGCGCACGTTCACCCAGAAGGGTATCTAGATGCAGAATAACAGATGTTGATTTTTACACAACAGTACTTATTTTATCGACCATAGAAGGATGAAAGGCTGAGTGGACCTGCCAGGATTTGAGCCTGTGACCATGAGGCCAAACACAGGTTTCTACAGTAGATTAGTCCATTAAGCCACCAAACATGAAGCCCCATCAACTTTAAGCATACATGCCAACATTTCTGAAGAGCAAAGTGGAAGATAAAAAAAAAAATGATGTCCACATGCATGAACAGCAACATCTTTTCTAACACTTTTCCCACCTACCTAGGCATATACACAGCTATACTGCTGCTGTGACAAATTTTGCAAAGCCGCTGTCATATACACACAAGAGAGGGAGTTGGCCTAACGGCTCGGGCGCTCGACCTCGGAACTGGGTTCGAGTCTAGGTAACGACGCCAAAAGTTCTGTGATTCAGGGCAAATCAAACAAAAATGAATGTATGTCCTCATGTAACATAACTGGTGCCATGTAAAGCGCTCTGATACCCGATTCGGTTCGGGTCTAGTTCGCTCTATATAAAAACTCTGGAAAAAAAAAAAAAAAAGAAAAAGCTCCAAAATGGGCCAGATTGCACCGACTCACTTTTCCCCCATCCATAGACTTGACACTAAGGTTTAAGCACACTATCTCACACTACTTTTTGCTTTATCTTCACACATTCTTCAATCCTTAGCACTGCCACAGAGTAGCACAATACCCATTTATAAATGCATTTCGGCCCTTCACCAGCTACATATGCCATACTATAAATGCATTTCTTTCATATAAATTGCCAGTACAGGAGGAAATAATTTGATTCCTGAATTCAATGTTTTGTGACAGAAGTCTAGGCTCTGGTCTTAACTTACTCGCTACATCAAATTGTGTGTGCGCGGGAAAGACATTTCAATCCAATATTCCTAATCTTCTTCAGGTTGTGTTATGAATGCAATCTCATTTATTTATTGTTGTCTAGAGTATAATTATGTGCCATATACAATAATGGTATGTGTATTTGTAGAATGTACTCTCATCCATTATGGAATTCTAGTGATGACCAGGTGTCTGTGCATCGAAACCAGTCGAGACAGATCTTCAGGTTCTTTTGGAATTCAAGAAGATAGAAGACTCTGTCTGATGTGAAATGGAAGATCATTTGATGCTTTGTGTGTTATGTAAGAGAATGCTGTGGTTCTGTGCAAGCATGGAATGTGTGTGAATCGTACTGCAGAGTGTAGGTGATTAGGTGGTGGGTGAAAGGAGAGGTGGGTGGCCTGGTAAGTGGAAAAGAAGTTGTGTAGTGGCTTGAACATGTGTGTGGGAAGTTTGAAATGCACACATTTGTGCATTGGGAGTCAGCGGAGCTCCCTGGGATGTGATGTGATGTTATGTGGGTTGAGGATGAGACCGGATGCCACATTTTGGATGGTTTGTTGTCTTCTTGTGAGATGCTTGGTGATACAACCAGAATGAATGCTTGATGGTACGACCAGAGAGAATGTTTCAGTAGACTAGTTTGCTGGTGGTGAGGGTGACATTCTTTTCTGGTGTTACTTAGTAGCCATAGAATATTCCTCAGCATCTTTAGGGTGTGGAAGCAGGATGACTGTGCTTACTTGTGCTGTCACTGCCAGTTTGGTGTCAGTGATGATTCCGAGGTTCTGGTGCTAGGTGTGGCTGTGGGTATGAGTGCAGCCATCCAACAGGTGGAGTCCCATGGTGTGGTGAAGATCACTACATTTGTCTTGTTGGTGTTGAGTTTGAGAAAGTCAGCTTTCATCCAGTTAGCGATTTCGCCATGCAAGTGATGAACTTGTTTCTTGTGTTGGGGTTCATGTCTGAGAGGGAGAGTATGAATTGTGTGACGTTGGTGTAGGAAAACATGCTGAGTTATGTGCTGATGATTGTGGTTAGAGCGGTCATGAACATGTTGAAGATGGTTGTGCTGAGGAATGGACCTTGAGGCACCCTAGAGATGACTTTGTAAGCTTGTGAGTAGTGGGGTGCCAAGCTTATAGCTTTTGATCTATATAAAATCATAGTTTTGAACATTGGTACTGCCAACTCCAAAAGTGTAATAGCTACTTGTCCCATACCTGGCAAAGTAGGGCTATAAATAATGAAATATCTTTTTAATTTAATTAGAAAGTATGAATTGCAGGAAATACAATTAATTGACCTGCCAATAGGTCTGGCTTTTAATTTGTTTATACAGATCTGCTTCTTCATAGCTACACCAGCCATTAGTAATCCTCAGTAAGTATTGGAATTTTCACTATCTCTCTATAATCATCAGCTCATGCTGAGATGTCCATCATGACTCAGTAATCAACAGTGCCTGTTTGGGTTTGCATATATAATAATTAATTCTTAGTATATGGTCAGATTTGCACCACTACCTAGAAATCTTCACTACATCCCCAGCTTTGAATCATTACTCACTAAACCATGTCTATGTGCATGCTTAGATATACACAACTACTTATTAATTCTAAATGTGTGTTCACGTTTGCCCCACCATAACTATCACTATCATTATATATGGACAATTTAATATCACTGTCTTTTGGGCTATAAACATATATGTTGTGTTTATCCTCCATGGACACTGCATTTGAAATAAAACTGGTTATTCGTTGATCTTATTTCACAACAAAGAATAACCATACTATGCTACTCAATTATTTTGTTAAATACAAAATCACAAAAATCCATACTGTGTTATGTACCAAATAGAGACTGCAAGTTTGTGCCAGTCTCAGGCTACAGATCTGTGCCCAGTGATTACCATGGGAACCCCATCCTTGGGGCGCAATATTTAAGTGTCCACAATAGCCTACCCCTAGAACACTGTGGTTCCCTGCTCGCAGTCTCCCAGACTGGGAACTCCACTCGTCAAGGCTGGAGCAATCTAGACACACTTGATTCCTCACAATAGAGCCTCAAGGTGCACTTCTATATATTGTAAATCGCTTCACTCTGCGCCACATCATCAGAGAAGCCATCAACCTTTTTCTTAAAAAAAATGAAATGCGATATTTTAGGTATTATTTTAAATACGAAGTGCCCTCGTTTTGTATTATAATTCCTTATTAAAATCTGAAAGTCCTCTTGAAATAACTAACAATTTCATAAGTGTCTATGAAGATTTTCATTAAAAATAGCACGTGAAATAAACATGAATGCACATCAACATGAAACAAAACAATGTCATGACTCATAAAGAGTCATTTTTCACACTAAATTTGATGAGCGAAAGTATTTAAGACAGTTTTTGCTCCACCCTGTAGGCAAAACCTTTACCGCAGTCCCGCAGCTTGGATGTTACTATCACCTGCTTCAAGATGAAATATAAGGCAGGACTTATGACTAAGTAGTTGTATACAAATAAATACACCTTTGTGCAAAACAAAGGAACCAAAGGAACCATTAGCACCTCAACAGGCTGTGTGCTGGAACCTCATGAAGTCAGTTGACTTTCCACACTAGGGAATAGCCCTGCTGTGACGACAGTACACCTTTGAGAAAGAAGGAACATAAGGGGCTCCTGAACTCCTGAGACTCAGGTGTCCAACTGGGCTGACTCTGATTACAGCTTGGTGCTATCTTGCGTTAAAACAATAAAGCCAAGTGTGTGATTTTAAAGTGTATAGTTAAAATAAATGCATCAGTGTGTTTATAGTAAATGTTGTAATTCACAAAAATCCCCCTGTCTGTGTCTGCAGCTGTCTCAGGAACTTGTACTAGGTAATAGTGACAACCAACTCCCAGATCCCTTCATGAGATAAACGCTGAGCATTATTTTGGAGCACTTTCTTAAGTCCTCAGATTGAAGGCAATGCACACTTCAAATAGAGAGATTCGGGGAATTGAAAAAAGGCAATCCTGGAGACTAAGGCATATATGGGCAAAAAGGGGAGAAAATGGTATTTTAAATTACCCAATTTTGCACTTATCAAGTTAACAAGCGCTCTGAAGGTGATTGGTAACCCCAGCAGTACAGAAACATTCTATGATTTGAGCAAATGTTTTATTTTTGTACTGTTAAACAAGCTCTTTGGATCACATGACAATCAACCTTGAGTTGAAAAGGGATGGGCACACAGACACTTCAAGAAAATACCTCTTAAGTGAGCCTCATTCTTTCTATGGGTTTAGCCAGCAGTTCAAACGTATTCCCTCCTTAAGGACTTATTTTATATTCCTCCATTCTAAAAACGTACAACACTAACTGTGTTAGCTCTAATTTCTATTTATTTTGCTACTCAGAATGATTAAAAACATTTATGATCCAGCTGTCTGAGTGGTGCTCTGTAGTGTGTAACAGCACCATCAATCAGAGCATTGTAACCAGAAACATAGCTCTACTGTCTGTCTGTAGACCACGTCTGGCTGTTTTATCTGGTGTTAAGCGCTGCTGTATTAAGCTATGGCTTTAAGATATATCCTACAGAAGAGGACATTATTGCAATTTTAGAATGCAAGAACTGTATCTCAAAGGATACTTACTTACTCGGTATAGGCCATCAACCAGGAATCGCGAGCAATCTCTGTTGTAGGATTTTATTCAATCTGATTCCGGGTGTAACCCATCTCTTTGCAGTAAGCCTTAAGGCATCGATGGTAGGTGTTTCTTGGCCTTCCTTTTTAGGTCGAGCCTTCGCAGCGCATGCGCTGCAAAGGAAAACAACATTTTCCTAGCGCTTAGGCTTTTCAGCCAAGCATGTGCACGCGTTGCCATTGCCTTCAATGGCAAAGTGTGCACGTCAGGAGATCAACTCGTGGGAGCGCGCGGCCCATGGGGTCGCAATTATCACTCCCGCGAGTGAATCTCTCCCCCCTGCTACAGCGCGAGTGCTTTTTTTCCTGTTTTACTAGGAGCTTGAGTGAAACAACAATGTGACCTAAAATAAAGTTCTGTGTGACGTTTTCTGCTGATGTCGGGCGCAGTTCTTTAACAAACAGGATAAAAGGGCGTGAGTCATTGGTGAAAAGTCGAAATATTGTGATGAGCCGTGCGTTACAGTAAGCTGGCAGTCATCTCGCTCAAAGCCCGACAGATAAGAGTTGAACTGTTTACCGAAACCGTGCATGTTCCGACACAATTTTTCGAAGTCTTGAAAACAAATCCCGCCGATGCAAACTGGCCGTGGCCGCGGTTTGAACTAAATTCACACGACCACGGAGGACAGTAACTTTTACAAGAATTAGCCCTGACGTTAGTTTTTAAAGTGGAATATGAGCGGCATAGAGGCGCTCTTTCTTGATACATTTATCAGTGTCGTTTAGTGTTGAAGATGCTGTAATTCGAGTCCCGGCATCCAACTCTTAGCCAAAAACGTTGTGTGATTTGTGGCAAAGCACCCTCCCCCCGTACCCGAAAACTAAACCATTATCACGTGCAATTGTGACTGGAGTATGTAGGATACAAAATTCGAACGGCGCAGTGTTTTTTATAGTACTGTCTACATTACAGCCCCCCCACACACACACACACTCTCACCTGTAACCATCACTAATACAATCTGTCATCTGGACCCCTCCCTTCACAGGCAGTGTTAGAAAGGGTGATCCCAGGGGAGGCCAGAATATGTACCTGACCACCCCGTGACCCACCTCTCCTAGGAACACTGCCGAGCACTGGCGGGAGACCCTTCAGGGGGAGAGTCTTGAATCTAGGATCGCACGCGCTGAGCTAGCACCACTCGACAAAGGGACACCACACTGTAGGTTTTCAGGAGAAGGTATTCTTTATATCTCAAGTAAATGGATCTTTATGATCCACAGGATTCTTATGTACAAGTAGAGCAAGGGCTCAAAGAGTCTCGGTAGTGATTTGGGGAGCGGGACAGTCTTAATGTTCAAGATAGATGCAGGTGCGTATCCGGCGCACAGCTCTCAATCCTCGAGCTGGGGTATATGAGTAGATCTTGGGTCCAGCCGGACCAGGATAGTTTCTGAGCCGCGACCACGTCCGCAGGGCTCGAGCAAGGATGTGGCAGTTCTTACAGTCTTAGGGGAGCCGCGATCGAGTCAGCAGGGCTCGGGTGTTCTCAAGGTTGCGAGGGAGCCGCGACCACGAGTGCATGGCTCAGATGGTTTCGGGCAGAAGTCCTTCTCTGTCGGGTAGGAGCAACGACGTTGTCAGCAGGGCTCAGATGGTTTCGGGCAGAAGTCCTTCTCTGCCGGGTAGGAGCCGCGACGATGTCAGTCGGGCTCAGATGGTTTCGGGCAGAAGTCCTTCTCTGCCGGGTAGGAGCCGCGACGATGTCAGCAGGGCTCTCGTAGTTCCAGGATTCAACTAACTTGATCGTCCCAGAGCACCCCTTGATATAGGACTGCTCCTCTTTGATGTCCGGAGTCCTAGCAGGCAGAGGTCTTAGCACCTGGGGGCCGCTTGTTGGGGGTTCCTCCCACGCGGCCCCTTTCATTCTTTCAAGTTGGGTCTGGAGGGATCCCAGACACGCAGCAGGCTTGGAGCCAGCCCTCAGGGAGGCCGGATGGGCGAGAGAGAGGGAGATGTGATCGAACTACTCCTCTCTCTCGCTCACGGGGAGCGCTCTACCCCCCACGGGTGAATTGTGTTCTCAAACGATATCTCTCGTTTGAGAACAAAATTCACC
The DNA here is from genome assembly GCF_964261635.1 of Lissotriton helveticus. Taxonomy (NCBI): domain Eukaryota; kingdom Metazoa; phylum Chordata; class Amphibia; order Caudata; family Salamandridae; genus Lissotriton; species Lissotriton helveticus. The sequence continues at coordinate 376,696,856 of NC_136065.1, forward strand.
CGTGACCAAGGCGAGTGATCGCTGAAACGCGTTGGGTTGGTTCCATGCACTGTTTATCATGCTGGAAATAAATTGAACAACTATGAACTACTATTGGATGGTCTAATGGGGTGGTGATTATCGCTGGTTCTGAGTGCATTTACGCTACTTTTGGAGCGTGTGGTGAAACGGATAATGTATATATATATATATATATATATATATATATATATATATATATATATATATATATATATATATATATATTATATTTATATTAACCAAGCAAAACATAACTAATTTCGTAGTTCGCTGTTATAATACAGGATTATTTTCATTCATAATGTGTTGTCTCTCCTCAGAAGATTATATCATTTTACCCAATCATGCAGTTCTGCCCGAGTGGGCTAACAAATGTTACAATTATGCCCAAGTGGGTCATGATTGAAATGAATGTGTTAATTTATCCCCAATGGAACATTCATTTGGAGGGATGTAAGATGCACCTGTGGTGGTGGGGCTGGAATTTGTGCTGGAGCAATATTGGTGTGAGCCTTGTTGTGGGTTTAGGTAGATTTTGACTACTCTGGTCAAGGACACACTCTCTCCCCAGCAGCTCCGCACCAATTTCCCTGCCGCCGAAGCCTCCTCTCATCCTCCTGATAGGGGTTCGAGCCCCCTGCGTGCCAGTCACCGCCGCTTAGTATATTATTTGATTCACTCTGGGCTGTTTCATTATTATTGTCTTGACTGCTGTGATTATTGTTGTGTCTCTCTTCTGCTTGCTTATTGTAGCGTCTTTACTGCTGAGCTTTCACCCCGCTTAGTTTCTCCCACCGCTGTGCACCTACAGCCCGCCCCCCTCCTTTGCCCATCCCTCCTCCCAGCTGATCGTGCCACCCCGCTCCCCTTAATAGCGGATGCTGCGCAGAGGACGCGACCAGCAGGTGCGCCTCTGTGGCGCCGAAGGCGCGCCTAAGGCAAGCCCGTCTGCTCCCTTCCGTGACCCTACCACGGCCAGTGCCAGGAACCATGGATCTCCGGAACCCCACCGTTACAACTCCGCCGCACTCCACGCACTCAACCCCGGAAGACACACTGATTGCAAAAGATCCACGCCCCATACCACCCATGGACAGTTCTCGTGCAGACTCTGCCGCAGATCCTTCACCACCGACCAAACCATCACAACCGCCGACGGCCTGCATGATGCGCACACCGCCGAAACTCTGACATGCATTCTCCTCAACGTGTGCTCCTGAACTGACACGCCATAGAGATCTAGGACCGGATACACACCCTCTCGACCGACGTCCCCTTCTTCACGGAAACCTGGACACCACTACCGACACCAACTCCGCAGCCCTAGAATTTCACCACTGGATCTCCCACTGTGCTGACAAGCTTGCCCCCCTTCCCGCCAAACAATGCCCTCTGAAGGCCACCTGATTCACCACAGAACTATAAGAAGCCAGGCGCTCCTGCAGACACCTAGAGAAAACTTGGCAAAACCAGAATACCACGGAAGCACGGAACAACCACAGTTGCACCCTGAAGGAATACCATCAGCGCATAAGAGACACCAAACGGACCTTCATAGGAGACAAGATCCAGACCGGCCCATCTCTCTCCTCCCCTTCTCGGCCAAAGTCACAGAGAGACACGTAAATGCCCAACTGACCGCCTTCATCAAAGAGAGCTCCATCCTGGATGCCTCCCAGTCTGGCTACCGCCACAACCACAGTACCGAGACTGCCCTCCTCGCCACCACTGATGACAGCCGCATGCTACTCGACCAGGGACACACTGCAGCCCTTATCCTTCTGGACCTTTCCGCAGCCTTCAAAACCATTTCAGACTGCACGCTCGCAGCCAGACTTCACAACGCAGGGATACAAGGAGCCGCCTTCAAATGGATCCAATCCTTTCTCTTCGGCCGAAACCAGTGGATCAGACTCCCTCCCTTCCTCTCCGAACCCACTAATATCAACTGCGGAGTACCCCAAGAATCATCGCTCAGCCCCACACTCTTCAACATCTATATGACCCCCCTTGCCACCATCGTAGGACAGCATGGGCTCAGCATTGTATCCTACGCCAATGGTAGGCTTTAGGTAGTGGTGACGCAATCAGACCTGACACCATGAGTGGGCAACAATGTATTGATGTTTGGATGCCAAACAAAGCTATTTTCTTTTGTTAAGGCTGATAATTAAATGTAGAAAACACTTTCTATCAGTTTGCATATGAATAGTATATAGCGCATTGGATGATAGAAAAGATCATTGGATCAGTGCTTCGTTTTCTAGTTATATATGTGCAGTTATTAGTTCATTCATAAATAGAAAAGATTGTAGGAAGTGACTGATGGCTCTGGCCAGTGAGCATGCTAAGCTATTAATGAGGATCTAAATATATATTTTGGACACAGGGTGCCACAAAATATGGCTAAAAGTATGTAATCTATGTGGGAACATAAATGATGACGTAGAACATATCATGAATGATGCAATATGTCAGGCGATAGCAGTGCTTGGTGGGGGCGCAAGTTATAGTTAGCCCTGCTAAATATAACTGGTGAATTTATATGTTTTTCTGAGTTCAAAATGTTAATGTTGTGACTTCTATATTCACCTAACTATAACGTTAGTCCAGTGAATTGGAATACTGTGCCAAAGAAACAAATGACTAATTCCTTACTCAGAAGTTCCTAACTGTAGCCTTTCTGGATTTTAAATGTACTGGCTCTCATTAACGCTTTTTTGACTTTATTACTCTCCTAGTGGCTAGTTAGTTATGTGTAAAATTCAGACGGATCTCTTTAACTCTGTGGTTTTTGTTCCAAACGGTAGAACATATACCGCCTGTTCAGCGCTATGCCGGCATGTAATTTGCCAGATGAAAGAATGGCTCATCTTCTATTCTTTTGTGCAGCGTATAAAAAATCCCAGGAGGAAGGGGATAATATGGATTTGCCATTCCATGGCGTAACACAACAAGCAGAGACATTAAGGCTATTGAGAAAACACACTAGGGAAGCCACTTGTATGCAGTCTGTCAAAGGATCTCCAAACGGTTTGATGCATGAGGAGAAAGATCATTGACAGGTTGGCTGTTCAAGAATCATGTTAAAAACACATTAAAAATGGTCCACCAGGTAATGGTAATGGAGAAATTTCTGAAATGGGACGAATATTATCTTAAGTTTATATTTATGTTTTATCAGTAGAATGAGAGTTATGAATTTGTAAATTTAAAATGTTAAAGTGAAAAAGAGTGCCTAAATGTTCTAAGCACCAACTCTGGGCATCTCATCGTGGACCACAGTTTGGATACAAGAAGTTGATTGGGCTGCGTCTCCATTTACCTTCGGATTTTGAAGAATTTTTGAAGTTAAAGCTCAGGTGGGCAAGGCAGCCAAGGGTGTCCAAAGAGGTGGCGTCGTTTTCATTGAGCCATTGGACCAAGTCACGGTGAAGATTACTACTTTCAGACTTAAGGTTAAATTTACCAAGATTTGACGTAGCGCAAAGCAGCAAGACAACATGCTTCACTGCATCAAACGGAGAGGGCAGGAATGGGCCATATTTTTAAATACTTCGCGCATTGCTGCTTTCTGACTGTGCTGGTGCATTTTGTGTAAGGCTACCTGTTTTCCGTTTTTACTGATTTTAACAGATAAATACAGACTGAAAATATTTATTTTCTTGTCTGTATTTATTTTTAAATGTGGATAAAAACAGACATTGTGTTACTTTTTGAATAATTCTAAATACTGTCTGCCATGACTGCCAGGCACATAGCTGTGTAGATTGATAGGTAAGGGAGCTAAAAAAGAAAGGAATTTTAGTAAAGAGGCTTTAACAGCAGTAGATATGCACAAGGTTGATACTGAAAAGTGCATATTTTCTTAAAAGTGTATTAATTTCTCTTCTGCGGGTGTTTACAGCACTGAAACCTAGTAGACATTCAATTCACGCATGAGTGCATATTTATAAATATGGATAAATACAGACGGAAATGTCAAAAAATAAATATCATAAAACCGGGATTATTTTATGTGCTACCTAGCGCCAACGCAGGCACCTTTTGTGCTGTAGTGAAAGGGTGCATGTGTTGCAGGAAAGATTCTTTTTATTGAGGAAGCGACACCTTCCCGCACCAAGGCATTCCTTAGATGCATTTTCCTCTTTCTAAGTGTGCTGTATTCTGAACAAACAAGGAGGAATAAAGATATTCTTCCTTGTTACGCCTCTATCAGGAAGGCATACAATGTTAATGCATCCCCAGGTTTACTTGTCGTGGTAAATCTGGGAATGTGCCAGAATATGGGTGGATGCATGGGAACACCCAAACTCCACCGAAGAAACACCTTTTTGGCACTGACTAATGCGATCTATATTATCACGATCGGTATGGATTTTTCAACATACCTATCATTGCACACATCACTGTGGAGACTTGAATATGATGGTAATCACACATTATCACTGTGGGGACTTAAACGTCACTGTAATATATTTGTCAGGACTTGTACATGACTACAATCATGCACTATCTCTGTGTGCTATCCCATTAATCACACGCTATCTCTGTGGGGACCTGGGCATGTCTGTAATCACACACATTCTCTTTGGCAACTGTGGTAATACTATAGTCACACAACATCTCTGTGAGGACCAAGACATCTCTATAATCTCACACTATCTCTCTAGGGACCTGGGCATGTCTATAATTACACACTATCTCTGTGGGGACCTGGGCAGGTCTATAATCACACACTATCTCTGTGGGGACCTGGGCAGGTCTATAATCACACACTATCTCTGTGGGGACCTGGGCAGGTCTATAATCACACACTATCTCTGTGGGGACCTAAACATCTCTAATCACACACTATCTCTGTGGGGACCTGGGCATGTCTATAATCACACACTATCTCTGTGGGGACCTAAACATCTCTAATCACACACTATCTCTGTTGGGACCTGGGCATGTCTATAATCACACACTATCTCTGTGGGGACCTGGGCATTTCTATAATCACACACTATCTCTGTGGGGACCTGGGCATGTCTATAATCACACACTATCTCTGTGGGGACCTGGGCATGTCTATAATCACACACTATCTCTGTGGGGACCTGGGCATGTCTATAATCACAAACTATCTCTGTGGGGACCTGGGCATGTCTATAATCACACACTATCCCTGTGGGGACCTGGGCATGTCTAATATCACACACTATCTCTGTGGGGACCTAAACATCTCTAATCACACACAATCTCTGTGGGGACCTGGGCATGTCTATAATCACACACTATCTCTGTGGGGACCTGGGCATGTCTATAATCACACACTATCTCTGTGGGGACCTGGGCATTTCTATAATCACACACTATCTCTGTGGGGACCTGGGCATGTCTATAATCACACACTATCTCTGTGGGGACCTGGGCATGTCTATAATCACACACTATCTCTGTGGGGACCTGGGCATGTCTATAATCACACACATTCTATTTGGTGACCGTGGTAATACTATAGTCACACACCATCCCTGTGGGGACTTGAATAGTCATTTAATTACACACAAGCTCTGTTTTGGCCTGAGCATCACTAGCTTTGCATTCTCTGTATGGGGCTTTTTGAATACTGAAAAGTAGTAAAGTTAGACTTTTGGTCTAAGTTTACATTGTTGAAACTGAAAAGTACAAAAGTTAGATTTTTTGTCTAAGTTTACCATTGTGAATCGGGCCTTATTTTAATGAGGACTTAAACACAATCATCTTTGTGCACTATCTCTGTGGGGACTTAAACATCACTATAATAGCACTCTGTATTTGTATGGGCTTAAAAAAAACTATAATACTTGAACATCACTATAAAAACATACTATCTCTGTGGGGACTTCAAGTAACTAAACACAATCTCTGTTTCGACTTGAAGCACCAGGGGTTGCCATGAGGCAAAGTTAGACTTTTAGTCAAAATTTACCTTTGTGAATACTGAAAAGTAGTAAAGATAGACTTTTTGTCTACGTTTACCTTTGTGAATCGGGCCCTATTTTAATGAGGACATAAACACAATCACCTTCATGCACTCTCTCTGTGGGGACTTAAAATTCGCTATAATAACACACTATCTTTGTGGGGACTTGAACAACACTGTAATAAAACACTATCTTTGTGGGGACTTGACCATCTCTATGATAACACACTATCTCTGTGGGGACTCGAGCATTTCTATAATTACACACAACCTCTGTGTGGACTTGAACATCATTAGCTTCACACACTTTATAATGGGATTCAAGCTTTGAATGTACACACTACTTCAGTATCTCTGTGGGAACTTAAACATCTATTTTGGTAAAAATGTAAGCAGCTACTCAAGCTCTGGATTCCACTTGACCATATTCCTTTGTTCCATATGTTAATTTCTTTATGTGTTAGTTCCCTTATCTCTTAAGATTTTAAGCACTAATAAATAGGTTAAATGCAGTTTTAAGTGTCTTTCGTTAAGCATGATATGGTATTTTCTGGCACATTAAGATAATCTGCCTTTAATGTATACCCCTATTATATATGCAGCAATTCATATATGAATATATTATAATGTTGTTTGTGTATATTGTTGCTAAAATAAACATTTAGCCATGTGCCTTCGACTGTATTCAATCACAAATAGTGTTATGAACTAGGTGTGTGTGTGTGTGTGTGTGTGTGTGTGTGTGTGTGTGTGTGTGTGTGTGTGTGTGTGTGTGTGTGTGTGTGTGTGTGTGTGTGTGTGTGTGTGAGTGTGTGTGTGTGTGTGTGTGTGTGTGTGTGTGTGTGTGTGTGTGTGTGTGTGTGTGTGTGTGTGTGTGTGTGTTTTTTTTCTTTTTTTTAAACTAGTCCTGAAGTAGCACATCATATTCTTGTTTTATGGTGTTGGTGGGTTTAATGACAATTCTTTATAGTTACTGTTATTAATTTGTCGCAAGGCCTCATTAGTGTAGGCACAAGTGTCCATGATCACTATATCACCTCCCTTATCAGCCGGTTTTATTATTATTGTCATGTTTTGTTGGAGACGTGTCATTGCTTCATGCTCAAATTTGGTGAGATTTTCTTTCTTGGCATTTCTGTTCGTATTTAGGGAGTCAAGTTCCTGGAAAATGTCTGATTTGTTTATTGAGATAATAGAGGACACATTTTCACTTTTGCCTTGAAGTCACTTTGTTGATGTCAAACCCGTTAGTGCAATTTTTTCAAGTGTTTTACTTTGGGAGATTCCCTGCAGGTTTTCGCCTGTTGTAAGTTCCTGTAGGGTAATCAAATTTGGAATCGGTTCCCACCTACACAATAAAAGGGGAATGTGATGTACTACTTCAGGAATGGTACAATTAAACACTATTGAAATATGAAGACTATCAATATATCAAAGTAGATAATCCTATTTTGCAGACTATATATTTTCTCCCCAAAATACACAAAAGCATACAGAATCCAACAGGGAGAACTATTAGAACTATTGTTTCAGCTTGTGGGCCCCCCTTTGAAACCACTTCACAAATGTGGATTTCTGTTTGGATCCAATGGTGCAAAACTTAAGTTCCTACTTTCAGGATACCAGTGAAGTTTTAAGAATGTTATCAAATATTGAATGGCAAGAAGACTACTATCTAGTTACCATAAATGTATCCTACTTTACTTCCATCACTCATTCAGTGGGGCTAAAAACATGCGATTTTTCTAAAGACAAATAACAGTGGGGGAGTTTCAACACTCCAAGATGCTCTAAAAAATGACTGAGATTTATCTCAATAACAATTTTGTCATCTTCAGCCATCAACTATACCATCAGAAGTGCGGAACAGCCATCAGCAATTAATTTTCTCCAAGCTATGCAGGACTGACAATGGGCTGGTGGGAAAAGTAAGTTGCGTGAAGCAGGCACAAGGAAAAGTACTTGGACAAGTTCATACTTTAGAACTGTTATATAGATGACTTACTATTAACCTGGAATGGCACAAAATAGGAATTTCAATAATATTTTCAATGACTAAACAATATTGAATAGGGACTTAAATTCACATGATATAAATGAAGAATAAATTACATTCTTGGACATCCTCATTGTCAGAACCCCTTTCAGATGGCCATGGGGTACGCATGGGGTACGCAGGGGCTACAGGGCCCAATCATAGTGGTTGAGGCCTTTTACTCCTGATGTGCCGGGCCCAGACTTGCTATGGATCATCCTCAACTGGGCCAAGTACTCCTTATGCCTTTGACTCTCAGTAATAGCTGTGGTCAAGCAGTCAAGGCTCCATCGGAGGGGCATGTAGAAATAGGTCAGTGAACAAGACTCATAACTCAAAGTGCAAAAAGTATTAACAATAAATCAATATCCAGACAAATACTTGGTTTTTATTATAAAAAGTAGTATTTTATTTCTAACTCTATGCATGTACTGGAAAGCGACATTCAAATGGAACAGCATAATCCCTTTGACGTCGTGGTTCTAGTAGTTGTCAGGCAAATCCCTGCCCCACCCTCCTTTGTGTAACATGCTCAGGGTTATTCTCTATTCACTGGTGGCTGCATCAGGGAATGCAAACTATTAGGGCATCCTCAAGAGTTTACCTCCTTTGACCTGTTAGGAACTCAGTCGAAGTGTCTATTGTGCTGCAGATCAGTTTTTAGCAAGTTCCCACAGGCCCAGTTCTCATCTTACCTGATCTCACAGCATAAAAGAGATCAGCGATGTAGCGGGTTCCTTCAAATGCACACCCATGAGACCTGCTCAGTGTGGAGAGGTAGGCTGCTTGCAGCAGTGTAAGAAAGTGTCTCTGTATATACTGGACCAAAGTAAGGTACAGTGTGCACAGAGTCCACAGGCCCCAGAGCTTTGGCAGAAGCTAAAGTTAGATATAACCTTACTCTCTAAAGTGGTAGCTTGGTCGAGCAGTAAGGCAGTATCAGAGGACCATGTAAAGCATTTGTTGTACACACTTAGTCATCAAATGGTCTCACACACTCAAGAACTGAACTCTAGGCCAATTGTTTTGTATCAAAAGATATAGTTGTTTTATTTTAGAACCAACAAGGTATCAACATATAGTTTCTCAGAATGAGTTACTGTAGTTAAATACTTTTCAAATAGGCAATAGACTTTTTGATTACAATAGTTACAGTTGTTGCAATAGGCAACACAATTTCAAACACAATACAACATTGAGCTCGATGGGAATTTCTAGATAAATGCAATTAATTTCTTTGTAGATTACTTTTCTAACCCCAGGACTGGATCCTAGATTCAGTCCTGGGACATTTCCTGTAAACAGTTAAGTAAAAGCGTTTTGGTTACAGTAGTGATTTTTAAGGAATATTATTGTATATTAAAAGTTTTTCATGTAGAATCACCAATGTTATCCTATGGGAGGAAATTCACTTAGCAGGTAAGTAGTGTTATGATTACTTTTTCTTACTCAGGGTTGGATCCTGGATCCAGCCCTGGTGCATTTCCTGTAAACAGTTGAAAGAATGCGTTTAAATCATACAGGCGATTTTTAAGGAATATTTGTAGTTTCTAAAAATCGACACAGAAACTTTTCTAATGAAAATCATACAATGGATTCCTATTGAAGGAAATTCAAGTTACTGGTAAGTACGGTTAAAATTACTTTTCAGGCGCAGTGCTGGGCTTAAAGATGCAACACTGCGTTCTCTCCTGATAACAGATGAGTAAATCGGAATTCGTTGTTCAGCTGATTTTAGGTGAATATTTTAAAGTTCCAAAACTCTACACTTAGAAAAATTTCCAAGTGAAATCAGTCAATGTTACCCTATGGAAAAAAAGTGAGTTATCGGCTTTTAGGTAAGAACTCGACTGGTAGAGTTAAGGTTCTGGGCATAGACTCAGGGGTCCCCCAGGGTCAGGTAGGTACAGTTGGTACACCCTCAGCAGCACAGTGGCAGCCGGGTGCAGAGGTAGTTAGGCCAAATGTTATCCAAAGAGAGGCAGGGGGCCTTCGGTTCGTGGCTGCTGGCAAACAGGCAACACGGCTGTGAGAGCTGGGCTCCTGGTCACTAGCTCAGGGCAAATGGGGAAGTAGGTTAGGACCAAGGTTGCACTGCCACCGGCACTCGGGCAGCTGGGTGCAGGGTGCTTTTGAGCCATTGGGCGCTCAATGTTATTCAATGGAGATCTTGGAAAGTGAACAAAGGCTGCAGGCTCGGGGACGGAGATTCTTCAGGACCGACCAACACTTCGAGAGGTAAGTTGGGATCTTGGAGGATAGGTAGGCACCCCGTAGTTGGGCACAGGGGGCGCCGGGTGCAGGGGTGTCTCTTGACGTCGGGAAATCTTACCCTCTGCTGGTCGCGGTTGGAGGGGTCCATTGTTTTGAGGCTGCAGGCGTCGTCTGGGTCGTCAAGGAGGGTCCTTGGGCACTGGATTCCAGTTCAGAATTGCTGGGGGGACGTCCTCCGGGTCTTTGTCCACTCAGGCACAGGCCGGGCTCGGCGGGTGCAGAGTGTGCTGGATTCGCGGTTCCTGGCTGGCTCCAGGGGTATTGCTGTTTGAGCAGAATCACTGATCATGGGAGCCCCAGTCTTTAAGAGGTTCAAGGCAGGCAGGTCCTCCGGGGTTTTCAAGGTTGCTGTCTGCAGGAGTCGCCGGGATTTAGCAGGGGCAGGTTTAAGGATCAACAGGCCTGTAGGGCTGGGGCCAAGTCAGTTGGTGTCGTCCTCTTGTTAGCAGCTGCATGGCGGGTCTTCTACTTCTTGATCTTCTTCCTGGTTTTCAAATTGGGATCTGAGCAAGGAAGGTTCAGGGCACCCCTAAATACTACATTTAGGGGTGTTACAGGTAGGGCAAGGGCAGGGACCAATAGGTCCCTGTCCTGGGGTGAGTACACCCCTTATCCTGCTCCTCTCTTGTGGGAGTGGGGCACTGATTGGGCAGGGCTTCTCTTCAAGATTGCCGGAGCCCGGAGTTGTGCTTCACCACGCCTCTCCCACCTGAGGGGTGGAGTTGGCACAGGCTGGCACACTCAGTTTCCTCACTGAGAGTTTCCCGCCAGTCTTCCCGCCAGAGTGGGTGTCAGAACTGATGGGGGCCAGTTGCTGAGTACAGCAAGTGGCCTGGAGAAGCTCACAAAGGTGGCATGCCTTTGAAGCTTCCACTGCCCATCCTGGGGGAGGAGACCTAGCACCTCGCCCAGGACATGCATTGTTGCAGGCCCAGGAGAGTGGATGGCTCTCCACCCAAGGGTCCAGCAACATGTCTGCAGTGTGGCAGCCTCTCAGACAAGACGTGGATTGTAGGTTCGGTTTCAGGGGGCATTCCTAAGAAGCCCTCTGTAGTGCATTTTACATTAAATCCCACACTGGCATCAGTGTGGGTTTAATGTGCTGAGAAGTTTGATATCAAACTTGTCAGTCTTCAGCGTAGCCATTATGGTGCCATGGAGTTCGTAATGACAACCTCCCAGCACCATATACTCTTAATGGCATCACTGCACTTACAGTGCCCAGGATTGGCCCTGGGTACTGTAGGGGCATACGGCTCATGTACCTGTGTCCACACCACTGGCATAGGGCACCAAGCTAGAGGGGTGACTGATGTATGCCAGGGCAGTGGGTTTGTGGGCATGGCACACAGGGAGTTGTAAGAAATAATAATAGGGTTGATGCACAGCTGTGCTACTTCTCACGTTACTCAATTTTATCAATGTTTTAGGTGCTCCACAAGTGGCGTCGAGTGTCCTGCGACGTCGTCTAGAACATATGATAGTTGTGGGGCCAGTGGACCACTGGTCCCATCCTTATGTGCACACTGATATTGCCATACACAATGGAGGTTTCACACACTTTTTAATTGTTCAGAAATGTTTCATTGTCTTTTATTTCCATCAAATATTTTGTGAAAAAAATTCAATATCCAATATTCAAAACTTGATTGTTTTTAACATCTCACAATCCTTTAGTCAAGTCCAATGCATTTCGGGCCCAGATTTTGGCCCTTCATCAGGGAAAGGACACTATGAATGTAAAATATAAACAAAGAACAAAAACAATCTGTCACTAAAACTGTATACAACTGTGTATTGTGGGGTTGGTGCATATGCTACTCGGGGTGTGATAAACTCATGTGTGTAAGGTTAGTCCCACTTAGCTGCCAGCTAAGCGAGTTTTGAATCATGGTGAACATGTTAATTTTGAAACTTTGTGTACCACGCTAGCGTATTACACCATGTTTTCCCTTCCTTTTTCAACATAGAGATATAGTGCGCCCCAACAGAACTGCAAATCACGTAAGAGTCCCGCTATGACCATCATTATTTTATTTTTTCACTTGGGCTACTAGATTTTTAAGGTGACCACCTAACCTTACACACGTGAGTTTATCACACCCCGAGTAGCATATGCACCACCAACCCCACAATACACAGTTGTATACATTTTTAGTGACAGATTGTTTTTGTTCTTTGTTTATATTTTACATTCATAGTGTCCTTTCCCTGATGAAGGGCCAAAATCTGGGCCCGAAATGCATTGGACTTGACTAAAGGATTGGGAGATGTTAAAAACAATCAAGTTTTGAATATTGGATATTGAATTTTTTTCACAAAATATTTGATGGAAATAAAAGACAATGAAACATTTCTGAACAATTAAAAAGTGTGTGAAACCTCCATTGTGTATGGCAATATCAGTGTGCACACAGGGAGGTGTGCCATGTCGACTCTTTGTTTAGTTCTGCACCAGGACAGTCAGCCTGCAAAGGCAGTGTGTGTGTGTCAGAGTGGAAGGCCCCTAAGGGTGGCACAACAAGTGCTGCAGCCCTTAGTGGTCTTCTCTGGTCACAATGCCCTGGGTACCAAGGGTACCATTTACCAGGGGCTGACATGTGGCCAGAGATGCCAATTGGGTTTTAGTTTCAACACAGTTTTAGGGAAGGAACACAGGCCATGGGTACCTGATTGGCAGGAGCCCAGGGCACACTCAGTCAAAGCACATCAGCAATTCAGCAAAAAGTCTCACCTTTGGGACCTTATAAGTTTTAAGTTATGCAGCACAATATCCTTGGTGCAACAACATCAAGTGTTGCATGGCTAAACACTTATACGGTCCCAAAGGCGAGACCTATTGGCTATGCCAATGCTTTTTTTCCCCAAAGCTAATACCACTATGGACCAAGGAGCCAGCACGGTGTCAATCTTTAAATTACTCTATAAGCACATAATGCATTATGATTATATAATAAGAGTTTTTTTACGTTGAGAAAATAAAAGAAAACTAAATATTCTAATGGGTGTGGTGTTATTACTCCCTTGATAATGGTTAATATGAATACAGGAATCTCAAATTGAAAGCATTTCACAGATTCCAGCACCAGTGCTAAAAATGTACAACGTTAAATCAAATACAACAAGGTTGGCCAACGGAGGTATGTCTAGGAGGGCCAGGTCCATTGCAGACTTCAGACTACCAACATCAAATACATTTACATACAAATATGTTAAGACGGGCTATTTTATGGTAAAATGGTTTGTTAATCAGGGTTTCTTGGCCTCTAAGGGGACCAATAACTTAATCTGTTTTATGGAAGAACCAGGTTTTCAAGGCCTTTGGAAAAATTTATTATTTATGGCTTCAGGTCTGCCTATCATGTTCAAGTCTGCTTCACACCCTGATTGGGCCAGAATTTCTTAACTATACTAACTCTTTTCAAAGAGGTGCTACACGCGGTACTTCTTCCCTCAATGTGCTGTTAATCTGACTATGGATCTCCTCTCATACAATTTAGGGTGAGGGGGTTTAAAACCAAGATAGGTTTTCACTGCTCTGTCACCAAATGACTTGAACACTTTACCAGCGCTTGGTGAAGAGTCGCATTTTTTTATTGACCTTCATATAAAAAACACATACGGCAAGTGGCAACCCCAATGTGTCACAGTAAAAATCTACGCCAGGGTCTTTGTTTTCAATGAGCAGCCACCGCTTCATTCACAAGGATACCTCATTGTTCACCATCACCACTGCACATGAACACGCCCCCCCTTCCCTATGAGAACGAGCAGTGCAGAAGCACATTCAGAAAAGCAGCTTGCTACCAGAGCGTAGCCACCAACAAGCCGACCTGTTGTGGAGGGCAAGGCCACGAAACCGGAATACAGGACCTGTGATGTCATTGTCAAATCGTCGAGTTCTTTATTGCTGTTGTTAGTTATCTGAGAACTGTGTCAAGCCTGTGCAGAGGCCACAGAGCGAGGTGTGTTTGTGTGTGTTGGTTTCGCCCAGAGTGTGTGTTTGGGAGCGATCGAGTGTGTGTCAGCCTGTGTGCGTGTTCGGGAGGTGTGTGAGTGAGTGAGTGTGTGCGTGCGTGCAGTGTGTGTGCGCGTGCACAATACACAGGTATCCTACATCAAACAAGACCATCCAAGCAAAGCACTTGGACCTTACTTGGTTCCACAAACGCCAGTGCGTCCAAGGCCGATGTGTAGTGGTCACTCTCAAGTCTAAACTCACACTCCGCCCGCCTGCTCTCTCCACCTACCCAACGTGTCATGCGAGTGCTTAATTTGAGCTAGTGGTTTCCGGTGCACGGCACCGGCACTTAATTGTCAACATCGGGACTCAGATCAGCCGTCCACATGGTGGCGCTGTTTTCCAGTTTTGTGATGAACACAACAACGGTTTTTTAAATAATTCTAAACACATTAAATTGATTAATTTCTGCCACTCAGTGCTAGAAAAATAGCTTGAGTGGCAGGTATTACTCATTTGTAATGTATAAAAAGTCTGAATTATCAGCAGTAGCGCAATGGGCGTGCAAATTGCTGTGGTCTACTCACAAGGGCCCTGGCAGTTATTTATTTACAAATTAAGTATTGCTCATGAGCATCCTGCATGCCACCGGGGGTCAGGTCTGCAAGCCCTTGAACCTGTCCTGCGTGAGCAACCATAGGCCAACTCAATAACGACAAGTCTCACCTGCCCTCCTCCTACGGAAGCCCTCATATCCGCAGATGCCTGCACAATGCAAGGACTGCCTATGACCCAGGCGCAAACAACTCACACACTGTGGGACTCAAAACAACACCCGAGGGGCACATACCGCAAAGATGCCCTTCCGGCAGGCTGACGAGCATGAATCCAGCACCAGGCATCAGGTTGTCGACTGGGTCCAGGATCTACACCTCCAAACAGGCGTGGTCATTAATAACACACACTACACACGTAAATGAAGACGCAGGCGATACAACGCCTTCTAACACAAGGCCCAACCCAGCTCCTCGTCCGCGATGCCCAGAACCGTGTACCGACGTTCAATTAGAAAGCGACGGCTGTGGGGCACAGCACAATACAGACTGCAAACAAACAGCAGCAAAACACCATACTAGCAGCAGGCGAGTGCTACACAACTACCAAAGCTCTCTGGTCATCATCACACACAACACAAAAACACGCCCTACATAGCCAAACAATAAACACACAGGCCTCCAAAAAGCATATCCTACATAGCATAGCGCTATCTGTCCTCCAAAAGAGCGTCTGCGCCTTCTGTGTCGATGAAGCGCTAGAATGGATAAATGCAACTTCGATCCAAGCACAGACGCAATATAACTTCACAAGACAGTGGAGATTCAATTCAATTCAATTATAACTTTATTTCGGCCTTTTAGACCATAAAAGTACATAAAAAGGGAAACATTTCCATCGTACATTTAAGCGATAGCTATTTTTTGTCACAATGGTTGGGTGGTAGAAATCACAATTTCCCTGGTCCGTCCTAAATTTACAATTAAAACCGATTAATCCATAAATACAATAAATATAATAAAAAATGTTTTAACAATTAAAATCATCACAATAAAAATTATATATAAAATCTTTCAGTCGCACTCCTCAAAATTTCTATTTGTCAAAAAATATGTACGGTACTATCTAATTGCTCCACCAATTTTGGGAGGTTGAAAAATTAGTCACTGGGTTTTTTAGCAGATATGAAATATAAACTATGGACACAAAATGTGTCAGTTATTTACTAGAGTTATATACAGCGATGTTACTGATTCAAACCAATTTTAGCTCTAATAAACATCACATTACACAGAAATCTGGATACACAAAAAAACTAACCCTGGGCGAAGAACTACGCTCCGTTCGCGGAGCTTGCGGAGTTTCGGCAACTCCGCGTTCCGCGGAGAACGCGTAGCTGTCGATTACTCCGCGATCCGGTGCGTAGCGTAGTTCTCGCGCGCTGAATAACATTATCGCGTGCACGGCAATGGCTTACCTTGGTTCTGCGTTCGCCACCATGTAGGTTTGCGCCATATTTAGCACGATCACGCACTTTTGTAGTGCGAACGAGAAGATGAGTTCCTGAACATGTCTTGCACAACCCGAACACGTTACTTGTGACCCGTAACAGGAAATAAGGGAACGCAAGCGGGCGGGACAAACCTCTTGGGTAACTTAGCGCTCTAGCCATCCCGAGCATGCAGGCAGCGCCCCGAACACGCGCACTGCGCTCCCGAAGCCGAAAAACGGCACGCGAACGGGTCTAGCAAGCAACTACGCATGTCCGCTGAGCTACGCGTAGGTCGCGGAGTGCAAGTGCGTCTTCGCGTAGCTCCGCGGAGTGCGGCTCCGCGAACTACACCCAGGGTTAAAAAAAACACCAATTGCATGGTATCAGTCCTTAATAGACGCTCTGCCTCTCTGCAATGCCTTAAGTTTAAAGTCATGCACAGGGGTTAAATCCATCTTTTTCTTGGACAGTTATATAAGGGACAAAAAAAGAATATATGTGCATCATCTTCCTTGACCTCAGTCACATTTCAAAATGTACATTTATCATAGTCTTTATCATCGCGATTACTACCCCATTTGGATTTATTATTGTTTGTTTGTAAAACCCCATATCTAAATTTCAGGTACAACGATTTGGCAATTTGTGGGCGCACCTCATCCAGAAGTGGTTCAAACTGAGCTATGTCTTTAAACAAGAGAAACAATGAAGTTAAAGATCCTAGACTGGAATCATGCAGAGATTTACTACTCATATAGGTCCAAAAAGATGACTTTACAACCTTACTACATGCCATAGTCAGATCTGAGGGCTCCTCCCAGTAATGTGATAATCCTATTTTTTTAAACCAGGTTGACACATGTTGGAGCCACGGAATGGCCTTTATAAGACCAATACTCATGATCTCCTGTAAACCTTTTTTGTAATGTACAAACTCCGCAGTTGACCAAATTCTTACCCAAAATAAAAGGGGGCGTAATACAGCAATGTTATCAGTACGTTTTAAGTTAAGGTCCAGTGTTACCGGAAGCAACGGGGTCCTATTAGGTAAAGACAATATTTTACGGATACATTTATTTTCTCCAATTTCAAAATTACGTTTACAATAGGGTCCCCATAATTCTGCTCCATACAAGGCAGCTGACTGAGCCTTGAATTTAAAAACTTCAAGGGCAGGAGAAATAGCCTTAGAGGTACTCCCTCCATGCTTCTTTATGATGGGGGTACAATTTTGGAGCAGAACTATTTTGTTTTTCCCCAATTGTGGCTTCCAGGTCAATTTCGTGTCTAATGTGATGCCTAAATAGTTAAAACGGTGTACATATTCTAATTTTTGACAATTTAACTCTAGATTCTGTTTAATAGACATGTATTTGGTCTTGCTGGGATTTATTTCAAGTCCCTTATTAGTACATTACAAGTGGAAGGAATTCAACAAATTTTGAAGGCCACTGGGAGTTTGCGAGATTAAGATGGTATCATCAGTAAAGAGTAATGCGGATATTACTTCACCTGCCAGCTTAGGGGAGTAGTGTTTGCAGCCTTCCAGGAAATGGGGAATGTCATTTATGTACAAGGTGAACAAGGTGGGCGCCAACACACAGCCTTGACGTACACCCCGTCTCACAGGTATTTCTCTGGTAAGTTCTCCCCTCGGCCCCCATCTCACTTTAGCGTAGTTTCCCTCATGTAGCCTAATTATCTGGACAAGCAGTTTGATTGGTACCCCTAGGTCTTTCAGGCAGCCCCAAAGCCGGCTCCTAGGTACCAGATCGAACGCAGCCCTCAAGTCTACAAAAGCAATATATAGACTACCTTAGGGTTATGTATTTCCAGCAAAGACACAAAAATCTGAAGACTTGGTCAATAGTACTAGTCTTCTTTCTGAACCCAGCTTGATATTTTGAAAGTAAGTCAACCTCTTCAATCCAGGCAGATAACCGAAATAGTAAATGCCTGGCAAATAATTTCTGTGGAATATCAATCAGACTAATGGGGCGATAATTCGCCGGATCGTATCTGTTTCACTTTTTAAAAAATCGGACTATTTCCGCCCCCTTCCACGTGTTTGGTATAGGTTTAAAGTTAGCTATCGCATTGCTAAGATGGTTAGTATAGGGTCCCCAAATACTCAAACCATGTTTTAAAAGATCACCCGGAATTTTATCCGCTCCTGGTGCTTCACCCGATTTAACTGATTCCAATATTAAAATTGTTTCTTTTAATGTAAAATGCAATTTAGCTGCCTTTGCAGTATTATTCATATCCTTTGTTATCACAAAGGTATCACCATTAAATTCAGAATAAAGTGCAGAAAAATGGTCCACCCATGTGTTTTCATCAAGGAATAGGTCTCTTTGCGTTCTTCCTGACCTATTGTCTTTGGCCATCAACTTCCAAAATCCGGCCTGATCCTTGGCTTTAGCTGCACGGATTAGGTCTGCCCAGATTGCCTCATCCCATGCCCTCTTTGCATCTTCTAGGATCTGTCATCTTAATTTGGCCTATGGGATGTTCTATGAGAGGTGCAATGGTATCTGCAAAAATGTAATAAATACTAGCCATTGCTTTTGTATTCCCTAAAATATGTGGCCATTTTACAGCTCGATTGTTTTTCCTTAGTATAATTTAATCGTCCATAATGCCGATCTCATTGGAACCAAATTGGGATGGGAGAAAAAATTCCAGTAATACCGACAACCTCAAAAGTCTATGGTCATTCTCAACTCTGGCATCTATTTTAAAATCGACCAGATGATTCCAAAATCCCAATGTCACTAAAATATAATCTATATTACTACGCGATTTGCCTCTACTAAACGTATAGGCTTTTGGTCTATCGGATGGAAGATGCCCATTACAGGCTCTGAGGCTATGGGCCATTATTAGCCTTAATAATTGAGTCGCCGCTACACTTTACCTCTTTGTTACTTTCTATCTCCGGGATATTATACGCCAGGTCTTCAGCCTCCAGCAGATTACTAAATCCCGATACAGGCTCAAAATTACAATTAAGATCACCTCCCACTATAATATTTGGTCTGTAACCTAATGTATCAAAGAGGAGGTCCAGCTGACTTATTACTAGCAACTCACGATGTGCAGGGCCAGGTCTATTGTAAATATTAAACAAATATACGACCCCACCATCCTTTGCAATTCATTTTAGGCCCAATATATCTTGAGACGGTACATCCAGTAGCGCAATGTTAATCTCCAAGGAAACCCGAATCCAAATCACCAAGCCCCCCGATGGTCTTCCTTTTATTGAGGGACTAGCCCCCACACAAAATGTTTTCAAACCAACTCTGTGGGGTATATCTAGGAGCCAGGTCTACTGCAGGAGTATCACGTCACTAGCCTCTATATATTCATTCCAAGTTGGATCAGACATATTCCTCCTTAAACCTGCAATATTCCATGATGTAACATGCAGATTTTGTATATTACTAGAGACCCTAAGCCGCAATGAATCATCTCCAATAATCCCAGTATTCGTGGGTGGATCATTAATATCTAACATGTTGGATAAAGGAACCTCTATAGTTGCCACCTGTGGTTCACAAGGACCTTCTACCATCACTGAGATAATTACTTCAGCCCTTGGATCCCTTGGCACCAGAGGCTGCCATCCGTATCTCAGGTACAAAGCTCCTATCCAGACAATCGTCTTTCCAGGGCGCTGTTGATTTTTCCAGCCCAAAATGTGTAGACTTTAGATGTCAATCCAGATTCTCAAGGGTTGATGGAACCTCAAAACAATTGTTCAATGGGACCATTGGGTCAGCAATATTTGCATTACCTCTCTCCATCGGTCTATAAAAAGAACCCAGCAGTAACACACTAATACTGGTATTCCCCATGGCAGTCATCTCTTTAGTGGCTAAAATTGCCCTAATCATCTGCGGCCGTCTAAAATTTACCACCACGCAATCCCCTCTGATGTTCTTCCTAGATTCTCCCACCCAGCCTACCCTACGTAAAAATTAGGATATCAGCTTCTCTCATTGGATTGAATTGGCTAAATTTTGCTAGCCAATTAATCACCTGTTTTTTCAAGTTTGTCTAATTCTCATTCTGGTCCCTCCTAAACACCGGTACCCCTGCTAAAATTAGCGTATAGGGGCATGAGGCAGGTGGTAGATTTAGAACGTCATTATTGGGAATTAGATCTGTACCTTTGGGATTATATGATAATGGTTTATCTATTTGAGTGCCACGTCTATCACAAGCTGGAACACAAAGTAAAGAACCTCCTGCGTTACATTGAGGTTCAGTACTGGCTCCTATCTCAGCCACCATTGCTACTGCACTATTATTTCCTGTGGGCTTATTGTGTGATCTGGGACTATTCCTGAACCTATCACGACATATAATTATCTCCGGTTCAAGCGGTATAGGCCTATTAGCAGCTTGTGCACTTAATTTTAACAGATCTCCGTATGTTTTTTCCGTCCCTCTCTTCTGGGCACAGTCACCAGGTGGGTGGCTACCAATACTCAACAATCCTATAGAGTTTTGCAATAGGCCCAGCTTATCTTCCAAGGGCATTAAAGCCTCACTAATATGATCCACTAGATCGGATAACATACCTTCCTTGGCAGAATCCAGGGATCTCTTTACGATAGACTCGAGATCCCCGTAGTAGTTGGCTAGGGCAGGGTAATTTTGATCATGAGGCTCTGTCTGGGTGCATACACTTTTCACAAGGACTCTAGGAGAATCCAAACTAGGTTTTGTTTTCCCTCCTTGGGCCAAACCCCCAGCAGTCCTGGCCCTAGATTTCCTAGGAGCTAGAACTTTCTTTTTTACACACTTGACATCTACTTTTTTCCCCAGTGTATGGTTTTGGTTTCTTGATCTAGTTCCCATTGTCAAGTCAGTTGCATCATTAGTCCCTATAGAACTAGATAAATTAGAGCGATTGAGTACCAATCCATCCTCCTTGCTTGTTTCTATGGATACCAATGGTGATATATGCAGTGTGCCTGAAAGCCTAGGTGAACACCTTTCTGTGTGTATTGGTTCAAGAGACAATATCCTTTCGCCAATTTGAATCTCATGATTTAATAGAGATTCTGCCCTAATAATAAAAGCATCTAAGGTGGCAGCAGGCCCCTTACGTTTGCTCATAATACTTCCCTTTATCACAAATATAAACCCAAAAAATATTTTAAAAAAATAAGAATAAAATACAATAGGATAATACAGAAAGTCCAACCACTCTAACAATTAGAGCTTACCAAGCAGCTAGAGGGCTACCCAAGTCCAGATATCAGAGGGGTGGCCCAGTCCAGTCTCTGTCAGGCTATGACGGGCACGGACGGGCCCGCCCTTGGCCCGGGCTTCGCCCAGGCGCGCACGCGCGCGTCTCGCACTGCTGGAGGCTCAGCGTACTTTTAAGCGCCTCCTGGCGCTTGACGATGATGGTGCTCAGCAGCTTGCCAAGGGAGCGCCAGGAATGCTGGGAGTTGTGGTCCTTGACCGTCCGCGTCGCCACCAGCGGAACGGTCTCCCCAGAAAGTACTCCGGTGTGCTTTTAGGGCCTCAATTCACAATGCCAGGCAAGAGCATTTTGCCAAAATGTAATTATCACCAAGAAAAAGGAACCCGTGCTGCGGGAGGCTCAGCGTACTTTTAAGCGCCTCCTGGCGCTTGACGATGATGGTGCTCAGCTGCTTGCCAAAGGAGCACCGGGAATGCTGGGAGTTGTGGTCCTTAACCGTCCGCGTCGCCACCAGCGGAATGGTCTCCCCCAGAAAGTACTCCGGTGTGCTTTTAGGGCCTCAATTCACGATGCCAGGTAAGAGCGTTTTGCCAAAATGTAATTATCAACAAGAAAAAGGAACCCGCGCTGCCGGAGGCTCAGCGTACTTTTATGCGCCTCCTGGTGCATGACGATGATGGTGCTCAGCTGCTTTCCAGGGGAGCGCCGGGAATGCTGGGAGTTGTGGTCCTTGACCGTCTGTGTCCCCACCAGCGGAACGATCTCCCCAGAAAGTACTCCGGTGTGCTTTTAGGGCCTCAATTCACGATGCCAGGTAAGAGCGTTTTGCCAAAAGGTAATTATCACCAAGAAAAAGGAACCGTGGAGATTAAATTGCAAAAGCCCCTGAGCAAACAACCACATCGTCTGAGGTCAAGACACTCCTTTCCTTCAACGTGATTTTTCGCTCTGGGGAATCACTTTCAGGTGTTGGCACAGGAAGGTATTTGTATGGTACATGTGACATTTCTTTGCTAGGCAAACATTAGCAAAAGCAGGTTCTAAGGTTATGAAAACACTTCCTTTGCCTAATCTCAAAGTGAGAAATATTTTGGAAGCCAAGTTACCCAAAAAGCTGTGCTGTCACCTTGTATCGAGTTCTTGAAAAATTACCACTGGACATCTCGCAGCACAATTTACCCCCCTTCACCTGACTTAAGTGGGTGGTATTAACCTGTTTTCTTCCCAAAAGAATTTTGACACGATGTATCCGTATTTTAGCAACCAGCATTCTCAGAAGAAGAGAGGGAGTCGCTAAAAACTGAATATCGCTGACATTCTGTACACACACACAACATACACACACTGGGTGTGATCTTGTGCAAACCACGGTGAAACATCTTGCTACGTTTAAATTAGTCACACTTCTTAATGTTCGACAACTTGACTATGGGACGCTTGACTCAAACATACCGCTGAACGTATGCTGCTCGGGAGGTCCTGTTTGCTGAAATCCGATTTAAGTTACATCTTTACATCGAATAAGAAGCATTGCTAAACAGTGCCTAGTAGATATAGCTGGCTCACACAGGTCCTGCACAATCATGCACTTACCTCTGCGTCACTATGCCGCTGCCCTGAGAGAATTAACCTGGGACCACAGAAACAAGCATTGGCCACGCAGCCGTGAAAGTGAAACTAATATTGCGGCTGTTAAAATGAAGCCGTGAAAGTGAAGCTAGTATCACAGCTGTGAAAATGAAGCTGACGAAGAGTGAGAGGGGAAGAAGGGAGGGGGCAGGGTGCGAGCGGCATAGGAAAGCCATAAAGGAAAGACAGATGGCGCATGATAGGAAACGGAAGCGGCAAAAGTGAAAGTAATCACTCACGCTCCAGATGGCGCCTCAGAATGAAAGAAAAAGGTCCTAAGACTTAGAACAACGAATTTTACAAATTCATTCCATTGTATTAAATTAAATCAATTCAAAGAAGCAAAGCTATTCGATGCAAAAGAATTTAATTCAAAATTTGCATATATATCCTTTTCAATGGATTAGAACTTATGTGACAATAAACACATTTTCGAACATATTTGTGCCCACATTCACAACAGGGAGGGGTGAAGTGAAGGGAGTGTCGGGAAAAGGATAAACGTGATCTGAGTCATTCGGTGACAAATCTCATTCTTATTCAAAACAATACATATAGGTGGTCCCTTGAGATAAAGGCCACATCACAAGGCTCGTAGAGAGTCCGAATTCAGTCAAGTAGAAAGAACCTAACTCCCTTGAAGCGGTCAGTGTCTATATTGGGGCAGGAGTTGGTCGGTGATGTGTAGTCGTCTACGTTTTGATCCGAAAGGACAGTAGGAGTCTTTTCCTTACAATTGGGTCTTCATCAGGACAAAGAAGTTGTGGGCGGGCAACCTCCTAGGGAATAATTTAAAAAAAATTTAATTAGAAACCGACACATCCAGTTATATTTTCAATGGATGGTGGAAAAAATGACAATTAAAACCGTGTCGTCTATCAGTGTCTGAATTGCACACTGTTACGTCTAACACTACGTACACAACTAGTTCTCACCTAACGCCGAAGGCGAGGGAAGTAGGAACTACTTCAAGATGGATTATCTGATCCTAAATACAATCTTTTTTTCTTGAGACGTAGATAGTAAGTTTGTTTGTGCAGCGTACTTGATAGTGTCTAAAGAAAAAGGAAATTCAGACTTAGTGAAACCAGTTCAATCGTATTTGGTCCTAGACCACAAAGAGACCTCAAAAACACTGAGAGCATTTACGCACACGTTAAAGAATAACACATTGTAATTTTACCTATTGGCCTCTAAAAAGTCAGCTTTAAGAGGATTTATGATAAATTTTCTTTCTCAGTAAGTTAGGCAACCTACAAAATAAAGGGAAGTTGGTTATCATTTTCTAGGCGTGATTGGTATTCTGCCACAATATATTTAGTATGTCCGTACCTCAAAGCGTGCTTCAAAAAACCTTCCGGATTAATCTGGTAGTACTATTGGGTTCAGCATCGAGTTACTATTTCCTGTGAGCTCTATTTCAAAATCCTAATCGCGTGAAGGGTAGGTGAAACCTTAATCGTAAAATGACAAGTAAAATCATACAATGATTGTCTTAGTATGCGTGATCACTCAAAGAAAGAGGGTATAATATTGCTATTATGATCATACTTTGAAATTACCGCTTTCCCTTAGCGTGGCTTCTATCAGGTCGGAGAAGTAGGGAATAAAGCCTAAAAATGTAAGAGAAAGTCATTTACAATTAATATTTAACAGATGTTCGCGATCTCAGAGGAATCCCAAAGTCTTTAATTTATACCTTCACCAGATGATGACTGTCAACGGAGAAAGACTGGATCCTATAGGTTGTTCACAGCTATCTGTTGGACAATAAAGCAGACACCCACGTTATAAAACGGTGTCTCCTGTTTTTAACGCGATTTTTAAATGAACACGGGGCTCGCAGTAAATACCTTAAGACGTCTTGAATTGGTCCGAAAGATCGTCGGGTATTCCTCAAATATATGCTTGTTCACAGCTTTCTGTTGGACAATAAAGTAGACAACCACGTTTAAAAACGGTGTCTCGTGTTTATAGCGCGATTTTTTTAAATGAACGCGGGGCTCGCAGTAAATACCTTAGGACGGCTTGAAATAGTCGAAAAGATCGTCGGGTATTCCTCAAATATATGATTGCTCTGAACACCAAGCCGTAGCTACACTGACATCAACTTGCCGGTAACTCTCACTCAGAGCTGACGCCGAGGTAGCACCACTTCCTAGTTACTTGAGGGGGGGCGGGACTACTGTTGTGGAGCTAGAAAAGAGACTATCCTTGGTTAGGGAATAGTAGTTCAAAAGACACTTGGGTTATTAGGACTACAAATCACTCAAAACTCATCGTGCCTCTTTCAAAACATGGCCCCATATTCATATATATAGGTCAAGCGAAATCCTTCATTTATGGTCCTGCCTGATGGTCATTTACTTTCATACCATTTTCACATGTGCTGAGCGCACATAACGCGCAGGTTAGTGTAGACTCATCACTATAGTCAAAATCGCGGTTAAATTCTACACACATTCATATATACAAAAAAGCGATTCGAGTGCACTTGACTCGCAGGTTAGTGTAGACTCATCACTTCAGTGAACAATGCGAATAAATTCTACAAGATTTCTATATACAAAATGAAGAAAGTGGTTTCCCAGCAATTCGCTACGTATAATCACGTTATTGCACATCTATTCAGATGTTCAGTGTGGAATTGAAGCAAGCACAAACCACACAGAGCGGTACAAATTCAATGAATCACGTGATTACTGTAGTGGACATTAAATAAAACGGAATGGATTATTCACCATCATATCACATTATACTGTATTGTTCCCTATGGGAAATTACTAGTTGGAAGACAGGGAGAGTGCACTTATCTCATAGGATAGTGAAGACTCTACCGGTTTGTCATGTTAATACTGAAGCAGAGTTATACATTAAGGCTCACAGTTATCCGACTCGGGGAGAGTTCAACGTATTTACCTAGAGGTTCACTAATTGTGCAAAGCTATTTTCGGATTCATTAAGACCTTCAGCCACAGAGTTAAAAATGTGCTTCCACTTTAGCTCTCTAATATTGAGAATGTTGGACAAATCTCCGCCCCTTGGGCCAAGTGTGATGTGTTCCAAAATTACCCATTTCAGTGATTCAGGTGAATGACTATGTTTCGTGCAATGTTCAACTAGAGGTGCACCAGGTACCTTGCATCTGATTCTACTGCAATGTGAAAGGAAACGTGCCTTTACGCACTGTTGAGTCTGACCTACATATATGAGATCGCATGGACAAATTATTCCATAGATCACATTTTTAGTGTTACAGTTCGTGTGGTGTTTGTGAGTATGGCGATGGTTCTTAAAAACAAAGTCTTTCGATTGAATCGTTGAAGGGCAAGCCTTACATTTCCCACATCTATAGTGTCCCACTATCTGCGGGAGTTTCCAGCATGAGGCTATAGTAGGTTCAGGTGGGCACTCTAAAAACGATGAGACTACATAGTCTTTAACATTCCTGGCCTTTTTGAATGCATGCATCGGTACGTTTGCTATTCCAAGATCCTTAGCAACCATGCTCCAGTGTTTGTTGATGACCTTCTTAATGGAATTACTCTTCGTGGAAAAAGTGGTCACACAAATCATGCGTTCCTCTGATTGGTTATTACGTGTTGCAGGTTCCAGAAGTGTTTCGCGGTGACAAAACCAGGCTCTTTTCCTGGATCGTTTGGTGAGCCGTTTTGGATAGCCTCTCTCTATTAGGCGTTTCATCAGAATCTCCGATTGCAGCATATAATCTTCTTTTTTACTGCAGTTCCTTCGGACACGAAGGAACTGCCCGTAGGGCAAGTTATCTCGAAGGCTCCTAGGGTGGTAGCTAGAATACTGTAACAGGGAATTCCTTTCTGCAGGTTTTCTAAACAGAGTAGTATGTAGTGTGCCATTTTCTGCCACTACCGTGATGTCTAGAAAGTCAATCTTTTCATTGCTGGCTTGTATGGTGAACTGGATGTCAGGAGACCGTGAATTAAGCCATGTATGAAAAAGTGTAAGTTCATTGTTGTTGCCTTTCCAAAGTAACAGCACATCATCTATGTACCGAACCCAAAGTTGTATATGGTGTTGAAAGGGATTACGGTCACAGATGACAAATGTCTTTTCATAGAAGGCCATGAATAGGATGGCTAGGTCTGGGGCAAAGGCTGCCCCCATTGCCACGCCCTTTGTTTGCAGATAAAATACATTTTGGAAAATGAAAAAGTTTCTCATCATTGCTATTTTCAGTAGGAGAATTATGAATGAGGTGGGCACTTGTACTGGGGCTTCACGACTGTCTAGGGCTTCAGTGACCACCATCAGGGCTTCGTCCTGCGGGATGCTCGTATACAGTGACACTATGTCACAGGTTACAAGTAGCTCTTCGTCCGGATTGAACGCTTGAAAATGAAGCTGACGAAGAGTGAGAGGGGAAGAAGGGAGGGGGTAGGGTGCGAGCGGCATAGGAAAGCCATAAAGGAAAGACAGATGGCGCATGATAGGAAACGGAAGCGGCAAAAGTGAAA
Source organism: Lissotriton helveticus (assembly GCF_964261635.1). NCBI lineage: Eukaryota > Metazoa > Chordata > Amphibia > Caudata > Salamandridae > Lissotriton > Lissotriton helveticus. Next base: position 376,724,493 of record NC_136065.1, read on the forward strand.
GTAATCACTCACGCTCCAGATGGCGCCTCAGGCGCTGAAAGCTGGTGGCTGCATGCGTGCACGCGCTCGTGACCGCAAGCGCTATGCCAGCAGAAGCCTGGAGTAGCACTTTTTTTAAAAGCACACTACTAAATGTCTCGGTGCAGCGCATGTGCTGGCTCAGCAAGATCTAAAAAGGTGAGAGAGCCTTTTGGCCTCACTCCAGTGACCGAGAGTAAAAAGGTCTTGTTCACTACTGTTGATCGCTACACCATATGCTGCCCCACCGAGCCCGTACTGCTTAACTCTTGGTGAAGGCAGTAGCCTTCCACCACTATGAGGGTAGTGCTTTGGGCACCCTCTTACTCCAACAAGACTGCAATCCCTGAGACAGGCCTATTTCATGTTGAACACAAATAATTCATGTTTGCCTTTGAAAGAAAAAAAAATCTGTATTAGGTGTTCAGACAACAATGCAGTTGGGCACTCAGGGCAGGGGGTACACATCTTTTACCATGCAGAGAACTTTTCTGTCCCAGAACTCATTTACGTGAAAAACGGTAGGTTGAAAGCAACCTTATACCACAAGGCAACATCAACATTAACTGATAGCATTTTTGTTCATAGAAAAATTGTATTCACTTTTCTTAACAGGGTAATACAAACATTGACTCTGTCCAGCTTGCACATAGAGAAATAACAATCCAGTACATTATCAAAAGTCCATTGCCATCTGACCCCACAAACCTGAACAAACTGTGAGGTACCTAGTCACTACATTAACCGCTCAAGCCATGATAGTCCCACCATTTCCTTCATAACTTGTTATAATTCTGGGTAGAGCCTCTACCCTGGTACATCACTTCCTCTAATTTGCTACACCACTCCATGACTCTCAAGCTTCCACAGCGGGATTTTGGAGGATGTCCAGGGGTGGACTTAGGATCATTTTGCTATGAGTGTGCCAAGACCAATCAGAGCACGATTCCCCCCTCCCTCCCAACATCCTCCAAGATTCCCAACATTGCAATGTGTGGGTTCAATTCGATGGGGGCCCCTACCACTGCAGAAAGGACTCCAAGAATGATATCCTGGTAGATGTGACTCTCCGGGCATTTCCAAACAATAAATTAGAAGTCACCCATCTGATCTTGACATCTGGGGCAGGTGGGGGAATCACGAAGACTAGCCTTCCATAAGCGATGGGTAAATAGGATTAGTGGAAGTATCGCCATTGTATGAGACAGAGTCTGGAGGAGTTTTCCAAGATCCGAGGGGACATGCGTCTCTCAAGTCGGCCTCGTAGAGCTCTGTGACACAGCCCTCCCCTTCATCATCTAGTGTTGTTGGGGAGTGGCTGATTAGAGGCTTGTAGATTTGAGATGTCCCACACACTCCCAGGTGTCCCATCAGTATCCTGCAATGCAGCGGACTATACTCAGGGATATTTCCTAATTCTGCTTGGTAGTGGGAAAGGGCATGACGGAGCTGGAGGTATTGAAAGAACTGGGAGGTTGGCATCTGGAACTCTGATTTAAGATCTTGGAATGATTTCACATGATCCTTCTAGACAGCTATTCTTGAGATGCCTATAGAGTCCCATCCTTAGACGCCCTTCAGGGACTATACTTGGGCCAACCACCTTCTCTTCCATAACAGGGTTTCTAATGTAAATTTGTGTTTCCACCTTGTCCAACAAAATGCTTCTTTCCATACTCGGAAAGCCACTTGGGTTACCTCGGGGAGTTAGGAGGGGACAGGGTTTCCATACATAAAGGCCAGTACCTGACCTAGGCCCAGCAGTGCCTGCTCGTCCCTGTAGGCTGGCTCATCCCAGCCACTGTGCAGTCAGTCATTAATGGGAAGAAGTTGTGACTCCCAGTAATACAGACAAATATCCACCATTGGCAGCCCCTGTCGTACAAGAACATTTCCCCCAAGCCACCGGGGGGGGGGGGGGGGAATGTGGTTGAGGAAGGAGGTGTCCGTAAGCCCATATAAATGTGTGTCTCATGGTCTGCATTGAATGAAATCATGTATTCAGGAAAGTGGTCATTTTGTAAGATACAAAGCAGTCTTGTGAGGATCATCATTTTAAACAGTGCGATGCGACCCATGATATTAAGGGGGGGGGAGGTCATTCCAGTTAATCAGGTCCTTCCATGCCCGTCGTGTGACCAATCGGAGGTTTAAGCTCCACGCGAGGTCAGGTTCCCAAGAGATATGCACCCCAAGATAGGGGACGCTAACACGCTGAATTGGAATCTGGGACTGTCAGGTTTCATGTTGCCGGTCACCTTAACCCGTTCACCGCAGCGGCAATCTCACTGCGGTGCGGGCGTTCGGCGGAGTGGGCGGGGCTGCGTCGGTCAATGGTCGTGCGCAGCACCCAGCAAGTAGTGCTTGCGTCGGCCGTTGCCCGACGCGAGCATGGAAGGGGTTATTGGGACCAGCAGGGACTTCCCCCCAATTAACCCGTAGTCACAAGGTCTCCCTGAACATTCCCATCATCTGAAGGAGCCTGGGCCCTGTTGCAGCCGGACAGGACATAACACATTGTTGGCATAGAGGGCTACACAGTCCTCCATTGCAAAGCCCCAGTCAAAGCCCCACACCTTTGTATCACAGCTGAATCAGGCTGCTAAGGGCTCAATGGCCAGCGTGAACAGTAATGGGGAAAGGAGACAGCCCTGCCTGGTATAGAGAATTTCCAGGAGAGAACACCGTTAACCCTTACCCGAACCAGTGGACCGGCATATAAGAAATTCACATTGGCGCAAAATCGTGCCCCAAGACCCAGTTTACTAGGGTTTCCTCGACATAGGTCCAGTCGACCATATCAAAGGTCTTTTCTAAATCAATTAATAGGGGGGCAGCTGGACCTCCCACAGTTTTTATGCAAGATAGGGCCGCTTGGACTCTACGGATACAATGCCTAGTCCCACAACGGGGGATAAATCCACAATGGTTCGGGTGAATTAGGTGGGGAATTACCGTGAGTAAGCAATTGGCCAGTAGCTTGGCATACAGCTTAACTTCCGTGTTTATTAAGGAGGTGGATTGAAATGAAGCACAGGCCACTGGTGGGCGGCTCTCTTTGGGCAAGATTACAGTTGTGGCGTGATCGATATTAGTGGGGAAGCGGCCCTTGGCAATAGCCTCAGAGTACAAGTGGATCAGAGGCGGGATAATGGTGGAACACAGCTTACGATATAGTTCGACTGGAAAGTCATCGGGTCTGGTGTTTTGCAGGGTTCAAGCTCCACAGGGCTTTTCCGATCTCCTCTTGTGAGAAATCTTGATCGAGGGCAGCCCTCGGTGGTTCCGTCAAGTGGGGTAACGGGGTGTCTGACATCAGGGGGAATGTCGACTCGTGTTCAGGTCGGGCCCCTAGGGCATAGAGGGTCTCTCAATACCGGGTATATGCAGGTGCGATCCCCAGAGAGTGCTCAGTCCATCCCTATGAGCCATCCTGCAGCCGAAGTATGACCCTGGATTCAGATTGGCGAGCCAGTGCGGCAACTTTCTGGACTCCCCACTCATATATCCGCCACATGGATGCCATTCAACTTTGACGGGCAGTGTCTGGACAAAGCTGGCGATGGGAGGCACTAGCCAGTTCTAGTCGTCGTTCCAGGGCGGACAGGGCATTCATTCCTCTGCGCTCTCTGCCATGTATTGAGACCTTCAATTTCGTCACACAACTGAGTTTATCTCGGTGGATACCCCTAATATAGGCGCTAGCCGCAACCGACAGAAAGTCGTTACTCGTCTCCCACAGGACCCCTTTGAAGGCCACCGATTCCTCATTCAGCTCGAGGAAGGCCTCAAGTTACACTTGCAGGTGAGCCACAACTTTCTCATCTTGAAGAAACCATGCGTTGAGTCCCCAGGTTGGAAGTGCATCTGTGGGGGTTCTGTCAAAACGAAGGACTGGAGCGTGAGCTGACAGTCCCCAGGGTAAAATTTGCGCCCCTGAACTGCGTATGGTGTCATCCGCGGGAAGGAAAAGATAATCAACGCAGGACCTAGACCCATGGGCTGCGGAAACGCGAGTGTATTCCGTGGCATATGGATGCCAAACGTGCCACACATCACTCAGGCTGAGACCCTCTGCCCAGTCTTCCAACCCTCTGCTGCTCCTGGGGGGTGCCATCTTGTGGGCCCCACCAGTTCCTGTGCCCCATGATGTAATTGAAATTCTCTTCCACTATCATTACATCCTGGGGGAGCATCAACCAACGCACTGTCTAATGTGCCTTAAAGTATAATATAACATCCTAAGAGTTCATTTTGGGCCACTTTTGTTGGCCATCCTCACACCTTTATAGGGAGGTTTTGCACAAAAACGTGAAAATTAGTAATTCAGTTTACAGATGTTAATGTGAGGCACAATGAAACAGTTTCAGTGGTCAAGACAGGCTAACATTTAACAGAAAGCTGGTTGGGGGAGGAGGAGACAGCAGAGCCCTTTCCAAGCTGATTTATTAGCAGAAGTTGCTGAAAATTGTGCATTTTTAAGTACACCAGATCAATTCTATTTGTCAAGTCTGAATGCGTTTAACATGACTCATTTAGGCTCTAGGTTCAATTTAGACAGATAGGTTTGTTTGTATTACCCTAGTTTCAGATTCCTCAAATTCAGTACAGCCCTTACTGGCTTTTGATGGGACAACAGAAACGTGGAAAAGAAAAACCAAACTATTTGCAATCTGATGGCTCCTAGACACCAGAAAGTTCATCTTGCTGAGCTGGAGAGGAGCCACCAGTACCGCACAGCACCCACGTCTGTACAACTTGTAGGTCTGCCTCGGCTCTCAAATAAACCCACCTTCAAAGTTACTACAAGCCATTCCAGGGAGGCAGTGTAGGTTGGTTACCTTTGCTTTCTTTTTGCTTTGCTCTGCCATATGCTTTGTGACTGTCTGGAGGAAGAAAGATCCCTGCCCCTTGCCAATACCCTGTAGATCTGCAGCAAATAGGAGGCTGCTGTATGGCCAGAGAAGGACCAACAGGTGGAAACGATGGAAAGTGGACAGGACTCTTCACAAGCAACATTTGTGCTCTGTTACCAGTTTGTGTTGCTCTCTCTGAGTTTGAGGTCGCAAGGATGGCATCATGGGATGCAAAGGGGAAGTCAGGAGGCAAAGGTGCGACCCCTGTTGACATCTAAATGACATCCATGCCAGAAGAGTGAATCAGGAGAGTCCTACACTGAGCTGTTTAAAGGTACAGTCAGTACTTTCAATGGAAACATTGAAGTGCTAGTACTCACTCTCAGTGGTGCCTGTTTGCGCCTGAGAAGTGCCTGTACTCTCCCATCAAATGTATTGCAGCAGTGCTGAGAAGGGTACATACTCTCTCTTGCAAATTAAAGAAGTGCAGGTAGTCAGAAGCAGACAGTGCCCACCCAGTGAAAGCACTGGGTACAGTGTGCAACTAAGACACAGCAGGCACTACAATAACTGTAGGGTAGCTACAAAAGTAGCCTGGAGACAACCTTATTTTGTCATCACTGGTATCTACAGTCTTGGGGGAGTTAGGGGATTGTAAGCCCCTCAAGACCCCTGGGGGAGTTTAATATATGTGGAGTAATCTTGCAACACCGTTGCCTTATCTGTAAGAATCCGAAAGCAGCTTTGAGATATTAATGGCTGGCTCCCACCCCAATGAACCATAGTTTATAATTGCCTACATTTTCATCCTCCAATTAACTTATAGTGTTTAGTTGTGTACTTTCTTCTGTACTGTTATGAAAGTACGTTGCCAAGTAAAAGGACTGGCTAGACAGTGATGTATTGATTGGGGTTGTATGTGTTTCTGAATTTTTCTCGTCTAATGTTTTTTGACAATCATTTCATTTTTAATGGTTTTCTCCAGTTTGACGAAACCAATCTGGAGAAGAAAATTTTTGAGGTAATATTTGTATCCTCATTTTTTTTTATTGTAAGAGGGGGTTACAAAATTCCTACATCCCCCTTTTAAAGATCGTCCTCATCATAATCCCATCACCGCCTCTTTCCTTTCTTTAATACCCATATGCCTTGTAACCTCCTGCTTTATTTTTTTTTACTTTCACTACTTCCTGTATCCCATTTACATTTCTATCATCCTATATACCCTCCCCATTACTTTCACCTTTTAACATCTTTCTCTTCTTATACCTCCTCTTCCCTTTCTTTAATACCCATGCATATCCATCACTCAAATTACTTTCATAATTTACTATACTAATTCACCACTAATCGTTTGTGGGTTCCGGAGTAGCGTGCTACTTGCCGGAAAAGCACTTCGAAGCCTCGTTAGTGTAGTAAGCACTATATAAATGCAATTACAATACAATCCAACTTCTACCCGCCCACTTGACAACTTTTTAAATTTTTTTACTTTTACTACTTCCCCTGTCCCATCCTCTCATCTTTGTCCTGTCACTGCCTGCAGGAGCAGCGAGAGGACCCTATAAGAAGTGCCCTCTCATGACCTCTCCAAAGGATAGCTGACATGCACGGCCGCTAATCTCAGGAAGTGGCAAGCTATGCTTTCCATGAGGGACTTGTACGATAGTCCTACTCCTGATTACTCTGGCGTCCGTCGATATGATTTTCAACATCTACATGAAGTCCTTACTGGCAATGAGCAATGAATTTCAGCTCACATGCTATAACTATGCAGATGACTCACAAATAATCCTTATACTGGAAATCTCCAAAGACATTAGAAACTCAAAAATCTTCAGTTGCCTCACAGCTGTTGATCAGTGGATGACATGGTGCCATCTAAAATTGAATGATTCCAAAACTGAAATACTCACATGTGAGGAATGGAAACATTATGACCGACTCTATGCCGGGCATGACGATCTGGGACCACTTCCTAGAATATCTAAGGAAGTAAGACACCTTGGAATTGCCATGAACTCTAAGTTATCAATGAATGTCGAAGTGGACAAACTAGCAAGATCAAGCTTCATCGAAATGAAAACTCTTGGACACATCAAGGTCCAGGCTACTATCTATCTTGTACTGTTTAAAATTGATTACATCAATGGCCTTTACCACGGATCATCTTTATCAAGTGTGAAATGACGGGGCGTGGCTTGGAGCTCGATGGAGGAAGACGTGCCCGGGTAGAGCTCCTACTTGAGCTCCCCTCTCCTGGGCCGCTTCTCCGGCACAATTATCCTAATCCGACCGCAGACGGCTGACGGACCCGCACTGGACCCCCGCCCAACCACCCACTGGCTGGCCACGGTGCGGATCGGACATTGAGGCCCGCACCGACACACGCACTAGGGGGCAGTGGCCGGCAACATCGCGACGCCCCTGGGGTCCTCGATCACGCGAGGCCGGGGCTTGGGCGCTGCGGCTGGGCCTAGCTTCGCGGCCTGTGCGCTGCCTGACCGGACCTTGCGAGGCCTAAGTGTGGAGGTTGCGCGACCGGCTGCGCTTCCGACCAGACCCTGCCGCACCATTAGACCTTCCCTGCCTGCGACCCTGCCGGCGACTGTGGCGAGGAACCGGGGGGGACTGGGGACCTGAGCGGAGCCGCTGACTCGAGAGCTGGGAGGCGCGGCGCCGTGCACGCCAAGAATCAGTACGACTGCACCGGCAGCCCCCTGGAGGCGACACCTCGCTACACCAAGGCGCTACCTGAATACTGCCGGTGAGTGGCTGTGGGGAGGTGCAGCCTGAACACAGGCGGCGCCCCCCCCCCCCACGCCTACACTCTTGTCTGGAAACGGCCGCCTGGGACGCTGAGCCGGGAGACGCGGCCCACTCGCCTCCTTGCTGGACACTGCACGGCCTGGGGGCTGGGACTGGGTGCTACCCCCCCCTCCCTCATCACTGACCCGCGCCTGCAGCGGCGTCTCCCTCGTGGGGAGCAGTGCGAGTGTTGGACCCTGACTGTGGCGGCCAAGAGACAACACCAGTGACGACGAGCGTGCTCCTGTATTGGAGGGTCACCCGGACCGCACCATAACAGGGGGCTGGTACCATGCACCCCTCACTTTCTGCCACCCGAACCAACGCGAGGACGCAACGTGCCACGTGGGGCGGTGAACCAAGACGCGGGAGGGGTCGTGCTTACTGAGGAGAGCTCTGATTGCCATTCGCCATATCTAGATGACGTTGCGGGACATCGGCACCCTTGCTGCCCACACGCCAGCGACGACGCTGCACCGCGAAACACCCAGGGAGGAGAAGCCTTGCTAACTGAACAGTGGAAATCCCCAGAGGTGACCTGAAGAACCCCTCCACTCCCCCCTGGAGACGGGCGCCCCTCTGCGAGGGTCCTGAGAACGACATGACCGCCACGCGCTGCTACACTGGCCCCGCACTGCCCGGACCTTTACTTTATAAACGTTGCAAGAGGAGCTGCTGGAACCAACTTCCGTACACGCTCTTACACTTGCACTCGTGTCTAGGAGATGCCGCTCGTCACCGGCTTTCCCTGGTTGTGCGCCCTAGTGTGAACTTCTGTTGTTGGATCTGCTGCCTGGGCCCTCTCACGGTCCTTCCAGAACAGTCTCACCAACTACCCTACTCGCCTGACCATCTACGGGTGCCTGCTACTGCTTGTGACGACTTCACAGCCGCAATACTACACAAGCTGAGTAGCGCCATTGCAACACCACTGTTTCAGTCGGGATTGCATAGGAGATTGCTGACCTCCAGGCAAACTGCGTATCCGCCGCTTGCGGCAAGGCTTGGGATTGTCCTATTGGAGTGCAACCCGAGCATGGTTACCGCACCTAGCCCATGTCTGGAGGAGTGAAGATACGGACCGGAACTGGAGGTACGATACCGAAGGGGAAACCTTCCAAGGTGGCGTCCAAGATGGATGCAGAGCTGGTGACGTCCAAGCTGGACCATGTACTAGCCGTTATGGAGCGGCTGGAAGAGTCAATGCAACAGACCCGCACCTCTCCTGAGACAAAAATAGACAGTGTGGCGATCGACTTGACTCATCTCAAAGCCGATCACAAGAAACTTCAAGATCGCACTGCAACCTTGGAGGGGGCAGTGACGGCGCTGGAACCAAAGGTGAACCAAGCAGATAAACACATCAGAGACCTGCTCAACAGAGTGGAATTTCTGGAGGAGCGCGCAGAGGACGCGGAAGGATGGGCACGACGAAACAACATCCGGCTCGTGGGCATCCCAGAGAAATGGGAAGGGATGGACCCTACCAGGCGTGTAGAAGACTGGCTGCGCGACCTGCTGCCTGAGGACACACTCTCGCCCCACTTTGTGGTGGAACGGGCTCACCGAGTGCCCTCGAGGCCCCTCCCCCCTGGCGCTAACCCTAGACCTCTCATCTTTCGTGTCCTAAACTACAGGGACCGCGATACGATCCTGCGGGAAGCCAGGAAGCTTGGAGACATACAAATAGACAACGCCACAGTGATGTTTTTCCCAGACTACACTGTGCAGGTACAAAGACAACGCCTTTCCTTCCTGGCAGTGAAGAGACGGCTGCGACAAGCGGACTTTAAATACTCCCTGCTCTTCCCCGCAAGAGGGTGGTGGCGCAGGACAAAACGCACTTTTTCACGAGCCCTGAGGAGGTAGAGGCCTGGCTTGATGGAGGAGTAACTGAGGCGCCTAGAAAGGCACATGGAACCACCACGACCTTGCGCGCACGCGGGCCGAGACGGCGCCCCAGGCGCAGGGCATCTACACCTACTCGCACCCCGGAAGGACCACACCGCTCTCCGCCCAAGGATTTGATCCTACAGAAACAACAAGATGCGCTTCGCAAGGTTACAGAGATCAGCAATTCTCCAGCCCCATCCTCCGTCCCGAATACCAGCCCGACCACGCTCCAGAGCGACGATGAAGCGATCTATGGCCTGCTGGATTCTCAGCACTCTGTGGATCTCCCTGACGTCACACCACAGACAGTGGACCTTCTCGGCTGAGAGGGCCACGAAGGACCTTCTCCCTCATAATGCAGGATTGGCGGGACCACGCAAATGTCACCTTGACTTGCCCTGAGGTGAGCAGACTGCAGAATTCCCTAATACGGGGATCCCCCCGTCCCCGAAGAGCCGAGACCTATCAGGACGCAGTGAGTAACATTTTATCATACACACACAAACCTATCTGCCACCTTGCTGGGTACGACACCTTGGCTGTGACCATGCACCTACCAGAAACCTGTGTGCTGAACGCTTCGAAGGCAGGGACCCTATGGGAGCCTTTCACCCCACTCTTTGACATTGGAGGGCCCCACTTGAAACACACAGGGCGGGTGGACTTGTGGGTCTGCCGGACAGATGCGGCAACTCCTTGCTGGCCCGGTAGAGGTAATTTCAAAAGGGGGTGGTGATGGACAGAGTATCTGAGTTTCCTTCCCAGTACAAGAATTGGCTTGGTAGTTTGGTTTGCCCTGTTCCCATCATGCACTGGGACAGGAACAGACTAATTTGCATATAGCCAAGTTCTGAGCTGGGATGGTGCAGTGAGCTAAAAAACGGTGATGGATCAAGCCCTGATCTTTGGACTGGGTAAGAGTGGTCTGCTTAATTCAGGCACTCTGTTCATCACCACCCCCTTTTCTGAATCATTTTGTCCACCATAAGCGTGGAAGGGTATACTCAGATGTGAGTCCCTTGCTCATTGCACCATCAGGATTCAAGCAAGCCGGGCCGACGACGCCTGAAATGGCAGAAACTGGTCCCCGGAAGCTTGTTTCCTTCCCAGTACAAGAATTGGCTTGGTAGTTTGGTTTGCCCTGTTCCCATCATGCACTGGGACAGGAACAGACTAATTTGCATATAGCCAAGTTCTGAGCTGGGATGGTGCAGTGAGCTAAAAAACGGTGATGGATCAAGCCCTGATCTTTGGACTGGGTAAGAGTGGTCTGCTTAATTCAGGCACTCTGTTCATCACCACCCCCTTTTCTGAATCATTTTGTCCACCATAAGCGTGGAAGGGTATACTCAGATGTGAGTCCCTTGCTCATTGCACCATCAGGATTCAAGCAAGCCGGGCCGACGACGCCTGATATGGCAGAAACCGGTCCCCGGAAGCTTGTTTCCTTCCCAGTACAAGAATTGGCATGGTAGTTTGGTTTGCCCTGTTCCCATCATGCACTGGGACAGGAACAGACTAATTTGCATATAGCCAAGTTCTGAGCTGGGATGGTGCAGTGAGCTAAAAAACGGTGATGGATCAAGCCCTGATCTTTGGACTGGGTAAGAGTGGTCTGCTTAATTCAGGCACTCTGTTCATCACCACCCCCTTTTCTGAATCATTTTGTCCACCATAAGCGTGGAAGGGTATACTCAGATGTGAGTCCCTTGCTCATTGCACCATCAGGATTCAAGCAAGCCGGGCCGACGACGCCTGAAATGGCAGAAACCGGTCCCCGGAAGCTTGTTTCCTTCCCAGTACAAGAATTGGCTTGGTAGTTTGGTTTGCCCTGTTCCCATCATGCACTGGGACAGGAACAGACTAATTTGCATATAGCCAAGTTCTGAGCTGGGATGGTGCAGTGAGCTAAAAAACGGTGATGGATCAAGCCCTGATCTTTGGACTGGGTAAGAGTGGTCTGCTTAATTCAGGCACTCTGTTCATCACCACCCCCTTTTCTGAATCATTTTGTCCACCATAAGCGTGGAAGGGTATACTCAGATGTGAGTCCCTTGCTCATTGCACCATCAGGATTCAAGCAAGCCGGGCCGACGACGCCTGAAATGGCAGAAACCGGTCCCCGGAAGCTTGTTTCCTTCCCAGTACAAGAATTGGCTTGGTAGTTTGGTTTGCCCTGTTCCCATCATGCACTGGGACAGGAACAGACTAATTTGCATATAGCCAAGTTCTGAGCTGGGATGGTGCAGTGAGCTAAAAAACGGTGATGGATCAAGCCCTGATCTTTGGACTGGGTAAGAGTGGTCTGCTTAATTCAGGCACTCTGTTCATCACCACCCCCTTTTCTGAATCATTTTGTCCACCATAAGCGTGGAAGGGCAAGCCGGGCCGACGACGCCTGAAATGGCAGAAACCGGTCCCCGGAAGCTTGTTTCCTTCCCAGTACAAGAATTGGCTTGGTAGTTTGGTTTGCCCTGTTCCCATCATGCACTGGGACAGGAACAGACTAATTTGCATATAGCCAAGTTCTGAGCTGGGATGGTGCAGTGAGCTAAAAAACGGTGATGGATCAAGCCCTGATCTTTGGACTGGGTAAGAGTGGTCTGCTTAATTCAGGCACTCTGTTCATCACCACCCCCTTTTCTGAATCATTTTGTCCACCATAAGCGTGGAAGGGTATACTCAGATGTGAGTCCCTTGCTCATTGCACCATCAGGATTCAAGCAAGCCGGGCCGACGACGCCTGAAATGGCAGAAACCGGTCCCCGGAAGCTTGTTTCCTTCCCAGTACAAGAATTGGCTTGGTAGTTTGGTTTGCCCTGTTCCCATCATGCACTGGGACAGGAACAGACTAATTTGCATATAGCCAAGTTCTGAGCTGGGATGGTGCAGTGAGCTAAAAAACGGTGATGGATCAAGCCCTGATCTTTGGACTGGGTAAGAGTGGTCTGCTTAATTCAGGCACTCTGTTCATCACCACCCCCTTTTCTGAATCATTTTGGCCCGGGAGAGGTGGCACTTCTCTCATCAACAATACTGCTACACGAACTCTTGTTGCATAAGCCACTTCTTTCCCCCTAGAACTGTATAGTTTACTTTAGCTCCTCTGAGTGTTTGGACGGCGACATGTTGTGCAGCCGACCTTTTGGCATTATTTACTATGTTGCCTTTTTTTGGCTTTGCAAATTCCCTCCCTTTCCTATCCTTTTGCATCATGGGGGGTTATTGTATATTGTGCTAACGGCTGGAAATGGCCTAGAATCGGGGGTGAGCTTGGAGAGCTGGCGGGGTTTGAGGAGCGGGCCCTGGAGGTCATGTGTGGGACGTTTATGAGCAGTGACTATGGCTGAAATCCGGATATGCACCTGGAATGTCAGGGGCATGCACACACCGACTAGGCGATACCAGATCTACTCTTATTTAAAGCGCCATAGGGTAAATGTAGTGCTGCTCCAAGAAACCCATCTGAACAGAGTGGAGGTGCGGGCGCTGCATCGCAGATGGCGCGGGCAACTTTATGCTACAGATTACTCCTCCTATGCACGCGGCGCCCTGATATGGATTAGACCTGGGACCCCCTGGGCTGTCACTGACACACATGTAGACCCCAAAGGCAGATTTGTGGTGGTGCAGGGTAGACTAGATGGGCAACAGTTGGTATTGGTTTCCCTTTATTCCCCAAACACTGACCAAGGTGGTTTCCTAGCGCGCCTCTCTGCGACGATGGCGACCTGGCACGCGGTACCGTGGATACTGTGGGGTGATTATAATTGCGTATTAGACACAACACTAGACCGCTCCTCCCCGCCCCCAACTGGCGCGCCAACATATGGCACCATGAAAGCACTACTTGGGTGGGCCACACAGTGGGATCTTCACGACGCTTGGCGTTCGCACAACCCTACAACACGAGTATACTCCTACTACTCGGGTGCACATAACCTACACGTGCGTCTAGACAGATTTATGGTGTCCGCCGAGCTTCTACCAATTGTCACGGACACGCGATACATGGGTCGCACACACTCGGACCTCAACCCACACTTCCTGGCCATAGCCTGGGAACGCCCGCACCCGCCCGTCCCCACCTGGCGACTACTCGCGCAAACTGCCCAATACTTCGAGGCGAACTCTGGCACGGCATCCTCTCCCCAGGTTGAGTGGGATGCCTTTAAAGTTGTGATCCGGGGCCATTGTTTGGGAACACAGGGTCACATGAGGCGTCAGCTAGAGGGCGACTTGGCGCGACTGGAGACTGACCTGCTCGACCAGGAGCAGGAAGCGGTTGATGGCGCTGCTGACCCGTTAACGGAAGCGCACGCGGAACATGTGCGCCTCCTGGAAAGGCTGCGAAGCCTCAACTACACTGCACACTCGGCGCGAACACACCACTTGAGCGATAGGCCCAGCAAATTATTAGCCTGGTTGATTTCGCAGGAAGACCGAGCGGCTCCGGTGGCGGCGTTGCATGTTGACGGGAAGGGACTAATATACTCCCAACGCCACATTCATGAGGCGTTTTCGTCCCATTATGACGCCCTTTATCGCTCCCGACTTTGCGATCCCCGCCCTGACATAATAGAATATCTCTCCCCCCTCCAGATGCCGCAACTCACCGCAGCGCAGCAGGATGATTTGGGGGAGTTGCTCACGCCAGAGGAGCTCCGTGAAGCCATATTCAACTTATCCAATGGTAAATCCCCTGGCCCTGATGGGTTACCAGCCGAATTTTATAAGGCTGGTTTGGACATTCTTATTCCGGAGCTTCCGAAAATATACACCACAGCGGCGGAAGACTCTTCCCTCCCACCCACACTAAATGAAGCCACTCTGATCTCCATCCCTAAGCCTGGCAGAGACGCCACATTGGTGGGCTCTTATTGCCCCTTAGCTCTCCTGAATACGGATTATAAAATACTGGCCTCCACTCTGGCTAGGAGACTGGCCCCCCTGGTTCCCCATCTGGTTTATCACGACCAGAACGGCTTTGCACCGGCAGGTCACACCTCTTACAATATCCGTCACCTATTCCGGGTACAAGAATATGCTGTCCGACACTGGCCGCGAGCGGGATGCCTGGTGCTGGACCTCGAAAAGGCGTTCGACTCTGTAGAGTGGCCGTATCTGAAGGCGGTAATGGAGAAATATAAACTGGGTGAGGGCTATTAGACTATGGTCAATTTGCTATACAATAGACCTATGGTCCGAGTACGCATCGGTCAATTACTGTCTGACGCTATCCGCGTGCGGAGGGGCACCAGACAGGGCTGCCCCCTGTCACCCCTGCTGTTTTCCCTGGCCATGGAGCCCCTGGCCACAATCCTCAGGGCCCAAGGACAAGAATGGGGAATCCCAATGGCGGATGGACTCCTTGTGATCTCGCTGTACGCAGATGACCTTCTCTTATATGTCAAAGATCTAACCGATGTCCCGGAGTCTCTCACGGACATTTTCCGAACTTTCGAAGACATGTCGGGACTGCGGGTCAATTGGTCGAAGTCGGGAGCCTACTCCTTCAACCCGGACACACCCGAAAGTGACATCAGTATCGGCGGGGAGAGATTGCAGTGGTACCCCACCACGTTCCGTTATTTGGGCATCTATATTTACCGGGCTCCGGAGGACGTCCTGGAGGGGAACCTGCTGCGGGCGATCGCCTCTATCCGTGCCCAAATTGGCTTCTGGAAGACCCTGCCCCTAAACGTACCCAGTCGGGTGGCACTGACCAAAATGATACTCCTGCCGAGGCTATTATATTATTTTGCTAACATTCCGACATACGTACCTAATAGGGTGTTCCGGGAGCTGGAGATACTACTTCGTGGCCTTATCTGGAATGTGGGCCGACCCCGGGTGGCGCTGACTAAACTGTACATGACCACTGAATCGGGAGGCCTGGCAGTTCCCAATATGGAGCTATACTACCTAGCGGCACAGATGCAATGGGTATGAGGATGGCTCTGCGGCAAGAACCTGGGGGACACTGCCTCGGAAACCACTATCTGGACCCAGATGCAAATAAACACATTATTTCACCCTATGACCCGTACCCCTTGTCCTTCGCAGCTCCACCTAGCAGTGGCACGCAGATGTTTTCTGCATTGCCTGCGGATCACCCGCGCCACGACGCTGTATGCCCCAATACTTCCACTTCTAGGTGCTCCCGGAGCGGCGGTAACGCTGTCGGAGGTCCTCTTGGCTAGCTGGACACGCGCTGGGGTGGAAACACTGGGCGACCTCTATAAGGATGGCGTGCTGCTTTCTTTTGCGGAACTTGCCGCTAGCACGGACCTCCCTGCCGGGCAGTTTCTATTACACGCCTCCCTTCTTCACACACTAACCACCTCATGGGGCGATGTATCGGAGGAACTGCCGATGCACCATTTTATGCAGTATTTGCATGTCATGGGCAACGGCTCTCATGTCATACATTGGCTAGCGCAAGCCCTACTTCTACCCACACAGCCTTCCACACAGGCACTCAGAGAAAAATGGGTGATTGACAGAGGGAGGGACTGGACTGATAAAGAGTGGGCGATGATACTACTTGGGCCGACTAATATCCCACGCAACCCCTGCTTCAAACTTATCCAATTTTACATTTTGCACTGAGCCTATCTTACGCCCGACAAAATAAACAGATACTTTTCAGCCACTGACACTGCCTGCCAACGATGTTCTTTGATAGGGGCGGATCTCCTACACATGCTCTGGCACTGCCCTGTCATACAAACATACTGGGATGAGGTCACGACGCTACTTACGAAATGCTCTGATGACCACATACCGAGAACATGGGAAGCTTGCATTTTAGGGCTTTACAAGCGAACGAAGCTCAACAGACATGGGCCTAATTACTGCTAAACGCTTACTTACCAAGCACTGGAAGGCCACTACCCCTCCCCCCCCCCATATCCGACATTGGCACGCATCCTTCTCTAATTGGGCACGGGCAGAGGGTACAGTGCTACTCCGAGAGGAAACAGCTGGGCTTAGGAAATTCCCCATTGCACAGATCTGGGATGATCACCTTAAGTCGTTTCAGCAGGCCTGTCAGGAACAGGGAATAACTTGAGCTGACGGGATCCTGATTTACACTCACATTTACCCGTTCACAGCACACGCCCTGCTGCAGACGACGGACCGGAGTGTCTGACACATCACATGACGCCTCCCTCGCGACGGACCCGGGCCTAGTTCTTCTTCTGAGAAAGATCCCCTCTGATAGCGGACCTTAGGAGACATTACATGTGCGCTTTCGCTTAGACCCCCCCCCCCACGCCCCAGTAACCGTCCCGCCACACTTCGTCCCGGAGCTGAACACCCCTCACTGAAATTGCAACTAACCCCCCTATTGCGCCCATGGAAACGAGGGCTCTTTCCTCGTCCCTCCCCAGTTCCTTCCTTACGGTGTTGGGTTCAGCCCCTGTTTGATAATTGGTCATGTTCTCTGACCAAACCCTCTATTGTTACTAATGGGGACACCTTATACGCCGTGACAATGTCGCAGACTGCCATGTATCTGCAAACACATTACAACCTCGTTGCCAAGACAGGCCACAACATACCATGCACATGGGATGCGGACCACATCCGGGATACATACCCTCTGACGACAGGCGAGTGAACCTACACGCTGACTCCCGCCACTGAACTCCATACATCGGTCACAGGCGCTGGAGGGTTCCACTTACACTGGGCCAACTGACGTCTGGGAACCTACTATGGTGGCCGTGACCTGGCGTCGTCGATCACATGCGCTTAACACTTTGCATTAGTGAGCTATACCACCGATACACCTGACCATGTCATGATGGCATCGCAAGTACAGGATCCCCGATACCTCTATTCCAAGTCTGCACACTACCTGGTAATTGCTGCCGCTTTTTGATTGCATTGTAGACATGGGCTACAGCTCATGTGGTGCAGATGCCAGGCATGCAACGATGTGTTTCAATGAAAAAAACAAAAATCAAAACCTACAGGCCTGATTGTTATTGAGCAGTGTATTGAAGGATATTTCAATGTTTTTGCTGAATTACGCCGCCGGACCCCAGGGTTGCCGGCTGATTGGCTGTGTTAATTTACAAGTTTTTCTTTTGTATGCTTTCTTTTGATATCAACCCCTGAGGGTCGCAGGCTATGCGCCATGTACACATATGTCTCCTTTCTTCCTTCTTTTGGTACAATAAAGGTTTCTTTTAAAAATAAAAAAAAATAAAAAAATCAAGTGTGAAATGACTACAATGGATTCAGAACTTTGCTACCAGGCTACTCCTACATGTAAAGCCGCAAGCTCACAACTCCCCTGCCTTGGAGGCACTACATTGGTTACCGGTTGCTAGAAGATCCACCTTCAAGCTGCTTTGTATCACCCACAAAGCAATACATGGAACAGGACCGCTTTTCATCAGGTATAAAATCACCAAATACATTCAACAAAGGAACCTGTGTTCATGATTGGCACCTCGCCTCAAAACCCCATCATACAAGAAAAAGACCATAGGTGGTAAATTTTCTCTGTTCAAGCAGCCAAACTATAGAATTCATTACCCCAACAAAACATTCACAGTTAAGTACCTTCTCTTCAGAAGACTACTCAAGAGTTGGCTCTTTCCTACATAACCATCGTACTCAAACACTAATGGTTCAACATATCACTGTGTATGTAAACATTTATAATTTGATTATATTTATGTATCTAGATATGTGTATTTCTTTGTACAAATATGAATAACTATGATTTTTACAGATATTCTTTAGGTCCCCTTAACAAATGTATATTTGACTTATGGTTAAATATATATATTATTCTATGCTTAACATGTTTGTAGGTCACCACATAGTTTTTATATAAGTTATTTGATTGGATGCTTATGGGTCTCTTTTATTTATCTATCACAATATGTAAATATTATCATAACTAATGTGCTTCACTATTGAAATATTGAGGTAAAGCTGAAGTTAAAAATAAATTAAGTTATAAAAAATACACAAATAAATTAGCTTCAAGTACAGCAACATTTGAATGTATGTGTTTATAAAATACAACTAAATCTCAATATAGTATCTTCTTTATACATGTGTATCTCTTCTATGTAGCCATGTATCTATATAGTTATTACTTTACTCCTACTATAGAAGAAAGAAAAATAAAACTTTCACTCTCTCCAATTCACTACTCTGTCTCACTCTATACCTCTCTCAAAATATTCTCTGCCTCCACTCTCGGACTCATCCTAAACCTCATTCTACTACTATGATCTCCCAAACAACCCTTTCTAAATTCTTCCTTCCTGTATTCTTCCTTTGACTCATCCCAAACGTTATTTTACTACAATTATCTCCCTAATCCCTTTCCAGAGACGCTTTCCTCCTCCTTCTTTCCTTTTTACTCATTCCAAACCTCATCTTACTACTATGATCTTCCAAATAACACTTTCTAGACTCTTCTCTACTCTATCCTTCCATTATCCAATTCAATCCAACTAACAGACACATGCCCACCACTCAAATGAATTAGTAATTCCCTATACTAATCCACCACTAATCGTTTCAGGTTCCAGACTAGCATGCTACGCACTGAAAAGCGAAGGAGTAGTAAGTGCTACCTAAATATAAATACAGTTACCATTATAATTCCTGAGTACCTGACTCCGCAATCCAATGGGTTACAAGTATGTAGTCATTTTTCCATTGCCATGCTTCAACTGAAAGGAGGCTTAGCTGGTAAAGAGTTCCTGCATCCCCCATGAAGCCCAGATCTCCAGTTTCCCTGCAACCCAGGAAGCTGGTACACAGAGGACCACCCCCACCCCACCCCCCTCCAGCGCCATTGGCCTGTACAATGCGATGGTAAAGACAATAATCTGTTGTATGACGGAACCATGCATGCGATTATATCACATGCCTTAACAACGCAGTCTTTACTACGACTGCGTCTTTACCAGGCAAGCTTTTACAATGAATTTTGTTCTAAAGACATGTGTGGTAAAGACTACAGCCCAGCCACCCGTCCTGAGCCCTGAAACTCTCCCCTAACCCTGCAAACGACCCCCCCAGCTCTAAAAACTACTATGACCCCCTCGCCCTGAACCTTAAAAACTACCCAGCCCCCCGCCCTGAGCCCTTAAACCACTCCCTCAGGCTTAAAAACTGCCACGTCCCCCTCTGCCCTGAGCCCTAAAACCTTGCTCTTAGGTCTAGCCCTAAAAAACACCCCATCCCTAAAACCCCCCAACCTCCCACCCTAAGCCCTAAAACAGGCCCCAGCCCTAAAAACTACCCCGACCCCCCTGCCCTGAGCCTAAAACCCGTCCCCCTGCCCTACTTACCAAGCTGCGTTCCAATCCTTCCATTCTACCTGCCCATCTGCTCTGAATCTAGAACACGGACTGCCTTTACCACACATATGCGTGGTTAAGGCATACGTGGTAACGCTTGCGCGGTAGCGGAACGCGTGGTTCCATCCACATTGTAAATGCCGTTTCCCACGATAATCCAGTCCTTCATGTGTGGTGCAGGCAACAAAGCACGGGTAGGGAATCCATACAGGCCACAAACCTATCTTAATCTTGGACAATATGTATTATTTTTTATTTATTTATAAAGTTTTATATGAGACTAAGACACAAGAAACCTTCGAACCCAACTTGATTCATTAACATTTTCCCTTCTTTTTTCTTTTTGAAGGTTGCAGCACCTACAGATCTTACGATATTACAAAAAACTCCGTTCAAGCAGCCAGCCACCACGCCGCCAGACTGTCTCCTAAACACAGCAGTTGCCTATGACGTAAACAGGCTTGTGTTGGTTGAAAACATAAAATGGCATCACTCCATGTACTGTTGTGGGTAAAAACAAGAAAGATACACTGACACGGCGTTGGCTTCTGTTTCTTACTCAAATCTCATTGTAGGGGTCAAGCGTCATAACATTTTCCATAGTGATGCCCGCAACTAGTCAGGCACCTTTTGCATTACTTCAGGTGACTTCACAAGAGTCCTCTTGTGCCTGGAGTTGTTAGTGTGGAGGACACGTGTACATTAAATTGATTTTATGGAAATGTTACTTGGACTAGAATGCATACCATAGATTATAATGCATGTTTGTTTCTTACCCCTGATGTTTAACTTGTAGTTTTAAAAATTGGTAGGAATAAACAAAAGAGGTTTTTTTCTCAATGGGTTCTGATGGAATGAGAAGTTTAACGCACCCCATTTTTTAAGAATTGGGCATTGGGTGGCTTCTGCGGAAACGTTCCCCTGGCAGCCGCCATCTTTATTAACCATTGCTGTTGTCTGATGTTTTAAGCGGAAGAGAGGCACATGGGAGCTGAGCTTACCTGGAGGACAAATGAAAATACATAAACTGTGTCTTAGCGCCAGGATGCCCGTAGGGTTACAGAGCGCTTTACAAATATAAATACAATGCAATACAATACAATAAACATAACTTCGCAAATCATCATGAACATTTTCTCCACTTGTAAAGTGCCCAAGAATGCTAAGGAGGGAGGAAAATAGCGGTTCCCAAGTGTAACGTTTCCGCTGTTAAAGTTGGAAAAAATGACACAAGTTACATTGGAAAAAATAAAAGGATTGGATGCTTCGGGGATTTTGTATATTGAGTCTATAAATGTGCTTGCTTGAACTTCCTCTTCAATGTCATAGACAACCGGAGTGATCTGCTTTGATAGCTCAGAAATCCTTGATGAAAACATTCCGGGGCTTATTTACAAGCCCCTTGCGCCACTTTTGCGTCATTTTTAACATGGGAAACGTGATGCAAAAGAGTGGCGCAAGGGGCTTGTAAATCTGCCACTCCCCTTTTAGGTCTCGGCTAGACAGCGCATGTGGGCTTACAGGCTGCCCATCCCCTACCACTGGTAATCTTCAGCAAAGATCTCATTTTCTTTTATCCCGTTTGCTATTTTTTTTCTTTGTTTTCAAGTACTCCACAAGAGTACTTGTGTTTTCTGGCTATTTCCGTGTACTCATACACACATACCACTAAAATACATGCGCATGTACATAAACTAATGCATCGCTTAAAAAGTTGTTGAAACACAAACAGCACTTGTTTATTTTTTTCAACAATATGATGGTATTGGAGCACTCGCTCTCTCCACCATCTTGCCATAACGCGAACACGTGCCGATGGTATTGGAGTGCTTTTAATGCTCTCCAATTACATTCCACATAGACAGATTCATTTTTGTCACTGATTTTGCTTCAGTTAAGGTACTTTTTTTTAACCATTTCATTGTTGCTTCCTCCCGCCCTCTGCTGTCGCTGCTTGCCCATCTCACCCATCCCCTCCTGCTTCCCTGCTTGACCCGTCCCCCCACTACCTCCCTTGTAGCTGCTGCTTTTATTTATTTTTTATACGATCCGATACTATTGGAGCGCTCGCTACTTACTCTGTCTTGCCATAGTCTCCCTTGTACACATACCACTAAAATGCATGCAGGTGTACATAAACAAATGCATTTCTAAAAAAATTGTTAAAACTGGAACAGTGTTTTCATTTTTTTGCATAATCCAATGGTATTGGAGGGCTTGTTCCTTCCTCCATGTTGCCATAGTGCTAAAACCAGCCAATGGTATTGAAGCACTTTAAGTGCTCACCAGTTACATCCATAATATAATAACACATTCATTGTTATATGCAGGGCGAAGCATAAGTGATTTGTCCAGAATCACAATCTGTTCAGCTGCCCCTGAGATGCAAACCTGGTTCCCCATTTCCCCTGTTGGCCTCTCTTGCCATTATGCCCATCCCCTCTTCACTTCAAAGCTCCTCAACTGTTTCTCACTATCACTTTCACCTTTGTTCAGCAAGACCTTGTCAACTTTGAACAAGCATTGGAAAATCCAATAGATCTGGACAATGCCGGTGCTATTTGCCTTGTCAATGTGAATGTCTTTTAGCCATGTTGTCGAGCAGCACATCTGCTTTTCAGCATGGCTGAAAGTCACTGAAAAAAGTGCTATGATGCTGCAGGTGCAGACCACGTCATAGCGCATTTTTGTGTTATGAGTGGCAGGACAATTCGGGCGCTGACGGATCACTATCGGGAGCTTTACAGGTCGCGAGGCGCTGGCCGCCCAAACCTGTTGACGGAGTTTCTTGAGTCGGTCGATCTGTCTACTGCCACGGAAAGCCACAATAGGGAGCTCGGTGCTCCATTAACATTGGAAGAGGTGGGGGATGCCATTCGAGCGCTAGCGTCTGGGAAGACGCCAGGACCAGATGGTCTGCCGGCCGAATATTACAAAGCGAACAGGGACATGCTAGCGCTTGAGCTCCTCCGGATGTATAGGGCATCGATAGACGCTGGCCGGCTCCCACCCTCTCTGAGAGAGGCGTTTTAGTGTCCCTACCCAAGCCCGACAGAGACCCCATGTCCTTGGGCCCCTACCGCCCGCTGGCAATGTTGAATGTCGATTATAAGATATTCGCCAAGCTCTTAGTGGAGCGGCTGGCGCCAGTGGTCCCGCATCTAGTGCACCCGGACCAGAACGGTTTTGTGCCAGCGAGATCCACATCTTTGAACCTCAGGAGGTTCTTCCGGATAGCAGCGGAGGCAACATCGGTCTGGCCCAGGGCGGGATGCCTGGTGCTTGACTTGGAAAAGGCCTTTGACTGCCTGGAGTGGGGATACCTGCGGGCAGTGTTGGAGGTGTATGGGATAGATGGCGGTTTCTTGCAGATGGTGGGACTCCTATATTAGTGGCCCTGTGGTCCGTGTCCGACTACGGCAGTATGTCTCGGAAGCCGTGGCGGTCGGTAGAGGCACCCGGCAGGGCTGTCCTCTGTCACCGCTGCTCTTTGCGCTGGCCATGGAGCCCTTGGTGGCGGCCCTAAGGCAGCATTTGGCAGATGGCATTATACTGGGTGACGGAGTTCACCAGGTATCATTATATGCAGATGACCTGCTGGTCTTCATCCGAGATGTGAGCCGCATGCCGGAGCAACTGGCCCCCTTGCTGAGCCGCTTCGGTGACCTCTCGGGGCTCCAAGTCAATGCCGGCAAGTCGTGTCTCTATGCGTTTGGAAATGGGGTGGCGGACCCAGAGTACAGCCTACATGGCACGAGAGTAGTTTGGAAGGCAGACACCTTCAAATATCTGGGGATCCAGATATACCGCCGGCAAGAGGATTTATTAGACGGGAATCTGGGCAGAGCGGTGACGGCGCTCAGGGCCCAGATCTGCTTCTGGTCTACACTCCCACTCTCGCCCACAGGCAGAGTGGCCCTCGCTAAAATGGTGATGCTTCCCCGTCTCCTCTACTATTTTGCGAACCCACCGCTCTTCCTACCCGCGTCCTTCTCCAATCTCAACAGGATTCTACGGGACTTTATTTGGGGTGCCTCTAGACACCGCCTAGCGCTCGGGAAGCTGTTCCTGCCCACAGACAGAGGCGGGCTAGCCGCCCCCCTGCTTTGAGCAGTATTACTTGGCGGCGCAGCTCCAATGGGTCGCCCGCTGGCTGGCGGACAGAGGACGGGAGGACACTGCCGCGGCTGAGCCAGCATACACGCTGGCGCGGCTCACTGCGCTATTCCACCCGCTGGCGATGCCGGCGCGCCCCGCTCCATTGCTGCTGGCAGTGGCATTCAAATGCTTTCGCAGGGCATTGTACCTCACGAGAAGGGTGCGCCCATACGCGCCTGCGGTGCCCCTAGAGGGCTCACCCGGGGGCGGGGGACACTCAGGCGTTCCATGCTAGAGCAATGGCATGAGGTGGATGTCCAAACACTGGGCGACTTGTACCAGGATGGAGCACTACTGCCCTATGAGACACTGGTCGCGGACGCGGGTCTCCCCCCAGGAGGTTTCCTCATGCATAGGTCCCTAACGGCGCATATGGCGGCTAAGTGGGGAGATGTGGCGGAAGAGCCAACACAGCACCTGACGGTGCAGAACTTGCACGTGATGGGCAGGGGCAGGCACTTGGTCCAGTGGTTTGCTGCTTCCCTACGGACGCACACGGAGCTGGACTTAACCTCACTACGGGTGAAGTGGGAGGGGGACATGGGGCGTGCACTGGCGGATAAGGAGTGGGAAAAGGTCCTTAAAGGTCCGGTATGAATCCCTAGGAATGCGAGGTTCCGCCAAATCCAGGTATATATAGTGCACAGAGCCTATCTCACCCCAGACCTCATCAACAAATATTTTCACAGAACGGATGCGGCCTGCCCCAGATGTGGAGCAGTGAACGCGGATCTCCTCCACACCTTATGGCACTGTCCAGGCCTCGGCGCCTATTGGAAAGACATTCACACACTACTTGCAAGAGGCACTGGTTGCGTCATTCCCTGTAATTGGCCTGAGTACCTCCTACATCACTTCAAGCGGCCGCCTAAGGACAAAGCGTCGTCTCGGTTCCTCGACCTGGGGATGGTGACGGCGGTGCGTCTCCTCACCAGGAGATGGAAGGAGAGGGACTCCCCCAATATTAGGGCGTGGGTTCTGTCGTTCTTGTCCTGGGCGCGTGCGGAGTGGACCGCCATCCTGAGGGAGGAAACTCTGGGACTCCGTAAGGAACCTATGGCGGAGAGGTGGAAGCACATGCTGATCGCCCTACAGGAGGCGGCAGAGGCTGCAACAGAGGGGGTGGAGGGGCATTGACCAGACATCACAGAGGGAAGGGGAAGGGGCGCAACGGCGATTGTACCGGAGACACACCCTGGCGCACTAAGTGACACGGTGGCGGGGCGCCATCAGATACAACACTGCGCGAGCTACATTAATGGGAGAGGGGGGGGGACCCTGACTGGAGGGGCCAAGAACTGGGGCAAAAGGCAATGTAATTTGGTGACAGTGTCGCAGTTTGTTGTTATTGTTCTTGTTTTATTGCACATGGGATGATTGCATATGCCTGTCTCTTCCCCTATAGGGAGGTGAAACGGGTCAACCTCCGCCTTCCGAGGGGAGGCACATCTGGGCGCTTATATCCTGTCCACGAACTCCCAGCATGAACTGACATAGCGCTCTTGATGGATCGAAATGCTGCTTCATTGCCACCCATGTAGACGGGGAAATGTACTTTGATTGTACAGATGTGCTTCATATGTTTTGCATCTATAAAACTAATAAAAACAGATTTAAAAAAAAATGAGTGGCAGGACAATGAATAAACTTAACATGGGGGGAGAACAGAGCGTTGTCAGCTCAACATCTTGTAATTCTCTGCTTTCAGCCATGCTGAGCAGCAGATGTGCTGCTAGACAACATGCCTATAAGACATTCACAAGGCCAATAGCTTGCCATTTCCACGACCTATTGGCATTGCCAGTGCTTGTTGGTAACTACCCATCAATAATTGTATGCTGTGTATGGCCTTACCATGAGTCCACCTCCCAAGCTGAACTCATGGACAAGCTATGGACTAAATATATAAAAGTACTTTCCATCCAGCTCCACCTCCCTCAGTAGCACCTCTAACTTTCCACACATTTATGCATTGTATTTTACTGTAGTATTTAAATAGCGTTCCATTCTCCTGTGTCTGGCACTGAAGCACATTTTTAGTCTGGGAGTCTGTGGTTGGCAATGTTGTATATGTTGTGGTCCTGTGGTGGAAGTGTTATGATAGTGAGAGTGAGTGATCAGGAACGTGCTCTTATAGTCTTGGGGATCAGCGCCTAGCAGTGGGATAGAGGAGGAGGTGTGACGTAAGCGTGCTTTT
Source organism: Lissotriton helveticus (assembly GCF_964261635.1). Lineage (NCBI taxonomy): Eukaryota > Metazoa > Chordata > Amphibia > Caudata > Salamandridae > Lissotriton > Lissotriton helveticus. Next base: position 376,750,766 of record NC_136065.1, read on the forward strand.
TTTTAACTATAGTTAGGCCTAAAACTATTAGGCAGTTATGTAACACCAGCCCAACCAGAGGGGCATTATAATGCTACCCTAGAAAACAAGCATCGGCAAAGCCAATAGGCCATAACTTTTGGCTTCGTCACTGCATACCTATTAGATTTTCCAATGCTGTTCAGAACCTTCAAAAATGTGGGAAAAGGGTTAGGCTGGAAAACACTGGTAAACCAAAACAACAGGCATTGGCAAAGCCAATAGTTATGGCTTTAAATGAATGTTGCATGGCATTGTGAAGAATTACATGGCAATAGCATGAGAATGAACATGTATTTGTGTGGAAGCAAAGAACTGTAGAATAGCATTGGCGTATATTAAAAGGTCACCTGAGTTGCACTGTCAAGTCAGACCTAAAATTCCTTGTATGTTAAGGACTGCCCTCCTCTCATCTGTGCTGCTGCCAGAGTAAGATAAACATCATAAATTATCTTGTTATCTAAGACCCTTTTACAGCATTACAATCTCATGTGTGTGCCCCAGAAATTCACATTCAGCCAGCTGTATAAACAACATGATCACAGCTGCATGGAGGTCAAGCTCTTTTTTGTGAAAGAACACAACTTCTGCCCAATCAAAACATGTATTCCTGGCCTAATCAAAACATGTAATCCTGGCTCCCAACATATAGACGTAGTCAAAGCTCTTCTCTAGTGATGCTCACATAATTGTCTAGCAACAGCTGCGCTGTCAAGCTAGACCATAAAAAGCACAATGATGTGTTCACATTCATGTTTCACCAGCCTAGAGCGGCCCAGTTTGGTGTCATGTACGTGGGCATATTACGTATCACAGCCACCATTTTCTTTTTCTTTCATTTACCATTGCAAAATTGAAGATGCCCATCTTGCAGCAGTACATTAAATAATGAATGGGAAAGTGTATTTTAAGATGAAATATGCATGCACACGCATTACCACCACTGCAGGCACCATTTTGGTTTTGTATTTACCAACTCAAAATGGCAGACACCACTTGTAGCGGTACATAAAAGACATTTTCAATTGTATTAAAGCACATTTCAATATGGGGAGCTGCTCAACAGCAAATCAGAGATACCAGGCCCTCCAAAAAATGTAAATGAATATATAAAACAGATACATAAAATAAATAAATATTAAAAGGTTCGCATGTGGTGCCTGAGAAACAGAGGAGCGGGTGGTGAAAGCTACAGGGAGTGGGCAGGGAAGAATGAAATAGAAATAAAAAAAATAAAGCCGTGGGTTAGAAGGTTTAAAGAAGGACGGGAAAAGCATCACACGAGGGAGAGAGCAACAGGGAAGATTAAGGGGGGGTTGGGATTATCAAGATGGAGAAGCTAATGAGAGCAGCACAAGAGGGACAGAGTAACGCAGGGTGGTTATTTGGGAGGGGAGAGAAGCCCCTAAGATAGAGGAGAGAGTGAAAACGCATGCACTCTCATGGAGTGGTTAAAGAAAAAGAAAAAAGTAGACCCTTAAAAGTGAGCACTGAAAGGATACAAGTGACCTAATCAAAAGACCAATAAAAGGGCAATGTTTCAAGGGAGGGATAAACACACAAAGAGGAAAACAAGTCATTGAATAAGAAGCAAGCAAAGGAGGGTGATAATAAAGCCAACCAATGATACACAATGGAGGGGCTCGAAGACCACTGTACGTTTTTGGCGTGATCCATGAAAGGCTTTCACCTACAGAAAGCTAAAAGCTATATGTCTGGTCTACATACCAATTCCCTCAATGTATGCAGTGGAAGCACATAAGTCATTCAGTCAAAAAAATGGTAAAACATCCATGCTCCAGCGGAGGGACAGACACAAGAAGACAAAGGAAAGACTTAAAATAAAGATGCAAGCAAATGAGACTGTCAAGAAAACCAACTAATAGTGAGTACCCAGCTGACCCACAGCTCGCTGTAAGGACTGGTATTGTCCACAATAGGTCTTCAACATGAGGTGGCTAAATGCTGTCTGTAGGCGAGGCATAAAAGGCGGGGCGAGGCAAGGCAATCACAAAAGGCTCTGTTATCCACATGACAACAAGCACAAGGCATAGAAGTTATTAGATGGGTGGAATGATGCCAAATTGGCCAGTTTAGGAGTTGATGATATGACCAGTAGCCAACCACCCTTTTTAAGGACGGAATACTGACTACTGCTTTACAAATACACCTCATGACGAGGAAAGAGGTGGAAGAAAAATCATACTTGGCAAACTGAGCATAAAGTACATAGGGCCTCATCTACAAGAAAATGACACAACGCGGCGCCACAAGCCATTTGGCTATGCTGTGCTGCGTCATTTTCAAAGCACAGGAATGCGTTGTATTAACAACAATACGATGCATCCCCGTGCTTTCTCCTGCGCTGGTGCACAATTGGCAGCAATGGCAGAACGAAACTTGAGGGGGCTCCACCTGCAGGGTACATGGCGCCACGCACTGCGGGGACCTTTGTTATGCCCCTGATTGGCCGCCATGCTCCAGTGCAGGCACCCTTGCGTCATTTTTCAAAAGTACCAGCACTGCGGGGATGATTGTTTTTTTCCCCCACTTTCTATGTGTGCTGCAGAATGCAGGAAAAAACGATGAGAAATAAAAGGGTGTTGCGTCGAAACAATCACAGGAACACCCATGGGATGCCCCTTTCACGCAGAGTAATGCATGAAAGGGGCCCATATTTACGAGGCCATGAAAAGTCACAAAGGGTGGCTTTACGTGGCCTTGTCAATATGGGGAAACCCATTGTGCCCCCGGTGCATCTAAAAAAGTGATGCACCAGCGGAATAATGGGCTTGTAACTTAGCCCCATAATCTTGAAAAGGTCCAGATTTGATCTACCACTGCTTGACCAAAAGAGTCCACAATTCGAGTAGGAGTTTGCATCCCAAACCCCAAGCATGCTCCCCAGGAGTCTCAAAGCAGATGAGCACTCGTTGGACGAGCCTCAGCTAGGCCGCTTCGGGGGGTATCTTAACACCAGGTGTGTGGGAAGGCAAGATAAGCTGGCAGATCCAAGAGCTGATGTCACAGTCGTCACTCATGCAACTTAAAAGTAGTAAATAAAGGTGTATTTCCTCAAAAGCAGAGCATGAAGCTTCAAGCCCCGATGGCCCTGCAAGGCCACACCGGAATAGGCGCCATGTAAGGTGTTCTTCGTGAGAGTACAGATACCCAGGAGGATGGATGAGTGGGTAACATGCTCGCCTTAAGGTATGCAATGATCTGCAGGTCATGAGTCCGAAGCTTCAAACCTGGCAAGGCCTCATCCCCTTGAGTGGTCGGCAAACTGAGCACCAATAAGTTATAGTAGCACCTGTTATTTATAGTGGCAGAAGTGCAATATTTTATTATAATTGCATTTATATAGCGCTTACTACCCCTGACAATGCGTCAAATCTCTTTTTTGGCAAGTAGCACGCTACTCCGGAACCCATAAATTATTAGTGGTGAATTAGTATAGTGAAATATGAAAGTAATTTGAGTGGTGGATATGAGGCACTCAGTATTAAAAGTTAATTATTAAAATCCATAAACACTTCCACATGAACATTTTCACATGAGAAATTGTAATAGGTTAAAAAGTAACTCTCTTCTCCTGCCTACCCCTTCAAACACACACAAAGTGGAAACACTGTCCAGAGTACATCTGTAATCCAATACCTTCTGTGAAACAGCGCATTATTTCACTTTTCGACAAGCAATCCTGGTGTTACAACTTCTAAACTGCGTTTTCATTGCCTGTAGAAGCAAGGTAAACATTAATCTGTATTTCCTTTTGACTGAATCCATTAATCTGAAACTGGTAAATGTTAGATTCCGGAAATCTATAAAATATGATTTTTTAACCACAAGAGCGTTAATCCAGCTCGGGCGGAGACAGGTAGGAAGGGCCCCCGAAAGCCCTGTGTCCCTGTGTCCCTAGCAAGCCGGTAAGGCTGGAGCTAAATCAGCCTGTTTTCTTGAGGGGAGCCCTCTTGAAAAAAAGCCTTGAAGACCGAAGCAGAAAGTAACACTCCTTTAGAGCTCCTGGCGAATCGCCAGGCGCCTGGCACCTGTGCTTGGTCTCTGCTTGTTTAGGGTTCGAGAAAACAAAAACACAGATTGGCACAAAGTAGCCAAAGCCCCTCTCCATCTGCCTATTACCAGTTCCGTCAGCCCAGCGTTTGTTTCCACATCAAGTTAACCTTGAGGTGTACGACGGGCTGCCGGCCCGGCCCGTCCCTCCTGGCGAGCCCCTCAGCTGCCATATAAAAGCCGCCATGGCGTCCCCACGGGCCTAGATTCGGGCGTCGCTGCTGTAGGCGCAAGCTCGAAGGAGGGAGGGGAAGACGCTCACCAGCCAGCGAGGCCACACGGCAACATGTGCATGAAGTATTCCTTGCAAGAATGTCCAGGTAGGAATGCGCGTGACAGGGTCACTGACCCGTAATAAAAGCTCCCATAACAGTTCGTGAGCTGCGCCAGAAACGATTTTAAGCGTGGTGGAGGGATTTATCGTATTGTAATTGTATTTATATAGCGCCTTCCAAACACATAAAGCGCTTTTCCATTGGAGTAAATAGCTATTCCCCAAATATAGTTTACATAGCATTTCACAAACCGTAAATACGAGTGCATAGCGCAGAATGGAACAGCGTGAATAGAGCTGTGTAGACAGCTCTTTGAGGTGGCTACAGTAGAGCTGACGATTATGCTCCAGCGAGCCGTCTGGCATTAGAGGAAGGACTTACTTGTGAAATAAGAAAAAGTTCTGATCTATACAAAAGCTGAAAATAAACCTCACCCCACAGGTTGGTGTGTCTGAAAGGCTAGTAGTGCTGGTGAAGCCCCTATGTGTCCGTGTCTGCCTGAAATGTGACTGACTCTACCCGGCCCTACTGCGAGGCGCTTCCCTGACCAGAGTTCTCATAGCGTCACCATGGCCTGGTTTCCACCTTTGAGGAACAGGAGTAAGTTTAAGAAGTTTTGCTTCACTGACATATTGGTAAATCCATCGACCTGCCTTCCAAAAGAGCATATAATGGAATTTAATAGGTTCTGGAAGAGATCTATAAGAACGCAGTCATAGCTTCAGAGCAAAGCCAGAGGAGGGGGTTTCCTAAATAAAATGCACGGTGTGCTTGGCATAGTAGCATGTGTACCGCACTAGGGGCCTCATTTATGGGTTTTTGCCGTAGGGCAGCGCAGCAGAAGCAGGCAAAAGAATGGGTCAGGAATACGCCGTATCTATTCGATACGGCGCATTCCTGTCCTTTTCCCCTGCGCCGGCACACAATGGACTACCATACGCCAACACAGGCACCTTTGCACCATGGTGCAAGGGGGCCTGCGTCGAGGGTATGATTTTTTTGGGCAGGAAGGGAAACCTTCCTGCACAAAAACAATCATAAGAGGCTTTTTCTTCTTCTGCAGCACACAGAAAAAGGAAAAACAAAGAGAAATGAAGCTATTTCTCCTCCTTGTCCCTCCCTTACGCCTCCACTGGGGAGGCATACGTTTTTGGCCACTGCCTCAGATTTACTATTTCTCGTAAATCTGAGGCAGTGTCAAAAAGCCATGGATGTTGCTGGGAACGCTCCCAGCAACACCCATGGAACGCCTGTTTTCCGCTGTTTTCTGCGTGAAAGGGGCACATATTTATAAGGTCATGAAAAGCCACATAATGTGGCTTTACGTGGCCTTATTAATATGCCAGTGGCACATTGCACCACCGGAAAGTAAAAAAAGTGATGTTCCGGTGGTGCAAAAGTGCCTAAGGCTGTGCGTATGTTTTATTTATACATGAGGGACTCTCACACAAACCCATAATTAGCGGTGGTGGTGGCTGGTGCAGCAATGTTTGTTGGTGCCCCTCCCCAATGACCACCTCCAACATAGATTCCCTCACCACCACCCTTTAACAGTGCCCCTCAAGTCTCCACAACCACTCTCTCTCTCATGCATTTCTTTTGTTTTAAAATGCCACTCATGCCAGTGTAAGGTATCAGTATATTCTAAGAGCAGGGGTCCCTACTTTCGATGTATAGGATAATGATACACAGAACTGCATTGAGACCTGTGTTGGAAACCAATGTGTTTATTAACCCGTTCCGTGCTCCCGTCGGCCGTTGGCCGACGGGAGCACTACCTCGCGGGTGCTGCGTCAGCCAACGGCCGACGGAGCCCCACCCGCTCAATAGAACGCCCGCACCGCGGCGGAAAATCCGCTAAGGTTAAGGCGTTAAACAAACAATCAAAGTAAACAAAGCAAAACATTAACAAAGTGCAGTGGGTAAAAGGGTTGGAAATCAACAGATTTCCAGACCTCAGGCATTTTCACACATAGTGACTTCAACAACAAGCTACTTATTAAAAAGAGAACAATTCTAAGAACATCTTTTGCGCCATAGAAATCCAAATGAAACAGATTGGAGCCAAGATGTGTTTGTCGACGACATTTAGATCTCAACTAGGATGTAGGGGTCATCATCAGGACACAGAAGTATATGCCGGAGAGGTTGCCTGAAGGTAATTGCCGGAGGGGGGGAACAACCTTTACAACGCAACTTTTACAACGCACTACCATTACAACAAAACTTTTACAACGCAACATCCATTACAACGCATGTTTTTACAACGCAACCATTACAACGCATGACACTACAACGCACACCACTACAACGCATGTCATTACAACACAGTCATTACAACGCATACCATTACAACACATAGCATTACAACACATAGTACCCCTACACTATCCAACACTTACCCTACTGTTGCACCCCCTGAAGTTAGAATAGTAATTTTTACCCCTACACTATCCAACACTTACCCTACTGTTGCACCCCCCGGAGTTAGAATAGCAATTATTACCCCTACACTATCCAATACTTACCTTACATGCAAAGTAATGTTATGCGTTGTAATGGTATGTGTTGTAAAGGTAGTATGCGATGTAATGGAATGCGTTGTAAAGGTAGTTTTTAAAAATTCGTTGTAAATGCATGCGTTGTAATGGAATGCGTTGTAATGGATGTTGCGTTGTAAAAAATGCGTTGTAAAGGTAGGCGTTGTAAAAGTATGCGTTGTAACGTCATACATCCTGCAGGAGGCAATATCCGTTTGCAATAGGGCTCATGCGGGGAGCAAGGTAGTGGGGCAGAGTACCGAAGTACCGTCGCCACATCCCCTTAAAACAGAGCATATCTGCTGGATGTAGTATAGATAGAAATGGGGCAGAGCACCGATGTACTGATCAACGCCCCCTTGTAGCAGAGCTCTGACGCTGGGGGGAGAAAAGAGCAGATAAAGCGCAGTGGCAGGATGAAGTGACGTCCTGGATACGGCAGAATACTGCAGGAGCCGAGGAACGCCACGGTAAGGTATCCGAGCACTTTAAATCACACAAACATTACACAGAGACAATTAATCATACGTGTATAAATGAGTGTAAAGGAAATGTTACATCAGACAGAGGAACGCAAGGTGTATGAGTCACAAATCCTCCATACTGGTAGGCAATGTAGTTAAAAGTGCTTTGTCTGGAGAAGCACAAACTCAGAATTTAAAAGGTAACACCATGGGTGGGGGATGGCTTTACTAATAATAATTGATTTCTACTCACGTAAACCCTTTTTGCAACATTAGGATAATGAAAGATGGGGGGATCAAAATGCTCTATCTATACCTTGCAGTTTGCATGCATCTCTTTGATGATAGTTAATAGCTCACTGTTCTATATTAGGATTTAAATTTATAAACTGCAAGTAACAAAAATGTCTCCCTGACAGAAGTAGTAACACACTGACCTATTTACATTATATGCAGTTTGTGATCTGCCTGGTACACGTGCTTTGCAGCTGGCATTTGAACCTTTATGATGGGTCAAAACGTCCATTACACAAAACTCTGATCTCTCCGCAGCAGGTCCATTAATCACCAGAGTTATCTTGACATTTCCATGGTTGCCTGAAAATTGCTGGAGGCAAGGAACGTGGTAGCAGGTGTTTTTAAATCCATTGTGTACTTGAAAATATTGTGCCCTTCTGAGTTAGTGCATCTAGTATAATGGGGTAACCCAGTGCCCCTCAGAACCTGGGTGTGAAGATAAGCAGTAATGTTGGTTTTGTCGGGTACAGAATTGCTGTCTTTCTTTTTTTTTTTAAATATTTTTATTGAGATGGATCGGAATATGACACAGAATTACAAATACCAACTGAATACCATCAGACATTTACACATATTGGCTTAAACCATATTGCATGTGATAAAATCAGACAATTAATATGTAGAAATCTCAGCGATCGACAGAAAAAAAAATGTTACAGTCAAAATAATGCAAGGGGATCGTTCTTCCATCAACTCCCGATCTATTCATCTTAGTTCTCTCCAATTCCTAAGAGGAGCCCAGATCATTTTACCATACTCTTTCCCCCTTTTGCCCTTAAAGCTATATAGGCATTCCTCTATATTATGGATCCCCAGCAGCCTGGTTAGCCACATCTGAAAAGAGGGCGCAATCGGGTCTTTCCAAGCCGCGGCAATTAAGATTCTAAAAACAGCTAAGGATAGAAAAATAAATGCTTCAGCTTCGTGTCCAATTGCTAAGTTTCCATCCCTACCAAGTAAAACCATAATTGGGGATAGAGATATTTGAAGCTCTAGCAGCCCCGATAAAATTTTTTCCATTTCTGTTAAAACAGGTGTGAGATTCTGACAAGAATAAAAGATATGCAGAAGATCCGCCGGGCCTTGATTACACCTCGGGCATTTATCGTTGTCTCTTAAACCCCATTGAAACAACTTTGCAGGGGTATAATACAAATTGAAGACCATCTTGTAATGCTGCGCTTTTAAATTAGTTGCTCTTAATACCTTTTTATTCAGTGCAAGCGCATAATCTATGTCTACATTTGGATCCCCTATTTTTTGAGCCCAAGCAGACTCTATCTGTACAATATCATTACCTAACGCCTTCAAGAGATGACTATACCCTACTTTAATCTTCTTGCCACCATTTATTACATATTTTAACAGAGGATTTATCTCCTGTAATACTAATCTCGGTCTGAGTGATTTAATCGTTTGCTTGACTTGACTATACAGGAGCCAGTGGGTGGCAGGAATACCAAATTTCTGTTGTAAAATATCGAACTCCAAAATATCATCCCCACACATGACATCCCCCAAATATCTGATACCCAGCGCCTTCCATGAGCTGCTATTTCTATTCTCTCCAAGATGAGAAAAAGGTTTTGAGCTCCATAGGTCAATCATACCATTGATCTTTGGAATTTTCAGAAATTTCAATATCGCCTTCCAAGTACCCCATGCACTTAGCATTACTTTGCTTTTACTCCTTTTAAAGTATAAGACATTAATTTCTCGTGTTAAAAGCCCCCGAGCCCTTTCTCCTACTAATACTTCATATATTGAGGGAATTCTATAAAAGCCAGGTGGAGTTTCTAAAACATCATTTTTCAACAGATGATTCATTTGCAGCAGTAAACAAGCCCAGTGGTACAGCCTCAAATTGGGTGCAGATAGCCCTCCTTCCTCCAATGGTGCAGAAAGTCGAGCTAATGATCTCCGGATTTTCCCATATTGCCACACAAATTTTACAAAAACTGCTTCCATTTTTTTTAGCAAACCTTCTTCTACTAGTAAAGGTATGGCACGGAATAAATACAACAATTTCGGAAACATTGACATTTTCAGTACATTCACCCTCCCAATCAAGGATAAATGTAAGACATCTATTCTTCTGAGTTCTCTATCTATTGAAGTGAGTAGAGGCAGGTAATTTTCCTCAATAATTTTCCCAACATTAGCATTGATTCTTACCCCAAGATAAACTGCAGAATCCACATATCTTGGATCTCTTTTATGGATGTTTTTTGTCCCAATTATTATTGTTTTTTCCGTATTAAGCCTATAGCCAGAACATAATCCAAACTCATGCGCAAGATGAGTAAGTTCAATCATTGCCGTTTGCGGATCCCTGGTGGTGATTGCCAAGTCATCCGCATATGCCAATAATTTAGTGCTATGACCATTGGTTATGACTGGGGATATGTTATCAGAAGCAAGGATTTTCCTGATAAAAGGGTCGATAAAGAGAGAAAAAAGTATCGGAGAACAGGGACATCCCTGTCGAGTTCCTCTCTTAATCACCACTTCTTCCGACTGCAGACCCATTGCGTTAATTCTGGCTACAGGATCTCTATACATAGCTTTAATTGCATTTCTACATTTTTCTCCAAAACCCCTTCTAGCTAACACCTCCCACATAAAATCCCAGACTACACGGTCAAAGGCCTTTTCGGCATCTAAAAGGATCATGGCCATATCTCCTCCTGTAGCAGCATTCGAGTCAAACAGCGAGATTGCTCGCGCGATGTGTTCTGTTGTGCCCCTACCTGGGACAAACCCATGCTGCCAAGGTGAGACAAGTTGACCAATTACCCTCCCTAGTCTTTTGGCCCATACTTTCGAATAGAGTTTTGCATCCGAATTTATCAATGATATTGGCCGATACGAGCCAGGGTTTTCCTCAGGTTTCCCCTTCTTATGAAATATTACGATATTGGTTTGTTTCCATGTGTCAGGGATCATTCCCGAACAGATTATTCCATTAAAAAGGTCTACCAACATAGGAAGGATTTCATCTTCAAGAGCCCATAAACTTCTAATGGTAGCCCATCTGGACCTACTGCTTTACCCGCTGCTAATTCATATAATGCAGTCTTGATCTCCTCTGATGTTATGTCTAAGTCCAGTCGCATCTTATCCTCCTCCCCCAGCGATGGGCTTAATGGCCCATACTCATGCGAAGTTGGTACCATCCCAGTCTCCTGATCATATAATTTTTGATAAAAATTCTGAAATACCTCCATTATAGCTTTAGGGTCTGTATGCTCCACACCATTATATTTAGGCTTTCCTGTTTTCAGTTTCTATTTTTGGTAAATTCTGGTGGTTTTTTTTCAGTGTTTTCAGGTGATTTCACTACCTTTATAAAACAGTGGTTATCAGTGGTTACACATTTTTGTGCCATTAAAAACTACAGAAACAGTGTTTTTCTGGTGTTTATGGAACGTTTTGTTTTTATTATTGCTTGTTTTCTGCACTGATAGCACATGGTATATAGACAGTGTAAGTATAGTGTATATGAGGTCCAAATAGATTTTTGCAAATTTAACTTATTGTAGTACACCATACAATACTTCTTCAGTGAGTCTTTGGTCATGTGCGCTCGCTCTTTCCTTTCCATGTAAACTTCTGTGAAAAGGCCCTGTCAACATTGGCACTTCAGATAGGCAATGCCAAAGCAGCCAGTACACAATTTGTTAACTCTGGCCACTGACATAGCTTCCCATGCCAATACTGGTTCACTTGAATATTGCGATTCTCAGGGCAGGTTATGCAACATTGGCACTGGTCTGGGTGCTTATGCCCTCAAAATTATTGAAGCTGTCAAAAATTAAGCTGCACTTTTGGATTTACGGAATAAATTCCCCTTCACGGAAGGCATCTAAAACAGAGTACCACAGTGAGGTTTCATTAACTTCAAATGTCATTGGTGGTGAAGGGACATTTCTATGCATCATTGGAAGCCATTTCTCATACATTGTAAAATAAAAGTTCCTGAATTGCTCTTCACCATTGCTTTGCTTACCAAGTGGCAAGCACTCTAACATGGAAAATGTTGCAGTGCCAAAGTCACTGAAGGTGTTGTCGCCCAACCTACTCTCAAGTAGATGTTTCTCATCTACACCAATTATGCTGAACCCTTGGCAGACAAGATTGTTTTCAGACTCTAGTTTTTTTATTTAGGTCCACTACAGCAGTTATGTTTTCCCGTAAAAATCTAAGAATGCAGTAGTGTACTTTCTTTTCACATCACTATTAATATGTGACCAATGATCCTCACATTTCTTGCCTTTGGCATCATCACTCAGCAAAAATTCTGTAAACGGTTTCCACATGGATAATATAGCATTCATAACCCCTTGGACTGAGAACCATCAGCTAAGGGACACAGTTGGGATGGCTTTTTCTTTGATGCCGCACAAAGCACGAAATGATAAATATTTGCGTTTTAGTTCCTGTGCATAAGAAAACAGTGCACCAGAATAGACTAAAAAGTCAATAGCATTCCTCATTAAGTCTGAAGATTGTAAATATGCTTTCAGCATACCATCTAAGAAGTGGAAAGGAACTCTTACAGGGAAGCACTTCAGCTCCAGTATCAATTTTGACAGGTCATCACACAACTTTTTCATATACGTAGCTGAATCACTGCAAATACAAACAATATCACTCAAATCTTTGTTGGACTTGGAAAGAACCTTTTTTGCAGAGCATTCCAAGGGACACTGCTTTCCATGTTTTCCAAAAGTCTGGTGTCATGTTTTAACCACTATCCCAGATGCTTGGTGATAGCACTCTTTTTTACATATACTTGTCACTATACCTTGCATTGAATATTTAAAGCCTGAGGTGTTGGCAATTCGCCCTCTATCAATCCTGCCTCGTTTGAAACTGGGGGCTGACGTATTAAGGGTTTTTACCCATTCTCTGTGGGTAAATGTGATGACACATATTAGGAAAGATTCTTTTGAAACCAGCCACTTTTCCCTATCAGTGAAAGAATCAAGCACAGCCAAAATATCAAATATGAGTTTGATATTTCCTGATTCTCTACAGATTATAAAATATTTAAACAAGACCTAAAATATGCTTCTAAACCCTGCATCTTTAGACCAAAGACCACAAAACTGAAAAAAACTAAAGGAAGAAGAAACAATATTTTAGTGGCATCCCTAAACAACAAAACTCAAGCAGAATAATGTTAGCCCAGACTTTCTTACTGCTAGCTTTTATAACAAAGTTACATTGTATTGGTCCCTTCAGGAAGAAAATAAATGACTTTCACTTTCTTTTTTCTTTCTTTGAATGGCATTTAGTTTGTGGTTGTGCAGGTGTTTTTTCAGTGTTTATATGTTTGTCACTGGTGAGGGCTATTTCTCTTTCGGTGGGGTTTTATCAGTTATTATAGGTTTAAACCTAAAACCGGACAGCCTAATTATATTTAATCTTCGCAATTTTATTTTTATTCGATTCTTGCCTGATACGGAGAGCTAAGACTCTTCCAGCTTGCTCGCCTGTCTCATATCTCCTTGCTCTATGTGTCTGATAATTACCAATCTCCTTCTGCGTAATTATTTTTAGGATCTCCCCCTTGATTAAAGACATAGTTCTAGTAGTTTCCGAACTATCCTGACCTGAAGCTATTTCCATTATGTGGCATTTCTCAGCTTCTGCTAACTCTAACGTACGTTTCTCCAAATTACTACTATCCTCTTTCCTTAATTTGGCTGCACAGCTGATTGTCTCCCCTCTTAATGAGGCTTTAAAGGATTCCCATACACCATTTCTAGATGCACTATATCTATTCATTTCAAAAAATTCTTTCGCCCAGTGTTTAATATGTTTGACAAACCTTTCATCATTTAGGAGTTTCCTTTCAAACGTCCACTTTGAGATTTTCCTTTGAGTATTGGGGATCTTATATGTTAGTATCAAAGGATTATGATCCGAAATAATTCTTGGGGGTTTGGTAATTTTAACCTTACAGATTTCTCCCTTTGTCACAAAGAAATAATCTAGTTTAGAATATTTCTGTGCGGGATGTGAAAAATATGTATACCCTGGATCCCTGGGCATCTTAATTCCCCATACATCCCCCAGGCCATGTGACTCTATTAGAGAGTCAAGAGCTCTCTTTACCTTTCGTTTACGCCCTATGTATTTACTTCCCTGTTTCCAGTCAGCTGTGATGTTCATATCCCCACATACTATCATCGGGGTTACCCAATTAGCCAGTTCTTCCTCCAGTTTATCGTAAACCAATGGGTCATCTTCATTCGGGCCATAAATTACACACAGCGTAATCCCCATCTGCAGTTCCACTATGACCCATCTACCAGACCCATCCGTTTTGCTACGTTTCGCCCCCCCCAGATTGCATTTAGCTAGGATAGCCACACCTCTTATCATCGATGTTTGTGATGAACACCCTATCAGCGTATACCCATAGATATCAAGCAGCTTCCTTTTATCCCAGGGTATATGAGTTTCCTGAATACAGAGTATGTCTATATTATTAGATCTTACCCAGTGTGATATCCTTTGCCTTTTTTTCCAATCATTTAACCCCCCTGCATTTATGGTACAAATCCTAATGTCTGACATTATTGCCGCATTTCTTCTCCCTACGATGACTGTTATCCATGCATATAATTCTGCTCATAGTGATAGTCTTACTCCTTTCCATCTCAAAAATTTTCTTTTTTTCCCCCCGTTCTTTTCCACCCTCCCCCTCCCTGCCCTGCCACTCCTCTCCCCAGCCAGGGCTCCCCCCCCTTCCTTAGAGGCGCTCAGACTTGAGGTCTGTGCACGTGATGGTTCGCTACCCGAGTTAAGGAGATTTAGTACATATTACCCATCCTTAAATGCCCATAACCCTATCACCCACCACCATATCTACTACACCCAGCACCACCCAAACCCACCACTTTGTGTACCTATAATGAAAGATATTGATCTAAATAGAAATCCCTTCTTATCAAAATACTTCCCTCATGCAGAACAAATTTACTCTACCAGAAAAAATAGAAATATTCTAAATGCTGTTATACATTACTATACATCACTACAGATTGCTACATGCCCTACAACTGCAAAAATTCTTTGGCCTTTATCTCAGAAGAGAAATATAATGTTCGACCATCTTTAATTATCTTCAGTTGGGCCGGATTAATCAAATATGCCTGCATGCCCTTATCTTGAAACGGTTTAATCATCTGACGTAGTCTCCAGCGTCTCTCCACCGTGACATGACAGAAATCAGGGCGCACAAAAAAGGAGTAACCATCCACAATCTTTTTTTTATCAGGTCTTGCTCTCTCTGAAATTGCTTGCCTCAAGTTGAAATTGCCCAAGAAGATCAGAATGGCCCTTGGTTTATCCCCCTCTTTTGCATTTTTGTGGATCTTAAAAGGTATACGGTGTGCCCTCTGAACCTCCCTTGACCAATTCCAATCTTTCAGATCAGTAAAGGCCTGTTCAAATAGCTTCACCACAAATGCTTTCATGTCCGAATCCTCTGATCCTTCGGGGATTCCCAAGATGCGCAGGTTATTCTGTCTTGATCTATTCTCCAGCGCCTCCAATTTCCACTGTATATCAGTAATTTGAGTTCCTTGTAGGTCCATGGTGCTAGATGCTGCTGCCGTCTCGGCTTTCACTGAGACCACTCGTTCTTCCAGATTATTAACACGCTCCCCTAGGTTCATACAGACTTTTGTTAGTTTCCTGACTGCCCCTTGAATTTTTCTGGCTGCTGCCTGAGATTTACGACTTTCCTGACGAACTTCTTCCCTGTGCGAGATTATCTCCTGATGGATAACCTCTAGGAGAGACATCTGTGCCGTCTCCCCCCCTGGACTGTCTTGAACTGTATTAGCAAGCTTGGACGTCAGTTGTTCCTTTTTTTTATGTTGGATTTTCGAGCCTGTCATGACTTTCACTGCGGTTATTGGAGGGTTAAGATCATCGTGTTCCAGATCACTGTCAGTGTCTGCGTCAGACCCACTAATTTCTTGATCCAGACTACTATCCCCTTCCTCCGACCATTCCCCACCCTCTGACACTGAAAAGAATGCTTCGCTGGGGACCTCTTTTTTATCACTTGCATCGCCCCCGGTTTCCTTCTCCGATATTCCTTCTAGCAGATTGAGTGCGGGCACAATGCCCTCCGCTTCTCCTATACCAGGATCCACTTTCTTACACCCCAGTGTGTCTTCGTTTTGATCCTGGAGCGCGGGGATGTCTATATCTGTTTCATTTGTGGGCACAACCTCTGCATCATAGGGGGGCCCCCCCCCCGTCTTCAGCTCTCATCATACCCTGGACAACCTCGTTACTGGTAGGGATAAAATCAGCTGTATCATTAGAGCCTTTTATTTTAGCCAGTTTCTGGAAAATATTCGATATCGGGGTGGTACCCTGGGAATCTAGATTGACTTTACTATTTCCCTGTTGTTGTGCCATTTTTTTATTTGGGGTGTCTTGTTTCCTAGTCTTTTTGCCCTCCGTCTCGTTCTCTGTAGTTAAGCCTGCTAAATCCGCTGCAGCTTTTCTTCTAGCAGCTGCCTTAGCGCCTGCAGTAGTTTTGGGGGCCATAATTTCTCTCCTCCTTTCTAGAAGCCCAAACTGCACCTCACCGCTCGTGTTGTTGCACCCCCGGATTTTTCCCTCCGGGCTACAGTCTGCCAGAGTCTCCAGAGCCTCCAGAGCTCTCAGGGCGCTTTTCCCAACACTACAGGGAGAATACAGCCGCTGACTCAGTCGGATCTCCAGAGCCTCAATCTGTCTCCTCCTCCTCCGCCGCAGGTCCCGCCTCGCCCGCCTCACCTGCGAACTCCGCTGTGCTTGCCTGCTGGACGCCGACTCCGCAGCCTCCGCAGCCTCCGCCAGCAAGCTGACCGCCGATAGGGCTCTCCGCCTCCTCACAGCCCGTAGCAGTTCCAACAGAAGCCGCTGTAGCGGCCAACCGCGAGTAAGTTTCATGCGGCAGGGGCGGTATCACGTTCAGTGTTTGTCAGTGTTTGTTGCGTTTTTTCCCTTGCCTTTCTTGCCTTTCTTGTGCTCAGATCGGCTGGCTGGGTCTTTAAATCCTCATTATCTTATGCATATGCATATCCTCGCATATCATGTCATGTATTCACTCTGCGGCACTGTGGTGCGTGGCTCGGGTTCTTTGGGGTCCTACAATCTCCCAGACCGCATCTCCTCACTCGAGCTGCTTCCCGACCGTCCTACACGGCCGCCATCTTGCCCCTAAAACCGAATTGCTGTCTTTCTTACTGAATAAAACACAACATTAGCGAAAATGAAAAATTATTCAAAAATTTGTGTCATAGCAGTTAATGGAGAAAAAGAAAACAAAGAAACACACCAATCATGAATAAATTAAAATATTATATTGAAGGAAAGAACCACTTTGTTTCTTTTTACATTTTCTAGTGTATAAATGACACTAAGAGGCTGTCACAAATAATAAAGAAACAAAAAGGCGCAAGTGCTAGGGTGACAAGATGCATCACAGTGCTGGTTGTGAATGAGATATATACAGTGATAAATTGCTGGCTAAAAAATGATCATTCAGATGTTGTCCATCCCTAGATACATAAATATCTAATCCATTTGGGGTTTGAATTTCCTTTGAACGTGGAGCAGAGAGAATAAGGTCAGGATTATGACAGGCCCGTTGAAACGAGGACAGCCTGAATACAGGTAATGAGACCGTTTCATTGTTCGAGCAGCTCCGGGAGAGCTTTCAACAGCGCACCCTTTGATGTGATTCCTCAACATCATAGACATACCAGTCTTGGCCTTACTCATCATCACCAGGACCATGCATGATTCATTCCTTCCTTTGATCCAATTTACGGTGGATCATATCTTGATGACAGTCAAGGTTCACATCACCTGTATTTGGGCTGTATCTGTGTTCCTTTCGTTCTGAGGAAGACCCTCCGTGACTACTAGCAATTTGGACATTTTGGGTCGAAAGATCGATGGGCCTGTCATAATCCTGACCCTATTCTCCCTGCTCCACGTCCAAAGGAGATTCAAACCCCAAGTGGATTAGAGATTTATGTATCTAGGGATGGACGACATCTGAATGATCAGTTTTTTAACCAGCAATTTATCACTGTATATATCTCATTCACAACCAGCACTTTTATGCACCTTGTCACCCTAGCACTTGCACCGTTTTGTTTGTTTATTATTTGTGACAGCCTCTTAGTCACAGATCTGGGTTGAATCCATCATCACAAACAAGTACAGATCAAACAAATACACAAATTATGAAATGTTTTATTTAACTCGCAGACAAAAAATATACAAAAAACGAAATTCGAATTTTCATGGGGAGGTTGGAGATTTTTACATTTTTTTTTATTTCTAAAAGATTAAGGGCCATATGTAGGTGGTGTAAAACCGGTCGGTAACGGTGAAATTCTGTAAAGTTCACCGTTACCGACCGGTATTTAGGGATTTGAGATATAGGTGGCAGGATATAAGGATTCTGTAATTTACTGATTCGGTAATTTAAGGAATCGGTAAATTACCGAATCCTTTAAATAACGAATCGGTAAATTACCGAATCCTTATATCCTATGTAGGCAGCACTCAAGTGAGTGCATTTTTAATTTAAGAATTCGTTATTTACCACCAACTACAAGTTGGTGGTAAATATAAAAAACCTTTAAAAAAGCAATTATGTGCTTTTTTAAATGTGTCATGTGGCAGACATACTGTGTGCCACATGTGCACACATGCACGATTCAGGGGTGCAACAGGGTGTCAATGTGACACCCTGCCACCCTTAAATATGTTCCCCCTATTACCGATTCGGTATTTAATAGAGCTAAGGATACCTTAGACTTCAAGTTCAGATTCCTTCACAGTTACAGTGTTTAACAAAATTTACTTTTACATTTTGATATGTGTATATATATATTCACTGAAAAAAACATAGGTTTCACACCAGTTATAGTTAGCTGGAAATTTTACTCGCATAAAACCATTGAAATTCCCACGTTATAGTTAGTTGGACTCACTATAACTTGCGCGTGCAATGCACTGCTGATGACGTCACATATTACATCACTCATGACATGGTCAGTGACATCACTCATGACATCACTGATGACACCATCCAGTGAATGTGTGTCTTTCTGAAAAATAAATATGTGTTATATATGTATATGTAAAAGCTGATGGAAGAATAAATGTTTAAATAAGTGTTTACATGGATTTAAAAAAAATGATTGGTTAACTGGCTTATTAAGTGTATCTTAGTGAATACATATATTAGTGAGTAATGTTTAAATATTTAAATATATGTATTAGTGTTTCACTTTGTGTATAAGTGGCTGCATGGGTTGGTGAGTAGCTACATGTGTATGTATATGGGTTATTAGATGTTTTTCTTAGTATCAGTATGAGTGTTTGTATGGTTTGGTGGGGGTATTACCTAGCACATAGATGCATGAATGACTGACTCTCTCTTTGTATGTGTTTTAAAGACAGAATATGTGCAGGACTGTATGGGTGTATGAGTGTGTATATGTGTGTGTTAGTGAATGAATGACTGTCTCACTAGTGTCTTTAGCAGTAACTACATATGTTTTTATCTAGTATATGTGAATATTGATGTATATAAGTGAGTATATGTGAGAGTAAGAGATTGTAAGAGTTCGTGTTTAAATTAGTATGTGTTTCTATAAGTGATTGTTTAAGAGAGTAAGTATGTGTAAGTTTCTTTAGAAGTAAAGTGGTAGTTTGTGTATAGCTGTATATGCAAATAAATGGATGTTTAATAGTTTATTTGCATGTGTGAGTATGTGTCAGAGTATCTTTTAGATGACTGTCGGTGTGTAACAGGATGTATAGGTGTATCACTACATATGATGAGTGAGTATATGAATGAGTGACTATATAGAACTGTTGGTGAATGAGTGGATGTGTATATAGATGGTGGAATTATTGAATTGGTTGTTGTAACTGGTATGGGTATCTCCATTTTTTTGAAAATTTTAGTTTCTATTATTGAATATGTGTTTCAAGGGTTACATTACAGTGAAAGGAGGTCTGTCACTCTGTCACAAGGATGGTGTCATCAGTGATGTCATGAGTGATGTCACTGACCATGTCATGAGTGATGTAATATGTGACGTCATCAGCAGTGCATTGCACGCGCAAGTTATAGTGAGTCCAACTAACTATAACGTGGGAATTTCAATGGTTTTATGCGAGTAAAATTTCCAGCTAACTATAACTGGTGTGAAACCTATGGTTTTTTCAGTGAATTTAATAGGTTTTTTAAATGCTAATTCCTAACTATAACTGGTGTGAAACCGATGTTTTTTTCTGTGAATTTCATAGGTTTTTTAATAGCAAATCTCCATAGGTATGAAATGTAATATTTTTTATAATGAATTTTATATTGTATAATTATGTAATGCTATTTTTTTTATGTGAAATTTTTTATTTTTTTTTTTTGCCCCGGAGCGCTCCCGGGACGCGTACCGATGCGCTCACTGGTGAGCGCAGTGTTACGGCGCGCCCCGGTGCGCGTACCGGTGAGCGTCCCGTTAGCGCTATTGCCGCGAACGAAAACATCATTGTGACGTATCGCGTAGCCGCGTGATGCGTATTATGACGCACGGCGTAAACGCACCCGGAATCGCCCGAACGTATACGATTGCGCAACGTAAGCGCCGCCGGGCGCGTCCTGACGCGCTTACGCTACGCGCCCCCGGGGCGCGCCCCGGGGCGCGTAGCGTAAGCGCGTCGGGTCATGTGACCTGAAAATAACACGTATCATTGGTTCAGATCAGTTTTGGTTTCCAAATGATGAAGGCCCGAGTCATGTGACCTGAAAGTAACACTTTTCATTGGTTCAGGACAGTTTTGTTTTCCAAATGATGAAAGCCCCCACCTATTTTCCTCATTCTCACTTTGTACTTTGAGTGAGGAAGACCTGTTGAAAGACCTCTCTGTACCTATTTGTCTGAAAAATGGCTGCAGTAGCAGCAGCTGCAGGAGCATTTGCACCACCACCACCACCACAAGGACCACCACAACACCACAGTGGTGGAGAACAAGAAGAGGAGGGGGAGGCGAAGGAGGAGGGGAGGTTCCTACCAGAAGATACTACCCCATATAAGCCAAAGGAGCACTTTATCTGGCAGTTTTTTTCCATCCCAAAGGACAAGAAGAAAGTTAATGAGCCAAAGGCGACTTGTTTAGTCTGTGGCTTTCAACTTTCAAGGGGGAACCCTAACAAAAAATAATCTTTTGGCAACAACACCATGATTCGGCACATGCAACGCCGGCACCCTAATAACTATGCTAGGGCAGAGGTCAGGGAACTGGCCAGAAACCCTGCCCAATCTTCTGCCAGCGCCTCCCAAAGTAAATAACCCACCCCATCGGGTCCAGAGGCAAGGGAGATGATCCCAAGCATTCAATCCAAGTTTTCCAATTTTAAAATCGTTTGCATATTTTGTGGATTGACAATATGCTATGGTGAACAAAGCATTACACTTATCACCCGTGCTTGGGATCACCACAAGTGCCCGAAGAAACATTAATTTGTTCCTGTTTTTTTGTGCTTCAGTTGAGCCATGTACAATTCCCTGATTTTTGTTTCTCCCCATAAAAAATACAAAAAAAATATAAAACTGTTCAGAAAAGCCAAAAAAAGTAAAAAATGTTCAAAAAAACAATAACAAAAATATAAAACAACAAAAAGAATAAAAAACAGTTCTTTTTAGAACTACCTCTAATTTATAAAAAAAATTCTATATTTTTTGGAAACTCTGTCATTCTTTTTTCTCAATGGTACGCTCCCCGGTACGCTCCCCGGTGCGCGTACCGGGCGCTCCCCCCGCGAAAATCGAAAAAACCATTATTTTGTTTTTGGACCCGCGAAGCACTTTTATGGCCCCCACATCAAACCTATGGGGTCAGGGGGGGGTCTACCCTACCCCCTTTTAGTCATTTCCCCCTTTGTTTTTGCCACCTCTTGTGTCTCGATCCTACCGACACACAAGATGGCGGCCGCTCTGGACTGTTTAGAATGTTGACAAACACCCGAGAGCCAATCAGCTTTCCACTCGCAAACTCGCGTTACGCGCCGGGTGCGCTCCCCGGTGCGCGTACCGGGGCGCGCTCATACATATATATATATTTTTGAACCTAAATTACTCAAAATCCACTAAGCACATATCTTGAGACATAGCAAAGGCACATCGGGCTACCAGTCCCTACAATTTTGCCAAGTTTGGTGGAAATCCATTCAGCCATTCGGGCTAAAAGTGAGTCCAACCGCCCTATGGAAATTAACATGGGAAAACACGTTTTGGGACCCCCCTTTTATCTCAGCCCCCACTTCACGTATCCCCCCCAAATTTTCAGGGAAGGAGCGGGCCATCTTCTTTGAGAAATTCGCGAAAATTCGTCCACCGGCGCCAAAGTTATTCCCAATAGAATGTTGCGGATTTCCTATGGAAAACAATCCTAACTATAACTACCTACTGGCGACCGCCAGTAGGTAATATATATATATATATATATATATATATCTTCTAATAATATTTAATCTACACAGTCATAGCCCCTTCCCCCTGCAAGCACTGCACGCTCCTCAGGGCCTGCGGACTACAGGTGAAGAACCATGCCTTAGATGCCTATCTCAGCCTCAAAACACCTTTTAGTAACATACTTTTCTTACCTGTTGCCCCCCCAATATTCAGTGGCATCGTCACATGCCTTGCCCATCTCCAGCTACACTCCTACAGCTAATGTTCCATGGAATTCAGACCTGACTGCCTGCTAATATAACTTTGATGCTCACTAGACCACAGGGAAATGAGTTGAATCTCATCAATGGATACAAACGTTACCCGCACCAGACTGAGGTGGATTTTGTTCCCATTCAGGAAGTGGAAGGAGGAATTCCTGTTAGAGCATGGCCAGGGCTGATTTTCGTGTGGTTGGCCCCCTTCAACAATCGAACAGATTAGCTAGAAACGAGGGTATGGAGTGCATGCAGAGTAATTACCAGTCATTCAGATTAATTCAAGAATTTCCATCTATTTTTTTGCTATATAATAGAATCACCTTCAGTGCTCTGGGTTTGTCCAGCCATTGGTCCCATGCTCGTGGTTCTAAATTATAACAGATGAAAACTTTGAAGCAAAGTTGAATTGACTCAATGTATTATAACACAGAGTTAAATGTGAGGGCTATTTATGGGAAATAGGAAGGCAGAGCATGGTCTGGATTCAACAACCCACAAAGACTCCCAGCTGAATGACCATTTTAACTGTCCCCCAAACATAGTCGCCATATCCTATGACCAAGTTTTATGTCATATAGTTAGAAGTCTCGTCCACTGCGAATTGGACTACAGCAACTTCCATTATTTGTATCTTCTCAAATATCGCCTGTCTCACATCCACATAGTCTAAAAGGTGATGTTATGAATGGGCATGGATACAGAAAGATCTAATCTTGCTACCCTTCTGACATCTCTGCAAATATTGGTAGTTGCTGGCTTCGGTTTCTTCAGAATCCTATGCAGTCTTCGAAGATCTGTTTATGGTTGATTCGCTCATCTTCTGAGGTACTTGTTGCCCTCTGGTGGGCTATCAAGGTCTTTTCCTTGTCTTCACTTTGTCTTTTCAGGCACCTTCTTTTCTGGGGCAACTGATGGGTTGGGGAGCTTTGTCAGTGGTTATGGCCTCCACCACCTGCAACAGTAATACATTCTGTATTGTACTGAATGTGTTTTTGGAAGCAGGTTATCACTTGGCAGCATTTCAGGTTTTCAGTACCAGATGTCTAAATCAGGACCAAGGGCATTCACCCCATGCGACCTGGCCTAGAATCCAGGGCTTCTTTGACTAGGTTAACAGAGCTAGTAGAGTTGTGTTGAGGCTCTCCTCTAGCAGCCCTCTGCACGTTGCGTCAAGACTTCAGGCACTGCAGGTAGGACAGGCATGTTGGAGAAAGAATTCCTGTAAAGCCTAAGGTGGGAAACACTTGTAAATAACAGACTGTAGATTGACACAGAGCATGAGGCCTTTAATGAGCATGCGGCTGAAAACAAACACTTGCTTGCCCATATCACCTCTGAATGGTTGGGGGTTTCTCTTGGAAAGATCTTTAGTGAACAGAAAAAGGAAGCCATCTGAACGACACTGGCAACAAACTCAGAGAAATCTTCACCATGCTCTTCTCAGCTAGCACCATTCTACTTTTTCGTGTCTGGCTGATGTGGAGAGACACCTGGCAACTGTGACCAATGAGGGACCAGAATCTGGTAGACCAAGAGAGAGGACGTGTAGGGTAGTGTAAGAAAGAGCCATAGGATGGAAACAAAGCTCTTCAGCCTTGGTGTTCAACATTTAGCAGCAAAGGGACGAGTCAAAAGAAACACAGTGGGCTTCTGTACTGCAGTATACCTTGCGAGGAACCTCGCTCAATTAGACCCTTGATAAATGATCCATTAGCTTGTTCTCGCCTCCATCTCTGACTTTGCCCGATAATGGCACTTGCTCTTCACATACAGTCTTCAAAGCAAGGCCACACCACACCTATCCATTACTAACCCTTAAATAAACAGATCACTGGATGGACTCATGGATACCATTTATGTTGGTGCAAATTTGTTGGCACCCTGAGCGGTTGGAAGATCTGTATTGTTGTTATTACACGTGAGAGTCTTACCTCCAACTCGTTCGCCTTACAGAAAATAATTTAACACTCTTTGACTAGGTGGTCATACTGAACAGAAACTTTCCTTCCCTAACTCATGGGTCATAGACAGCCATACACTACCTCCCCTCATTCCTTGATCTTTCTAAAGAAAACCTCACCTTTCATGACTCACAGGTCTTCCAGAACCTTGTGTTACCTTCCCTGAATCCTGTGCCATATTGAATAGGACCTTACCCTTTCTGACTCACAGGTCTTCCTGAATCTTGTGTTACCTTCCCGGAATCCTGTGTCTTATTGAAGAGGACCTTACCTTTTCCGACTCACAGGTCTTCCAGAACCTTGTGTTAACTTCCCGGAATCCTGTGTCTTATTGAAGAGGACCTTACCTTTTCCGACTCACAGGTCTTCCAGAACCTTGTGTTACCTTCCCGGAATCCTGTGTCTTATTAAAGAGGACCTTACCCTTTCTGACTCACAGGTCTTCCTGAATGTTGTGTTACCTTCCCGGAATCCTGTGTCTTATTGAAGAGGACCTTACCTTTTCCGACTTACAGGTCTTCCAGAACCTTACCTTACCTTACCCGACTCCTGGATCTTACCTAAGAAAATTGTTACTTCTCTGACTCACGGATCTGGGGTCTTGGAGAACCTTTTCCTCACTAAGTCCTCGGTATTAATGAAGATGACCTTACTTTCCCTAAATCATGGATCCTACAAAGCCTTACTTTCCCTTCCATGACTCCTGGGTCTTACAGAACAGAACTGTATCTCCCTTAAAGTGACTCTCACTGAAGAGGGCTCCAGGTGAGGTTTTGAAGTGGGAGGATTTTATGGCCAGGTGTATGATGTTGCTGGCTGGCAGTACAGTGCTTTTTCTGCTGGGCAGATGCTATGTGGCAGGGCTAGGTCCACCAGTTCAGAAGTACCAATGTCCCAATTCAGGACTCTGCAAAGAAGTCTAATGAATCCCCCCATTCAGTGCTTTCCTACCGCAAGGGCAGTTGGGAAACATTTCTGGGCTTGAAGCTGCAGGACTGAGGTAAACCATTCATTCATTTTTTTAAAACAATAGGAGGGTTATCACCCCTCAGTCACAATAAGCTGGAATTTTGTCTTTAAACACTAATCTCTTGAAATTTGCAAGGATCCTAATGTTGATTTTACAGTTTGTAAATATATGCGGAAATTGCAGTGTAATTTTTATTCATTGGGATTTTGTATTTTGCACGGTACCGTTTACCACAGCACAGGCTCTCCATAAGGAAAACAAAACTTTCTGGTATGTATCCCTTACTCCCTATTTCTGGGATTTGGGAATAAGCAAAATCTAGAAGACAACAAGCATTTACAATGCAACGGTTTCGCCTTTGGAAAAGTTAGAGCTATTGGCAATGTAAATGACAATGCCATTTATTTATCCGTTTTCAAAAGCAACACATAAATACAAATTTTGTCATTTACAATGCCAATAGCTCAAACTTTTCCAAAGGCGAAACCGTTGCATTGTAAACATCTCGAGATCTGAGTGTCACCCGACCTCCCTCTCTGGAGATGTGAGTGTCACCCAACCCACCTCTCTGGAGATCTGAGTGACACCCAACCTCCCTCTCTGGAGATCTGAGTGTCCCACGACCTCCCTCTCTGGAGATCTGAGTGTCACCGACCTCCCTCTCTGGAGATCTGAGTGTCACCACCTCCCTCTCTGGAGATCTGAGTGTCCCACGACCTCCCTCTCTGGAGATCTGAGTGTCACCGGGCATCCCTCTCTCTGGAGATCTGAGTGTCACCGGACATTCCTCTCTCTAGATCTGAGTGTCACCTGACCTGTCTCTCTGGAGATCTGAGTGTCCCCAGCCTCCCTCTCTGGAGATCTGAGGGTCCCCCGACCTCCCTCTCTGGAGATCTGAGTGTCCCCAGCCTCCCTCTCTGGAGATCTGAGTGTCCCCCGACCTCCCTCTCTGGAGATCTGAGTGTCACCGACCTCCCTCTCTCTCTCTCTCTCTCTCTCTCTCTCTCTCTCTCGAGATCTGAGTGTCCCCCGACCTCCCTCTCTGGAGATCTGAGTGTCCCCGACCTCCCTCTCTGGAGATCTGAGTGTCACCCGACACACCTCTCTGGAGATCTGAGTGTCCCGCGACCTCCCTCTCTGGAGAACTGAGTGCCCCGCGACCTCCCTCTCTGGAAATCTGAGTGTCCCGCGACCTACCTCTCTAGAGATCGGAGTGTCCCGCGACCTCCCTCTCTGGAGATCTTAGTGTCCCGTGACCTCCCTCTCTGGAGATTCGAGTGTCCCCCGACCTCCCTCTCTGGAGATCTGAGTGTCACCCGACACACCTCTCTGGAGATCTGAGTGTCCCGCGACCTCCCTCTCTGGAGATCTGAGTGTCCCGCGACCTCCCTCTCTGGAGATCTGAGTGTCCCGCGACCTCCCTCTCTGGAGATCTGAGTGACCTGCGACCTCCCTCTCTGGAGATCTGAGTGTCCCGCGACCTCCCTCTCTGGAGATCGGAGTGTCCCGCGACCTCCCTCTCTGGAGATCGGAGTGTCCCGCGACCTCCCTCTCTGGAGATCTGAGTGTCCCGCGACCTCCCTCTTTGGAGATCGGAGTGTCCCGCGACCTCCCTCTCTGGAGATCTTAGTGTCCCGTGACCTCCCTCTCTGGAGATCTGAGTGTCCCCCGACCTCCCTCTCTGGAGATCTGAGTGTCACCCGACACACCTCTCTGGAGATCTGAGTGTCCCGCGACCTCCCTCTCTGGAGATCTGAGTGTCCCGCGACCTCCCTCTCTGGAGATCGGAGTGTCCCGCGACCTCCCTCTCTGGAGATCTGAGTGTCCCGCGACCTCCCTCTCTGGAAATCTGAGCGTCCCGCGACCTCCCTCTCTCGAGATCTGAGTGTCCCGCGACCTCCCTCTCTGGAGATCTGAGTGTCCCGCGACCTCCCTCTCTGGAGATCTGAGTGTCCCGCGACCTCCCTCTTTGGAGATCTGAGTGTCACCCGACACACCTCTCTGGAGATCTGAGTGTCCCGCAACCTCCCTCTCTCTAGATCTGAGTGTCCCGTGACCTCCCTCTCTCTAGATCCGAGTGTCCCGCGACCTCCCTCTCACTAGATCTGAGTGTCCCCCGACCTCCCTCTCTCTAGATCTGAGTGTCACCTGACCTCCCTCTCTGGAGATCTGAGTGTCACCGGACATCCCTCTCTCTAGATCGGATTGTCCCCCGACCTCCCTCTCTCTAGATCTGAGTGTCACCCGACCTCCCTCTCTGGAGATCTGAGTGTCACCTGACCTGATTCTCTGGAGATCTGAGTGTCACCTGACCTGTCTCTCTGGAGATCTGAGTGTCACCTGACCTGTCTCTCTGGAGATCTGAGTGTCACCGACCTCCCTCTCTAGAGATGTGAGTGTCACCGGATCAGCATGCTCTAAAATTTTTACTTTTAAAAACTATTTTTAAACATGTTTTAGAGTGGATTACCATTCAGTTTTTCGCTTTGGGCATACTGGATATGGTTTATTAGGGAAAAATAGCACACAATATGTAGATTCCAAGGGTAATAAGAGCCGCATTTTCGATGTTGTTATAGTCTGAATTATGCCTGAAGCTGAGTACACTGATGTATTTGTACGCACTGTATTAGAACTGCGCACTTGTCCCCACTGTATGTGGCATGTTGGTCAGGATTCGTCTCTGTCTCAAACATCCCTCCGCGCTCCTGCAGTTTCCAAGGGAAGAATCGCGATTATTGTGGCGGGGGTTTGAATCTAGACTATTCCTGCTATCTGCGTTTCTTGTATCTAATCCCCCGTGAGACTCCTGTCACTGTGAGCCGTGGGGATGTGTTTCCTCCTTTCTATTAATGATTGGAGGCTTTGTTTGTATCTTTAGTATTTTGGATTTTTTGTGATACTCTCTGGAGTTCCCACTCATAGTAAACAGTGGCTTGTGTTAAAGGGTCCACGCTCCAGGGCACTGTGGGGTGAGTGGGGCTTTCTTCAGATTTGAGGGAAGGGGGCGCTAAAGATTGCTTTTGAGGCAACATTTTAACAGCCGAACTGACAAAGAATGTGAGGCATTTAACGTCCAAATATCGGCTTTCTGTAACTAACACATCATGTAAATGCCCGTATCAAGGGCATGTTACATTTGTTTCATCGAAATGATATCAGGGCTTGAAACTGAAAGTCAGAGCTTCGGCGAGAGGCTGGCAGGGCTGCGAGAGGCTGGCAGGGCTGCGAGAGGCTGGCAGGGCTGTGAGAGGCTGGCAGGGCTGGGGCAGAGTCATTATGGTCACACAGAGCAGGGTTTGTAATACACGACTCGGACAGAAGACCCGTTTAAAGGCACCGCCTAGCATGAAAGCCCCACATGTCCCCTGGCCTCTCCGGGTCTGCAGTGCTGAATTTGCAAATAAAACAATAAATAGATGAATAAGTTCCAGGGGTCAGAGTCAGGGCCCACTGCAGCTTGTGCCACACATGGCCCCTGCAGCGCTGCCAGTGACAGCACCAGTACAACACCCAACCGTGATGGCCGCTGCGAGGGGGAAAGGACGTCTTTCTAAACTGTCGGGAACACTGGAAAACATAGAAGAAAGCAGGAAAGATTCCCCTTTGAGAAAAGCAAATTGGAGACGGCGTCCTATGGCTGTCTCTGTCACATGGCAGAGCCCTGCGCAGCGCGTTCAAGGACACAAACTCGAGAGACTGGAACACGAACCGGACGGGAAGGAAAAGCGGGTAAACTTCTGCAAGAGGAGAGTTTTAGTGACTTCGCCTGAGCTGCTCAACCTGTGGCAGCAGAGCCTCTCCACCCACCCCATCCCCCCCTGCCAGGCTGCAGCACCGCCTCTGTCCCTAGCTCCAGTACTGCTTTCACGTGCCAGTCCACCCTGCCTCCGCCGTGCCGGGCAGTAACACTGCCTCTCTGCCCTGGGCCTGCGCAATGACGCATCTCAGACACTGGGCCCACCGCTGCCAGCACTGGACACCTTCCCGTGCGCCAGCACTGCCTCGTGCCCCCGGACCTGCACAGCAGCCATTCACCATTGATCGTTTCACGCTGCCCTCCGCTTACACACACTCCGGCTTTAAAGCCCAATCCGGAGATCAGCCGACATTTTGTACAGTTTCACGACTTCAAACTCCAGTGTCATTTCATTTCTGCACACATTTCTTTTTAGCAAAATTCCGTAAGGTTCGGATTGCTGGTATTCAATCTAGCGCCCAGAGGCAGCAAGGACAATCAAAACAAGTCAGGTCCCGGGCCGTGCTGTGATTGGCTGACGTCACGGGGGTGTCCGGGCCGGCAGCCAATCACAGCCCGGCCCGGGAAATGACGTCACTGGGGTGTCCCGGGCCTGCAGCCAATCACAGCGCGGCCCGGGACACACGGCAACAAGGGGCGGGGCTTAAAAAAAGACCCAGAAACGCCCCCGAATCGCGTTTTCTCTGGAAAACGTGATTGACGGCCAATCTCTTCCAATGGCTAGCCTCCATTTATGGAGCTAGCCAATGGAAGAAGGGGCGGTTTCAAGTCCCCACTATAGAGATAACTATAGATTTCGCCTGGGCGGAGCAACTGCTACGCAGTTGCAACGCCAGGACGAAACCTAAAAAAGTAACACACATTCCTTAAAGGAATATTTTTAAGTCAGAGGGAATTTTCCATGTAATCCACGGCTTCCTTAAACCTGATCATTTCACCTTTAATCCCCCTGCAGACGAGGCAGCAATAATAGCCGAGCAGCATCTAGTGACATGTCACTGTGGAAGTCAATGATCTGGACATAGCAGGAGAAAGCTTCCTGTGCATCCATTACTACCATTTTATTGGGGTGGAATTATTGGCCTGATTATAGTCAGTAACACAAGAAAATGGTCTGCTTGGGCTTTTTACTAAAGAGAACTTTACTTCCCTAAATGTTGCTCGCTTGTGAATTCACACGAAGAGAGAGTTACTTTGCTGGACTTTCAAACATGACAGAACAACATTTTAAATTTGCTGGGTGTAAGAAATCTCACAGAAAAGAACCGTTTATGTCTTGCCTACCGGGCAGGATTCAGCTGTCTGTTTGCAAAATACCTCTTGTGGACCATACACCTAAAACGTACAAAGTGCTTACTACCCGCCTCTGGCTTACCATTGGGTGGCTTAGTTGTCATTCTCATTTACTTACTTCTTATTCAATGGATTGCCTTCCTCTTCTTGTATTTGTCCCTCCTGTGGAGCATAGCCCCTTTACCATCGTTTAATAGCTTGTATTCTTCCACTGTCACAATTACAGACCTACTTTTTTCTTTTAGTACTCCACCAGTCATGTGTTTTTAGTTCCAGTGCTTAATTTGTGCAGGTGTTTCCTGGTGCACAGCACCAGCACTTATAGTCTAAAGTAAAATCTGCACATATTTCTGGCAGTTCACCACATTAAGCACTGCTGCCTCATGTGCTGCTTCTCCCAACACCTGGCCTCACGCACTCCTTTTTGCTCCCGTATCCTGCACACGAAGCTTACGCCAGACCCTCCCTGGTGTTTCTCTTTCATTTTCTTTTCCTGGCCTTCCTGCCCAGCACAAGTGCTTCATCGCTTTCTTATCCTACGCCCACTCCCCATTGCTTCCCCCTACCTGCAATCCCGCCTTTTTCTCCTTTGCTCCTTGAACCCCTTGTGGCCCTGTAAATTTTTTTTTTTTTTTTTTTTTTAAGGCAAGGCGGCTGCCATTTGCTGCCGGGCCGCTCTGCAGTGCAGAAAGTGCTTTCACACAACAATTATATTTTTGGTATTCACTGTTCCAAATTGTGTCTGACATCTTGGATCGGTAAATTATTTTAAAAAATCATGTTTGCGTTATTCTGTCGACATACGCATGCTTGCACATTTGTCATCAAATATGCACATGTCCCTGATATTACACCGTGCCATAAGCTTTGTGTAGGTAGCCCTTAATGTCTTGCACATCTAGGAACGGTGTGATAAAATTCATCCAATGCAATGCTTAATTTTTCAAAAAAGAAGTGCCAGGGCCTAGTTAGGAGGCCTGTGCAGCTTGCACCACCCATTGCCACTGCGGTCTTTACCAATGACAGTACCTACACAACTACTGCTAACTAGCACACTACAAGTTTGATAATCCAGACAAATCCAGGCCCCCAAACCTATGAAAATATCTTGGGTGGCTGGTATTAGTTGTTTTGAATGCGCACTGAATTAATGAATAATTGCCGTTCTGCTCATCTCTAATTTGTACAAACAGCGTCACCATGTGGCTGCTGTCCTAAGTGCCAGTGACGACAATTATGTGCCGGTTCTGACAATTATGTGCCAGTGCCGAGCACCAGAAACCACCGGTTCAAATTTAGCGCAGGTCCAATGCTGATCACTCCAGCTTCGTTCTGTATAAAGTGCTTAATTTGTGGGAAACGTAAGTGTAGGCATCCAAAGTTTTTCTAGGTAGCCTAATGCTGCAGCATATCAAGGTTGCTGGATGCCAAGGCTGCCTATTCATTTGAAACTTGTGGCAAAGCATGGGACACCAATACATTGTTTGTATAAATGTAAGAACTTCAAGCAAACAAATATATGCTACTGGATGATTCTAATTTTTGTATTAATAAAATGATGAAATTACCCCCACCACCTTTTCTCCCCTCTTGTCCCACTGGATCTCTCCTGAGTTGATTTCCCCCCACCGGCCTGTTGGATATAAGTGAGGTAAAGGTATGCAATAAAACTTTAGTTTGGAATTATAAAGTGAATACTGCTAAAGTTATTTATACTCGCACCTCAAATTACAGAATTCAACTCTTGGATTTTGTTATTTAAACATATATTAGCTAGACATTTTTAACTTTAACTTTTAGGACAGACTTTTTTTCCCAAATGTTAATATCTCTTTCCTGGGATTTGGAATTCCAGCTCCCTTCAGGTGTTTAAAACATTTTTGGGACTCACCAACGTTTTGCAGATTCCGAGCGAATAGGCTTCAAATCCACTAAGTTTTCTGCCAGACTTGAAACGTTTGTATCATTCTGTCTTTGTTGTTGTCAGTTGAAGAACACTGAACAGGTGAAGGTCTGAAATCCAAAGGATTCAGGAGATTCCAGAAGGCTTGCAATCCCTGCCTCTTAGTCTGCTTGGGCCTAATTATATGTAAGGGGCACTGTCCCTGTTTGTGCGAATGCACTCCTTTCAAAAAGTGAGCCTGGCACAGGTTGGAATAGAACGCCCTATTGTGATGAATGTACTGCCCTCAGACAGTCTCATACTCACAGCTGCCCTCACAGCTGCCCTCAGACAGTCTCATACTCACAGCTGCCCTGTGGGCAGCATATTCAGGGAAATACAAAGTGGCTGCTTCAAAGCTGCTCCGTGTTTCACAAAGCAGGAGGCCACTCGCCTGCATTTTAAGTTATGAGTACAAGACATCACTATAGCTACGTGCGTTCAGCTCGAGGCGAACAGGAGACTGACAGACGCTCTTTTTGTTCCCTTGTAACATTTTTTTTTTTCTGTAATTTTTTATTGTAGAAAAAATATATATTTATATGGAGCATAACATATACATGGGTGGAAGAGAAACAGAGAGAGAAAAGAGGAGGAAAGAAAGGAGGAGAGAAAACGCCCGGGGGGGGGGGGGGGTAAGTTTATCTTCTGAAGGGGCGCCGTAGGAGGGTAGAAGGGAGCAAGTAGTAAGATTAAGTGTGTTTTTCTTGTTTTTTGGGATTTTACAGGTGGATATCTCGACGTGGAAACCAGCATGATTTAAGTAAATTGGAGCTCCTCCAGAAGATAAACTTACTTGTACTGGTGTTTTAAATCCCGACCGCCCAAAGCGCCATCACTTCACTCAGGCTTCAAAAATGTTACAAGGGAACAAAAAGAGCGTCTGTCAGTCTCCTGTTCGCCTCGAGCTGAACGCACGTAGCTATAGTGATATCTCGTACTAATATCTTAAATCCTAAGGGCGTGGAATTTTTTTGGTTTATACCACCCAGAAACTATTCACCCACGTTGTGGATTTCTCGACTTGTGCGGGAAACCAGCGTGATTTAAGTACGTTGGAGCTAGTTACTTTTAACGCAATGGTTGGAGTCGTAGGTGGCTTGGTTAGAAAGTCTGTTTTTACTTGTGATTACAGATGTGCTGACCTTGTTGTAAGGAGTGGAGTAGATCGGCTGATCTATACAAATGAAACAAGTTGAGCGTAGCACCCTGGTTGTAGGTTGCTAAAAGGAAAGGAGGAGCACTTGTGTGGTTCAAATCAGTAATTTAGAATTTCATGTTGTTTGTGTCATTTCAGCTTGTTGGTCCTGAAGAGAACACCATATACTTGGGGTGTTCGAAACACGTCGACCTACTAGTTTGACCTGCTAGTTTTGACCTAGAGAGTGTATTTTCATATTTCTTTAATTAGATTTTGATGTTGATAATAATTGTGTAAATCTT
This sequence comes from Lissotriton helveticus, assembly GCF_964261635.1. Taxonomy (NCBI): domain Eukaryota; kingdom Metazoa; phylum Chordata; class Amphibia; order Caudata; family Salamandridae; genus Lissotriton; species Lissotriton helveticus. Next base: position 376,784,579 of record NC_136065.1, read on the forward strand.
TACACCATAGGTCTTTTGATGCTCTTTCAACTAAAATATTTATGTTGAGCATATAAGAAATGACGACAGGTTGGGTTGAGTGGACGGGTGATGTATGTTTGGTATGATGTGTAGTATGGAAGAGTAAATGTTATATGAAATGAAATATGTGGTGAGGATTGAATTTTGTATATGAGATTTTTTTAACGAGGTCGTGGGGTGTCTTTTTTTGTAATTTGTGATGTATAAATTATGCACTAATATGTGAAATTAATTTCTGAGAACATTAAAAGAAGAAAAAAAGTTTGGTTAAAAATATATAAACTGAGATGACAAATAATTCTATGGTCATGTGTGTTTAATTCAATGTGGCTATATTATAAATAAGGTCCTAACTAGGAGCAGTAGTGGTATTTCTCCTTGTTTGGTTTCGATTGTGGCTCAGTCCTACTGCTTAAGAGTCCAAACCCAGGTTGTTGTTCATGTCCGTAATAGAGCACGGGTGCAGAGGCAAAGTGATTCTGTCATGATAGCACTGGTGCTACATGCATGCCAGTGTTATCAGTATTACAGTAGGGGACGCACAAGTGTCTTTGCCTTCTTCTATAATTCCATAGTGCCCTGGGGGTGCACAAAGCGGGCATGCAAAGTGGCACACACCCGCTGTCTCTGTGAATTGGGCCAATACTTTGTCATATGGATATTTGATTGACTCAGGTTTATTTTTTACTTATGTTTTGCAATTGCAAGGATCATTTTGCTAACCTAATGTCCGCTTCTTCCATGATTTCACAACTTGCCTGAGCTGTGGAGAGAAACTAGGGGGCATATTTACAAATACATTTTGGAGCGTGGTGCTACGCCAAATTTGGCAACCCCGCACTCTGACATTTTATAAATGCAGGAATGCTCCTTATTCACAAGAATACGGCACACCCCTGTGTTTCCCGTAGCGAGTGCTCCTGCAAAAAAAGCTGCCTATCGCCAGCGCAGGCACCCTGGCACAATGTTGCAAGGGTGCCTGGGCTGCAGGGGCGATTGTTTATGTGCAGGAAGGGACACCGTCCTGCACATAAACAACCATTCATGGCGATTTGCTCCTTCTATGTGTACACATAGAAAGAGCAAAAAATTAGGAGTAATTAATAATTTTCCACGTATTTCCACGCTAAAACCAGGTATTCACTGCCGTTTGTTTTTGGCGCTGCCTCAGCCTTGTAAATCTGGGGCAGCGTCGAAAAGCAATGGGTGTTGCAGTGGAACGCCGACTGCAACACCCATTGCAAGTCCCAAAGGGGCATATTTACAAGGCGGCGTTAACCCCTTCCACGCGGGGCTAATTGCCCCGCCGTGCGGGAGTGGGGGGGGCGCGCGGCGCCGCGGTGCTCGTGACTAGCCCAGCTCATCATGCTGCACAGTGGAGCTGTGCTCATGAGGAGCTGGGCTCGTCATGACTCCGCCCACTTCCATAGATTTCCCGCACAGGCGGGGAATCAGCCCCGCGTGGGCGTTCCGCGGCAGTTATGACGAGCTCAGCTTGTCATGAGCACAGCTCCACTGTACCTCATGACGAGCTGAGCTCGTCATAAGCATCAAAGGTGTTAAGGCACATTAAGTAAATATGGAAAATGGCACTATGCCACCGGAGCATCAGAAAAAGTGACGCTCCGGTGGTGAATGGGGCTTGTAAATATGCCCCTATTCGTTTATCAAGACTGAGTATGCTATACTTCCAGTTTCTCTGAATCCAAAATGATCTTCTGCGGATCCGGGGCAATCAAAGAGTGCCATTTATCCATGAAATATATCTAAAAAAACACATTACTCACTAAATAAGTATGACACATTCAACAAAAATGCTATATTGGTCCACAAATAGGTTTTTCAGTCTTAAAACACGGAAATAGAACATAATCCAAGAAGCAAAGACTAGATACTGGGATATTTTTAGAGTAAAATCTACAGTGCAAAGTGCACGCTGCACGCAGGGGCGCTTGGTACGTCACTGCGGTGCCTCGCGCACACCCCAGATGGCGCAATGAGACCAAGGGCGTGGGGAATATTGAGACTCCATCGCTCGCAGGGCCTTGGACGCAGCGATCCGTCAGGGCCCTTCCCTCTGCACCTTCCACGGCTCGGTTTTATTTATAGCCTCTTCTTGAGCCGAAATGTCCCAGTTCCGCTCCCCCGAAAAGAATCTTCACTCTCCTCCCTGACTACGGATACCGAGGAAAGGCTTTGAAATGGCAATGCGCTTTAAAGCGAGGCTGTGCCAAATTAGCAGAATTCTAACCCAGAGAAGCAATTGAAGGGGTATATTAAACATGCCTCGATATGAAAAAAAAACATTCTGCGAGGCCCACTGAAGTCCAATAAATGTTTAATGCAAATATATGGCATGCTACATTGTAAATGACAATTTTCACGCTTTACCATCTTAGCTGTAGGTGCATCAAGTGCTAAATGCACTACAATTTCACACTTCTTTTATACATTTTCTATAAGGTAGCCGTAGCACACTGTCCAATGAGTCGAATAGTTTCAAATGGTCAACCAATCAGACTAGGCCAGTCCATCTCCCATCAGAGAGCAGTCTGGGATGGGTTAATTTCCCACAAGGCACTGCAGTACATCAACAGAGAACAGGGAAAGAGTCAGCAAGAGGTTCTTTGCTGCATAAAATATTCATCTTCCATCTTCACCAGGGTTTGAGGAGGCTGGTCTGAGACATCGATTGCTACAAGTACAGATTAGGTAGTTGCTGACCCTGCCAGGTGAGAGCAACCCTTGACCTTGTGGTGGTCCAGCACCTCTTTGGCTAACCAGTTAGCTGGATTGAAATTTAATCGTGGCCAGTGCTGGACCCTGTGTGGCCTTGTGCTTGCATGCCTGTGTTCACCTTTATACTCAGAGGGGGGTGTACCTCTCATGTCTCTGTTATCTCACAGACACACACCATTTGAAACTCTGCCCCCTTTCTTTCTTCACAGGTATTTTGGTCGCTGATGTTAAATTACCTGGGTGTTACCTTTGGAGTTGCAAAACTAAACAAGATAAAAAGTAAAGACTTGGTGGCATATCAACAAGCGGCAGCGAAAATTATCGCTGACTGCTGTCAGCGTTAGAAAATATATCGCCGGCTATCCCTGGCGATAATCGCCATGGTAGCGCAGTATTATCTACACTGAGCGCCATGGCGATAAAAAAAAAAAACAGGGATAACAGGAATATCGCTGTTTTACATTGAATAACGCTGGATTTCCAGTGATATTCAATGAAAACTGCGAGAACCTTGGTGATAGTGACTGTGGTTGCAGTCACATAATCCACCTCCCGTTACAGGTATGCCTAAATCTGAAAATTAGCAGACTTTAAAAAGCAGCGTTAACCGAGGTTAGCGCTGCTTTTTTATCTCTAAGAAGGTTAGCGTGAAGCTTGATAATAGGAGAAATGTCGCTTAGCGACATATCTCCTATTATTTTGCTCTGGAACGCCACCTTTGCATCTCATTAGAGATGCAAAGGGAAGCTTAAAGAAAATGGGTGCTAACATGCGATTTTGCATGTTAGCACCCTGTTGTTGATAGGGAGATCATTTTATCTACGCTTTTTTGGCTTTTAAAGCCAAAAAAGCAGAGATAAACCCCTTGTTAATATGCCCCCAAGATTCTCCATTTTGATACAGTGTCTTATTCAAGCTTTTTAGCCTTTAGCAAGAAAACCTTCCCATCATTGTACTCATGATGCTATACCGTAGTGTACTCGTCACGTCTTCTTGTTTTCGGTGCTTTAGAAGCATCAAGTGAAGTATTTAGCCAGCGGTTCTTGTTTCTTTGCTATGTTGTGCTTACCATCTGCTTTTCTCTATAACCAGTTTCTACATATTAAATTCTCATTGGAAGATTATTAGTGTCATTATGTGATTACCACGTTACAGTAATATATTACAAATTATGTGATTTCTATTTTTTGATGAATATATGTAGAATTAATATATTTAATATTTAAGAGATTATTGAAAGGCTTATGTCACACACAGCATTTGCTGGACATTCATTCTTTATTTTGAGTGTGATAATTCTGTTGCGCTGTCACTAGACTCACCCTACACCATTTCCTTTGAATTATTCCTGATCTGCTCGTCTGCATCTATGTGGAGAGTCAGCGGGGATACAGTGAGGTCTATCTTCCATTGCATACGTTGCTTTTGGAGCACTGGTCGCACCCAGCACTGTCCTATTTGGCGAGTTTGATGTTCAAGAGCACTCCAGTGACTGATAATAAAAGAGTGGGTACCTGGGAATTCTTGCTATCAGCTAGGCTCGATGGCTAAGCTAAAACCAGCAAATGAACTACCCCTGCTGGTGGTCCAAACCAGGACCAGACTGGGGAACCAAAAGCAGAAGGCTCCCTCCGTTTCCTTGTGCAATCTCTTTCTTTCCGTCCATCCATCCATCCATCCATCCATCCATCCATCCATCCATCCATCCATCCATCCATACATAATCTTACTCTCTCTCTCTCTCTCTCTCTCTCTCTCTCTCCTCCCTCTCTCCCTCTCTCTCTCCCTCGTTCCCTCCCTCTCTCTCTCCTTCTCTCTCCCCTATCCTCTTGCCTCCCTCTTCGATCACTTTCTTTCCAGTGGCGGCTTTGAGCGGTGGGGGAAGGTGGGTGGTTAGGAAATAAATTAAAAAAAAACACTTACCTGCTGGTCGCCGTTGCCAGTCGCTGCCTCTCCTTGCAGGACCCAGGAACAGGAAGCACTCAGGCTTCCAGACTTCCCTAGTCAATCACTATGCTGCTGAAAGCAGCGTTGTGATTGGTATGAGCGCTGATCCATGGCCTCGAAGTCTAGGCATGTTCTCCACCCAGGCTTTAATGCAGCATGGGTTGAAAATATGCAAAGTGCGCATGACTGTTTGGCCGGCCCGAGACGACCGGCCAAACAGTCATGCGCACTTTAGGTGCAGCAGCAGCCAAGCCTACTCCCTGCGGGTCATGGGTGCCCAGCCCCGCTCCGCCCTAACCTGGCAGCAATTGGAATACTAAACATAAAATTATAACTTCCGCTATTATTTTAATTTTTCATTGCACTGCTTTAAAGCGGTTGGGTAATGCTCCACCGCCTTAGCGGAGGAGCCACTGTTGTTTCTTTCTGCCTTTCCCATCCCTCCTTCTCTTTCTCCCTCTCTTGAAGCCTGCCCCTACCTGTTTCAATGAGTTTCGGGTTGCTGGGGAAAATGACAGAAGCACCAAGAGCGACCAAGAGCTTTCAAAACCGGCCTTTAAGGGCTCCAGCCCACCAGGGAAATGCCCGGTGGAATAAAAGACCTGTCTGGCCCTGGTCCCATTCCTACGCTGAACATTGTGAGAAGGGCATGTGTGCACAGCGTGAGAAGGGCACTGGAAAGAGGATGCTTCTGTGTGTGCCAAAGTGCAGCACACAGCTTCTCTTCACACAGAGAAAGCTATACCTCCAACAGCCTCCATTTTATTATGTTTACTGATGGTAAACATTCAGTGATTTGCAACTGCGAGATCAGGTGCAAGCCTTTTTGTGGTTACTTTGGGAACCTGTTAGACTGGAAGTGAAAACTTTTAGAGTGAGAAAGATAAGAGCACTGCCCAAGCAGCTGATTTAACCTGTAGAGAATAGTAACAAGATCAATTCAACTTCCTGGCACCATGTCATCCATGTCTCAGATCCTGGCTTCCGTCAGCAAAAACTCCATACCACCAATCAAAAGCACTTCAATCTAGGCTGGGCCAATTTTTAATTTCTTCTATCTCACACTCCTGAGTGAATAGTGCTAAGATAGGTAACTAGCCATTAAAGGCCTGGCTGTTCCCACTTATATAACTTTTTATTATGCATCTTGAAGAGCATTTGATGCTGCATTTACCCACCAGTTTTATGTCTTCGTTCATCTTTAACCAGCCTTCACTGTTATTTTTAATTCGAGTAGTAGCATTAATGCTGTATTTGGTAGGATATTATAGTGGTAATTCCAATTTCCATAAAAATTCTAAAAACCTTACAGGTGATTTTCGGTGCAGTGAAAAATGCTTTGTGAAGAACTCAAATCAAACTTCCTGAGAACAGGTCGAATCAAATAGGTTATATGTCTTATGTCCCTCACTTTTTGACCAAATGATCTTTATCAAGGCTACACAAGATGCCGACAGTTGCGCTACGTCAAACGGAAAGTGTTATTTCCTACATATTAAATCTCCATAGAAAAGTACATGAACCAAGATTTCAAAACACGCGTCAAACAGATAAAAAATGAACACAAAATATATGCAAAGTACATATCAGCAAATCTATATTTATATTATTTCATAGATTATATAGTATATTATATTTACTCCTGCTCTTTCCCTCCTCCACTTCTATTCAGTAGTTAGTTTCTGTTGGTGATTGCCAGTGGGCAGCACTGGCATTTATTTTTCGACCACTGTCCACTTCCGTAACCTGCTGCGGAGGCAGTTCCAATGATCAATGATCAATGACTAATGTAAATTTGTATTTGATTGTCTTCCAAAGCCGCCAGTTGTCCGTCTGTCTGTGTGTCAGATCAACCCTCCTTGAACTGCAGGTAACACTAAAGAAGTCCAGCTTAGAATAAGCAACAACAGGCAGACGCCCGGGAGTGGTGGTGGGATAACATATGCCAGTTTCAGCTTCACCCTGACTCATTAAAGTGCATTCATTTGCTCTTTTTGTAAATTGCTTTCCACAAGAAACCTGAGCTTTTCATGAAATGTTTCCAACAAGACGACCTACTTGATGACTAAATTTTGTTTTGCCACTGGCTTAAATATTTTTGTCAAAGAAGATATTGAAAGGTTTGATCTTTTGTGTGGACTTGTAGCACTGAACCTGAGACTCTAAGCTAAGCCACAAATCACCCATTGCATGCCCCCACAGTCACAATGTACCAACTTGCAGACAAGAGTAATACCAGCAGCCCAGCACTATATGCAAAAGGCAGAGGTCACGCCAGCAGAAGGGATTTGCTGATGGTGGTAGTGGGCATGGTCAGCGGTTGCAGAGCGCTGCAGCCTCCTACACAGAACTGTGAGCACTGGTACCTAGCTTATTGGGTCTGGTTTGACTGCACTTCTGTAGCCTGACCTTATGTGATCAAAGGAAAAGAGATGTAAAACGCACTACTGAGGGAGTGGTGTTGGCTCTGCCCACAAGCTGATCTACCCACTCCCTACTGGATTTGATTGGGCGGAAGTTGTGTGCTTGTGCTGAAAATGAGTGCTTGTATTTTTCAGATTACACTCAATATGATAGGTCTTTTTAGGTCGAGCGTAGCGAAGGGACCTCTAGTATACTTTAGTATACTTTGTAAATGGGACAGGGGAGGTGCACGCGCTTTCCCTCGCGGATTTGACCTCGTGGGCGCGCACGCCCAGGCCGGCGCCGTGCACATCCCCTGTCCCACTTTCACTGCAAGTCAGCCTCTTGCGCGCGCATGCATGCACACAGACACACACACAGCGCACACACACTTACACAGACACGCAGGCACCCAGACAGGCAACCCCCTCCCCCCCCCACAGTCACACACACACACGCATACACACAGACTCCAAGACACATACACACACACACACGCACGCACGCTCATACCCAGCCCGCCGCCGCCCGCGCGCGCACACACACATGCCCCCCGCCCTCGCAGCCCAGCAACAACCCCACTCACCGGCTTCCTTGGTGCAGCGGCTCTCACCGGCAGCAGGACTCTTCCTCCCTTCTTCGGCACCGGGGCGCAGGGTAGGCTCCTGCCTGCTCCGGTGCTCCAAACAATCGCGGCTCTTCCTGGGGAGGCGGGGTAGGCTCCCGCCCTCCTACTTCCTGTTTCCGGTTGTCCCGCCCGGCCTGCCTGACTTCCTGGTCGCAGGCCGGCGGCGCGACGTATTATTGCGCTCTCTGATACACTGAACATAATTTCACAAAAGTTCTTTAGAAAAGTTTAAGCTATTGCCATTATAAATTACAATAACTTTTATTTAAGTATTAGTTATTTAAAAAAAATAAACGCCATTGTTATTTGTAATATCAATACATCTAAGTCATGTAAATACAAAACATATTGCATTACAAATGCTATAGGTATCACATTTGCGAAAGTTATAACTATTGGCATTGTAAATGACAAAGCTATTAATTTAGGTATTTAAAAAAAAAAACATAAATAAAAACTTTGCCATTTACAATACCAATAGCTCAAACTTTCCTAATGCGAGACCTATTGCATTGCAAATGCTTGTTTGGTTAAGGTGACAAAGCAATGATCAAGGCTGCCGGCCTGATTGTTCACTGTGAAATGTTATGTCAGATGCCTTAGGTCTGATCTGCTTGTTATGTAAAGGTATGACAAAGGCAGCAGGCCATTCTTATTTATTGTGAATAGCTTGTGTTAAATGCAATATATCCCTATGGAACTTCTTTCCAAAAATCCTATGTTGTCCTTACTTTGTGAATCCTGACAAATACAATGAGAAACTTCTTTTCCAAACACAGTAGGCAGGGGTATTTATTATGTGAACCCTATGACAAATGCAGTAGGAATGGATTTTAGGTGAACTTTCTGACAAATGCAACAGAAAACAGTTTTACATTGTGAACTTCATGACACACATCATAGCAAGGGGCTTTACATTTTAAATCAGCTGCAACTCCTCTGCTAAGGCGGAGGAGCGTCACCCCACTGCTCACTGAGCAGTTCAAAACAGAAAAATAAAATGATAATAACGCAACGTAATTATCATTTTATTTTACTGTGCTGGCTCAGTTGGTTGGGGCAGGGCTGTTCATCGCTGATGGAGGAGTGGTAGGCACTTTCTGAGTGTGCATGACAGTTTGGCCAGCAGTCTTGGGCCGGCTAGTCATGTGCACTTTGCTTGTTCTCCACCAGGCTGTATTGCACAGCCTGGGTGGAGAACGTGCATAACCCCCCAGCCGAACTATGGCTCTCAGACCAATATAACACTGCATTCACACAGCGTCATGATTGACTAGGGGATTCTGGGAGGCTGTGTGTTTCCTGCCACTGGAGGATAGGTGGTGGCCGGCATACCAGGTAAGTGCATTTTTTATTCTTATTTCCCCCACCTCTGCCTCCCCCCAACCCCTCCCACCCCATCACTCTCGTTCGGTAGCAGCCGCTACTGTTTTGAATATCGGCACATACAATTGGAGTGGATGTTACAATGTCAAATCTCTGATATAGCAAATGATTATGAAGGGTGACCTAGTTTAGGACACCCCCCGCGCCGCACGGCCACCAGCTGCCGCGTGTGCCTCCCCGCCTGCCTGTCTCTGCGCCGGCTGCCGCCGCGTGACCACGCCCCCTGACATCGAGCGGCGTGGTCTGTGCTAGCTATCCTGCCTTACCTCTGTTTTGTGTGAATTTACCTGCTGTATATTGTATTGTATTTTTGCCCCCACTTTTACTGTTTGCCTGGTTTTCTTTTCGCCCCGTCTCATCCCTCCCCGCTCCCCGCTTCCCGCCACCGCCGCTAACCCCGCCCCTTTTTTCTTTCTGTACCCTCCCCGCTCCCGCCTCCCAGCTGCTCCGCCCTCCCTCGCACTTGGCCATATATGGCGACCGTGCGACGCAGGTGAGTGTGACCTAGTTTAGGGCACCCCCGCGCCGCACGGCCACCAGCTGCCGCGTGTGCCTCCCCGCCTGCCTGTCTCTGCGCCGGCTGCCGCCGCGTGACCACGCCCCCTGACATCAAGCGGCGTGGTCTGTGCTAGCTATCCTGCCTTACCTCTGTTTTGTGTGAATTTACCTGCTGTATATTGTATTGTATTTTTGCCCCCACTTTTACTGTTTGCCTGGTTTTCTTTTCGCCCTCGTCTCATCCCTCCCCGCTTCCCGCCACCGCCGCTAACCCCGCCCCTTTTTTCTTTCTGTACCCTCCCCTCTCCCGCCTCCCAGCTGCTCCGCCCTCCCTCGCACTTGGCCATATATGGCGACCGTGCGAACGCGCAGCGTTGACGCGCAGCGGGCGCGCCGATTGTGCGCCGAAGGCGCGCCAAAGGTAAGCCCGTCTGCGCCCATCCGCGCCTGGACCGCGCCCAGTGCCAGGACCCCTGGCCCCCACCGACAGAAGACGACCCGACTGACCTACAACTCCGCCGAACTCTTCGCACTCAACACCGGCGGCATCCCGGGATGTCACCGAGCCACTCCGAAGCACACCCACGGACCCTTCAGCTGCCACGCCTGCAAGTTCACCTGCATCCGGACCTACCCTGCACCAGCACCCGCCAAGCCGAACACCAGCAGCAACCACCTCAAGTGCATCCTGCTCAACACCCGCTCCGTCCACAGACACGCCGTCGAACTCTGGAACCTCCTCGACACCACAGCCCCTGACATCGCCTTCCTCACGGAGACCTGGATGAACGCCTCCTCAGCACCCGACATCGCCATCGCCATCCCAGAGGGCTACAAGATCACCCGGAGGGACCGCACCGCCAACCAGATGGGAGGAGGCATCGCCATCATCCACAGGGACACCATCCGCATCACGACCAACACCGACGACACCCTAACCACCGCCGAACACCTGCACTTCCAGATCCACACCGACCCGAAGACCACCCTCAGAGGCACCCTGATCTACCGACCCCCGGGACCACGCACACAATTCAGCAAAGACATCGCCGACTTCATCAGCCCGCATGCCCTCCCCTCCGCCGACTACATCCTCCTGGGGGACCTCAACTTCCATCTGGAGAACAACAGCGACCGAAACACCATCACCCTGCTCGACAACCTCGCCAACCTCGGACTCAAGCAGCTGGTGTCCACCCCCACCCACCTCGCCGGACACACACTCGACGCCGTCTTCTCATCCAGCAAAGACATCGCCTTCAGCCACGCCACAGGACTACACTGGACGGACCACAGCTGTGTCCACTTCACCTTCAAAAGAACGACGATCCACCACCACCAGCAACAGGTTGCCCGAAGAAGCTGGAACAAGATCACAGCCGATCAGCTCACCGCTTCCCTGAGCCAGCACCCTCCTGCCGGCTTAGCGAACCCCAGCCAGGCCGCCGACAACCTCACGAAGTGGATCAGCAACTGCGCGGATGAACTCGCCCCTCTGAGGACCCCGCCCAGCAGACCCAGCAGCAGAAAAGCCCCATGGTTCACCGACGAACTCAAGAGCTCCAAGAAGAACTGCCGAGCCCTCGAGAAAGTATGGAGAAGGGAACCAACAATGGACAACATGACCACCCTCAAGCTCGCCACCCGGAAACACCACCAACTGATCCGCGCCACCAAGAAAAATGCATACAAGGACCGGCTGGACAACAACGCACACAACTGCAAGGAACTCTTCAACATCGTGAAAGAGCTCTCCAACCCCAACGCCGGAAACAACGACATCACCCCATCGCAAGACCTCTGCAACTCCCTCGCCTCCTACTTCCACAACAAGATCGCGGACATACACAACAGCTTCATCATCCAACCGACGCACGCCACGACCGCAGCAACGCCACCCACCACCACCCTCCGCGCCTGGACTCCGATCAGCACCGAAGACACCGTCCGCACAATGAACTCCGTCCACTCCGGATCTCCGACCGACCCCTGCCCTCACCACGTCTTCAACAAGGCCGACACTGTCATCGCACCCCACCTGCGGGACATTATCAACACCTCCTTCGACACCGCCACCTTCCCTGAGAGCTGGAAGCACGCCGAACTCAGCGCTCTACTCAAGAAACCTACAGCGGACCCCACCGAACTCAAGAATTACCGTCCCATCTCGCTCCTCCCGTTCCCGGCCAAAGTCATCGAGAAGACCGTCAACAAACAGCTGGCCGCCTTCCTCGAGACGAATGGATCCCTCGACCCCTCACAGTCTGGCTTCCGAGCCAACCACAGCACCGAGACCGCCCTCATCGCTGCCACCGATGACATCCGAGCCCTGATGGACAACGGAGAAACAGCGGCCCTCATCCTCCTGGACCTCTCTGCGGCATTCGACACTGTCTGCCACCGCACCCTAGTGCAGCGCCTCGGCAACGTCGGAATCCAGGAGAAGGCACTGGAATGGATCACCTCCTTCCTCGACGGAAGAACACAGAGAGTCCGCCTACCACCGTACAAGTCAGAGGCCACCGAAGTCATCTGCGGCGTCCCTCAAGGATCCTCGCTGAGTCCCACCCTCTTCAACATCTACATGAGCCCCCTCGCGGCCATCGCACGCCAACACAACCTCAACATAATCTCCTACGCCGACGACACCCAGCTGATCCTCTCCCTGACCAACGACCCCGCCGCCGCCAGAGCCAACCTGCACGAAGGGATGAAAGATGTAGCCGAGTGGATGACGACCAGCCGCCTGAAACTGAACTCAGACAAGACGGAGGTCCTCATCCTGGGCTCCTCGCCCTCTGCCTGGGACGACTCCTGGTGGCCCCCCGCCCTGGGCAGCGCACCCAAACCGACGGACCACGCACGCAACCTGGGCTTCATCCTGGACTCCTCCCTCTCCATGACCAGACAAGTCAACGCCGTCTCCTCGTCATGCTTCAACATCCTGCGCATGCTACGGAAGATCTTCTGGTGGATCCCCACCGAGACCAGGAAGACTGTCACCCAGGCCCTCGTCACCAGCCGACTGGACTACGGCAACGCCCTCTACGCCGGAACCACCGCCAAGCTCCAGAAGAGACTCCAGCGGATCCAGAACGCCTCAGCCAGACTCATCCTCGACATCCCACGAAACAGCCACATCTCCGGACATCTGAGAGACCTGCACTGGCTCCCCGTCAACAAAAGAATAACCTTCCGTCTCCTCACCCACGCACACAAAGCCCTACACGATCAAGGCCCGAGCTACCTCAACAACCGAATCAACTTCTACGCTCCCAAGTGCCACCTCCGATCAACCAGCCACGCCCTCGCCGCCGTCCCCCGCATCCGAAGAGCAACAACAGGAGGAAGGTCCTTCTCCTACCTGGCCGCCAAGACCTGGAACTCCCTCCCTCCCGACCTGCGCCTGACCCAAGACCACCTCTCCTTCAGGAAGAAGCTCAAGACCTGGCTGTTCGAGCAGTAACGGCACCCCCCCCCCCCTAGCGCCTTGAGACCCTACGGGTGAGTAGTGCGCTCTATAAATGTCTTTGATTGATTGATTGATTGAAGGGGCAGGGTTCCGTTTTGTCAATATACCCTGGAATCCTCAGCCAATGGACCATTTGTACCTGCTAGGAAGTGTAGAGGGGAGAAATAACTCATTAAATCAGGCTCGCAACTTCAAAGAATCATAACTCAGAAGAATCACATAACCCAGGTTCTAGGTTACCAGGTTTATTACAAAGCCAAAAATAACTGGACATACAAACACCTCAATATGAGGTTGTACAAGTACATCAGAACTAATACAAAGCCGAACCTGTGAGCCATATTAACTCTTTGAAGAATAAAAAGAATGACAAGTTCCAAAAACAGGATGCAGGCAATGATTGCCCCCACGTCAAGATCAGTCTTCATTTGAGGTTTGTAAGTAAAAAGCATTAGTCTTACCCTACTCTACTATTAACGTGACATCCCTATTTAACATTTTCCCCAGGGCAAGTTCGGAAAAAGGTGTCAGCGCATGAAGACTTCCTGAGAAGTGCACTCACGTTGAATGGGTCAAGTAGCATAAAGCTACAGAGCTCGTACTCAGATGCTCCTTCTCTCTTCATCGATCTCCTCTCTTCTCCTAGCTCAAACCCCAGGGCACTGTCCCTAATTCAAACACCAAAATCACAAACATGCCCAGTTCGCATCATTCAATTGCCTCATGCGGCAGGACACCTCCTCATAGGTGATTTTCCATTTACTTTCGATACTCCCAGCTACTGGCTCGATGACCTTGATTCCCAGGTCTTCTCCAGTGAGAAAGAACACCGTCTCACATTATCAGCACTCCTATTACAAATGTATCCTCTCCGCCCTGAGCCTAACTCCTAAAACTAAAGTGTTATTTTAACTAACAAAGATGAATTTCTCCTCCTGCAACAGAAAAGTGAAAATTTCAACATGCTCATGGAAAGTAACTACCAAGCCTAAGATTAGAGCGTCCAGGAAAAATGCATTTCAGGTATAAAGAAATTGACCAACATAAGAACATACACATAGGCCTTATGATTCCACTTGTGAATAACCATTTTTAAGTCAACATGTTACGTGAACGCATCAAATACATGAATAATTATAATTAACCTACACAAATTCTACACGTTAAGATTTCAGTTAACACGCCTATGGGTGGAGGCCAATATGGGGCACATTAAATCAATGTATTGCATTTCAATAATTGAACTTCATTAGTCAGTTATAAACACAACCGTCATGTTAATTTCTTCACATTACACAAAATATTCCTATCATTTCACCTTTACATGTTATTAAATTTTACATTCTAATGATCAAATGTTAACACATCAAAAATAAATGCAGGGGGGGCGTGGTCAAGATGGCGACGGAGTGAGACGCTCTTTCGAGTCCCTCCGGCGCCAAACCCAGCTTAGCCTTGTCCAGCAACACTAGCGGCGTGCTGATCGACTACCGGAGCCCTGTAGTATCCCCCTGGACCGGAGGGCTAGGGTCCGGCTCTGCAACCGGGAGCGGAGGCTGCCTAGAAGCGATTCTAAGTGCGGTGGCGGACTGCGGCCCTGCGAGCACCGGCCTCGTGTAAGTGAGGGGCCGGACTTCCTGCTCTGCGGCTTCGCCACGCGGCCTCAAGTGACACGCCGCGGCGGACTCGGAGCTCCCGGCTCTCGTCCCGCTGCCAGCCGGACACTGCGCACACGCCTGGGGAGAGGTGGCTGCCTTGAGGACCCCGCGGCGGTCGACAGACGGGTGCCGGTTGGAGGAGCCGGCTGGGACCATCGTGTACGGCAGGCGCGGTGCTGCCCCCCGCCGCCTCTAACCTGCCCGGATACGCAGGGACACCTGGCCGCGCCGGCTTTCCGAACGGGGTCCCGTCGTGGGCCCCTGGACTGAGTGCTTGGTTGGTGACCGGCGGGAGCCCTGGAGGGCCCAGAGGAGATTTAGCAGCCTGCGGCCTGGGAATCCCCGGCCTGTGTTGCTTGTGAGACCCGGCTCCCTGCTTCGCGAGGCGCAGTGGACCCACGGGGACTGCCATCTAGAGAGGGAGCTGTGCGGGGAGAAGAGAGAGCACCCTCCCTAGCAGCTCAATTCCTGTGTGGCTGGGCCCTGGGAGCCTGGCGGGCTCGGGCCCTGAGATCGGCACGTGGTGGAAAAGGAGGTGAGGGTGATCTTGCGGCGAGGGAGCTCCGGGCCTTGGGGCAGGCGCCTAACCCCTACTGCTCTGAGAAACAGCCCGAGCAGGGGGTGGATATTCAGTTTACCCGGAGAAAGGAGGCCGTGGGGGTGAACCAGCAGCCTCTTAGGGCCCCAGCACCGGACCATCCTTCCCCTATCATATCTCGGAGCAACGCAGGAGGTGGGGAGAGCCCTACTGCAGTGCAGCTTCCTGAGACTCGAGCGCCTGGGGGGGACCTCCAATGGGGTCCCATCGCCCCCCCCCCCTGCTTGCACCCCATCTGACCACAGCGGGGCTGGACATAGGCCAGGACTGTGAGCGCGGGGGGGTCCCTTGCTCTTGAGACACTGGCAGTAGGCTCGGCGGAGTAGCCCCCAGAGGCGGTGGTCCGGATACAGACGCCTGCGGTGCTGGTTGGGACCTGTCTATTGGAGCCCCTGACGGGGAGGACCTGATTACAGATCTGCTCTTCCGATACCGGAGTTGCGGAACCTTGTGAATACCGTAGAGGTAACTGCTACCCTTCCCAGAGGTGGCGCGATGTCATCCACACAGCGCAAGGGGAAACCTGGGAAAGATGGCGCAGCAAAGACCTCTCAACACCCACCGTCTCCTGGACCCAGCGCATCGCCCAGGACCTCGGACGATGAAGCGCCTGCAACCAAGGCCTTTATGGCGGAACTCTTTGCCTCTATCAAGGAGGACATCTCAGAACTCCGCGCCCAGCTAGCATCAGACCTCCGTGAAGTGCGGAGGGACGTGGATGGCCTCGGAGAAAGAGTGGCCACGCTGGAGGACCACGACCTGAACGGGGCGACCGATGTCCATCAGCTGCAGCAAGATATAATTAGGCTCACGGAGCAGAACTTGGATCTTCAAGCCCATACGGAGGACCTGGAAAACCGTTCCTGCCGGAACAACATCCGTATTCGGGCAGTGCCCTGGGACGGAGAAGCAGGCGATCTGAGGGGGTATGTCCAGGCTCTTTTCTTGCAAGTGCTAGACGACGCTGATGTTCAGGAGATCAGGATGGACAGAGTGCACAGGGTGGGTCTCCCTAGAAGGGGCGGGGGGCCGCCCCCGGACATCTTAGCCTGTGTGCATGATTTCCAGCTAAAAGAGAGGATCTTGCGAAAGGCGCGGACTATCCCTTCCTTGCAGTTCAGAGAACACCGTCCGCTGCTGTTCCAGGACTTAGCGGCATCGACCCTCCAGAAGCGACGGGAGTTCCGCCCAGTGACCGCCTTTCTTCGGGACCGCGACATCTCCTATTCGTGGGGTCATCCCTTCCGCATCATCTTCCGCTGGGAGAACAGGCTGGTGCAGACTCGATCTCTCCAGGAAGCAAAAGGCCTGTTGGGGCTGGATGATGAGTCTCCCTCGCGGGGGTCTGGCAGGTCGCCGCCGCGGCGACGCAGGCGTTCTTCCTCATGGCAGAGAGTGGGCCTGACCTCAGATCGTGGGCGACCAGACCTTGTGGCTAGCTTACAAGAGAGGGGGAATGCAGTGGCATCGGTGGCCTCGGTCACTGTGGCGTCGTCCCAGCAAAGTTCCGGTGCCGCTTAATCTTTGAGCCGCCAGCCGGTTGGTGCCGGAGGGGCACGTACTGCCAGGTATCATGGGTTTCAGTGTACTTTTGGAGAAGACACCCCATACCGTGGCCTGTGGGGTCCCTCCTTGGACTCCGCATCCCCGGCCCAGGAGGGCCACGACAACTTATTTCTCGATGGGGCTGCTAAGTACTTTTGTTTTGTTCTTGGGTTGGTATTGGGGGCGGGGTGGGTTGGGAGAGGCTTGGTGGGTTAATGTGGGGGGGCCTGTTGAGATCTGGGGTTGTTTGATTCCTCTTGAGGGTGGTTGGGATTCAGATGTGTTAATTGCGGGAGGGGTTGTTGAGGGGACGGAGGGGTTAGGGGTTGGGGTGGTTGGGTGGGTTGTTCAGAGGGGTGGTGATGACAGGAATGCGTGGTTTGTTGTGTGTGCTGCTGTTGGTGTGAGGTACGATGAGTGCCGGGAGGCCTGGGGGAGCTGGGCTGTGGTGCTGGCTGGTTCGGGGACGCGGGTAGTTGTGAGGACTGCAGAGCGGGTGGATCTACTTTATCGCTATGCCACTTAATGTTGCCACTTGGAATGTGAAGGGCTTGAACTCACAGCAAAAGCGCCAAAAAATTTGGAAATACCTGATTGACCATCCGCTGGATGTGGTGGGCCTGCAGGAAACCCACTTGGCGCGTAAGGATGGGCTCCGACTTAGACATAGGCACTTTCCACTTATTTATAGATCCTCGGCCTCCACCAAACATAGGGGGGTGGCCCTTTTGTTTCGAGCGTCCCTTCATTTTCAAACCTTGGGGATGCAGAGTGACAGGGAGGGCCATTGGTTGATGGTCAAAGGTTTGCTGCATGAAAGGATTTGTACGTTTGTGGTGGTGTATGCTCCTAATTCAGGACAGAATAGTTTTCTCCAAGATCTGCTGCGTAAAACTGAGAACTTTGTTGAGGGTCATTTGATTCTTCTCGGTGATTTTAACTTGGTGTGGGACAAACTCCTGGATAGTTCTGGCACCCTTAGAGCCGATGCCGGCTCGTTCTCCTCAGCTACGCAGCGTAAGATGGGTACATTGGGTTTGATTGATGGTTGGCGCGCACTGCACCCCCAATCCCGAGACTACACTTTCTTTTCTGCTGTCCATCGCTCTTACTCCCGGCTCGACCATATCTTTCTAAGCCAGGCCCTTCGGGGCGATGTCCGCGACTCCAGCATCTTTCCACTCTCCATCTCAGACCACAGCTTGCTGGTCCTTGGGCTACGCTGGTCAGCGAAGGGTGACAGTCTTCATAAATGGTATTTCCCTGCCGCCTTGATCCGGGATGACACTTCTTGCAAAGCTTTGCGTACGGCCATCCGGGACTTCTGGGCCCTCAACCCGGTCTCGGACACCTCTATCTTCACAACTTGGGATGCCTGCAAGGCTTCCCTGAGGGGCACGTGCCTTGCACTGAACGCTAATCTTAACAAATTGCGGAGGGCGGAACGGGAGAAACTGGAAGCCGAGCTGGCTGCCCTGGAATCAGCGCATAAGTTGAACCCCTCCCGACTCACCCTTCGCCCCCTTACGGCGATACGAGGGAAGCTGAGGGCCCACTACAACAACAGGGCGGAATTTACTCTCCTACGACTGCGCCAAACCTCCTATGCACGGGGTGACAAGGTGGGGAGACACTTAGCCCGACAACTTCTGGACAAACGGGAAAGAGAATACATTGGGGGCATGCGAGACGAAGCGGGGGACCCCCTCCACCGAGACGAGGAAAAGGCGGCCTTGTTTGGCCGCTTCTACGCCGACCTCTATAGAAGCGACGCCCACGCCCCTGAAGCGCAGGAGCGATATCTAGCGGACTTAGCTTTACCTCAAGTCTCTGCGGACCGCAACGAACTCTTGGCGGCCCCCTTCTCCCGGGAGGAAATTCTAGACGCCATCAAAGCCCTGAAACCTCACAAGGCGCCGGGGCCGGATGGCTATACCGCTCTTTTTTACCAGACCTTCTCCACCGAGATCTGTGACTACCTAGTTGATCTCTTCAACGCGATGGCTGAGACTGGCTGCGTCTCTGGCTCTATGGCTGAGGCAGTGATCTCGGTCATTCCTAAACCCGGGAAGGATCCCGCTAGTTGCTCCTCCTACCGACCAATTTCCCTTTTGAATATCAATGCGAAATTGTACTCCGCTATTATTGCACGGCGCCTCCAGGATCTGATGCCGATCCTTATCCACCCGGATCAGTCGGGCTTTATCGCGGGACGACAGACCCACGATAACTTGCGTCGGGTGATCCACTTGATCGAAAAGGCCGATAGATTCCGCATCCCGGCGGTGTTGGTGGGATTAGATGCGGAGAAGGCCTTCGATCGGGTGGACTGGGGGTTTTTGTTTCGTACCATGGCAGCCTTCGGATTCTCGGATAAATTCATCACGATGATCCGGGCGAACTACAGTACCCCCCGCTCCAGGGTGACCGTTAATGGACACTTGTCACCTTTTTTCTCTCACTCCCGCGGAACCCGGCAGGGCTGTCCCCTTTCCCCTTTGCGCTTAGCATTGAACCATTGGCGTTGGTGGTGAGGGAGCATGAGGGGATTCGGGGCCTCCCCTTCACAGGAGAGCAACACAAGATTTCACTCTTCGCGGAGGACGTCCTACTGTCCCTAGAGGACCCTGCCCGCTCGCTCCCACACGTCCAGACAGTCCTGTCCGAGTTTGAGGAGGTGGCCAGATTTAGGGTGAACTTTGGGAAGTCGTACATCCTAAACCTCACATTGTCACCGGCTGAAATAGATCGGGTGCGGCCTCTGACCCCCCTGTCCTGGGCGACCGGCTCCCTCTTGTACTTGGGGGTTCACTTGACACCGACCGTGAGAGGCCTGTTCTCTGCAAATTTACCCCAGCTTCTGACGTCCATACGGGCTGACTTGGCCCGCTGGAGGCCCAAATACATCTCATGGCTAGGCAGAATACACGCCATTAAGATGGTTCTCCTTCCTAAGTTCCTCTACCTTTTTCAGGCCCTTCCCATCCCACTGGATCTGGATTTTTTTGGGCGCCTCAAAACTTTGATGCTCCGCTTCATTTGGCAAGACGGGCGCGCCCGTTTTTCCTTTTTTACATTGCGTCGATTACGGTCGGAGGGAGGAGTGGGTCTTCCTGATTTGCACCTGTATTATAAAGCGGCTCAATTACGAATTATTGTGGAGTGGTCCCAGAAACTCTCAGAAAAACACTGGCTGCATATGGACAGGAGTGTCGCTGGTCGGTCCATATGGGATCTGGCCTGGAAACCCAAGGGGGATAGACCCAGAAATGCCTATATCAGTACCCCCACCAGCACGGTACTGAAGGTGTGGGATACGGTCTCGGGTGATAATCGGTGGACGACGTTCCCGTCGCCCTTCACCCCCATTCATTTCAACCCGGCCTTCCCCCCGGCTTTGCAGGAGGCTCCCTTCCGAATGTGGCGCGAGGGGGGATGCCGAGCCCTTACTCACCTTTTCCATGGTTCCGTTCCGCTCACCTTCGCTAACTGCATGAGAGACTATGGGGTCCCCTCGTCTGAGAAGTATCACCATCTCCAGCTCCTCCACTGGGCTACCTCTGCCGGAACGGGCGATGCAGCTATGAGGCCGCCTTCCACCTTCGAGGCCTTCCTTCTCCGCACAACCACCATGAAAGGCGCCATCTCCTTTCTCTATAAGCTACTGCTCACTACGGCGGCATCGCCCCGCCCACGCTATATGGGACATTGGGAAGAAACGCTCGGGAGGGACATCGCCGATCCCGAATGGGCAGGCCTTTGGAGGGACGTCGCAGCACACAATCGCTCGATAGCGCTGCGAGAAGCACACCTCAAAACAATGATGGACTGGTACCTGTACCCATCCAAACTGCACCGCATCTTTCCATCCACATCAGACCGCTGTTGGAGAGGCTGTGGTCTCTTGGGGGATTTCCGCCATATCTGGTGGGACTGCCCGATCATCCGCCCTTACTGGGAGGAGATTTTGTCCCACCTCAAAGAAATACTTGGCTATCCAATATCTCCCTCACTGGAACATGTCCTACTCGGGCTCCGAGACCCGGATCTTGCACACCAAACAAGAGCCGACAAGCAGATTCTTTGGCTCTGCCTTGGGGCGGCTAAACTCACCCTTGCTGCGGCATGGAAGACGCCAGATGCCCCAGCGATCTCCCTCTGGCACGCGAGACTGTGGAGACTTCTGAGTATGGAGAGAGTGGCGGACATCTTTCTGGGAAACTTTAAGAACTTCATCTTCCGCTGGGGCCCTCTGGTCCGATTCCTTTCCCGTGGATTGCCCTCGGCAGTCTGCCCTTCCTCGGTGCGCGCACTCCACCTATTTCAACTTTAATTGTGAGACGTATGTATGTGTGTATGAATGGCTGTCATCACCACAGGGGGGTGGGATGGGCGGGACGGGAGGGGGGTTCTTTGTGGATTGATTTTTTTTGTGCGACATCCATCGCTCCTTTAGACGGGTTCTGCGACCAGGGCACGTGACACCTTGCCTCCACTCCGGCTGCCCGCATGGACGGGAATTCAGGCCCTGACTTTGACTTATCTGTGCTACGATGCCGTTGAGACTCTTCCTACTAAAGTGCGCTGTCCGTAGGTAACCTGTATTCAGCAGTGTCGCTTGTTGTACTGTTATATACTGTGTTTTGCAAACTGAAAATGAAAAAAACATTTAAAAAAAAAATACTGTATTTAAGATTCTCAAATAGCGATTTTTTGAGAATCGCTATTTCAGAATCGCAAAACGAGATGTAATAAAAAATTCGTTAATAAAAATAAATGCAGGTGCAAACTACTCGTGTTTATGATGCACCCCTTCAAATGGAAGAGCACAATTGCGCTCTAACAAATACAATAGGAAATGGCTTAGTACATATATTTCCCTTTTCAAGTCTGGCCACAGTAAATGTTTGGTGTTTCCAAAGGAGACTTAAAGCTCCTGTCAACGTATAATTTGGGTCTGTCTGAATTGTTTGATGGGTCTCTTAAGGTAAAGATCAGATAGTCATGCTCATGTACATATTAGAGTAAATAGGGGAGACGCCTAACTGCCTAACTGCTTGATCAGGGAGCCTGCTGCTTATTCCCTGCAACTCACCTTCTGTTTTGATCACCTCTATCACCTCGGTAACTCGCGGTACCCGCTGTGCGGGTCCCGCATCACCCGTCTTGCTGGGTGCTTCGCCGAGGATCAAAATCTTTGCCTGGAACTTCGGTTGCATCGCCGGCGGGAGGAGAACAGACCAGCAGGGCTGCGAGCGCCAGGAGGGGGACAGGGACTCCATTTCCCAGGAGTCCCTGCATTGCCATCACCTGCACCTGGACGTTCTCCCTGTTTGCCCCGCCCCCGACCACCGAGCTAAAGGTGCCCGCCTGCTCGTGGATCAATGGGAGACGCCTAACTGCCTAACTGCTTGATCAGGGAGCCTGCTGCTTATTCCCTGCAACTCACCTTCTGTTTTGATCACCTCGGTACCTCGCGGTACCCGCTGTGCGGGTCCCGCATCGCCCGTCTTGCTGGGTGCTTCGCCGAGGATCAAAATCTTTGCCTGGAACTTCGGTTGCATCGCCGGCGGGAGGAGAACAGACCAGCAGGGCTGCGAGCGCCAGGAGGGGGACAGGGACTCCATTTCCCAGGAGTCCCTGCATTGCCATCACCTGCACCTGGACGTTCTCCCTGTTTGCCCCGCCCCCAACCACCTCCCTCCTATAACAGGACCTGTTGTTTCCCGCTGCGCTGGAGCGTCCCGGGAGAAGCCCGGGACAAGGGCGGGACAGTCTGCGACAGTCCGCGACTGGCAGAGACTAGACTGGGCCAGGAACGCTGTTTATTTATCTCCGTGAGTGATTTCTACCCTTTGTGATAACTACGAAGTACCATACCCCTTACAAACGGATATAAGGGGAGGTCTCATAGTACTTGTAAGTAGTGGCTTTTGGACAATAGGCTTGTTATTTATTTTGGGCCACTGTGCTTGCTGAGTGTTGTTACAGGTATGTCTAAACAAAAGCAAGGTACTGCTCCTTCTAACACCATGGATAACTATCTATTCCAAGTGGTCGCTAAGATAAACAATGATAGAAGGTCTTCGCTGGGGTTGAGCCCAACATCTACTAATATCTCAACCGAATCACCCCGAGTTAATTTGCAGGAATTAGAAGACTCCAGCGAAGCAGTGGTGCTTTCCCAGATTAGTACTGAGAGCCCCGCTCTAAATGCATCCTCACCTGCTATATTGATTAAAATAGATGAGGTTGATCATGATGCCGCAGACTTGGACCTAGAAATAGTGGAGGATAGCTCCCCTAAACCTGTGCCTGTTCCTGCGCCTAGGGTGACTAGAGGGGCCACAAAGGGACTATCTAAGCGTGGCGGATTACTCTCTAGCAGGAAAAGACCAGCTACTCCACCTAGGAAAAATAGTACAGAGGATGTAGGGGTTGAGGATGAGGGCAGTATGTTATGGGATGAAGCCAACATTAAGAAACTCATGGGAATGTTTGATCAAAAAATGAGGGGTATAATTAAGCCATTGTTATCTAAGATTGACCAACTTACTGACAAAGTTAACAAGCTTGAGGGTCTTCTGTTGAACACAAATGAAAACATGGGGGAAATACCAAACCAGGTGGTGGACAAAATTGAGCAAACAAAACATAGGGAAGGTGGAATTGGAGAAGGTAGGGAGTCGATGGTTCCGACCCATGCACTTATTCCCACCCCATGCTCAACAGCAAACATCCATCGCCCAGCAGATCCGTTGATAAATAACGGGTCTAGGGAAGATTCTTTTTTGGAACCAGGTCCAATGGAGTTAATTGTAGAAGCATCCCCACTGATCCTGGTCCTAGCTAATGTACCAACCCTGAAGCTTGGCCAGACAGAGTCCCCCCAATCACTCTTAAGTAAAGCTCTATATTGGCTGACTAATAACATGCACATCACCCACTGGGGTAAACAAAAACTCTCAGAGGAATTACTAACTGCCAGAAGAGTGAAATGGATAGGTAGTAGCCCTAAAAGATTTGAAGGCGACTGTGTGGTACTTAACTTTAAAGGACCAGAAGTATTATCCGATATTTTACCTAATCTTCTGCCCCCTCAACGTAGAACAGTAGAAATCATCCCTCTCACACTTGACTTCTTTTACAGCAGAAGTGGCTTTATTGCTAAACCAAGTGTTCTGAGGACCAAATGGACCACAGTGGCTAACAGAAGGGGCGGGGGTGGGGGTGGGGGTGCCCAAAGTTGTAACTGGGGTGTAAACTTAGAAAATAGATTTGCAGCATTATCAACCCTAAATGAGTGCGATTGACTCGTATATCAAAATAATATGATAGGATACTCTCATGTTGTGAAAACAAATAATGGTAGTGTTAATAAGGAGGGTTAATTAGCCCCTACCCAGGTAGCCAACCGCATGGTAGCTCCAAACAGTAATAAAAGGGAGGGGGGGCCCGATATCTTGGAAGGGTATAGCAGTCTAGTCCGGTGTAATGGCAGTGAGCCATTACCCGAGTTTCACCTAGATGATGCCATTGGCATCCCTTCAAAATTTTTAGTAACAGAAACTACACAGCAGAACATAAATACAAGCAACCTTTCAAGACTTGGCCAGTCAGGGCCCACCAGAGCTAAATCAACATTGACCTTTATTTCTTGGAATCTTGCTGGGATAGCGAATAAAGTAACATCCCCTGAATGGTGTACTTTCATCGACTTACATGATATTATGGTATTCCAAGAAACATGGTCACCAAGCCCTGTATATCGGGTGGGGTACCTCAACTTTTTTATTTCTGCAGTGATAAATGGCAAAGGCCGTCCATCAGGAGGTATGCTGATTTGGGTTCGCCAGTCGTTGAATTGCACAATCCAGCAAAGATCCCTTCCTACCGGGGATATACTATCAGTTAATATTAGATGGGATAACGGTGAAGAGCTAGCCCTTTTTAATATATATGCTAAATGGTCGCACAACCTCTGACCGTGTTGGGAACAACACATTTGACAACGGTCGGGCATCCAGTAGAATAGACTATTTTTTGTTAGACACCAGGGTCTGGATCAAACTGATTGATATGACCGTAGTAAAAAGAATGGAAAGCGATCATAACCCGCTGTGTATGGCCTTCAAGTCCTATCTAGAGGAAAGGGGGGTAAGCTCAGAGGAAGAGAGGGTGACCTTGGACCTAGTATGTACAAACAATCAGTGGCATCTAAAATGGGGGAAGCTGGTAGAGGATGAGGGGAAGCTAGATGAACTTAAGAGAGTAGTAGGAGAGGAAGTAAATAATATAAAACTACTCACAAGTAACCCTAACTTTCGAGACATTTTGCTGGAGGCTCACAAAAAACTCTTTTGCAGACTGCAAACATTCTTCCTAAAACCAGTAGGCCACAATAAGGGCAAAAAACACCAAAGTAGGCAGGGGTGGTATGGTAAAAGTTGTAGACTGGCACGCCAGAATCTTAGTAGAGAGCTTCAATTGGGGAACGCCAATGCAGTCAGGGAAGCCAGGGACACCTATAGACGAACACAAAAGCAGGCGAAGAGGCTGTGGGACGAGGAACTATGGGGTGAGCTCAAAACTGCATGCGCGGCCAAAGATTCGAAGTTATTCTGGTCCACGGTAAAGTGGGATAGGGGAGGGTTGGCTGCCCCCCCACAAAACCATGTTGCCATTGACAACTGGATAGAATTCTTCAAACCTCAATATGCTCGCAATCAGTCGCAAGCCTGTGTTACTCCGCCACCAACTGTTTATTACAAGCATAATGTGTTTAATGAAAAAGATGTAAGTCTTGCCCTTGACTGTGTAATGGGGGGAAGAGCGCCAGGCATGGACGGTATACCAGCAGACGTCTACCTAAGTGATCGGAAAACATGGTGTATATATTTTGCTTGGCTTGCCAATGCAGTGGCGATGGGTGGTGAAGTACCCTTGTCCTGGAAAGGAGCGCAAATTGTCCCAGTGTTTAAAAAAGGTGACAAATCCCTCCCCAGCAACTACAGACCCATCAGTCTCATAGATTCAGCTCAGAAACTGATGGGTCGTATGGTGCAGAATAAGCTTCAAGTTTGGATAGAGGAAAATAACATTTTGTCACCATTCCAAGTGGGGTTCCGTCCCTTGACAAGTTCCATCGACCAGGTGTTTTACTTCATGCCCTGTACTGGAGGAACGTCACCGTAAACAACGGCCCTCTATATGCTGTCTTTGTGGACCTAAAGTCAGCTTTTGACTTGGTCCCCAGGGACAAGCTTTGGAAGGTCCTAGCTGATGCAGGGATAAGCCAAGAACTTCTTACTCTCCTTGTACGACTGCATGAAAATAATTATGTCAAAATTAGATGGGGGTCACAGGGAGAAGTAACCAAGCCTTTCCCCGTAGAGCGTGGGGTGAGGCAAGGTTGCGTTTTAGCGCCAACACTGTTCTCGATATATATAAATGGTATAGTAGAATTCTTGAAGAGATCCCATTCTGATGCCCCCAAAATAGCTGGTTCACCTGTCCCCGTCCTAATGTTTGCGGACGACACGCTTATATTATCAAGTACAACAAGCGGTCTCCAAAAGGCGGTCAACGCATTTGGTGAGTTCTGTGATTCCCGAGGTTTAGAACTGAACACCAGCAAGACAAAGTTTATGTGTATGAACCGCCGCTCGTTGTTTAAAGGCGTTATCACCTTCAAAGGCACTCCCCTTGAGCAGGTAGATGCTTTCACTTACCTTGGAATAACACTACAGGGGAACATGAAATGGAACACACACATAGATACTGCTGTATTAAAGTTTAGCCAACTAGCAGGAGCATTATCACTAAAGCATAGAGCTTCTTTTACTAAACCAGTAAATTGTGTTCTAGAGATCTATCACATGAAAGTTATTAGTGCTAGCTTGTACGGTTCAGAGCTATGCGGATTTTGTAACCTAGCAAATCTGACTACAGCAGAAAACAGGTTTTTTCGGGGCTGGTAGGGGTGCTGCAAAGCACGCCTACTGTTCCTCTGAAATTAGACCTTGGTAGGAAAAACATTGCGGACTTAGCGAGGCTGCGCCCACTGCTATATTGGAGACGTCTAATGGTGATCCCAGAGTTAGCCCACTATGCTTCAGCATTGACAGACATTATTCTACTTGACCGCTTTCATAAAATTGTCTGGTTGAAAGAATTACAGGGGGTACTGACACTGTTAAAACTAGACCACCTATGGGGTAATACTGATGTGTCCTGCTTCCCCTCAAAGATCAGGCTGAAACAAATGTACTGGGAGATGGTGAACCTTAGAACTTTTGCCAATGGGACTAACTCTTCGCTGACGAGACGCTTCCTGGACCTAAAAATGTCTCCCTCGTGTGAAACGTACTGGGACTTGATTGAGAAGCCGCACAACAGGAAGTTGTACTTTCAATTTAGAGTCGGATCACTCCCAGTAAATGTGTTTAAAAAGAAATGGTCTACATCCTGGGACGAGCATTGTTACCACTGTAAAGACAAAGTTGAGCATGTCTCCCATGTACTGTTTTGCTGCCCTTTATATGCCAACCCAAGGCACAAATGGATAAGACCTGTTTGCCTCAACCTGGGGACGCGTAGCCAAGCAACAGCACTTAGAATTCTGGAAACTGACTGTTCTCCATTGTTCGTAATTGCTGTTGCAAAGTTTTTGGCCTGGGCCTGGGTGATTCGAACACGTACTCTACTAGGAAAAATGTCGTGAGGTATCTCGGTTACCATGTTTTTAATGCTTTGACTTGTGAGTAAGTGTCAAGGTTGTTCTTAATAATGTCTTAACAGCTTATTGTATTCGACGGATTTTTCGTTTAATAATTATCTTAAATTCTGTGTATTTTAGACTTAGTATTTATTGTATAGTGTTAGGGTGGAAATGCTTTTATGACTGATGTCGAATAAAGCTTTAAAAATTGAAATTGTAAATAGGCTAACTATTGATTTTTTAAATGTGGTGACAAAGGTAGTAAGTGTCTCATTTTACATTTTGAACAACATGGCTAAAATTCTTAGACTTACCCATTTCGATTTTGAAAAACCCAGGTACTGCTGATTTTTATGACTATACCCTAATTGTGTGCAAATTGTCACACGATACCTCAGGGAATGAAGGGTAGAGGCTACATTTTCCCTTGTAGTTGCTACCTGGGATATTTCTTAGGTACTTGATTGTCACCGGTGTTAATCTGCAAGGACCCTGAAGAAGGTTTCCAACTTGTAATTTCACCCGAAAGCTTGAAAATGCTTTTCATATTGATTCTAGCATTTATTTGTGTGTGCATTAAATAGGTTTTCCGTTATAAAGAAAAAGCACTGTCAGGACACTGATTAATTGAGCATTAATATTGTCTTAGTGTGGTTGAGATTCTAACCCAAAACACGTACCGAGTGAACCTTAGAGTGCTTTAATTACTTACCATTAGAGGTAAATGTTAAAAGGGACACTTGTTTCCCAGTTTGAGGGTCTGGTTATGGAGGACCCAGGATACCAATGGTAAAAGACCCCCATTTGACACAACTAAGGCTATTAACTTCTTACTGCCCTGGGACCTCACGAACAGGATTTCACCATTGAAATAGGAAGTGAACTTTTTGACAAAGACAAGAGAGAGTTTTACGTTGAGAAGACCTTCACAAACACCATATGAAGGAACTCTACATTGTGGGTCCTCTGACAAATACAATAGGGTGGGGTTTTACGTAGGGACGTCTGCCTCCGGGAGGGGAGAGGGACTGGTGGGATTGGGGAGGGTAATTAAAAAAATAACCCTACCTGTCGTGGCAGCCGCCACCTCTCCTACGTCCGCAGAACTGGAAGCACCCAGACTCCCTTCCTCTAGCAGCCAATGACGACGCTGCATCAACAGCGTTGTGATTGGTCTGAGTGGCCAAACAGGCAGCTCAGGCAGTGCCTGGGAGCCTGGGCATGTTCTCTACCGGGATGTGCAACACAGCCCGGTGGAGAACATGTCAAGTGTGCATTACGGTTTGGCCGGCCCAAAAGAGCAAGCCAAACCAT
The DNA here is from genome assembly GCF_964261635.1 of Lissotriton helveticus. Taxonomy (NCBI): domain Eukaryota; kingdom Metazoa; phylum Chordata; class Amphibia; order Caudata; family Salamandridae; genus Lissotriton; species Lissotriton helveticus. The sequence goes on from NC_136065.1 coordinate 376,813,508, forward strand.
CTTACGCACTTAGGGAGTGCAAACCATTCCTCACTCTGTTCTGACGGTGGCGAGCCCAGCTCCGCCCAGCCCGACCTGGCTCCGAGTCCTACAAAGTAAAAACAAAATGATAACTCTTGTTATTATCATTTTTTAAAACATTTTTTGCATTGCCTGCTGAGCAGTGAGGCGACATTCCTGCGCCTTAGCTGAGGAGCCGCCACTGGTTTGGCATTGTAAACCCTCAGTCATAAATAATGGGAAGATAATTTGTTGGGGAATTTCATGACAAACACCCTAGGACGGGGCTTTACATTGTGAACCATTTGACAAATACAGCAGTAAGGGGTTCAACTTTGTGAACTCTGTAACAAGTGAAATAGGAGGGGGGTTTACTACGGAGGTCCCTTTTAGACCTGGCCAGAGGAAATGCTTGGTGTCCTAAGTGAGAATGTTTGTTCATTGCAATGTATACTTTAGGACTAACTAAATTGTTTGTTAAGTCTCTTTAGGCAGGTACTACATAATCATGTTCATATACTTCTTAAGGCCAATAGGTTTACTTTATTAATTTTATTATGTGGTGACAAAGACAGTGGATCTCTCATTTTACTTTGTGAAAGACTTAAGAAAGCCTGTAGGCTTAAGCTTGCTTATTGTGAAATGGGTTATGTGTTCCAGTAGACCCACACAGGGTCATTGCTGGTTTAGATTGTATGACGAAATATCAACTCACTAAAATATTGTGGTGTAGAAATATTGTGATAAACACACCGATCACAAAAATATCGATTTTGCATGTTTATAATGTAAATACAAAAATATCTAGGTCAAAAATATTATGGTACAAAATATTAACATACTAGTAATTATATATATTTAATTTATTTTAAAATAAAAGTAAAATACATTTGAATACAAATATATACAGCCTAAAAAATAACATATGAACATTGATTTATTAAATAAAATAATAAAAACACATACAATCTAAAAAAAGAATGTAATTAAAAAATGAAATTATTTATTTATAAATGACAAAATATTATTACACCTGAAAAATATTTCCTAAATCTATACTACTATTATAAAGGAAGAACTTTGAGGCTTTGAGGCGGGTAAACTCGGGAACCACAGCGCCAACACACCCGATACATCGTTGTAATCCTCAGGGTGTGCAGATGGACATAGGCTATATAAATTAAAAATAAATACGTTATTAAAAAATATAAGTTAAAAAAAAGTAGTCCCTTCAAAGTAGCGCAAGTCGCGACGTACAGGAGCGGCGGAAAACAGCGTGGGGAGGAGCGGCGGAGATCAGCGCGGGGAGGAGCAGTGACGAGGAGCGGCGGAGATCAGGGGAGCAGCGGACATAACCGGCGGACAGGCGGTGAGGATCGGCGGGCAGACAGTGAGGGGCTGCAGAGATTGAATATTCACTGTACTGTACGGCTCTAATAATTTAGTGAGAGCTGGTACCGGGGCCTATCGGAGGAGCTGCACTTGCTCTCCTATTAAAGGGCCCGCACCGGGGTTTTTAAGGCTGCAAACACTGCGAGCTCTTACGCTTTCTTCCCCATGGCAACCACTGTACCACTGCCATCTTTTCAGCCCCCCACTGCAGCCGTCCGGACATCGCCACCAGTGCTGGGAAGGTACAAGCATGCCATCTCTGCATTTTTTTGGTATGCTGTTTTATGTTAAGGTAGAGGCTGTCTGTATAGCACCTGTGGCAGCCATGGATTGCTTCTAACCGCTGAAAATCATGTCGAATCGTCAGGTGTGCGCCAGAGTGGAGCAGCTGCCGTTTTCTTCTCGGATGAGAGCGTAAGGTGCTGATAACATGGAATTGTGAAACGCGCAGAGTACTGCTATCAGGCCCATGAGCACAGTGAATATAAAGCGTGTCTGCTGTTCAGAAAAGGCATTTCCTTTGAAATTGAATCAATTAGTTGTCGGGGAAGTGACGGGACAGTACAGGGACTTCTGAGGGGCAAGCAGGTACTCTGTGACGCTAACTGCCTGCACTTTTCCATTAAGGAGACAAAGGAGGCTCAATAAAAAGAGCATTTATAAAAAAAAAACAAAGAATGTATAAAGAAAGAAAGAGAAAGCACACGTAGACAATCTGTTCTGTTATGTTAATCACTGGCAGGTGGATGGGTAACGTTCAACACAATGAAAATAGAGGGGATTAAAAATATAAAAAGGTAGTGGACACAGCCTGTACGTCATGCAGAGCACCCGGGTCACCCCTCTGCGGAGAACAGTCAACAAGTCCTAATAATGTGTCTCGTGGGCAGGTACCAAACGGGGCAATACAGCAGGAAAAACTGACATGAGCAGTGACGTGGGCAGGTTACACAACGTCAGGGCGGGCGGGGCCCTGAGCCATGATTGCTCCCGGACAACGTCGGGACGGGCTGCTAGTTAAAATATACAATAATTATCATTTACATTAAATAATCAAACATGACAAAATATATAATTGTTAACCTTTGTTTGAAATAAAAACATATTTTACATGTATTTAATTGTTAAAAATAATATTTAAAATATATAATAAATATACATATTGTTTTAATATTACAAAAGTAAAAAATGAAAATAAAGTTAAAAATTAAAACACAATAAATCATCAATTTAAACATCTATAATATTTTAAAAAGCATCTGATTAACTTTACACATGCTCAAAATATCTTTGAAGTATACAAGATAAACGAATATGTGACAAATAGACTCCAATCCAAATCTTTAAAAAAATAAACAAATAAGGAGTCATATAACATAATTTTTTCTAAAATCTCACAAAGCGGTAGAAAATTCATATGCTGGGAGGTTAAAATGAACTATTCTAACACCAATCTAGCAAACACTGGGTAACCTGCATAGACGGGGACTTGGTTAGGTTTTCATTTCTGGGTACAATTGTAATTTTATGTTTAGTATGTGGGTGAATTAAAGTACTTTTTCCTTTTGGCTGTTGTGCACTTTTGTGGAGTTCTTTAAAGTGTATCTAAGCCCTTTGGTTGCTTTAATTTGTTCTTTTGGTTTTATTTTTCAACTAAGCTGCTAATATAGAGTTCCTGATACAACAAAGTAGTAATAGCTCTGTCTTTTCCATGAAATTTCAGAAGAATCTTGCTTCAGTTTCATATTTGTTAAAGAAAAGCTTTTTGAAGGTGAATGCAGATAAAACAGAGGTGTTCATTCTAGGGAGTCATCCTTAGACGCAGACTTTGGATTGGTAGTCTCTGGACCTTGGCCCACTCCAAGCCCCTGCTACTATGACCTTAAATGTTGGTGTTACTAGCAACACTGATCTTACCTTCTCCCCATAATTCAACAAGATCGCTGGTACAAGTTTATCCCCTTTGAAAAGTTTAAGTAAAACTATTTCTTTCCCTAAATTGAAGGGAGGAGGTGGGTGATTCAGGCAGCAATCTCATCCTGTTAGTTTTAAAGGGATGCTGTCCCCTTGCCTTACCAAATACCTTACCTACTGCCTTTAGATTGTGCAAAAAACAGCTGCCACATATGTTACTTAATTTACCACAACACGCATCTGACAAATCCCAATTGGACTTCCCCCACAAGTTTACAGTGACTAAAACTAATTTTTAAGACACTTCACATGGTTCACAAGACACCTCCCGGCACTTGCCCATAGTAGTTTAGCTCTTAGCTTTACCCCTACATGCTCTCTCACATGCTTACTTTCTTTTCTCATGCACCCTTGTTTGTGTCTATGCTCCAGTGTGCCAGAGCAGGCAGATCCCATCTTAGTACTCGTTCTTATTCACTGTACACCAGACGTAAACAACTCTTTCCGTGTGAGTGCAGGGTGAATGAGGACCTGTGAGAGTGTAGAGTGCAGCACATTAAAGCCAGACCTGTTAGGAGCAACAGTGCCTGTTTACAAATTAAGCACTGCTTTCGGCTGCTCAGAATGCCAGCCACACTGCTCTCTTTGGTACATGTTATAACGTGACATCACAGGCCTCTGTCTTCTAGATGGATTTTACCAGCTGAGTGCAGCTTCTATCAGACACACTCACTCATTTCAAGCACACCCAGAACAAATGTTATCTCATAAACAATGTCTACGTAGAAATTGCACAAAAGCCAACATTTAGACAATGCTAACATAAAAAATGCAGAACACAATGCTTACACCCATATTACTTAAAATGTTTCTAAATGCAGAAGCTCTGTATGAAAATGTTCATATTGCGCATAAAGGCCCTACAACTTCCTGCTCAATGATTGTCGGTAAATAATTCTTCCAGCAAATTAGTGTTGTATACAGGCTGTCATTCTTTCACTAACCTTCAGTGAAACATTTATGCATTTGAAGTGTTGTACTAACTAATCCTACACTGGCAAAGTGCCTCGTCGCTTGTAATGTTTATTTTTCCTTTCACCTTCCTTTTACATAGATCCAGATTCATGCAGCTGTTTGACCACAGCTGGAAGCCGCCAGCTCCCCGTCCATCCCACGTTCATCTTGGATACCCGGAGTGGGAGAGGCCTTCTGATTTCTGGAAACTCCACGCTAAGATCTGTCCGGGTCCCCTCTCAAATGCTACATCCTTCTTCTCAGGCACTTCCAGATGTCAAGACTTATCTGATCCTTTGCACTAAAACATCCAAGTTTCAAATTAGAGAGGGGACAATGCCAAAGAGTGCGAAAGCACAGAAAATTGATGTGGAAAGAGGGATCACCCCCAAACAGATGGACAACCGCGCTAAATCTGATGCATCTGCTTCGGACACTTTCAAAGTCAACATGTCTTCCTACCAAACAGGGGCGTCCGATACTTCAAAAGCAAAACAGCCTTTATTTGAGGAGAAGGATCCATCCCTGATCAGTTCAGCCAGAAGCACATTCAAACAGCTGCTTAAAGGGTTAACACAATGTGTTTGTGCTCCACCACAATGATTGCATGTGCTGACAGCATGGGATATCAGTTTTTGGGCCCTTGGTATAATGGGTGGGAGAATGGTTGGACTAGGGTACAGAAAAGGTATTGCCTAAAGATATTCTCAAAATTAGACAAGACTTTTTTGATCCATAATAAAGTAGTGGCCTGCTCTGCTACACACCCTCAACCATCCATCCATATTGGAAATTTACTAGTAAATCTCTCTTACTTCCATTTAGTTCAGAAGAAGCTAGGGCCCGGAAACAAGCCCAATATGAAATTAGTGATATTTCCTCCCACTTCAATGTTTTGTGAATGATATGTTCAGGTTTGTGTGAGAATTGTAAGTGGGAGGCAGCAAAAATAAAGCCATTTATGGGTTACAAATTGGGTCTGTTGGCATGTATGAGTATGGATACATTTCAGCAGTTGTGGTGTTTCAGATGGAGGGATGGTAAAGGATAGTCACTGAAGGCTTGGTATTTTAGAGCAAAACGTTGAGCGTAACGTCAAAAAATGAGCTTATGATTTAAAATAAAAGTGGCACAACCTCCACAAGCAATGTGTTGTGTTTACTGCGACTACCTCCTTTTGGAAAAGATTCAGGTATTGCTTCGAATTAGCCTGCGCTGTCACTCCTTTAGTCACAACCTTGTGATACAAATGTCTGGCCATTTCAAGGGCTTTGCACAGGGAAGAGCTATGGCGGAGTGTGTGTGGGGTGGTTTATGGTGTGGTCTGGACGAGGCATAAGCCTGGGATGATACACTGCGTGCCATTTCCGGCTTCACCTAAGGATCTCGTTTCCTGCACTTCCTATACCTCAGTTTGATGCTAAGCGTGAGGTGGCACCAACATGTTATTCTTTGCCTCTAGTGCCAACGTTTGGCTAAGAATAACATATGCAATACCAGTTTAGTGTGCCGCAGGCAATAAGGGACTGAGGATCATGGGGCAGATTTACAAGCCCCTTGCGTCACTTTTGCGTCATTTTTCCCATGTTAAAAATGGCGGAAAAGTGGCACAAGGGGCTTGTAAATCTAACCCCATATATGTAACAACACATTATTCCATAGACACAGAGTGATGAACCCATTTGATACATCTGGCCCTGAATTACTTATTTATCAAACTGCACATTTCTTGTCAGCTAGGATTGGGATTGTCTTGCTCTGTAACCCTTGGTTGAGTGGGTACGGTTACGGTAACCTGAGAGTAAGTTTGCCCCTTTGGCCTGTGCCTCGGTATCTATCACTGGGTCACCCTCTCTGTAAGTTTAGACATTGGGTGTGCTGACTTGATCATGCCAGCCCTTACACGTATTTTGTAATGACAGATGGATCTTTTCTGCGACAAGTAATGGTGCACCTAATTTATTATTTCTTGAAAACCTGTGCATGTCACAGAAATTTAGTAGTCTTTCAAGTTGTTCTGTACATATAAATATATTACATGCAGCCATGACATTTTTTAACAAACTGTGTGTCCTTGAACTGATCACGCCTCATCCATATCAAAAATATTATTTTAAAAAACAAAACAACATGCAATATTTTAGACACTGTGCAATAAAGCATTTTACTTATCTCCAGCTTTTTGTCTTTTCAGCATCAGGGACAGATTTCAAAATATGTACTGAGCATAGAATCAAATGTAGACTTGCATGCAAATAAGATTTGGGGAGTGTTAGTGAGCTGCAGCAATAAGACTCGATCTTGCACAAATGTGAAGAAATGATGTTACAATACTTAAAAAAGACAACTAAAAAGCAGAATTCAACGAGTTGTAAGAAGTAGCTGCTCATGCTTTGGAGAGGAATGGAGTTTACATGATCACGGGGAATGTTTCTTTTTTTTGTACTGCATTTTATATTATCTTAAGACAAGGGTGGAAGTGTATAGAGAAGATAGTACTTTAAGTTTTACATTTCTGTTGTTATTTAACTGTTTAACAGAGGAAATTAAAAAAAGGAAACAGAGAGACTAAACATGCTTAGAATGACAAAAAAGGAAAGGCAAAAACGAGGATAAAAATCCATGGATATTTTTCCTGTAGTGACATAAGAAATAATTTCATCACCGTAAATCGATTTATTTCAGTAATTTATCCATAGGATCACGAATATTCATTGCAAAAGCATGATATATATATATGCACAAGCATCTAGTCAAATCAACATCAGATTTATTTCTCGAAAATGCCTCATAAAATAGCAGCAATAAATATGTTACAATAGATGAAATTAAGTTAAACCACATTGCACAATATTTACATAACACTTCCTCACAAATCCAAAATCAACATGGAAAAGCTTGCAACCTGCAAGCAGCAAACTCATAGATAATTATTATAGCGTGTTGATATATTAAACAAGGAATAGAGTACCAGGACTTCTGCTTAATATTCACCAGTAATTAAATATTCTATTGTACATGATTTTTCCAATGTTGCGTATGCTGCTAGCCAAAGTAGAACGTTCATGTTTTATCATGTGGTATACCGGAAAATATTATGGGCCTTATTTATGAAAGCCTTGCGCCACCGGTGCGTCACCTTTTCCCATGTTAAAAGTGACGCACCGGCGGCGCAAGGACTTCATAAATAAGGCCCTATGTATATTGCACATTCAGCAAGAGTGCTTAAGGAATCTGCAAATAACAAAATTCACTGGTAACAAAACTGCAGCTTCACGGAATATCAGGGCTTCTCAATATTCAGTGATCGTTTCTGATTTGAAGATCGGTACTAAATAACACTTTCGAAGGCATGAGTAAGATGGACAGAATAGTGAACTGTTACTGCCATTAGTATTAGTAATTCCGTGTACAAGAGTAACGCAAAATTACTAAATTCCTCCAATTCCGTCCACCCCTATTTGTCATATCAGCAGCTCAGAAAATAAAATTTTATGAAATTTCAGAATAACTGATTTGACTTCATGTATTTTGCTGTCTTATCTGCTTTATAAATAAGTCAATGCTGCAGTTATCCTTTAAAAGTAAATCTTGATTCTCCAGTTGCTTACGTGCATGCTTTTGAAGTGTATGAGTCTGAATCACCAGTGAAGCTGATATCAAGAAGAAGATGATATCAAGCAATAGCAAGTCATGAGGTAAGTCCTTTTCCTACATTGCAGCCAAATCCTGGACCGACCTTCCACACCACATCAGGACCTCCCCATTCCTTTTCGAAATTCTGTAATGAACTGAAGACCTGGCTATTCAACTAGGAGCCCAATCAGCCTACTTATCTACTCCAGCGCTTGGATACCATTCGGGTGATAAGTGCCCATCTACAAATCATCATAACATAACCTAATAACATATCATATTCGCTGTCATGGTTAAGCGATACAACCAAAACTCTTACATGTCCATATTAGACAATTTCACACAGAGAAACCACAGCAAAGATAAAGTTCCTGGAACTTTTAGTAAGTCAGAAAGAGCTGTTATAAAGCAATGTTATAGACTTAGGGCCATATGTATCATACTACCGTATTGCGAATTCCAAATAGCGAATTTTAAGGAATCGCTATTTGGAATTCGCAAAACGGTATGTATGTACAAAATCGCTATTAAATAGCGATTCTTTACCATTCCTAATTTGCGATTAGCAAATTGCTAATCGCAAATTACCCATTCATTTCTATGGGCCAGGAGGCCCATAGGAATGAATTTGCAATTTGCGATTAGCAATTAGCTAATTGCAAATTAGGGATTTCTTCCAGGGTGCAGGGGTGTCTCAAGAACACCCTGCTGCACCCCTGAAAAAGACATTTGGGGGCATATGGCGGACATACATGCCCTAAGGGCATGTATGGGCGTCATATGGCACCTTTTTTTTTTGGGAAAAATGCTTTTTGTAAAGAATTCGCAAATTACCACCAACTAGAAGTTGGTGGTAATTTGCGAATCCTTAATGGCATTTTTTGAATATTTTTTGTTTGATACATTGCATTTAAGGAATCGCAAAATGTGCGATTCCTTAGGTGCAATCGCAAAATAAGGAATTGCAAATTTTGCTATTCCTTATTTTGCATCAAACATGTTTGATACATACCATTTGTCAAATTAGCATTCGCAAAGGCCGAAATTCGCAGAATTTCGGCCTTTGCGAATGCTAATTAGCTTGATACATATGGCCCTTACTTCTTTATTACTTCTTCAGGCAAAAAGGCAGATAGCAGTGTTGTGACTGAAAGACCCCATACCTAAGAAGACAGATTGGCTTCTTTCTGCAACAACAGGGTTGAAATATACACCTCGCTTCAGCACTTTACATCAAGACCATGCCATACATAGGGTCCATTACATACTTATGTCTCTGGCCCTCTTTTACCTTCAGAAAATGGTGCCAACTCCTTAGTCAACTGATTAGGGTTACCATCCAGCGGCTTCATCCAATTCAGCTTGTTGGGCTTGGTTGTGGGCAGAGATATGTTGCTATGATTCAAACCTCATCCAAGTATATCATGTCTGTATACAATAACTGTTGTTGAATTACAGTACAATTTCAAATTAAGTTTTCATGGTATACAACTTCTAAGCAATGTACAATGTTTCTCGTACGTGTACTGTTTACCACCTGTATGTACCACATATTGGCTCTTTTGAAAACGGAATAAAAACAAATTAAAAGAAAGAGCTATTCTGCATGTTTTGTGGGCTTGTGAACTACAAACGTTTACCCAATAAACCAATTGTCTGAGACTTGTATAGTCATAGTCAAGGTTCACATGAAGTGGTAGAAATCTGGAACTCTTAGGTAGCCTAAAGAGCCACTATAGGAAGGAATTTTTACTTACAGCTTACCTATTTTCATAGGTTCCTAGAATTATGCACTATAGGTTGCTGCAACAATAGCCTTAGCATTATATAAATTAATGGATAATGTTTTTGCCTTGCCTCCTAACCTTGCTGAAAATCATTCAGTTCTCCACATCAGCGGCAGAATAAGGCCATGCTATTGTAAGTTGACTGTGCCATTTTGTATTCTCCCTTAAACTCAAGCTCAAAGTGTCAAATTCTGGACCCTACTCCAAGAGGTAGAAACAATGGTGGTGTTCTGCCTGAAGAATTGTGAGTGTTCAGAGCCATACATCTGTCTTTCATTTTGTTAATCACTAAACCTCTGTCTTTACAGAAGGTCGAGAACTTAACAAGGAGCTGAGTGAGTCCAATTGCGATTCCTAATTTAATGGGAGTATCACCTGCCTGCGAACCAGGGAGTTGTTACTCTCCAATAATTTTTAGGGCCTCAGCCAAATAAAGCGTGACCGGGGAGGGGGAGCAGATTGTTTATGTTGACAAGGAACAAATTCTTGCCTGACTTCAGTATAAACGAAACACTGTTGTTGTTTCTCTGCTGGGCCTCCAATCTACCCTCATAAAATGATCTGTACACGGCCATTTGATAGTCCCGAAAAATTGTAAAGAAACATGGAAACATAGCAGGACTACCATCTCCTGCATAATATCTATGTATAAGGATCATTCCTTTCGTCATCATAAGTCCGACATGACACATCAAGGTAGAACCCCTGAGGGTAGCACTTTTGGGTATATAAACACCATATCTTGCTGAGGTAGACAGAGGAGAAAAGGACTTCCATGCCGACACACTGATGAGAGACGCTGAGGTTCCTGCAAGCAGACACTCCAGTTCGCAGTGGTCTGACATCCCTTGCAGGGTGTCCCGCTCGAGACCAAGACAGGGTCCGACAGTCTCTCACTTCAGGTAACAGGCTTGACTTTATCCTAGAGGGATTATTGGCTTTACACCTACATACATACTAGGTACACTTAGGTACATCTAGTTAGGGTCGCATGGTAGGAGTGCACATTTTATTGTCATATGTTTTATATACTTGCTTGTATTCATTGTTTTAGCACTAAGGTAGAAATCTACCATCCTTTTACTCTGTTGGTGCTTATGATCATTTATATCTGCTTCAGTCTTATGGTTGTTTCAGCACACCTATTTTACATTAGAATGACGCTGGTTCAATAAATGCTTATTGAAAAATGTCCCCACCGTTTACTCTGTGCATTTCTCTGAGATAAAGTGAGCACGAGTGACTGAGCGAAAAGTATCACACAGTTTCCACGATCTGGAGGGATCAGGGTTTTCATGTTCGATAGTTGCCAAGAACTATTCTCTCCTTGCTAAGAGGGGCGTCTAGTGGCACTGTAAGCTAGCTGGTATACAGGCTAACATACCCAGTGGAGGTGTCTTGAATCTGTCCAGACACCAATCCTACAGTATATGTTGTCTAAATGCGCAGATCCTACATAGGTTTAAAGAAACTACACGACAGTGCTGAAGCAGTTCACCAGTGAACTTTTATTGTAGCCCCGCTAGAAGGTTGTGTTTCCAATTGACCTGAGCCAGTAAATGCTTAAAAAAAAGTTGTATGCATTTGGGGTTTCCCAAATATCATTGGGATATTACATTGCACCGATATGGCACTTGTCTCAACCAGCGAAAGGAAAATGCAACTCACTATCAACGTGTAAATAGTGTATGATGCGTCTGGTGATTACACATAGTGGCTTATTTGCAAGCCACTGGGCCACCGGTGCGTCACTTTTTTTCCCCGCACCAGTGGCACAATGGACTTGCCCATATTTACAAGGCCACGTAAAGTCACCCTGCGTGACTTTTCATGGCCTTGTAAATATGGGCCCCTTTCATGCACTACTCTGCGTGAAAGGGGCTTTCCATGGGTGTTGCTGTGGGTGTTCCCACGCAACATCCATGGAACCTGACACATTCCCAGATTTACAACGTTTTGTAAAACTGTTAATGCATCAGAATCCTATGGCTCCCCAGGGGAGGCATAGGAGTGGCACAACAAGGAGAAATACTTTTATTTCTCCTCATTGTTTCCTCTTTCTATTCGTGCTGCAGAAAGAGGAAAATAACGTTAATGATTTGTTTTGTGCAGGCGGGTGCCCCGTCCTGCACAAAAACAATCATCCCACAGCGCAGGCACCATTGCAAAATGACGTAACAGTGCCTGTGTTGGCGCATGGCAGCCAAGTGTGCTCCAGCGCAGGGGAAAGGACAGGGATGTGCCATATTGTTGTTAATACGATGCATCCCTGTGCTTTGAAAATGACGCAGCACAGATCAGCTAAATGGCTTGCGGAGCCGCTCTGCATCATTTTCTTGTAGATGAGCCCCATAGTTGCTCCCAAATCCCTGGACTCAACCGTAACTCAATGAAACTCAGGAAGAACCTATCCCATCTAGGGGGATGACATACCAACTGGAGAGGACAAGCCGATTTGATGAGTAAGGCACACACACATATGTACCTTACAGGTGTGGTCTAGTCTGTATTAGTGTGAGAGCCTACACGCACAGTGTTATAAAGTGAGCTGTCACAATGCTTCTGGGACTTGTAGTCTGTTAGCCACTATTGCAACTCCTCACATCTGATATGTTGAAAATCGACTATTACCTTTTAGATTGTACTGTAGTTGATATGAACTGACAGTGACAACCAAAGAGAAGTAAGTCAGGGTGAGGGTGTGGTACACACATAAACGTGTACATTGTGCCTCTGGTAGCCTAGTCCTCTGTTGTTCCTGGATAGACCCCTTATAACACTTCCTGACGACTCAACAGTGCCTCCAATGGGCTTTCGCTCTGTGGCTCAAGGGAAGAGAGCTGTGCTGTCAATCCACACCTAAACATTACAAAGGAACACAGCCTTTACCTATTAATGGGCAAATGAAAGCATATTATCACAAAATCATAGCTCCGTTCCTCTTGCAACAGAATATAGAAAATACAACATAACAATAAACATAGCTACAGTGTATTATTATTACATCTGGAAATCTTTACGTGCTAGCTTTAATTCTTTCTTCGCTTCTGATTTTATTATCCTGCACCCATACCTCGTGCTAGAATCTCAGGGGCAGACTTACAAGCCCCTTGAGACACCTTTATGCCGCTGTTGCATCACTTCTGTGACGCAGTGGTGTCGTAAACAATGCGCCACGTTGCAACATATTTACTTTTTTTTTTTTTTTTTATTTATATTTTTTATTTAAACCATTGCACAATTTACACAGTTCATTATAGATTCTTCAACCATCCATTGTATTCAATTATCGTATTACATCATACATAATGGAAAGTAAAGAAGAGAAAAAAAAAAAAAAAAGAAAAAAGAAAAGGCAGTTTAGATTTCATTAAGCAACATATCAGCATCAACTCAGGTTATTTGCTTATTTCATTTGCCGTGTCATGAGCTGTTCAAGTCTCACAAATCCAGTCCTTCCTTCCATCTTATTATGGGATCCCATATCCTTAACCCCAAGCTTCTCCCTTTCCTACCTTTCCGGGCGTATATGTTCTTTTCCAAGTTATAGGTTGATAACAAGTTCGACATCCAAACTTGCATTCCTGGGGGGTTTTTATCTAACCAAGCCCTAGCTAGACATAACCTAAAGACAGCCATTGCAACAAAGATGAATTCTCTCTGCATAACATTAGTATCTGTAGCTATCCCGAGGAGTATTTCTGGAGGTTTTAAAGTAATCTGGATATTAAGAGTGGCATCCAGAAACTGCTCTATATCCTTTATCACTGTCTTTATCTGTGGGCATAGTGCAAATAGATGTATTAAATCTGCATCGGGGGAGGAACATCTTGGGCATGTGGTGCCTGTAGTACCCCCATTTTGCTATTTTTGCAGGGGTAAAGTAGAGCGAATAAAGTGTTTTATACTGCTGCGATTGCAGCGTAGCTGAGCACAGAAGAGTTCGCCCTAAGTCCAGCGACTCCTTAAACCAACAGGGTTCCCCTTCTAGCCTCTCTGCCCACTTTTCGCCATGTTTATTCATGTCATCTGGTTTACTTGCTACCAGCTCTGCATAAAAGCACCGTATTGAGCAGTCTCCCCCCAATCTTATTTTCTCGAGGATTTCTACTTTAGCAAACCCTATGCTTCCACCTTGCTTATTCCCAAGAAAACTTCTTAGCTGAAAAAATTTAAAAAGGTCCCTCCTATCTAACCCAAATTTGGTCATTAGCTCCGTGAATTGAAGCATCCCTTCCTTATTCCTCACATCTCCAAGCTGAACTATCCCCTTTTCCACCCAGCCTGCCATTGTAATGTCGCCGAAGATCTGCCTTGGGAGAGAGATGTTTTTATATAGTCTCGTATACCAGTTGTATCGGCCCAACCCAAGTTTTTTCATCACTGCAAAACGTTGCAACATATTTACAACGTGACGAATCTAAGGAGATGCATCACATTGTAAAGCCCTGCACTACATTATACCTGCGTCGGGTATAATGTATGCAGGGTGGGCATTCCCACGCAGGAAAGCCTCATAAAAATGACACTTCACGAAGTCACTTTTATGACGCCACTGTGTCAAAACCATTTGCCTGCTTGAAGCAGGCGTAAGGAGTGACGCAGCATGTTAGAAATAGGCCTTCCTATCCATTGCTGGGGTTGCGTTGTACTTGGGACACGACCTCAGCAATGCACTGCCCTTACGCCAAACAGATGCAGCACACATCTGTCTATCCTTGCGCCATGGTGCGTCGCATTGTAAATCATTTCGCTACCCCCGTGCTCCTCTGATCGAACACAGGCCACCCTCCCTACAGGCAACTCTCCCACCTGCCACACTGCGCCCAACCGTGCGCATGCGTTCCCTGATCCCAGCCCCCCCACCTGAATTGTCCCCTCTTCTTCGCAGCACTCCCTAAACAAGACAACCTAGTCCTGATAACGATCCCGACTCAACAGCGCATTACTAGGCATAACTCTCAATGTGGCTCAATACGAATTACAAAATCATTGTATCTAGTGATGTCACTGTGTCAATACTTGAGCCACCCACTGTACATTATTTGCACCATTGTTCACTGTGCGCCGTCCACGCTGTTCACCCTATCACTTGCGTCGCCACGTTCTCCACAGGCACGTTCTTGAGCACCAAGTGCAGTATGGTTGTCACCGAATTTGTTCTATGCAGTGCTGCTTTAACTGTATATGCCCGACAATGAATATTAATTTCTAGATATAAGATGATCTACAATCTTCTATCAACTAAATAGTGGTCTCCTTATTTCTATCATTGTAATGCTTGCTGCATACATGCTTATTTGTCTTATACTATTACCTGTTGGGATATTTTTCTTTTATCTACCTTCCTAACCCAGTCCCGACGTGGTTTATGGGTCACACTCCTGTAACTTTTTACTGCATTGTAAATGCGGCACATCCACGGTGGCGCAATTTTTTTTTACGTGTCGCAATTAAACTGGTGTAATCCTGCTAATATGCAGGAATGCATCAGTTCTTGTAAATCTGCCCCTCAATATCCTTTTTTTCTTCAGTATTTGTTCTTCGGCTTAAACTGCTGATTGCCATGTGTACATATTTTACTGAGCTCTCATCACTTGCCCTCAGGCCTCATGTACTCGGTGTATTAAAATAGTCATCAACTATATAGAAAAAAGGCAATTCCCGACACCCTGCCTTTGTGATGGAAGATCTCACCTCCACAGCGGCGGATATCCGCTATGGCGGAGGAGCGTCGCCTCACCTTACAGCAGCCGAACAAATTAAAAATAAAATTATAATAAACCCTTGTTTATTATCGTTTTATTTTTTCTCTCGGTGCCGAGGCTTGGAGGTGGGGCCAGGGTGATGACAGGCTGGATGGGGAGTGTTGAGCACTGTTATTCAGTGTGCATGATGGTGTTGCCGGCTGTCTCCGGCCTGCCAAACCGACATGCGCACTGAAGCTCTCTCCAACCCCAGCTACATTGCCGGGTTGGAGACAGCAGGCACAGGCTCTCAGTCTAACTGGGAGCGCAAATCTTCGGTGCTCATGCCAATCCTGATGCTGCTTTCAGCAGCATGAATGCAGCTTCAGAATTGGCAGCTTTGCACTCTGGAACCTTGTGCCTGCAGAAGGGAGGAGCGAGATGTGGTGATGCGGTAGGTAAGTGTTTTTATACTTTTTAAAATCTTGTCTCTTCTGTCAGTCTCCCCGCCACTCTGTAAACACATCAGTGTTACTGCACCTCCACCCACCATAACTAGAGATCCACCTTGTGAGAAAAGGAATTTAGTGAGAGCTGTCCTGCAATCATTGTAAGACAATTTTGATCAGAACACCAAAGTACTGGCATTGCATGTGACACTTTTGTTACAGGTCTTCCCCCAATCATGACCTGTGGGTGCCAGTCACCCTCATGCCTTTTGATATTATTTTATGGGAGGATGATCATCCTAGGTACCCTCCAGAACTATCCTCGACCTTCCAAGGCCTTGACTTACCCTTTGGTACTCTTGCACTAAGATTCTTAAATCAAGGCTTCATACAGCGGATATTTCCTTATATGCCTCTCTGGGTTACCTTTCCTCCTCTTCCCCTGCAATAAGCATCAGCACTCTCCCCATAACCACCAGAGGCTCCCACAACAGGTATAGCACCACATTACGCCACTCGTGTTTTCCCTTCTGATTAACCTTTACACTCATTGTCATCCTTTTATGGCTCACTCCCCCTTTTCCCATTCTAAGAAGGCCTCAATTGCCTTTTGCACCTTTTCTTAACAATCCTACTCAGGGTGTGGTTTGCCGTATTTACAATACGGTGCACCATGGTGCAAGGATTAACAGACACATCAGAAATTCTGACGCATCCTTTGGCGCAAAAGTGATGCATTGCTGGAGTTGCTCTTGAAAGTGACGCAACTCCAGTAAGGTGAGTCCCATTCAAAAAGCCCTGCATCATTCCATACGCCTGGTCTGAGCAGGAATAGGGATTGTGACACAGTGAAGGCGTAAAGTGACGCAGTGAAATGTTGTAAATTTCACTGTGTTAGTTCTACATGGCTTTTTGCATGGGAACGCCCACCCTGCATACATTATACCTGACTCAGGTATAATGTGAGGCAGGATTTTACAGGATGACGTATCTCCCTAGATTTGTCACGTTGTAAATTGGCTGCAACGTGACACATTGTTTACGCCACCGCGTCACAAAAAGTGACGCAACAGCGCCACAAAAGTGTTGCAAGGGACTTGTAAATCTGCCCCTGAGTACCTTT
The DNA here is from genome assembly GCF_964261635.1 of Lissotriton helveticus. Taxonomy (NCBI): domain Eukaryota; kingdom Metazoa; phylum Chordata; class Amphibia; order Caudata; family Salamandridae; genus Lissotriton; species Lissotriton helveticus. The sequence continues at coordinate 376,830,510 of NC_136065.1, forward strand.
ACAATGAGCTGAAGGAAAACATCTTATTTGCATCCCAACCCCTGGAAGGGTATCTGCATTTCAGTAAGTTTGTCATTCACAGTAAACATTCTTATGCTGGACCTGAACTGTGTTAGTTGAAGCTCCTCTTCTGTACTGCAGGTTCAGAGGGTGACAGCGACAGACTCCATAACTATTAAGTAACATCTGGAAAAACTGGTACATTTACCAAAAGATCAGTCACATTTGAATATGTTTAGGGCACAGTTAATCCTGATTTTCTGAACGGCAAGTGGAGCAGGCATACATACATTTTCTGTCGCAGGTTCGCTTGTCTTTGTTACCAGATAAATTGGATCATGTAACAAACAGTAGAACCAATACTAAGCTTCCAGAGCATACGAATTATTTTCTGAAGCTGCCTATATTGTCCGCCAGGGGTCACTATTTCTCCATTAAGCGCACGTTTTCCTTGTAATTGGTATTTCTTTTCTAAAGCTTAAATTTGCATTTCTTCAGCCGTACAACCCAAAACTGCATCATAAACATGGTTATTTATTTATATTAGCATCATTGACATTTAACCGTGATACAAGAACAGATTTTCAAAGACAAGGGTTGTTTTACCCGTTCAAGATGGGCATTGTTAAAGCCAATAAGTATTGCATTAGTAAGCTGTTTAATGGTTATTTTTTATTGCTAGCATATGACTCACAAAGAGATAGAAACAATAGAAGCTAAACGTGGCTATCATGTGCTTGTAATAAAAAAAAGTAACATTAAAAAAATGATTCATTGATGTGGAAATTTTACAAGTGATTAAAAAAAAAAGTTTCAGTTGTGCCATGTATTTTATTATTATTATTATTTTCGAACAAGACAAGAATAAATCACCAGACAATCAAGCCCTTAAAAAAGAGGCAGCTACAGTGTTAAACACCATGGCCCAGATTCACAAAGGTTTAGCATTGGGTTGGCGTTACCTTTTCAACGCAAACCCGACACTGAACCTGTTTTGGTACTTGGTATTTACAAACCAACGCTAATTGGTATTAGCAATGTTTTGTATGCAAACGTTATGCAAATTAGTGAGAAACACTGCTTTGCATTACTTTGAGTCAGGGGGGTGTTACATGGGTGGTACATGGGTGTACCCGTGCTACCACCCATGCTTTTTAATGCTAAATCCTATTCTAAACATCACTAGAACGGGTTTAGCGCCAACAATGAATGCAGCTGAAAAGCTTTTTCCCATGTTAAAAATGACGCACCGGCGGCGCAAGGCCTTCATAAATCTGCCCCAGAAAGAGGAAAGCACCTCTTAGGATAGTTTTTGTGCAGGATGGTGGTCCTTCCTATTTCTCCTAGTTGTTTCCACTTTCCATGTGTGCTGCCTTCAGCAGCAGACATAGAAAGAGGCAAATGCCTCTTAGGATTGTTTTTCTGTAGGAAGGGGCCTCTTACGTGGCTTCATAATTTTTCATTTGCATCGCTCTTGCTCCTCGTTGCATGGTGGAAAAGGTGATGCAGAGGGGCTCATAAATATGCCCCTTAATTACTTGAGAAATAAGATAGAAATTAAATCATCATTTAACCTGGTTGGCAAACGAACTGGCTGATATTTTACATTAATGTACAAAATAAATATGAGAAAAAGCAAAGTGTGAACCGGCTATGTAACTGAAGTGAAGTGGGCAATATTTAAATGGATGTCAACAATGTGCACAACCTTTGTGCAGTCACTTTAAGTGAAGGGAGACAGTTGGCAAAGTGGACTGAGTGATTGCCCCATCCTATATGCTGTGTTGGTCAGAAGAAAAATGTGAATGACAATTAAACAGATCAATGGATGAAACTCTCTGACCAAAAAGCCCCTCTAAATATTCATAATATTCTTGGATTATTTGGAAAAGCCACTCAAAGTTTACTCAACGGCCAGAACCTTGAGACTATGCGGGTTTTATATTCTGGAGTCCCTCAGGGCTCAGTGTTAAGCCCAATGTTGTTCGATATCTACATCCGCCCACTGGCGGGTAATGTGGAGAGTTGTGTTTTGACCCTATTTTTCTACGCAGATGACACACAAAATATTTTTTCTTTGTCATCTGCACATAATCATGGACTGTCCGATCTTAACCTAGGCTTGAGTCGAATCACCACTTGGATGAACAGTAACTCTCTCAAGCTCACTGATGATAAGATAGAGGTCACGATCCTAGGTAAGAATCCCTATCTTTGGGTAGGGGAGAACATGGCGGCCGCCATCCACGCTGGTCGCTAGGCTCCATTGAACATGCCACCGCCTTAGCAGCTATTGACCCCCCTCCCCCGAAACTAGATGTGCCTTACTGCAGCTATCTCAGGCGTTTTCGCAGTCCCAGCGGAGGACGTGGAGTCGCCGTGGGAAGACAGCAGGGGATCATTTTGGTTTTGCGCCACCGTAGAGCTACGGAAGAGTCGCAGGCCGGCAGCGCAAGGTCTCCTTAGGAGCAGTGGGAGCAGCATCAGCACAGTCACTGCTCTCCTAGTAGCTGAGGGAGTGGAGCCCTCCCAAGCTCCAAGAGGGAAGAAGGGAGAGTGTATCCCTATTAAAGGCAGTGGGAGGAAGAAAGCAGGAAAGCAGACGGCCGGTAAGACTGCCATACCCCCAAGGGGTAGGGGGACTAATACACTTGTAATGGGGAGGCAGTGGGAGCAAGCCAGTAATCCAGTAGAAGGTGTGAATATCTGACCAAGCTTGGAGCAAGTATAGAGGGGCTTAGAGTAAACAGGGGAATGGACCAGGAAACCCAAAAGGCAAGGGGAGGCAAGAAAAACCAAAACGAAATTCTAAATCCAAAAATAAAAATCACCCCCTCCTTGAGGACCTTGTTTAGTTCTTCCACCAGTGGTCATTCTTAAAAATCAGGAAAAGGACATGGAAAGGAACTCAGGAGGACTTGGAATGTCTGCTGAGGGGGGTATAATCTCTCTGAGAGAAGTAGTAGTACTAGAAGAAGTGGCAGGTGAGAAAGGGGACACGTGTGTGGGTGAAAACACACTAGATAAAAATAGGAAAAATCCTTCCTCGGATAGATGCCTAAAAAATCTCGAAGATCAGAATGAAGATGCTGGGGCTGCAGGGGGTTCTCTAGAAGACATGTTTTGCTCACTCTCTGGATATCAGAAAAGGTTTTGCGGTGTACACATTATTCCAAAACTGTCTTGAACAACTTATGACTATATTGCAATTTTTGTCTCTTGCCCCAACCGTGGATTTTTCTCCTAGTACAACGTGTATATCAATATGATTTACTATGATGTCACGTAGTATTAAAATTTGCTCCTTAAATATGTCAGGTCTCAATAATGCAAACAAGAGAAAGAGGGTTGCAGCGGAAATTCGATATATACAACCTGATATTTTGTGTCTCCAGGAGACACACCTCTCATGGAGTAACAGACATTTAGTAGCAGATTTAGGATATTCATTAATTTCTGCTTCACAACAAACATCGATGACTCGAAGAGTTTTGGTATTGTCTAAGCCAAAATTTTGTACAGCCGTTCGTAGTCTAACTGATAAATGGGGAAGATGGGCTATAGCGGAACTTAAGATCGGTGGCTCTCAAATTACTCTATGTTCAATTTATGGATCTAATTTGGACGAAGCAGAGGTTTTGGAGGGGTTGAACATAGAATTGGCAACGTGGGCTTCACCGCTGATCTCAAAGCTCTCTATAATCTTTTAGTAGATCATGGTTTAGTTGATGCCTGGAGTAACCTTTATCCTACTAGCCCGGGGTACACTTTCTACTCCTTCCCTCATAAGAAAATGGCCCGATTAGATTATTTTTTCACTCCTTTGTCGTTATTAACTGGGGCAAATGTACAATTATTCCCAAGAATATCGTCTGATCATGCTCCAATTCTAATTGAACTACCCGACTTAAAGATTAAATACATACGGAGAGGTTTCACCTTTGATAGAAAATTATGTCTGGACGACCATTTTAAAACTTATATGTCGAACTGGATAACGGAATTCTTTAACTTTATTATGCATTCCACTAGCATTGATTTTGTATGGGAGTCATTCAAAGCGTGCTTCAGAGGGGAAGTCTTAAGCTATGGGAATTTTCACTAGAAAAAGTGAAGGACTGAAATGCGAGATTTTTTTGCTGAATTAAGAACTGCAGAAGAGAACTTAACAAAAGAAATCCAAAAAACCATTAACCAAGGGAATATTTCGGACTTTGAGGACACAGTGGCCCGTTGTCGGGCCAAAATATCGGGGATTTGGAGCAGTGACCTGGCTAAAAAATACATGGTATACAAAAGACGATCTCATGAGTATGGGGAAGCAATAGGGATATGTCTCGCTTTACGGTTAAGAATGCAGGAAACATCAAGACTTATAGTCAATTTAAAAGACCAGAACGGAAACTTAAGTCATGAACCCGAGAAGATTTTAGATATTTTTCACCAATTTTATACAGAACTATGTACACAGCAGCAGGTTTTGGGAGAAGACCAAATAGTAGATATGGGGAGTTTTAGGCAGTTAGAGGCTAGTGAGAAGGAATGGTTGGATAGCCCCTTTACCATGGAAGAGTTAGAGTATGCCATAAAAAGCTTGGCGAATGGGAAGGCTGCTGGTCCCGATCTTATTCCGGGAGAAGTTTATAAACTTTTTTTCGGTCAACTAAAAGATATAATGTTAGAAACCTTTAGAACAGCGCAGCTAGGTAATGCACCGAAATCATGGGATGATGACACCATTGTGGTCTTTATTAAGAAGGGTAAGCCCCCCGAGTTGCTTGGTTCACACCGTCCGATTTCCCTGCTTAATTGCGATAGTAAACTCTACTCCAAAATTTTAGCCAACCGTATTAAAAAAATTATGACTCCATTAGTCTCATTAAATCACATAAATAAAGTTATCCCTTTATTCGATATTGCTCAAGTAGAAAAAAGTGAATTAGGACTGATTTTACTAGACGCTGAGAAGCGTTCGATCGAGTAGAGTGGCATTATTTATGGAAGGTTATGCATAGAGCAGGGTTTGGAGAAAAATTTCTAACGGCAATTCAGGTGTTATAGTCTTCTCCAAATGCAAGAATAGCTGCTATGGGTATGAAATCTGAAAAGATTAAAATTACAAGAGGGACAAGGCAGGGATGTCCCTGCTCCCCATTGCTGTTCGCCCTATTTATAAATCCTTTTATAGAAAGATTATCTAACAGTCAGCAAATCAAACCATTCATTGTGCAAAATATCTCGCACTCAGTATTCGCATATGCGGATGATATTGCGGTAGCTACAGTGGACCCGGTTGAGGCTCTAGCAGAGATTGAGCGGCTGGCTCATGAATTCGGTCTAGTATCGGGATATAAATTAAATGCTTCAAAAACTCAAGTATTATGTATGGATAACATTCTAATATTGGATCCCAGAGTAGTATCTGAAGTTACGTACCTGGGCATCAAAATCAAGACACTCATGAAAGACATAGTAGATGCCAACTGGGTGGCCACATTGCAACATATATAACAATCTTTAGACAGATGGGGACGTCTTCAGTTAACACTAATTGGGAGAGGAAATATCATAAAAATTAGTATTTTATCAAAAGCATTATATCTATTTAGAGCCATTCCTCTTGAGATACCTTCAACATATTTGCAACAATTGCAAACTTTATGTTCGAGATTTCTTTGGGCCCCGGGGAAACCATCGGGCGATGAGATTGATGACCCTTCCTGTTGAAAGAGGGGGGCAGGCAATTCCAGATTTTATGTTGTACTTTTATGTTTGTTTTTTGCAAAGAATGCGTCTGTTATTGACAGGGGAGCAGATAGACGAAGCTGCTGAAGCACCTTTCATATTTCAGTTACTTCTAGGTGATCAAGCTAAGAGGTGTTTATTCAGAGAACTTGACGGTAATAATTAGAAAAGAACACGATTTAAAGTTTTGGATTCGGCATTTAAAGTCTGGCGGACAGTATCTAGATTGATCAATCTAGGGAAATTAACATATTATACACCTTTGAACGCTAACAAAATACTCCCTTCCATATTTTGGGATAGGGTAGCTAGAGATTGGTCACACAAGGGCATTGTGCAAATCGGGGATCTGTTTGAATCAGAAGGGTCTATCTCAAAATACGAAAATTTAGTTACGAAATATCATTTGACTAACACTCAGTTCTTTTAATATCTTCAGATTCGGGACTTTTTAACCCGAAAACATATTCAACCTGTATCCAATGCCCTCGTGGAGGCAATTCGCTCTCGGAAAAAAATTGGTGGCCTGTATTAAATTCTGCTAGAATATAGACCGGATGATCTACAGAAACAGAATACATATTGGCAGTCTATGCTGGGGAAACCAGACTTGTTGATAGAGGATGCTATTTTGATATCTAAAGAAGCTTTTTTGTCAGCTAATTTAAAGGCTCAATTTTTTAAAACTTTATTTAGATTATACTACACTCCAGATCGTATGATTAAATGGGGCACGCAATATGATGGTAAATGCTTTCGCTGTGGGAGCGATAACGCCGATAGCTTGCATATATTTTTTGGTTGTGTTAAATTGCATCAATTTCTGACAAGCATTGAAAGTTTTCTCACAGTGATAACTCGGACTACTGTTAAGATTTCCCCAGCACTTATGTTATTAGGTGTTGGGCACACTGTAGGAAATGGAACGCCTTTATATAAACACAGGTACCTTTTATTTGTAGCAATGACTGCAGCGCGTTTGTGTATTGCATCCGATTGGCTACAACTAGAACCTCCAGCATTTGAATTTTGGCAGGCAAAATTGTACAATTTGTTTGAATTAGAATGGAGTCTTTATGCCATAAAAGAGGCAAACAAACGTAGACTTGGCATGCTGATTTGGGGTGCAATTAATGAACACTTGGAGATGTGATATCTATCCGATGTTTGTATTATTGGTGTAAATCTTCGACTATTTTAATTTTCTCATCTCTTGTTTTTTTGTTGTTAACTTGCTCCCACTGTGGAATAATAAAAATATTTTTTTTTAAAAGAAAATGTTTTTGCGGTTTCGGAGGCAAACCAGAATGACACGCAATTTCTGTGATGTTTTATAGAAAGAAATAGACTCTTTGACAACAAGAACTCAGACACTGGTGACTAATGTTGGGGAGCTGAGAAAGGACCTAAATGACAGCAAAAAGGAGATCCTAGCACTGCGAAGGGGAGAACAAGAACTGCAGGAGAAGGTGGAACAGCTTGAAAATAATTCTAGGAGGAACAGCTTGAGAATATTTAATGTCCCGGAGGGAAGGGAACACTTGAAGAATCCCCAACTCTGGGGTCCACAACATTGGCTGGAATCCCTAGAGACTCTCCCAGACCTATTCCCCAAGATTAAGAATCTGGGCTTTAATTTGAATGAGAAACACTTCATAAAGCCTAAGGTGGTCAAGGTTTCCTCCACCGGTTTTGATGTGCTCAAGTGGGTGAAAAAGATCATCTGGATGATTCCCCAGTCAGTCCAAAGGATAGTGATCCAAGCTCTAATTTTATCTAGACTGGACTAAGGTAACATCCTGTACTTGGAAATAGATCAGGCATCTAGTCGATATCTACAGATGCTCCAGAACTCAGCTGCTTTTCGGCTCACAGAGCATGGTTCAGTTTCACACCTTTTCATGGACCTTTATTGGCTTACAGTTCCAAAGCATATTCAATTCAAGGCTCTATGCTACATGTTCAAGGCCCGAGCCAAGGTAGGTCCACGTTACATTCAGGATCTGGTGGTGCCTTATCAGCCCACACGTATGATGAGATCTTTGAACCAGACCTCATGTACTGTTCCTATGTTTCCATTGGCCCATATGGCAGGGTGCTCTTTCACAGTATTGGGTCCAAAACTGTAGAACTCCCTTCCCGATCCCCTGAGAACTTGCACCTCTCTACTTGCATTCTATTAAGGTCTGAAAACATGGCTTGTTTAACCTGTTAATATGGACTTTTCACCTTTGGTCAGCCCGGAAACCCGGGAGCCCCTTATAAGATTATAAAATAATAATAGTATAACATTTTATTATTCAACCCTTAGGCCTGTGACCTTCTAAATCACCCTATCATATTATGCATTTCAATGAAAACTTCAAGTGAACCATCATTTAAATTTTAATGGACCCTCATTACAGCTGTGAGAGGCACATCTTCACACTTGACTACCACTGTCATACTGCATAGGTACTAGATGGCAATGGGTCTAGCTAGAGTTCACAGAATGTGGGTTGAACTACCTACCCCCTCTATGGAGAACCCTCCAGTGGAAGTACAAACAATATGTCCTTAGTTTCCATAGTGTCTCTCTCGAGGTTGCATGCCTTAACAGCACAATCTTTTCCACGAATGCCTCTTTACAGGGCATGCCTATATCACTCATGGCTTTACAACAAATGTAGTTGTAAATCCATGATTGGTAAAGGAAATGAGTGGTAAAGGTTACATCCCAGCCCTCCGCCTTGGGCCCTAAAACCTGGTTCCTAGCCCTCAAGACTACCCCGGTTCTCAGCCTTAAAAACTACCTGAACCCCCTAACCTGAGCCCTAAATCCCTGTCCCCAGCCATGAAAAATACCCCAACCCCCGGCTGTTTGAGGATTTTCTCCCACATCACATCTCTTAAAGAAGAGCAAAACAGTGCTTTTTCATTAAATTATTATTTTTTCGTTTTCTCCTCAAAGCAAAACATTTTAGTTTTAAATCTATTTATTTAAAATTGGACCAAACAGAGCTTTATACAATACTCAAGCACAGTACCTTTAACAACCAATACTCCATCACTGCAATAAAACATGCTCTGTAAAGTTAAAAGCTACTATCCAAATATTTTACTTTGTGCTATCACTGACTACTACTACGGGGCTCATTACGACGTATGTCCGCCCGACACTGTAGCGGTCTGGAACTGCCAGACCTTAGGTTGGCGGTTCCGACCTCAGTTTTTGGCGGTCAGAAACATCAATATTACTATGGCAGCTTGTGCGGAGGGCAAAAAAGAGGCCCGCAGCACGAGCTGCCACAGTAAAATGGATTTTTGTAAGCATCCTGGCACCGCATGGCAGCCACCATATGGTGCCTCCCACACAGTGCAGGGATGTTTAGGGGTTACCATAGGTGCCCCCCAGGCCCATAGCAGTGGGCCAGGGGGCATGGGAGCCATGCTAGGGCCCCCCAAAGTAATTTTCCGACAGCCATTCCATGTCAGAAAGGCGGTCAAGGACAGGCTGTCAGAAAATTACATCATAATCCAGACGGCGGAGCCGAGGCTGGCTGTGCCATCATTAAGGGATTATGGGCAATTCTGATGCTCCGGCGGGCTTAAGCAGAACGTGGGATCACCACCGGAAAGTCCCTCCGCCCAATGCCTCCGCCTACCGCATCGTAATGTGGTGGGCAGACCGCAATGTCGGATGTTGGGCAGACCACAACCGACGGTCAGTCGATTGCGGTCCGTATGACATCATAATCAGACACAACATGACAGTGATCATGGTGGTTTCTAGAAGAGCCAAGTCTGAGAAAAGGCTAGCAAAGAGACAAAAGAGCAAAAACATCCCATATCGTAACTATATTGGTACGATGGCAAGGAAGGCTGTTTTATTGAGAGGCTTTTGGAGGATGTCTTAAGGGGGGCTGAATAGTCAAAGGCTAATGTTTAGGCAAAAATCTGTTTTAAGCCTGTCAAGCCTGCAACATATGCAGTGTTGGGGATCTTTGCATAATGATTGTCTTTGGTCTTGCCATAAGATGTAGATTCTCTAAGAGATGTGAGAATCTGGATTTTTTTTAAACACAGTGTTTAGCAATAGCCCCCCTAACCCCTTCCTTAATATGGTTATGCTTATTTGTACTTTAAGCTTCATATTATTTCAAACTGAGATGGAGGAGATGCAGTTTTGTTTGCTTTCTGTTAAATGTCCAGTAGAAAAGTGGAGGAACTTTGATCTTCTTGGTGGGTGGAGCAAGAAGATGTTGCAAGCTGGAGACAGTGTTGACGTGAGGATATCGAATGTTTAGGGGTTTATATGGCCTTTATTGAGTTCTAGATCTGGGATTGTTTGCAGTCCTTGTGTGAGTTTTGAAGTGCGGCAGGGAGTGGCAAAATAAAATAGACTCTCCGGGAAGGCCTGCGCTGAGCCAATCTATGTGATCTCAAACATTGGACACTTTTACTTTCTCTGCAATTTCACAGATAAACCCACTGATGAGCTAGAGGTGCTGTTAGCTAGTGACTGATTGAACTCAGAGGGTTCTTATTATTATGCCTCAAGTTCGAGAAAATAAAGAAGAACTGTCCACTACCATCACAATTTTCTACTGGATGGGTATCCGAAAGATTTGTTCCATTGCTTCTGTAGGGTGGAACACCACCAGCACTGTATCACCACCTCTATCATCTGGGTTCTAGGGTATTATGGACGTTCAAAAACCCTTCACTACAATATCCAGCTCCGCTCCCCTCGGTGGTCTAAGCAACTCAGCCAGCACCCCTGCAATTTTGTTTGGAAGAGCATATATCTAGATCCCGGCTGGATCCTCTCACACCTTATGGAGAGCGTCTTTCCTTACGCTGTCAATTTTCTCAATCTTGTCTCACTTTTTGTTTCCCTAAGAAACACACAATACTCAACTCAAGGTATCTACTAGCTTTAGTGACATCTTAATTTTTGCAACCTGCTCTTTTCACTACATAATCTTTTTTCCTGCTCACTTCGACCACTCTACCTGAAAGGACCCCATGATCACTTTCCACATTTCTCATTGCGGAATCAGTAGTACTTGCTTTTTCATTCAGGCCAGCGTGCAGAGCTTTAATTTCTGTACCCTTTCTCCTTGTGTGTTCTAATTTCCATGAAGGTGATGATTGGATGAATCCCTTTGAACTCTCTTAAGCAACAACCCACACAGTAAAAAAAGGTAATCTCTGCCATTCTTTCTCACCAGCAACAGATATTTATGGTGCAGTTGAGTACACAACAGAATGAATTCCCTTAGTCTACAGTTCCACACTCACAGCTTTCCAGGCAGACAACATGGGAAAAGACCTCCATGGTGCTTCCCAACAGAAGCGGTGAACAGGGAGGTGAACTCTCAGGGTGCTGCAGGGTGGATCGCTGACCCGATGTATAAAGGAATAGCGTCCATCAACCAACGGGCAAAGTTAGTGCCTCTCTCTAGCTTGTCCGTCGCCAAGGTGCCCCCAGTCAAGCACTATCAGTTCATGATGACATTACTTGAGTTGCACTGTGGCTCTTCCAGAAGAACACCTCCTATTGGTGGTTAACCCTTCGGCAGCACAGTGCAATCAATGCTCACTGAAGCTTACTTTACCGCTTACTCAGGGGGACAGTCTAGGCATGGATGCCACCATCGACTCCAAAAGGTCTGTGCTCAGAGCATCTCTACTAGTAGGGGGCGGAAGCATGAAGCCCAAAATCGATCAATAACCACCTCCAGGCTCCGTTCTCAGTGCCTCAAAAAGTACTCCTAACATTTCACCAAATGACCACAGTGCCCCAGAATAGACAAATAGGAGAATAGGTGGACATTTTATGCGGCGCCTCAATGGACCATGGTCATCTTGGGATCACATCGGCCAGCATTGAACGCCCAGATCATTGCGCCGTCTGTCTGGGATAGGAATAGGAGGGAGGCTAGTGGATGAATGCTTTAGTTCCACGTGCTCCCCTTCTTTCCCACACTCACAAAGATCAATAGCAACACCTGAATGGGCCCTGCTCAGCCCTGGCAAATGTCTCACACGGCCACGTCATACACAAATTAGACTCATCCCTGCCATGCAGTGGCTTAGTCAGGCATACTTTCCATGCTTGAAAGGTGACTGCCTGGCTCTGCTCATTTTTGGGATTTATGCCAGCTTTCAAATAGTTTTAAGCTAAGAAATGTTCCTAAGCTGGTCTTTCGAGCACCTTGTGCTAGCCCTGTTTCTCTTATGTATTCAAAACGTCAGAGTGTCACTGGATAAGGTGACATTGAAAGGCAAAGCTAAGCCTAATACTGTCATGGAAACACCCACAAACCACAAAGGGTAAAAAAAAGAACAAACCATGTATCTTAAAGAGCTTAGCTGCTTAATGTAAAAATGTTCCTTCTGTTTCTTTGAAAGCGAGACCCCTTCACCCCTAAAAGAATGAAAAGTTAATTTAAGATGCTAGTTTAACAAACATGTTAATGGATGATTGGAAAATAATGTGTTTGAATCTTAATGGTTTTCAAAAGGCAGCTATGATTGGGGTCGCACTGGCCTGTTGAGTGATCTGGCAGTGCCATAAGGATAGGTTGGACAGATCAGTGTGTGGGACTGTTTTATGGTTTGGTGGGACGGTTTTTACATGGGTTTTCCCTAATATTACCTCAAACATTGACTGCAGGAAACACAAATGCATGCAATCTCCCATACCTTGCAAAACGCATATACAGCGTGTCTGTGCAGGTTCAAAGTGTGCCCGATTTGCAAACATGAACCACTTTTTAGGTCGAGCCTGGGAAGCGCATGCGTTGCTCTGCGAGGCTTACTGTATTCAAGTATGGAATACAAGCTCTGCACATTTGCCGTCCATCTTCTCAATTGGCTCCTGTCCTTTCAAAATCGTTGCTTTTGATTGATAAATAGGCTTAGTAGTACCTGCTTGGTACCGCCTTGTATGAATTTGTAACCTCCCATGAGGTTTGGACTTTTTACTTGTGTTGTTACACAGTCTGCTATATCGAATGCTCTAACACTATTTCACCCACGATGTGCTTTCCTACAAGGCTGCACGCTGCTCGCTTTTATATTTCTAATAGTAATGTATTTATTTCATTTACAGAGCGGTCTGCTTTAACTCTAGCGGCCACGCTTATTTATTTATTTGATTTACGGCGCGGTCCGCTTTCACTATAGCAACCACGCTTATTTATTTATTTAATTTACAGGGCGGTCCTCTTCACTTTAGTGGCCGTGCTACAGAACCTTTCTTCATTTTTCTTTTTACAAACGTACCCCATACCACGCGTTCCCTTTAATGTTGGCCGCACCCCTTTCTTTAGAAACTGCTAACTGTAACCTGAACACGACGAGCAGCATTTAAAGAAAGGGGCGCAGCCACCATTAGAGTGGTCTCGCGTTTGCGAGAGTTTGAGATATTGGCATTATAAATAACATATATATGTGTGTTGCTTTTAAAAAACACATAAATAAAAGACATTGTCATTCACAAGGCCAATAGCTTGAACTCTCGCAAATGAAAGACCTATTGCATTGAAAATGCTTGTTTTTATAGGCTATCTGATTCCCTAATTAAGGCCACTTTTATTCTGATATCCAGGCTTATTTTCTGTACCAGTTAGATCCCAGTTAAAATTCAGTAAACTGACAAAAGTGTCCATCTCAGGGTTTCCTGAAACACAAGATATGCAAACACATGCAAAGTTACACCCATGTACCTGATGGAGCAAGGATTCGCACGCTACCCGACTTGCTTGAACTCATGAACCTCGAATAACTTTAACAGAATAACCCAACATGTTTGTCTTACTAACTTCCCTTTATTTTGACATTTGGGGTGTCCTAGCGATGCTTGCCTATGTGTTTACTAAAACTTAATAATGCTTGTCACTAAAAATGGCCACTGCTTAGCGGGTTTTCTTCTGCGCATGCGTTAGTCACACTCACGTGACGTGACGTACTTGCAGTTCTGGTGGGAATCTTTTGCGCTTGCGCACTAGCATTAAGATGTCCGCTTTGTATCCTCACATGGTGAAGCTTGCGCTGCTGCTTTTACGCTACTGTTTGTGTGCCTCTAATACTAATGCTATAGTACACATAAAGTAAGGGGTATAGAGTAGTTATTCATGGTATACATTGTATTCATTTTTTTTTGTATTTCTAATTTGTTTTCGCTTGCTTTTCATGTGTCGCAATTCATGGGCCTGGGAGGGAAGAAAACCCCATCTTGAAAGTCCCTACTGAGCATGTCACCCTGGCAGAGGGAAGACAACCTTGAACAGTGGAACTCAGCCAGCTGGCAACCACAGCCAAGATGCTCCTGAGAAAGTGACCTGCGACCCAGCAGGACGGAGCTGAACTGTACTGCAAAAGTTACAATTGTATAAATTTCATTGTATTCTGTAGAATATCTCATGGGAACCCCAAATTCAAATAGGCGGTTCCAGAGTATGTAAATGTGAGCTTGTAGAAATGAAATATGATTGGTGTGCTGACCTCTGTCCGAACTTTCCATAGACTCAAGAGGTTTTAAACCTTAAGTGCTGGCGGAGCACTTTGCTGGGGAATTCGAAAACCCAATCGGGGTTCTGACTAATAGCTGCAGAGAGGGTGGAGCGCAGGCGTTGCTTCCGAACTGCGGGTGCTGGTCGTGCCTTGGTGGTCCTGTCCTGATCCTAATCTGGGTTTCCTGTCCTGTCCTGGGGTGTCCATTCTGCACCTGCTGTCCTACTGATGACTGTCCTTCCTTGGGGTTCCTCCCGTCCTTAACTGACCCGTGGCCAGGGTTGGTCTTCACACCACTTTAGGTAAATATAGTGCTGAAAAGTCTACTCTGCACCTTCTATATTTTCCTTTCTTTTGCTTTAATAAAGACATTCCTTTGCATATTTGATTTTCCATGCTTTCCACATTGCCAACTGAAAGGTCATACTTTATGATTGTTATTTTATCATGCTCCTTATTTTTTCCCGTTCCTTAGTCACTTTATATTAAGTCTAAACTTTGATATTGCTATCTAGCATGTTCCCTGTTCTTACCTCCCCTTAGATTCACAAATGGTTGGTTTCATTTACTTCCTTTATGGATATGTGCTCTTTGTAATTCTGGTTATTGATTGCTTGCTCGTTGTAAACCTCATCTTTTCTGAGCTTGATGAATTATAGATAAAGGTTTTCGAAACTTCTTGAGTTTGTGGTTATTATGAAAGTACAAAAATTGAATATATAAAGTATAGGTGTCTTGGTGTCTGCCTTTTTCTTCACAGCTAGCGCCCTGATCCATTGTGGTCATTAGGTACCCGTAGCAGTGGAGTGGTAAGTCGGGTACACTGGAAATGAAATAGGAAGGAAACTGGGATACTGGTAGTAGAGCGTAAGGTTACCTGATCTATGATTAATATATATAGTAAATTTGAATTTAATGGGCCCGATACGTATATGGTTAATAATTTGCCGGGTGACCTGCGCGCTCTATCAGTATTTTTCTGGTAGCCAGTGGATGGTTTTAGGGACTAGTTAAAGTTAGGTAGGACTAGTTAAGATAAGTAGGTAGGTTGGATGCTGCTAAAAAGTTATTGCTGCTAATTGTGAAAATGTTGCTGCTAAACGCATTTGCAAATGTTTTATTGCTTTGAAAATTATGAAATGTTTTTAACTGTTTTTCTTGCTGTTATATTGATTTATGGTCTAACAAACCTCGTTAGTGAATGTTATATGTCGTCTGGAATCCCCGGGGAATTGAATAGCGAGTGGTGAGGAGAATCCACTTCGCTTTGAGGTCATTGGCTTGAGGAAAATTGGTGCAGGTTAGGCAGAACTGGAAGCACTAATTAGGGTTTTCTGAATGTATATTTGAATAAATGATAGCAAGGAGTTCGCTGGCAAAACTTCTATTGTGATATAACCTAGTAAGGGTCACACGGGAGGAGTAGCAGGTTCATCTAAGCTTGATTGATAGCAAAGGAGTTTGCTAGTGAAACTTTAGACTTAGTATATATCCTGGAAAGAAGTGGATGAGTCAAAGAAGTAGCAGGTTCTCTAATGCTTGAGTGAAGGGTAGGCAGAAGAGATCTACTCGTAGTATTTGAAAAGTAGACAGAAGAGGTTTACTTGCAGTGAAACAAATCTTTCTTTCTAGACACTCAAGTACAGTGGCGAATGTTTCTACGTTGTAAATTAAATAACGCACTTGCACTTTAAAAAAAAGAAATAAAAGTTTCCGTTACCTTGTGAAGGAGGGAGTCAGTTGCGGAGCTGCTCTGACGTCACTCTGTGCCGGGCTGGGATTGGTAGAGACAGCGGGTGTGTAGCGGAGCTAGTATTGTGAAGGAGGGGTGAGTGCCGAAGCGTGAGAACTTGTCTCGCGAAAAGGCCGCGTACCCATTGGTCGAGATCATTTGAAATCGTGCAGTTTATTGGTTGCACGAAAATAAAAGACGCATTTTGATTGGGAGTGATTTTGTAAACAAAGTCGTTCGCAGGAAATCGTATGTGGCATACGTATAGGCCAGAGACTAGACCTGATCCATGATATTTAGGGTTTGAGAACGATCAGTGGATAGGTCATAACACCAGCATAATGTACGGAAACAAGAGAAAACTGTCCCTTGTAAACAAAGTGAAGAATTATTTCAAAAGGGACAAACCTATCAAAACTAAAGAAGGTGTTGTCATTCCGCCACCTAATACTCCCGCATCTTTTATGATGTTTGATAAAGGGTACCACTCATGTGTGTGGTTGGAAAACTGGGCGGAGTACACAAAGGATGATGGAATTTTGGCTTTCCCATTGGAAGGTACATTTAATGGCAGAATTCTTTTTAATTTGAGAACGCGAATGAATGATCTACATCCCAGACCTAGATTGACCCAGTATGAAGCTTTAGAAGAATTGGAGATAGAGGCTTTTGAGAGAGATAAGCCCCGCATGGACAAAGGGTTAACCAAATGGTATCCGAAATTGAAGCAAGATACTAGAGAGAAAAAGATGAAACAGTGGAGACAGAATATGATAGTAGAAGGACTGTATCCTATGATGGGACTAGAGGAACATGTGGGAGGGAAAAAGACAGAAAAGACCAAGCATTGGGTGTCCAGTGGGGATTCAGATGACGATTTATTGGATGACTTGTTTATGAAAAATCCACCTCCTTATAATGAAGGACCCCGATCCTTTAGTGCAGGGGATGCTAACCTGAGACCTCCTTACCAAGAGGGGTCTAGACCTGTAAATGTAAGAGACGGCTGTCAAATACCTCCTTATCAGGAGATGCCGAGACCTGTAAGTACAGGAAATCCATTCATGAAACCTAATTATGGTGAAGGACCTAGTACGAGGCATCCAACGGCCCCAACTCTGACTCCGCAAATTGTACCTGAAGTCAGCCTGGAAAGGATACTGCAGGAGAGAGAGCGAGAGGCATTAATTAAACAGAGAACAGAATTAATTCAGAAAATTTGACAATTAAATACAAGTCCTGAAGCTTTGACAATTCCTGTAACTATTGGCCCGGTTGTTCCTTTGTATGGGGATAAACAGGGGTGTCCAAAGACTCCAATTATTTCTCCAGCTGTAGTACAGCCGAGAAAAGAACCCCTAATTGTAGATGATCAGGAAAGCGAATGTGAGTCTGTGATTTCCTTGATGGATTTGCCAGTACGAGAGCTGGAAAGGGGTTCACAGAGAAGACACACTCCTCTCAGTTCAGGAGAAGTGCAGATTGAGTCAGCTTCTGGTGCTAAACGTGCCACTGTAGTGACTCCTGAAGAAATCGAGAGATGGAGTCGAGAATTAGAGAAACCAAATTCCTCGCCAAAACCATTAGATATTTACAAATTGAGAATAGAAATGGAAGAACTGATGGCTGGAAATGTGGGGTTAGACAGATTAAATACTTATTCTGAAGAAGAGCTGCTGTTTATCTGCAAGAGTCTTACCCGTAATAACAGAGTGTTCCATGAGAAATTAACAGACACTGCAGCTAGTATGGGAATAGATATTTCGAAATCAAAGCCATTACAGAAACCCTACAGAGCAGAGTTCTCAGACAAAGATCTGGAAAATATGAATGTGTCAGGAAAGAAGGTACAGATCAAAGAGTTGTTGAACGTGTTGCAAAAATGGGGAGAACTAGAAAAGTGGAAAGCCAGGTGGGCAAAGAAAAAGGAGGAGGTTAGGTCAAAACAGGTGACTTCTGAGTATGTATTAAAAGAAGCTGACAAACCAGAACAGGTAAATCCCATGCAAGAGGTGCCAGGTGGAAAGTATGTGCACGTTCCATGGTCCCGACAGGATATTGTGTCCTTTACTAATGATTTCCCGAAATTACGAGAAAAGCCCGTAGAGTGGTATAGACAGGTTGAAAGGTTTATGAAAGTACAAAAATGTCTGTGGAAAGACTTGGAAGGGTTTTTCGATATTGTCGTTCCTGTAGATTTATGGACAGAATGTAAAGTTGCAGTTGATTGGCCTAGTAAAGAATACCCGAGGGACCCTATCACAGGGGCTCCTTCTGATGACGTAATGAAAAAATACCATCAGGTAATATTGCATCTGAAGGGAAAAGTGCCTGCAAAAGAGACAGATTGGACCCGAAAAGACCGAACTACCCAGGATAGAGACGAAACTGTGCATTCCTATTATGAAAGACTATTACAGGTGTTCAAAACGTACAGCGGCATAGATAACATTGAAATGAAGGATATGACCCACTTCATTTACAGGTTTGTAAATGGTTTAAGACCTGAAAATTGCCAATGGATCAAAGACAATAAAATCTGTTGGCAGTCAAAAAAGATTGATGAGGTTTTGCGCTACGCAAAGTACTGTGAAGACGAGATGGCTGAAAAGCGAAAGGCCTTAAAGGAAAAAGTCATGTGGGCACAAGTAAAATTAGCTGAGCAACAAGAAAAGCAGTTAAGTAAAGCGAATAGTAATACCCAAAACCAAGGTTCTGGGGGTGGAGGGAAGCCCAGATAAAAAAGGAGTCGAGAAGAAGCCAAAAAGAAATTCCCCTGTCACGGGTGCGGACAGATAGGGCACTGGAGAGACAAGTGTCCATATGCGCAGAATAATAACCACCAAACCACTGATTTAAATCCACAGATGCAGAATGAAAAACCAAGAAAGACCCAGCAACAGGTAAAATCGAGTCAGTTGCCTTGAGCACCTAGACCGAATTTTAAAGGAAAAGCACAGCAGGGTGAAGACATAGAAATTTGGGGAGGAAAGGAGGATAGAAATACAGCAACTTCACAATTTTTGTTAAACGATACTTTCCTCTGTGATGAACCTTACTGATGGGGCCTGAGAGGGGAGGACGAGGAGTGCGTGCTTGGCGTCTCCTTGCCGGTAGACCAGTCAGGGCCATACATTGAAGGAAAGGTTGAAGGTAATGATGTCACCTTTCTGTTGGACACTGGGGCTACCCGTTCTACTGTAAGAACAGCAGACGTTCCAAACCTACCTCTCTCGGGAGAAGCAATCCAAGTGGTGGGTGTATCTAATCAATTGATTAGTACCCCAGTTACTGAGCCCATGGAGATTACAATAGGGAATTTCAAAGAAATGCATAGATTTGTAGTTTGTGACTCCAGTCCAGTAAACTTACTGGGACGTGATTTGTTGTGCAAAATGAATTGTACTATCTTTTGCACACCAAAGGGCGTCGAAATACAAACCCCAGACGAAGATGGAATATACAAATTAATGTTAATAAGACCTGACTCAGAAATTAAACGACTTGACAGTACAAGACTTACCTGAAGAACTCCAACAGACAGTGAAACCAGAAGTATGGGACTTTACTGGAAAGGATGTAGGATTAATGGCAAATGTTGACCCAATAAAAATAGCCATAAAGGAAGATGCAGTTTACCCAAATACAAAACCATATAAAATGTGTGCAGAAGTAAAAGCAGGAGTTGCCATCGAAATAAAAAGATTGCTAGAGGCAAATATTATACAAGAAGTGTTGAGTAGCCCATGTAACTCACCCATAATTGGAATCAAGAAACCTAGTGGTAAGTACAGGGTAGTGCAGGACCTGCGGAAAGTAATCAAAATTGTTGTTCCTTGCTGTCCTTTTGTTCCGAACCCAGCAGTGATCCTGTATCAGATTCCCTGGAATGCTGAGTGGTTTACTGTAATTGACTTGTGTCATGCATTCTTCTCGATCCCATTGCATCCAGACAGCAAATTTCTTTTCTCATTTGAATTCGACAGTCACATGTTCGTTTGGAATCGCGTCCCCCAGGGGTACACAGAGAGCCCCTCAATCTTTAATCAGATTCTGAAAAAGTGCCTTGAATCCTTAGTCTTACCTGGAAACTCAGTTTTGGTGCAATATATAGACGACCTCTTGGTGGCATATAAGAGTCAGAAAGACTTTGTTGTTGACACCATTGCCTTATTGAACCACTTAGGTGAAGGGGGACACAAAGTATCACCTGACAAACTACAGTTCTGTACTAATTCAGTAAAATATCTGGGGCACCAGATAGAGAAAGGTATCAGGAAAGTTACTTCAGAAAGAATTAGGATAATTCGAAACATTGCAGTTACCTAATACTCAGAAAGATATCAGAATGTTCCTTGGTGTTGTAGGATACTGCAGGCAATGGATTGTGGGATTTGCAGTCCTAGCAAAACCATTGATAAAAATGACAAAGAAAGGAGTAAAGGACCCCGTGGAATGGGACGAGGAAAGCCTGACGGCATTTACTAAATTACGAGAATGTCTATGTACAGCTCCCGCTTTAGGAATGCCTGATTATTCGAAAGAATTTGCACTGTTTTGTGATACGAGAGACAATTGTGCATTGTCAGTCCTAACACAAGAGCATGGTTTGACTAGACGTCCAGTAGCATACTTTTCTGCTACTCTGGATCCAGTGGCTGCTGGATTACCCGGATGTCTGGAAGCAGTAGCTGCAACTTGCATGAGTCTTGAACAGAGTGAATCCATCGTTATGGGACATCCGGTAACTGTGTATGTTCCACATGCAGTTGTAATTTTACTGACCAGAACTAAAACCCAGTATCTCACTCCTAGTCGGCTGACTAAATATGAGAGGATTCTTGTAGGTGCTGCAAATGTAAACATTACTCGAAGTAACATATTGAATCCAGCAACCCTATTACCTGAATCACTGATTGTGGAAGCAAAGGGAGAGGTCGAGCATGACTGCATTGACCTTACTGAGTTTAGTACCAAACCACGCCCAGATATCAAAGAAATGCCCCTGTCTGTAGAAGACTATGAGCTATTTGTAGATGGTTCATGTTTGAGACATGAGAATGGAGGCCTAAGTGCTGCCTATGCTGTAGTCACAGTATCACGCGCTATAGAAGCATCCTATCTATTTGGAATAAAGTCTGCACAAGTAGCCGAATTGATTGCATTGGCAAGAGCCTGTAAAATTGGGAAAAATAAAAGAGTAACCGTATACACTGACAGTCAGTATGGTTACGGAGTTGTGCATGACTTCGGCCAATTGTGGCTGCAAAGAGAGTTCCTGACTTCTTCAGGTACTCCTATCAGAAATGGAAAAGTGGTACAGGAATTACTGGAAGCAATCCAGTTACCAAAAGAATTGGCAGTGGTCAAATGTGCTGCTCACAAATCTGGTGACGACAATGTGACAGTAGGTAATAAATATGCTGACCAACTAGCCCAACATTGTGCAAGACATCAAATGTCAGTCAATATAAAATTGGGGGTGGGGGGATTGAAACAGCTGCCAAATTATGGTGTTTGAGGATGTGCCAACATGGGAGGAATTGAGAGTGTTGCAAGGTGCAGCAGGACCAAAGGAAAAGGGAAAATGGAAAAAGCTTGGTTGTCAACCGAGAAGCGAGGATGGTGTTATAGTTTGCCCTGATGTTATGCCTGTGTTGCCTAACAGTTTGCTTGCTCCTATGGCCAGATTAATACATGGAGATACCCACATTGGTAGGGATGCCATGGTTCGTGTTTTTAAGCAGGCATGGTTCAATCGAAGTTCAGGAAAGTAGCAGAGTCACTCTGCCAGAGGTGCTTGACATGTCATCAATACAATGCTGGGAAGAAAACAGTAGTTGAGATAGGAAAAATTGGGAAATCAGGAGGTCCTTTCACAAGATTGAAAATTGACTTCATTCAGTTACCCCTTTGTAGAGGAATGAGATATGTCCTTGTTATTGTTTGCCTATTTTCAAAGTGGGTAGAGGCATACCCGGCCAAGAAGAATGATGCCATCACTGTAGCCAAGTTGTTACTGCGGGAAATAATACCTAGGTACGGGGTCCCAGTCACAATTGAATTAGATAGAGGAGGGCATTTTCAGAATGAAATAATTGGTCAGCTCTGTGAAGCATTCAAAATCACACAAAAACTGCACTGTGCATATTGTCCAGAGGCTTCTGGAGTGGTGGAACAAATAAATGGCACTATCAAGTCGAGATTAGGGAAAATGTGTGAATCTACTGGCATGAACTGGATAGAGGCTTTACCTCTTGTCCTGATGGGAATCCGAAGTATTCCAGACCGAAATACAGGCCTGAGTCCTCATGAGATCCTGATGGGAAGAGTAATGAGACAAGCATGGGTCCCAGGACAAAAACTGATAAACATTTCTGATGAGTTGGTACTTGAGTACTGCAAGCAACTGGGTGACCAAGTGCGTTCTATCTCTCACCAGATTGGGGAAGACGCCGTCGCCAGTCTAGCAACTCCAGTCCATAAATTGATTCCAGGTGATTGGGTGGTACTCAAGAAACACACCCGTTCAAGTTGCCTTGCACCGAAGTGGGGAAAACCAAGACAGGTGATCCTGGTTACCACGACAGCGGTGAAGTGTGCCAGTGTGCCAAAGTGGATCCATGCCAGCCATACCAAGAGGGTAACAGAGGATGAAAAGAAGACTGACGCTGAAGATTGCCCAGCTGAGGGGTCTCCAGATGCGGGTCCTGAAGTAGCTGATGATGAACAACCGAGCACCAGTCAAGATGATTGTATCCCAGTAATCGACCTGACTGATGATCCAATAAGAACCTGAAGC
Source organism: Lissotriton helveticus (assembly GCF_964261635.1). Lineage (NCBI taxonomy): Eukaryota > Metazoa > Chordata > Amphibia > Caudata > Salamandridae > Lissotriton > Lissotriton helveticus. The sequence goes on from NC_136065.1 coordinate 376,853,291, forward strand.
CAGACATACGCAGACAGAGAGTGGAATAGTGAGGAGGAGACAGGACTAGAAGAAGATAATCAGATTATCGAAATCCATGTCAGATCTGATGGAGAGGAGGATCAGATAGGGACAGAGCAGGTAATAGACACACCTCCGAAAACTCCTGAGATTGAAAAGGGACAGACAGAAACTAGGGCGAAAGTTCAAGCGGAAGAAAAGCAAAGGTTCGAAGTGCTTGGACAGGATCAGCTAGAGATAGACGAATGTGTTCAGGACACTGAAGCTGAAACACACAAAAGTCAAATCCAGCATTCACCTGAACAAGGCCAGCTTAGCGACCAGGCAGAAGAAATCGAAATAAGACCTGGGACTAGTCAGATAGAAAGGGAGAAAACAGAAGCAGAAGTGCCACAACAGAACGAAAATAAAAGAGCATTGGAAGAAAGCCAAACAACAGTGCCAGTTAAAAGACTCAAGAAGAAAAATAGAGAACCAATGTACATCAAAAGACTGAGACTGAGACTGAAAACCGTGGAAGAGAAACTTGAGCAAAGGAAACAAGCTTCCAGTAAACCAGAGCCACCTGGAGAAAACACTAAACGAAGAAGTGCCCGAATAAAAAGACAGAACGAAAAGTACCAGGATCCTGAATGGACGTACCTGGTGTTGGAGGAGTTTGAGGATCTTGATATAACTGACGAAAGTGACGAAGAATTGACGACTGACCAGTCTGCTGAAGAAGAAGAACCAACCTGAAGTTGCTCAGTGTAAGCTACCTGTGCAAAGTTACAAAGAGGGGTTAAAAAGCTTCTTTTAAGCAGAAATGTCTGATTCAAATGTGAATGGGAGACCTAGACGGAATTGTTGTAAAACATGCTGTAAGGTATGTGTATGTAGTGTAGCTTTAGTATTAATATTATGGATAGGACTAACAATTACTATTCCTTATATGATGAGTAAAAGTACTGATATTGACTCTACAGAGACTGTGAGAAAAGACACTGACGAACTGACACCACAAAGTGCAGATGGACACGAGAAAGCACTTAGCAGTAGACAAACTAAAATGGACTTAGAAGCATCAGATGAGGAAGGACTACATTATCACGGAATCAAGAACCAGACTCATTTAAATGTATTCGCAAACCTTTTAGTGCATTATGTAGAAACCATGGAAATAGAAGACTGTTATGTTTGCATGAAGCTACCTACTTCTGTAGCTGAGGGAGTGACTTATTATCACTTGCCATTAACATATGGAATTTCCTGTAGCATTTTAGCCAGCTTATTCTACAAAAGAGGACCGTTACAGTATTATTACTCTAACTCAGACGTGATATTTTCAGAACTTCCTATACGTGGAAATCTGAATCCTGTATATACAAAAAGTGATGTCACACGTTATATGGGAGAATGTTTTCTTACTATAGGTACCATAGATTTAGGTGAAGCACATAGAGATAACTTGACCTGTTCATTACATGAACAAGAGAAAATGTTTCTAAACATGGCAGAGAAAAGAAGAGAAAGTTTCCAAAGAAAGGCAAATGATAAAAGGCAGAAAACTCCTAAGTGGGCTGAAAACATGGGAAGCACCTCAAATGGTGGGGCTAATCCTGCTTTGTTGCTGGATTTCGAGAGAAAAGGGAAACTTTGTCTTCACCGAGAAAAGACTAGTTATTATAATAACATTTTCATTGGTTCCAGTCAATGTGAACACAATTACAAGGTAATTGGAGGTTGGGGTTTCAAAAATGGGTCAGAACCTGTGTTTCCCGGAATTTATTACATATGTGGAAACAAGGCTTATTTCAAATTGCCGGATCACTGGTATGGAAGCTGTTATTTTGGAATTGTCTTCCCGAAAATATACCATGTGAATGAAATTGCTGGAAGCAGTGAAAACACTAATGGCTTAGTGCGTAGTAGAAGAGAAAGCATAGGGGAAATAGTAGGTAGTATATTTAGTGCATTGATACCTGCAGTGAGAGTAGTTCTGAACACACACAGAATTTGCAAACTGTCAACCATAGTGGATCGGTTATCTACCGACACTGCTAGTGGATTTCTGATGATCAATACCGAAATGGTTGCGATCAGATCTATGGTTTTGCAAAACAGACTTGCGCTTGACACCTTATTAGCAAAAGAGGGCGGAGTCTGCCGAATGTTGAAAGCGCAACATTGTTGCACTTACATACCAGACAAAAGTGTGGAACTCAAAAGGTATGTAAGGAATATTACAAATTTGGAAAAGGAACTCAAACCACTGGAGGTTGATAGTGCCTGGAAGAGACTTACTGATGGTCTCTCCTCTGTAGGTCATTGGTTTTCTAATTTAGGTAAAGGTCTTTTGTTTAAGGTACTGATGCCAATTGCAGGAATAGGGTTCTTCATATTCCTTATACTTGTCTGTTGCAAATATAGCAAACCCCAAAAGAAATACACTGTGAATAGAAGAGGTGTGAAACGGAACGTGGATGAACTTGAATTAGAGGAACTGAATAATCAGATTTATAAAAGGGTGAAAAATTCTCACCCTAACAAAGAAACAAAAGAAAAGCTGAATAGAATGTTGGAAGAGATTGAATTGGGCAAAGTGTGAAAGTTGGCATCTGATTCCATTGGTTTTGTGATGATAGTAAATATCATCAAAGAGGGGATTGATGGAGCAAGGATTCGCACGTTACGCGACTTGCTTGAACTCATGAACCTCGAATAACTTTAACAGAATAACCCAACATGTTTGTCTTACTAACTTCCCTTTATTTTGACATTTGGGGTGTCCTAGCGATGCTTGCCTATGTGTTTACTAAAACTTAATAACGCTTGTCACTAAAAATGGCCGCTGCTTAGCGGGTTTTCTTCTGCGCATGCGTTAGTCATACTCACGTGACGTGACGTACTTGCAGTTCTGGTGGGAATCTTTTGCGCTTGCGCACTAGCATTAAGATGGCCGCTTTGTATCCTCACATGGTGAAGCTTGCGCTGCTGCTTTTACGCTACTGTTTGTGTGCCTCTAATATTAATGCTATAGTACACATAAAGTAAGGGGTATAGAGTAGTTATTCATGGTATACATTGTATTCATTTTTTTTTGTATTTCTAATTTGTTTTCGCTTGCTTTTCATGTGTCGCAATTCATGGGCCTGGGAGGGAAGAAAACCCCATCTTGAAAGTCCCTACTGCGCATGTCACCCTGGCAGAGGGAAGACAACCTTGAACAGTGGAACTCAGCCAGCTGGCAACCACAGCCAAGATGCTCCTGAGAAAGTGACCTGCGACCCAGCAGGACGGAGCTGAACTGTACTGCAAAAGTTACAATTGTATAAATGTCATTGTATTCTGTAGAATATCTCATGGGAACCCCAAATTCAAATAGGCAGTTCCAGAGTATGTAAATGTGAGCTTGTAGAAATGAAATATGATTGGTGTGTTGACCTATCCTACTTGGGGACCTATCGAAATTGGGAATTCTTACACTTGCAACATTTGGGGGGTGGTACACTGACCCGAAAATAGTATAACTAGCCTAGGTTTAGCTAGAGAAATTGTCCGACTTGTCCGAATAGCTGACCTGTCACTGACCCAACGCACTCAATAAGTGACTTGATACAGAGGACTGTGGAGCACTCTGTCCGAACTTTCCATAGACTGAAGAGGTTTTAAACCTTAAGTGCTGGCGGAGCACTTTGCTGGGGAATTCGAAAACCCAATCGGGATTCTGACTAATAGCTGCAGAGAGGGTGGAGCGCAGGCGTTGCTTCCGAACTGCGGGTGCTGATCGTGCCTTGGTGGTCCTGTCCTGATCCTAATCTGGGTTTCCTGTCCTGTCCTGGGGTGTCCATTCTGCACCTGCTGTCCTACTGATGACTGTCCTTCCTTGGGGTTCCTCCCGTCCTTAACTGACCCGTGGCCAGGGTTGGTCTTCACACCACTTTAGGTAAATATAGTGCTGAAAAGTCTACTCTGCACCTTCTATATTTTCCTTTCTTTTGCTTTAATAAAGACATTCCTTTGCATATTTGATTTTCCATGCTTTCCGCATTGCCAACTGAAAGGTCATACTTTATGATTGTTATTTTAGCATGCTCCTTATTTTTTCCCGTTCCTTAGTCACTTTATATTAAGTCTAAACTTTGATATTGCTATCTAGCATGTTCCCTGTTCTTACCTCCCCTTAGATTCACAAATGGTTGGTTTCATTTACTTCCTTTATGGATATGTGCTCTTTGTAATTCTGGTTATCGATTGCTTGCTCGTTGTAAACCTCATCTTTTCTGAGCTTGATGAATTATAGATAAAGGTTTTCGAAACTTCTTGAGTTTGTGGTTATTATGAAAGTACAAAAATTGAATATATAAAGTATAGGTGTCTTGGTGTCTGCCTTTTTCTTCACAGCTAGCTCCCTGATCCATTGTGGTCATTGGGTACCCGTAGCAGTGGAGTGGTAAGTCGGGTACACTGGAAATGAAATAGGAAGGAAACTGGGATACTGGTAGTAGAGCGTAAGGTTTCCTGATCTATGATTAATATATATAGTAAATTTGAATTTTATGGGCCCGATACGTATATGGTAAAATAATTTGCCGGGTGACCTGCGCGCTCTATCATACCGACAGACATCAGACGAGCCCCCTCCCTGAACACCTTCGGGAAGACCCTCAAGACCTGGCTCTTTGACTAAACAAGTCTGCGGCACCCCCCCTCAGCGCCTTGAGACCCTCACAGGTGAGTAGCGCACTTACAATTCCCTGATTGATTGACTGATGTATAAGTGGAGGATTCAAATTGTCCCATATTGTCTATAAAAAGATAATATTTCTGGTGCTTATGGTTTTGAATTTACAGCTAGAAAAACAAAGCAACACAAGGAACAATGCACGACTGGGTGAGATCCTCACACCTGGCAGGGAGCAACACGAGATCTCTGTAAAGTGCAAGTAAGACAGTAGGCTTGTCAAAGGAGTATTAAAGAGCTCTCACCAGATACAATCCTTCTGTCATTTATGAATAGCTCATTGTGCTTTTTTTCTTTTTCCAATATGTTTTGGTATTTGTTATGGTATTTTCACGACAATTACAGAGCTACAGCTATCTGAATACATAGAAAACAAGCAATGGAAAAGCCAATAGGTCTGTCATCGGAAGCCAGCCTTTTTGCTTTCTCAATGCTTATTTTGTTTTGTTACGTCTTTTGAAAACCTTTACTGCTGGGAAAACTGCCAGACCCATAGCATTCTAAAAAGAGACATTTGATAAAAACAAAAATATTATTTTGGCCTAAAAAAGTACATATGGCCATAGTAGTCTGTAGCACTGAAGGAAACTACTTTGTGTGTGAAGTGCTCCGTCTGAAAGGGCAGAATGCGATCACTCATACTGAAGTTAGCCAATGGCTGAAGTGGGCTGATCTACTGTCCCATGCTGGATGCTGTAGTGGACAGAAGAACAGGTACTGGCAAAGCAAATAGCTATCTCCTTTTTAACCTACTGACTTTCCCAATGCAGCTTACATATACTATGCAGCATTGGCAACAAGCCTTTTTTTGTCGATGTTGTACAGCTTTGTCCAAGAAAAGGGGCAATGATATGACCACTGCTGGTGGCCTTGTCATTTAATAGGTTAACACATGTGTGATGACGTGTTGGCGCATGTGTGTTGATGTATGAGCATGCATATTTCACTGTGTGTACTCGTACCTACAAAATTATGGCGTGACATTTTTGATTAGTTATTGATCCAGGATGACAAAAACCACTGAGATCGGTATATACAAATTTAAATAAATTCACTTGCAAGAGAACATTTTTCGTAATGAGGAGCATCAGGGTAGTTGGTGGGTCCTCCAAAAAATTAAAAGAAAAAAAGAAAGTTAAAGAATCGTTGGGGGTGCAACAGAGAAGATGTTGGAAAAAAGGGCAAATAAAGCAACAGTGAGTGAGCAAGGGGCTAGGGATCTACTAAGGTGGCCCAATGCCCATTCCTAAACAGCAGATTAAGAGCTTAGGCATATGGCTTGACAGCTCCCTGGGTTTTCGCCACCAGGCCACTATGCTAGCAGCTACCTGCTATGGCTTGCTTAGGATGCTCAGGAAAGTTCTGCCCCTGCTCCCTTTCAATGCCAGAAGGATCATGGTACAGGCCCTGATTTTGTCACGCCTTGACTATGGGAATGCACTGTACCTGGGTGCCCCACAGTCAACCCTTCAAAAACTCCAGGTGTCGCAAAACAGCGCAGCACGCCTTTTGCTCCAAATTCCCAGGAGACACTCGGCTAAACCCGCCCAGAGGACACTGCACTGGCTCCCCATCTGGGCCAGAATCCAGTTCAAATCCCTGTGTCTGGTCCATAGAGCCATGTGGAAAACAGGTCCACCCATCACACGGTCCCTTATTACACCGTACCAACCCTCAAGAAACCTCCGGTCTAGCTCAGCCTTTCTCGCTACCACCAGGAAAATCCGCCAGGCCAAGTGGGATGGTCGCTCCTTTTCTCTGAACGCATCAAATCTTTGAAATTCCCTGCCCCCCCCTTCTGCGCAGCGAACCCAACATTCTGCCTTTTCGTAGGCTCCTGAAGACTCACCTTTTCCGCAATGTCCTTTAAATCACTCTGCGAATCTCAAGCAATCTACAAGCGCTACGAGGCTTTAGGGTAGAATGGACTATACAAATACAATTTCAACTGGGCCCTGGGGGAGGAACAAAAAATATTCAAAAACAAAAGCTAGGGAAGACGTGGGCAAAGCAATGAATGAGCTGGTGGGGGGAGGGGTGAATGAGGTGGCAAAACAGAGCGTTTGCAAGGTGCAAATGTTTGGGGAAGGCTTTTTTTGTTTTGTCATGGTTTTTGACACTAAAGGAAAGTACTTTGTGTGTGGATGTGTAAATGTTAACCCTTTCTTTGTGTCTTCAGCGTATGCCGTTCTAGAGCCTTAGGTGGTTCCAGTGCATTGCTGACTTAGCTGGGTACGACTCTTGTCAGTTAAGAGTTGGGTCAGCTGAGAGGTAGTATGCTCTTACGTTACTTCTTGAATAAACTACTCATATTCATAACTGGACATCGCTGGTTTCCTGGAGTTATTACTTACATCATTTTGGCGACGATACTGCAGCTGACCTGACTCCTCATACCGGCGCTGTGTCTTCAAGAAGATTCTCCAGTTCCGTAAAGAGCAACTTCCTACTCTATGGCGGATCCTGTGTGCAGCTGATTCTGCCTCGTCCTGCGGCACTCTTGGTGAATGTTTGGGGATTTTGACAAGATCGGCGGTTCAAGGTCTCGTTTTGGAAGTAGCGCCGACGTCATCTCCAACGGCACCGTTAGGTCACGCTATCGCGAGCCTCATCACGTGAGTGTTCTTGCGTCAGCGCATCATTGCTAGGCAACGTCTCTTGGCGTACTTGATCTGCGTGACCTTGCGTAGTGATGTCATCACGTCCTACGAGCGGCCATTTTGGGTGTCAGAACGCGGAATTGTTTTCTTCGTGTAGAGCATTACCGCTTCTCATATTTCATTGCGTGTTTCTCGACAGAACGGAGGAACATTGGACTACATCGCCTACAAGATACTGGTGATTATTAAACGCTTTTGTTGTTTGGTGATTGCTTCCTCTGTTGATTTTTGTCGATATCGATCGGCTGACTGCATTCTTTAATTGTGTTTTTTGTTATTCTATATCTCAAGGAAGCTGTTGGGGCACTCTTTGGTTTCTCAGCAACACTTCCTTTCCTGTGACTTATTTGGTAGTGCACCTGTCAGTCTCCGAAATACAAATATAATATAGGGGAACATAATGGCTCAACAGATTAATGTTGCTCTTCCCCCACCATTTTTTCAGAACCGGGCACTCCTCAAATTCCATGGGAAGATTGGATAGTTATGTTCGATAACTATCTTGATACTTTGGATGGACAACAATTTGCAGCAAAACGTAAAAGAGCTTTATTATTCAGTGCCCTTGGTAAAGAAGCACAACGTATCTTCAAGTATCTCCCTCAACAATTACAATCTAGCACCCAATCTGCTCCTGATGAATATTCCGATGCCATTTCACGTTTAGAAATCAGGTTTGCAAAGGAAGAGAACTTAGTTATGAACAGGTATAGATTTTACACACACAAGCAACGTGTTGAGGAGTCAATTGATGATTTTGTGGCGCGATTGAGGGAACTATCTGTTAAATGCAATTTTGGAGCAATGGCTGACGAGATGATTAGGGACCAACTGATTGTACAGTATAACAATAAAAAGATCCAGGAGAGACTATGGGCAGCCAAGAATCTATTGTTAAAAGTAGCCGTTGATCTGGCTAAAGTTGTAGAACAATCCGAAATTTGCATGAAGGAACTGCAGAAATCCAATGTACAAACACCTGTTTCAGTGGTATCTGATAAAAATTTACAAGAGTATGAGTGTTTAGATGATGAATCTGTTGCTGTTTTAAAGTCCAAAGGCAAATTTGTGAACAAACGGAAACACTATGTTAAAACTAATACTACATTTTGTTCTAGGTGTGCAAGCAATACCCATGCATCTGATGCCAGATGATTTTGTTTTGCCAATAATAAGGAATGTTTGAGATGCGGGAAAATGGGTCACTTCTCTAAAATGTGTAGGTAGAAAGGTAAATAGAAAATAGCAGTCGTTGAAGAGGACTGTATTGAAATTCTGAAAGATAAAGACAAAATTTTAATTGTGAGTGACTCTACTACAGACATAAATGTTGTCAATGAGAAGAGAGAAATACGTCCCAAGGCGGACTTTAATATCAATGGGCATATAATAACGTTAATGGTCGATATGGGCTCAAGGTATACCATTATCCCTGAACCCCTATTTAAGAGAGAGTGGTCTGATATTTCACTCACTCAGTGTGATATTTGTCCTACTGGATTTCAGGGAGAACGCATATGTTGGGTTATTTTGATGCTAACATTTCCTTTTAAGGTAGGTCAATTGATGGCAAAGTGTATGTAGCAGTTGATGGGCCTCCAATCCTTGGTTGGATCCATCAGTATGACCTTCACATCATGGTTAATCCTAGAGCTGCGTGTCAGGTTATGGTCGTGGATGAGCTTTCTTTGGATGACATTTTGCGTGATTCTGAGAGTGTCTTTAGGAATGAATTAGGCGAACTAAAGGGCTATGTTCACAAAATTTTACTAAAGGAAAATGCTATTCCATCCAACATAAACTTCGCAGGGTTCCTTTGACTGTGAGAGACGAAGTTAGATCTTTGAATAATGAGATGCAACAGTGGGGCATTATAGAACCTGTAGAAGCTTCAAGCTGGATATCTCCGGTTGTGATTTCTCGCAAATCGGATGGCAAGATTAGGTTCTGTGTGGATCTCAGGTCCTTCAACAAGAGTGTCATTGCTGATACCTTTCCCCTCCCCAACATTGGGGAATTAGTATCTACTTTGAATGGTGCCATTTTTTTTACTAAGCTTGATTTAAAGAGTGCATACCAGATTTGCCTTCACGAAGAATCTAAAGGTCTCACTGCATTTATCACCACTGAAGGTACATTTCAATTCACACGCCTTCCATTTGGTTTAACATCTGCCGCCAGCGTTTTTCAACGTATGGTTATGGAAGTGTTCAAGGGTGTGGAGAGAGCAATGTTTTTCCAAGACGATATTTTGATTTTTGGGAATACTGTTGAAGATTATAATTTTGCTCTCAAAGAAGTTTTGCATGGGATTGAAAAAGCTGGTTTGACTTTGAGGAAAGAAAAGTGTTCTTTCTTAGTACAACATATTGAGAGTTTGGGGTATGAAATTTCTGCACAGGGAATCAAACCTAAGAAAAATTTGTTGGAGGCTATGCGTTTGGCACCTTGTCCTGTAGATAAGGATCAGCAAAGATCATTCATGGGGCTCATTGAATTTTATTCTGAATTCGTGAAAATGGTTTCTGACAAGACACTCATTTTGAGACTTCTTCTCAAGATAGGTGTAAAATTCACATGGGGTGAATCTCATTCTGAGTGTTTTAATTCAATCAAAAAGGAGTTATGTGATGCTACCTCGGATGTATGATGTTACAACGCAGGCTATTACAACACCTGCCTTTACAACGCAGTTTTTACATCGCAATCCATTACAACGCATAGTGCTTTTGGGTGTTGGATAGTGAATAGTTTAATTTACTATTCCAACTCCAGTCCCCGTGGACACTAGGGAAGGTGTTGGATAGTAAATTAAACTTATTCCTATCCTAGAGCGCCCCCCCAGCGCAATGCGTTGTAATGGTTTGCGTTGTAATGACCGCGTTGTAATGGTAGTGCGTTGTAAAAGTTTTGTTGTAAAGGTTGTTTACCGCTACCTCTCAGCTGACCCAACTCTTAAAGTCACGCACACTGTCCATTTCAGAAACAAATTATTCGGTCATTGAAAAAGAGGCCTTAGCCGCTGCCTGGGGTGTGCAGTATTTCAGGACGTATTTGGGGGTACTCGTTTTAAACTCTTGACAGATCACAAGCCTCTCATCAGTGTTCTTTCTCCTGGCAGTTCTGGTAAGGGTTCTCCTAGACTGGCTAGGCTTGCGTCTAGACTTCAAGAATATCAGTACGATATTTCCTTTATTCAGGCCGGGCGTAACATACAAGCTGACTGTCTGTCTAGGTTATCCATTCAGAGTAAAACTGACGATAATGGTTCACTTAAAGAACAAGATGATGTTGCAATTGCTTTTGTTCAGGATATTTTGGCTTTAGGTGTTGGTACCTTTGATCGAGCAGAGTGGTCTTCTGCCATGTCGCAATATGGTTTTCTGAAGAGTATGATTGATATGGTGAGATTAGGTGCTCGTCGTGAGAGTTTTGTTCAACCATCTGTTCGTCCATATATTAAAGTCCTTGATGAGCTTTCTGTTTCAGGTGATGACATTCTTATGAGAGGGGATCAATTCATTCCCCCTTCGACTTTGAGATCTAAATTGATTGGTTTAGCTCACGAGGGACATCTTGGTCAAACTTTTACACAACGTAGAGTCAAAACGGATTTTTGATGGCCAGCCTTGGATGCGCAAGTTTCTTCGTGGGTCCGATTTGTAAGAATAGCGAAAAGAGGCTCAAGTTAGCTTCTCATCACACTAGCAGTATTATTTCTGTGCCACAGCAACCTTGGCATAGTGTATGTCTTGATTTCATTGGCCCAATGGCTGAATTACCTTGTGATCAACGTTTTGCCATAGTTGTAATAGATTTATTCTCTAAATGGCTAACAGTTAGGTTTTTAAAAGATATCACAACTGAATCTATGATTACATTTCTTATTGACCTATTTCATGAGGAAGGATGCCCATCCATTTTGATTACAGACAATGGAACCCAACTCACCTCTCATGACATGCGTAACTTTTTGATCAGTTGTGGGGTTACACATCATCGCACTTCTCTGTATAATCCCCAGGCTAATGGTGTTTGTGAGAGGGCCAACAGAGTTGTTAAGGGCATCATACAGATGTCTTGTGCTTCAGGGGGTTTTGCTCATGAGATGGTCCGTGACATGGTTTGGTCTTACCGTACTACTCCGCATGATCCAAATGGTAAATCTCCATTTGAATTGATGAGGGGGAGACGTCCTGGTACTAAATTGAATCCTTCGTGGTTAAAGAATAAAAGTGTTAAAGTTCTAGGTATTAATCAGTTTGTTGTTCTTGAGAATACAATTTCTCCTGGTGACTTAGTAAAAGTTAACTCTGGAAGAGTTACCAAAGGTCTTAATAAGTTTAGAGGTCCTTATAAAGTTAGACAATCTTTTCCCGACTATATTGTTTTAGACAACGGGGAAAATGGAACCTTCGCAGGGTAGCTTTGTTTCAGAAGTCTGGTTCTTCTGATTCTTTCCCCAATCAAGTTGAACCAGAATCTAGCTCCACTTCAGGTTACATGTTATCCACTTCTGTGGAGACCACTCCTTCTTCTTCCAAAAGTGCACGTAGGGAAGAAGGTGGTGGTGATGCCTTTCAAAATCAGGATTCACAAACTTGTTCTCCATCTGTTCAAACATCTCCTGTTTTTAGAACGGTTAGAGCTCGCAGACCTCCAATGTATTTAAATGATTATTTATGTTAGCATTCTCAAAAAAGTATTTTGAATGATTTTTCTTGTTGTTATTACTTCATTTTGTATTGCTGTCATTCTTGGTTTTTTGCATTGTTAAAGGGGCAAGATGTGTTGTATATGTTAACCCTTTCTTTGTATCTTCAGCTTATACCGTTCTAGAGCCTTAGGTGGTTCCAGTGCATTGCTGACTTAGCTGGGTTCGACTCTTGTCAGTTAAGAGTTGGGTCAGCTGAGAGGTAGTTTGCTCTTACCTTACTTCTTGAATAAACCACTCTTATTCATTACTGGACATCGCTGGTTTCCTGGAGTTATTACTTACATCAGGCTCCTTGTGAAAGGGCAGAACACTGTAATTCACAGTGAAGTTAGCCAATGGCCAAAGTGGCTGACCCTTATGTTTTGAAACAACACATATGTGTTTCCTCCTCACCTGCTTGACTGAGAGCCTAAAAAGGAGAGATTAATGGGCGTCTTTGCCCGGTTTCATGCGAGTAAAGAGCCCGATTATCAAATAATACTATGAAGTGGGGCAGACTAGTGTACTCTGAAGCAAAATCTGGTGATAAGGAGGGGGCTTCAAATAATGCAATGAAGTGCGTCAGATTAGTCAGTTCTGAAGTAAATCTGGTAATAAAGAGGGAGGCATCAGCCTCAGCCACACTGAGGAAATGATCTTGTCTATCGAATATAAACGACTTTCTGTTTGCTTATTGTGCCTGGTTATTAGGTACATAGGGGCTCATTATGATGGCGGAAGGACCGCCACCCATGCGGTGCCGGGCCTTCCACCATCGGAGCACGATTATCCCTCCCCCGCGGGACATTACGATGGCGGGGGGATCCAGACTGCGACCGTGGCGGACGCAAAGACTGTCCGCCACGGAACCGCCACAGGCAATCGTTACGATTGCCTGGCAGGGCGGTCGGCAACTATAAAATGGTGGCAGTACCTAGCAGGCACCGTCCGCCAAATTAGGATGCTGTCTTCAGCTAGCCTTTCCTTAGTGGCAAAACTGCCATGGAAAGGCTTGTGGGGATTGGTTTCTGGGGCCCGTTGAGGGCCTCCTTTGTGTTGGGGGAGGTGTGGGTGCACTGGGGGTACCCCCTACATTTCACTGCACCAAGTGGCAGTCACCGTGTGGTGCCTGCCACGTAGTGCTATAGAATGCACAAAATTCATTTTTGAACATCGTGGCGGGTGCTGCATTCAGCAGCACCCGCCGCAATGTTGAAATGCAAAATGTGACCGCCCTGATGGCGGACGCATCCTAATTGGGAGTGCGGGACCGCCGCATGTATTGCGGACGCTCCTGGTCACCACCAAGATGGCGGACGGGCTCCATTCTGTCCGCCATTGTAATCGGCCCCATAGTCCGATTCACGTTTGCATGCCAGCAAGCATCTCTTACATCCTATTGCCAGTTCTTGGGAGACATTCAATCTTGTTTTTGGACGTGAAAATGTGCAAAGGAGTGTATGAAGCATGTGGATGAACATCAGTTCTTTCCAGTATGCTCTGCACAACTAACCATTTTATTCCAACTCTTCTCCCTTGCAATGAGTGCAGTTTGAAGGATTTAAAGTTCTTATTCACATTTGTTCAGCTTCTATGTTTATTTTCTTGCACACACTTTTGTTTTCAATTACTACTTAGCTGCTAATATTCATTTTGATCCTTAGAAGGCATGCCCAGAGTGTCATTGTAAGAAATTGGGTTATTGATGGACGGGGTGCAACCCCTACTTGAACAACAACCTAAATCTGTGTCAGAGCTAACCACAAAAGTCACTAGCACTCAGGTAGCTTGGTGCAAAATAAGTCAGGCTTATCCTAGAGGCACTGTGGTAAGTATTTGTGCACCATACAAACAGTAATAAAGTAAAAACATAGCACAAGGAAAATCCAAAACCAATTTAGAGGAATAGAGAAAAATGTAATACATAAAATGATACAAAAACAAATTCAATCCAATTAGTAAAATTGGAGTTATGACTTTTTAAATTTTTTAGTGAAAAATAGCACCTAAAAGATCAAAGTGCCAACCACAGGTACCTGGTCGTGCGAGACCAGCACAAAGTCAAAAGTTAAGGCCGGAATGCAGTTCGGATACACAAGGTGGATTGGGCCAGGTCTTGGCTTATCTTCGGACTTTGAAAAACGTTTAAGAAAAAGTCCAGAGGAAGATAGAGTTCACTGGAACAAGGCTGCAAGCTGCGTCCGAGGACGAGGAGTCATCACAGGGGAGCACTGGACGAGGTCTGAGAGCAGCCATCTATGACGGTGGTGAAAAGCTTTGAGCAGGAGAAGCCGGATTCCCAAGCCAAGGAAGTCGTCTTCGTTGATGGGGATACGCCATTGAGCATTGTGCACAACTCAACCGTGACTGATGACAGAATGGTTCCGTCACAAGCATCGAAGGGGTTAAAGAGGAAGATGTTGGCCTGGCATAAGGTATATTTTGTCAAGACGAAATGACAGATTACAACTGCACTACAGGCTGCAGGCTGCAATGGCAAGTTTTAAAGTGCTACTTTAAGGGGTTGTACAGTGAGTGCTGCAGACCCACTAGCAGCATTTAATTTACAGGCTCTGCATACCATGTAGTACCATATACTAGGGACCTAGATGTAAATTAAATATGCCAATCAGGTGTAAGCCAATTGTACCATGATTTATGGCGAGAGCGCAAGCACTTTAGCACTGGGTAGCAGTGGTAAAGTGTACAGAGTCCTAATGCCAACTAACACAGAATTCAGAAAACAGGAGGGGTGATGGCAAACGGTTTTGGGCCAAGTCCAACAGTCATCTTATCTTCTTTTTCCAACGTTGCTCCTTTCTTGCTGCTCCACTTATTAACTGATGGGAGAATCCATTGCGGCTTTGTCCTCAGAATCTACAAACATGAAAAAGACAGACTGACCCCGGGTCGCAGACACCTGTTAGGATATCCTCCTGGCAAGATCATCATTGACATTTTAAGGGTCTTGCTCTTTCGCAGTAAATATTTTCTGAAGTTCAGAAGTGCTGCCAAGTTCCCTCTACCATTGTTCCAGAACCTCTCTGGTGATGGTAGGCTTTGAAATTGACAGAAAATAGCGGATGCTCTCCACCTACATTCTGGAACCTTACTGGAAATGATTATTGCTGAGGTTGGTGGGTGTTAGCTGATGTAGTCAACACTGAAGTAGTCCCACCACTAATGAGAATGATTATTCTTGAGGGCGAAAGGTGTTGACTAATGATGGAGCTCCCTACTGTTACTCAAGGCTAGTGATTCCTTGAGGTGCAGATGTCATGCAGGACCTCTAGCTGCAGGGAAGAGGAAGGATGTGATGCAAAACCCTGCAGATGAAGTTTATAGTTTGCACCCCTTAGTTCTATAATACCATTGCTGGGTTCTTGAGACATGACAATGAATCATGAGGTACAGAGGTTTATGAATTTCAACAAGACATCAAATATCTATGATATATTTATTATATATAACCGGCCTCATTTGCAAGAAAGTGCTGCAGTGCGGCACCACAAGCCCTTTGGCTGCGCCACGCTGCAGCACTTTCAAAGCACAGGGATGCGTCATATCTAACGAATCCCTTTGCTCTACCCTGTGATGGCGCACAATTAGCTACCATGTGCTGACGCACGCACCCTTGCACCATGGTGCAAGGATGCCTACATCACGGGGATGATTGCTTATGTGCAGGAAAGTGTTCCTTCCTGCACATAAACAATCTGAAATGGCAATCATTGGAGTTGATTTCCTCGTTCAGTCTATGCTGCAGAATGCAGCACACTTGGAAAGAGGAAAAGAAACAAGGAGAAATGAATACATTTCTTCTCGTTGCGCCTCCCTGCACCTCCAATGGGGCAAAAAAATGCGCCACCGGTGCTTCACAAAATATATTTGTAAAATGTATACTCAAAGCAGTACTATACAATACATGTATGGCATGTACTACACTACTTCCTAGAATTGTCATTGGTTTAAATGCGAAATTCACTGAGATACTGTAATGTCTGAAAATTATAGAAATAAATGATTCTGCGGAATGTGATCTGTCTGTTGAAATTGGGGATTTGGACCCACTTCTGAAAGGACATTCTAATTGTTATGCACAACCTAAAAAACTTTAGGGCATATTTACAAGCCCCTTGCGCCACTGGTGCATCACTTTTTGTGGCTTACCGGTGGTGCCTTTTGCTGCCCCATATTTACAAGGGCACGTAAAGCCACCCTGCGTGGCTTTTAGTATCCATGTAAATATGGCCCTTTTCACGCAGCACTTCTTCCCTGAAACGCAGACACCCTTGCACCATGGTACAATGGTGCCAGGGTTGGCGCATGGCAGCCAATTGTGCGCTAGCGAAGGGGAAAGCACAGGGATGCAACAGATTATTGTAAACATGTTGCATCACTGAGCTTTGAAAGTGACTCAGTGCAGTGCAGCCAAATGGCTTGCAGTGCTGCGCTGAGTCACTTTCTCGTAGATAAGACCCATTGATTTTATCAATTGATGTTTATCTATGGTACCACAACACCATGGAATTCTCACCTCGGACACTTCAAATATGGTCTATAGCCATAATACCCCTGTCCATGCTCTACATGGGTATGGCTAGAAGTCTTTGGCCACAGAGAATGACCAGTAACCATACCTTCTGTTCAGTACCATGCTCCCAGTATCTGCTGTGCTTGCAGCTGTACCCAGTAGGCACTGGCAGCATGGCATAGTATGTACCAATGTCCTGTGCTCAGTACTTCTGCTTGTAGTACGAATTGGTCACAAGGGACATCAAATGGTGGTAACCATTAGACCCACCGTTATGAAGATGTGTGTCCTTCACTTCTTAGACATGTCAAAATTGGACAGAAGTCAATAGTGTCCATAACAGCATATCCCCCAACACACCATTGATGTTTGCCCACTGCCCCATACATCTGCATGGCCCCATGCTTCTTTCTGGCATCAGAAGAGACATAAGGGATGGGCATTGTGGTAAGGAGGTAGGCGGTCTCCGTTGGTACTAACTTCTCAACTGAAGTCAAATTAAAGGGAAGGACTGTAGCAGTATGCCAGAACTTAGTGGGTCTGGTACTTCTTACATGGTCCAGGCATTCCTTGATAATGAATAATATATGGTTAGGAAAAACTGTTGCCCCCTGCACAGCCACTCCTTAGCTTCAGGAGCATGACCCTTTGTTGCATGGCTAGATCACAGTGATTACTCAGGAGAGGGTGACTAAGGTACATGAATATTTAACCTACTCAGGAAATGCCCCACTGACTTTATGCACTTGTACCTTTTGAGTTCCTCTCCTAGAACTAAAGGCAACCTCCATCCCTAAAGGAAGAGTCAGCAGTCCAGCAGGAAATCCCAGAGCTCTGGGTCATTACAAAAATCTCAGATCTGAAGCAAATCCTTTACCCCCTTCTCTTCGTCCTGGACTTGTGCCACTTAGGCTGGTCATTTACTCTTACAAGCTTCATCGTATTCTGTTAACTGAGCCATTGGCTTTCATTAGCTTAATCATGCGCGGTCACATTGTGTCGAGAAACACTGTTAATAGTGAGGCTGACACAATGCAGGACATGTACTTTTTAGGTCGAGCCTAGAGTCAGAGCGCATGCGCTGCTCTGCGAGACTTATTGTAGTAGAGTTTGGAATAGAAGCCCCGCCCACACTCCACCTATATTCTTCATTGTCTTGTGTCATTGCCCTTCGTGAATGGTTGCTTCTGATTCGTTAATAGGCTTGTTAGTCCCTCCTTAGTACAGCCTTGTCTTTATTTGTAACCTCTCATGGCTACTGGTCCCTTTACTTCAGTTATTACACGGTACGTGTAATTTTGCTTGTCAACACTATTTTCTTTATTTAGTTTTTCTTACTGCAGGCACGACCTGCTTTGCTTACATTCAGCATGGCGGGACAATGGCGGCTGCTTCTTTGAAAACCTATTGCATTTTTCTTTTTTTTCCTCTTTGCCCGTAGGTGGTGACGTCAGTGAGAGCTCGTCATGGAGTAACATCAGTGTGTGGCGGACGTACGGTGACGTCATCAGGCTTGGCCTGGCGTCGGTGCAGGTTTCATAATCTGGACTTTGTAGTTTCTGGTGGAGTCTTAGGTCCCGGGCATACTGAAGCTGCCCCGTGTGCCTGCACCTGCCGTCTCCGTGCCAACCTTCCTGTCCGAGGCCCTCATGTGAGAAGACGCTATCCCCTTTGCGGCTGTATCAGAGCGGTGTGGCATGGAGCGCCTCCAGTGGCCCTGCACTACAGAGACCCCTGGATGGCCCTGCTCGTTCCTGCTCTGTCTCCTGTTGGCTATAGGGCCTGGTGCCTGGGCCGCAGAGGCGGGGGCAGCTGGGTCCAGCACTGCTGCACTCGGCGCCTCGCTACCCAAGGATTGCGACAAGCCCTGCGTGAATGGGGCCTGTGACCCGGCGAGCGGGCAGAGCTTGTGCCAGGCCATCTGGGTCGGGGATCAGTGCCAGTATTGCAGGGGCCGGTTCAGGTGAGTACCAGGCACTGTCTGGGGTTGTTGGGTTACATTTCATGGGCTTTAAAGGACACCGAGTAACTACGGAAAAGGGATAAGAAGAAGACCTTACCATTGAAGGATAACGGCACATGCTTGGGGGGAATGGTGAGACTGGTTCTTATGCCAAGGAGAACTGTGACAGAGCGTTTGTTCTTCAGGGTAAAGAGTATGTAAGAGAAGGGGCTAATAAGTATGTGCCACTTGTCAGTGATGGATATGTAGGTCAATTGAGGGCATTTTGTTTCGGTATGGCGTTATAAAATTGGCGCAGCCCATATAGCAGTGTTTTCCTGCTGCACAGGTTATATGATGATTCGCCTCAGAGGTACTTACTTTATTTAATCCGGCAGTATTGTGGAATCTGTTGTCTTATTGGGTTTTGAATTATGAGGAACTACAAGATTACATAGATGTTTGCACAGTGGGTACACTAATCATTTGAGCTGTCTTGCAGCTTGTAAGTTATCTTTCACGATGGCGAGGCATTCCTTCCTGCTTGGAGCAGGGATCTCTTTCTTCTCATACTCTCTTTCGGTGTTACATGAAATTCCACATAAGGCCACACACAGTGTTGATGAAAAAATGGCTAAGAGTTATCCAATAGTGAGCAGCATCATTTGCAACAAAACCGATGTCAATCCATTAGTAGCCCAGGAAGGCTTTCAGTAATCAGGCCCCCCTATATGTTAACAGCATGGGGTTAGAGAAACTGTCGGATAAGACCTTTGGTCTGAAGCTCCTCCAGATTCAAGGGGCATATTATCAAGGACCGGTGTTAAAATGATCGCCGTTTTATCAGCACGAAACTGCAGATAAAACGGCGATAATGGGCTTGATAATACGCCCTTGTTAATTCCCATAGAAGCCCACGTTCTGATGTTAACATGGGCTTCTATGGGAATTAACAAGGGCGTATTATCAAGCACATTATCGCCGGTTTATCTGCAGTTTCTTGCCGATAAAACGGCGAAATTTTAACACCGGTCCTTGATAATATGCCCCCAACTGCCTTGGTGTGGAGTCCTGTCTGTGCACTAGTTCAGCAGACAGCATCTTGTGGCTAGCTGTGTATAGTTGTGTGGGATGGAGTCATGTTAATACGGCACTGGAATGTTGAGATAGTTGCTTAAGCCAAGCTTATCTTTTTCTGTTATTCTCGTTGATGTCTTCAATTAAAGGCGTGTTTAAGCATGATCCCTACTGCAGTTGATATTCAAGCTTACTAGGGGCATATTACCAAGGGTGGCGATAGGCAATTATCGCCAGTTTAGCGGCCATTTTCGGACGCTAAGCGGCGATAATTCTATCGCTCTATTAGCAAGCTGTCGCTAACTGATGTTAGCGACAGCTTTTAGGCGATATCGAGCGGTTTGGGGCCCGCTTTGCAGGTCAGCGATATTTATCGCTAATGACATGCAAAGTGGGCGTACCCAACCTGTTAGCGACTGAAAGCAGTCGCTAACGTCACTATCGCCTATTAGCAAGGCAGGCGTAGCAATGGAAATATTCCCGCTATCGCCAAAAACTAACGCCTGCTCAGACCAGTTCTTAGCCATGTTATCCAATGGTAGGTCGATAACATGGCTAAGAGCATTTCGTCGCTAATGCATGAATATCGCTGTATTCTCAGCGATATTCACGCATTTCGCCGCTATCGCTGGATATTTTAGCACAATGGAGAAAAACGTTGCTAATAGCATGTTTTCTCCGCTAACATATCCAGCAATAGGCAGCGATAAAAAAAATCGTTGCTAAGCCTATTTAGCGATATTTATCGCTACTTGTTGGTAATATGCCCCTAGATCTTTTTTGCCAGTCCCCAATGGAGTGAGACAATCCGAAGTTTGATGTGTATATACACTGGGCATCAGAACATCATGCTAAATCCTATGGATGTGTGTGTGTCTCTTGTTTAACTTTCATGGGAAAGCTCATTTTCAATATTCGTGCCAGAGGTGTCAGGTGCCGTGTAATGTAAGTAGCTTTTCTAAAGAAGACCTGCTTCCTGAAGGTAGTCATGCCTCCGACCTAATCTGACACAAAAACGGAAATTGAAAACTTACAGAGGATTTGTTTGCTAGCAATTACGTTGGATTCAGAATTCAAACGTGTGCACTTTTATGAAGCAATATAGTAAAATAGTAGTTAGTATTTTTCTGATGTGCTCCACACTCTGTTTTACTGAGATCAATGTATGTTGGGAAAATTCAATGTGCTGACCAGGGTGGGTTAGTTTTCCTCGAAAAAAACACTTACGAGTCCCACACATCTCATGGAGCTGAAAGTACTATATGCACTTTTATGTTTTTTAATTCGAACTTTTTGATTGCTTGGCCTGGCTACAGGAGTACAATCGTTTTTAAAGTCTGCAATAATGGATATATCAATTTTTGCCTAATTGAAGTCATATAAACCAGGCACAATAATGTAGAACGCTGATGTAGTATCATGTAAGTACATATTTTATAATTTCATCTAGCCGGGTCTTCGTCTGGCCAAAATATGGGTGTACCATCAAATGTACAGTGATTAGTAAACGATTCGCAGCAATGTAAAAATGCACAATTAATCGCTTCATAAAAATATTAATCACTAGGAATAATATTGTACTCCCAATGTCAGCTAAGAGCATGGAGCAGACTGCAGTTGACACTCGATTCATTGACCCATTGTTGTGATTGACATTGTGCAACTATATTGTCCCTAGTGATGATATATGCACTCCTACCAACTTCAAAATGGTTTCACTCCTGTAGCCATGCTACGATATCTAATTTGCATCTAATTGCCTTTTTTTGTACTGAATTCACATTGCACAAGCACAGTATCTGTTTTCACCCCCAATGGAGCACCTTGTATTTTGTTTATATGGTATTGTTAACTATTACAGACAATATGCCTCACCTGGCAGGGAGAATCAAATACCAGCATGTACGATATTTTATTCAAGTTATTTATTACAAGTGTGAGGACATTGATAGCCGCCAATCAAATATACAATTGTCATCTTAAATAAATCTGGCAGAACAATTGTTTGTTATGCCATTTATTAGCTCTGTTTTTGTGGAATCCAGAGTTACTCAGTGAATTATTCTGTGTCCACACAGACACACATACATATTTTAGTTTATGAACAGGCATCTTTTTCTATCACAGTTCTTAATCGCTTGTTTTGGTTGTAGTTGCTTTTTAGGTCGAAGCCTACCAGATAAAACAGTCGCTGGTTTGCTAAACACATCTTGGGGCACTTTATGCCGCTCAACTATACTCAATGCCACTCTACTCTGGACCACTGCGCTCTACACCCCTCTAGTCTACTCTGCACCACTCCACACTATGCTGCTCCACAACACTGTACTCTATGCCACTGCACTCTACGCCAATGCACTGTACTCTGTATCTTACCACTTTCCATCACTATAATCTACCCTGCACCAGTCCATGCCCCTTCACTCTATTCCGAAACAATCGAATCTATGCTGCTGCACTCTATGCCCTATACTTTGCACATTCTACTGTGCGCCACTGCATTCTATGCCTCTGCAATCTACACTGCACTCCACATCAATCTACTCTGCACCACTGGATTCTAAACCACTCTATTGCTCTACACCACTGGACTCTATGCCACTTTTCTCTACACAACTCTACTCTGCACCACTGCACTCTACACCACTCTACCATACACTGCACTCTGTGGCACTGTACTCAGAAGCACTGCACTCTCCGCCACTGGACTCTATGCCACGCTACTCTGCACCACTCTTTGCCACTCCAATCTGCGCCACTGTACTCCATTCCAATCTATCTTGTACCACTCCAATATACCTTGCACCACTCCAGTCTACGCCACTCTAGTCCACACCACTCCACTCTATGCCAGCCTACTCTGCACCACTGTATCCAAAAGCACTACACTCTTTTTACTACTTTACGACACTACGCTCTACTACATTACACTCCACTCTGACACTCTACTCCATTAAACCCTGTTCCACTCTAGGACACTTTACTACACTCTACTCTGCAACCAGCCACGGTCCGTGCAGGTATCAGCGGTGGGGCGGTGGGGCCGTGGTGCAGTGTAAGGGGGGATTCCAAGGGATGATAGCGAGGGAAAATGAGATAAATAATTCATTTTCCCTCAGCATCGTCCCTCGGAATCACCCCTTACACGGCCCCACCTCCCCACCGCTGTTACCTGCAAGGACTGCGGCTGTCTGCAACGCTATACACAACATCCTCTATGCCACTCCATACCACTTTACTCTGGTCTGTTTTATCACACACTACTCTACTCTATATCAATGTAGAGGCCAAATAAGAGAAAAAAACACCAAGGGTATATTCTCAGGAAAGGCCTTTACTATGCCTTACCTTCACACATTCAAGATGGTTTAACTGCAGATGTCCACGATCTATATTAGCATCTCAAAAGGCAAACATGGTCCCAATAGCTGCATTGTGTAAGTACCTTCTGTGCTGCAGCACCTCCCTCCCAGTCACAGATGGGCACC
This sequence comes from Lissotriton helveticus, assembly GCF_964261635.1. NCBI lineage: Eukaryota > Metazoa > Chordata > Amphibia > Caudata > Salamandridae > Lissotriton > Lissotriton helveticus. Next base: position 376,876,411 of record NC_136065.1, read on the forward strand.
TCCATTACAGCTCATATAGGGTTGACAAAGTGAGATAGACTCTCTGCCAGACAAATCAACTGTATCCTGTCAGTCAACTCGAATCCTCCTTTCAACTATTGTTTGTACTAAGTGAAGCACAAAAAAACAGTTTTCAAGAGATGGGATTGAGTAATCTTTTTGAAAAAATGCACACTATAAACTCCAGATTAAGAAACAGTTCCTTATAATAAAAAAAAGAAAGGAGGATGCTAGGATCATGAAAGCACTTGATATGGTGACCATTCGATCAACATCCCGCTCTTAACCACCCAAGACATGGAGCCATACTTGACATGGCTAAAGGCATCAGAACTCAGATTGTTTTCTCCCATGATTAAGTGTGAACACGATTCATTATTTAGTGGCCTTCCCTATTGCTGTTGCCTGGTGTGTGTCATTACCGTGCTGCCCATGCAATGGAAGGTCACTTCAGTCAACAACACTCTTTATGCTATTTTGCACCTTGTACACCTCTTTTAGAAAACGATTCTTCCGCCCCATACTCAGCGGAGGATCTTTTAATACTCATTATGAGTGTTTGCATTATTTACAGCCTCTTGAGTCTCCTTTGATATGTTTTGAAGTTCTGAATTGTATTACTCAAGTGCTGAGATTAAGGAAAAAATATACATTGTGATCTATGTTTTTGACTTTGATGCAGGTTCCGCTTGATTGCTCAATATAGATTTGGTTGGCATCAAGTGATTCCTATAAACAATGTGAATGTTGGGTACGATCAACTCTGTAGGGCTATTGCAAGGATTTCTGCTCATACACAGAACTGTGCACAGAGACCTAGGACATTAGTGAATTGTGGTGTACCAGAAACTCACCTCAGTACCTTCCTTTGTGTTTGTAAAGCGCTCTGATACCCACGAGTCTAGCTAGCGATAACCTCATCGCTGCTTGAGATATTCCCCTGCTGTGCTGGACAGCAATAAAAACGGGTGTGGTCATGACGAGCTCAGCTCGTCATAAGCACACGAGCACTGTGCTGCATGACAAGCTGAGTATATAAAACTTTATAAATAAAGAAAAAAACTTAACATTACTTGACTCTGCTCTGTGCCATTCTACTCTACTATACTCCTCCACTCTATGCCACTCCGCTCTACGACAATGTACTACACGCAACCCTCTCTATGCTATGTTACATTACTCCACTCTGCTTTATGCCACTCCACTCTATGCCCTTCCACTCTACTCCCTCCATGCCACTCTATGCCACACCATTAACTTGTAGGCATGCTGAACAGTAGCCACACTGGTGTACAAAATAGTCACACAACAAATGGCATAGGCGAGACCTATTGGCTTTGCCAATGCTTGTTTACAGTACACTTTGCCTCGCCGAGTTGTTTATTATTTCCGCTGTGAAAGGTTTGCTATAAATACCCAAGCATAGAAGGCCCTAGTGTCCAGCCATGTGTAAAGTGGCCCAATACTTTATAGTTGTGATTATCACATTTATTTGTAGGACAACGAATACCAGGGTGTCCCGAAATCAACATGATAAGCACAGCTTTAGACTATAATCAATTTTAAACATGGCTAGAAACTAGGGCCTTCCTTGCACGGGTATTTATAGCAACAATTCCATAAGGGAAATACTGAACAACTCATTAGTTAAAAGTGTACTGTAAAACATAAGCAGCTAGGCCACAGACCAATAGTAGCTAAAAGAACATATTTACGAGATCCCAGAATAAAATGATTACCACATAAAGGGCCTTTTTCCAAACTGAGAATATATAAAAAAAGATTACATCATAAAGGGCCATGTTAACCACCCAGGGCCTGGAACCATTACACAGTTACTTCTTTTTTGCTTCTTACCAACAGTAAAATTGCTGCTGAGAGAGCTGTGCTGAGCTGTGTCTGGGTTTGCAGTAAGACCTGTCACTGACTGAGAATTTGGGGGGTATGAGCTGCAGGCTTATTAGACCCTAGCGCTAGGAGTAAAACTGGCGCATGTGTACCCATTTTAACACTACCACCTTTAATTACGTGAGTAGCCACTCCATCCTTTTATAAGAAGTCGTCTCTGGTCCGACCATGGAGACCAAACATCAACTCAATAACTTCGTACAAAAAAATAATAGCCTTGTATATATAGGATTCGCCGGAAAACAAATGGAACCGACTCAATCAGATGCTGTAGAAAGTAAACTGCACTCTAGGCACCAAAGATTTTAGAGAAACCTATCCGACCATAAAACACGATCTGAAGCTTAATGTTGAAAAAACTCTTGCATGTTCCCCGAGCAAGCTTTCATGTGCAGAATAACATCATATTGGAAATTATCAGTTTCTCACACGCTTTCATGTGCAGAAGAACATCATATTGGAAATTATCAGTTTCTCACTCAACAATAACTAAGGGGCATATTAACAACACACAGCGAAAAATATCGCTGAGCACGCTTAGCGCTATTTTTAGTAACGCCGGCTATCGCTTGATTGAAATGCTGAGATAACGCGGTATTATCAACGTTTATCTCCACAGCGTTAAACAATCCGGCGAAAGCGACAGAATAAGGGGACATCGCCGGAAATCCAGCGATGCAAATGCGGCGATAAGGGAACCCTTGTAAATAGGGAGATGTGTATTCAGGCTTAGAATCCACCTCCATTAATAAATATAGCTAAGTCTGACAATTTGCATACGTTAGCTAATGGCGCTAACCGCGGTTAGTGCTGCTTTTTTTTATCTCTATGGGTTTCCTGTGCCATCTTGTTAAAAGGGAGAAGTGCTGTTAGCGATATTTTCCCTGTTGTTTTTTGAAGAAACGCCTACTTTGCATCTCATTGGAGATGCAAAGCGAAGGGTCGTTACAAAGGCTACTAACATGCGCTAATGCATGTTAGGACTGCCTTGTAAATAGGGCGAAACCATTATCTCTGCTTTTTTGCTTTTAAAGAAAAAAGCAGAGATAAGGCCCTTGATAATATGCCCCAAAGTCAGCTTCTAAAATTAAGTAATCAAACAACGACAAAAAACACTCAATGGCAACGTAAGACTGTCTCTTGGGCTCAATTGTTCTTTTAGTTTTTAAAGTAATATTAAAAGCTATCTTTTAAGGTTTAGCTATCCAAAGCGAAATTTGTGCAGCTTCTATCTTATGTAAAATGGCAATAAAGTCGGAAAATGCAATCTGATCAGTTGTGTGAAATTTTTTAAACATGTTTCCCTTATTGTAACCGACTTTAACATTATTTTCCTGCTCATGCTAACATTGTCCACAGAATGTGCCCATCTCTGACGTTGAGGCACTCGGCCTATTGATTGGCACTGGAGTTGAGAAACTTGACAAACCTGCTCAGGTGAAAACTGCTCACATTTTTGTAACTCTTGAAGGCCATTCCCCCAGTTCACATAAGGTCAGCTAGGCAACTGCTTGTTGTCATTGAAAGAATCTTACCACGTGACCAATGCTAGAAACCCCTTTTGTAGCAGTGTATAAAAGTGAGTCTTCCCTGTTCTTGACAAGCTTGTCTCCTCAAGGATTTCCAGGCGATCCCCTGGTTGTTCGGTTCTCTGATTCACAGACTATTATTTTTGCTTTTATTTTTTACTAGACTCAACCCAAACTTGAGGTGAAAGTTCCTTCTACAGTTGGAGAGTGAACTGGCTCAGAGTGAAGCGAAAGTGTAAGAGCGGTCAGGAATAGTTACCGAATAGTTGCTCTTCAAGAGATTCGTCAATTGACCAGTAAAAAATCTGGGGGCTTATTTACAAGCCCTTTGCGCCGCCGCTGCGTCACTTTTAACATGGGGAAATGTGGCACACTGGTGGCGCAAGGCGTTTGTAAATAAGCCCCCTGATTTGGGATCAATGCTGGGTATTTTAACCCCTTCCATGCTGATGACGGCCCCCGGCCGTCATGCATCACGGTGGGCGTGTGCTGATGACGGCTGAGGGCCGTCATGAACCCGCCCACTGTTTAAAAGTGCCGCACAGGCGCAGAATCGGGGCCGCGCCCAAGGGTTTAACTGTGTTCCTGACCCCTGATAAGCCAACTAAAAGTGGTCAGGCGGGGCTCCCTAAGCTACCACCCCCTGGAGCATTATGTTGTACCACATTGGCTTAGCTAGCTATCTGGCACTTATGGCACCACAACTTGGTATTTCTTTTTAGTCCACTAAATATAGATGCACTTCAATGCTTGGCTTTGTGGAATATATGTTATTATAACGCGTGTGTACATCGCATCCAATTACAACGCGGTTGTTACAATGACTGCGTTGTTACATCACATACGATAACATTACAAGTTGTTAGAGCGACTTCCTGTAGGGGGCGCGCTGGATTTAGGAATAGTATAATTTACTATTCCTACTCCAGTTTGTGCAACAGCAGGGAAGGTGTTGGATTGTAAATCTAACACCTTCTGTCCTCTATAGCAAGTCGTTATAACGACTTGTGATGTAAACGAAGGTGTTGTAACAACGCGGTCTTTGTAAGGACCGTGTTGTAATGGCATGAGATGTAACGCATGCAAAAGTACCATCTTTGTGTTGTTGGATAGTAAATTTCCTTAGCGGTGTTTAGTATTGAATGATTGGTATGTCACTTTCCAGATTATTCTACACTTAGCCTGGTTTTAGCATGCAAAACACATTAATTAAACCATATAAGTCATTGTTTTATTGAATTATCAGAGGAGTGTGATTTCAGTGATGTAATAATAGAAGTTGGATTTTACAATTTGTTGAATTAAACATTAGCCTGGACCTAATATTTTTTATAAAGGATACTTCTAGACATTCCTGAGGAGGATTCTAATAAACTCCTCAAAGAAGACGTGTATGGCGATATCTACTTAGGTTAAGAAGTAAGTCTAGAGGAAACAACACCAACACCGAAAAGGCATCCCTTTAAAGGATGGTTTCACTCACCCACCAGAGGTGGTATGCTTCATCATTAGGGAACCTCATCGCACCTTGATGCCTAGTCATGGTGCGGGCTTCAACCCACTCACTCAAAGGGAGGAACTCGGGGAAGTTTTAGTTGCTAAGTGGGCATTTGCTAATTACCCAATGTGAGCTGAGGGGCGTGGTGAGGGACGCAGTGCATGAAGTGAAGTGAGTTTAAGACTAGCTACAGGGTTCACCTCTTGTCTTTACTCAGGCGACTTTGTGCTAGGATTAAAAGCAAACGCAAAGAAGCACATCGGGAGACATTAGACCCTCTTGTGTTACTTCGGAGATCCACATGTTTCGGCCAGTGACCCAAATAGTGCCATGGCCTTCATCAGGATCTTATTAGTGCTACTGCAGTGAGGGTGAAGTGTAAAGCAAGAGATATACGAAAACTTCATATACAAAGCATAAAACATCAGTAATTCATTGGTTTCCGGGTCGTGGATTCACTGGTAGAACCTGTTGGGAGACATGAGAGAATTATACAATAAAATTGTTATCGCTAGCGAAAAAGGTGTTGTAGTTTTCAAATAGGCGTAATCTTCGAAATTGCAAATGAAATGATCATAACAACAGATACTACTATATCTGTAGCAAGTCAAGAAACACCAAGTGAGACTCTGGCGTTGAAAGAACCCAAATGTGTGGAACAAAATCTTCAGGGCACTATTTGAGGTGAGATGGACACTGGAACAGCTGAGGCAAACGACCCCAACCCACATGGTTGAGGCTCAGTAGCTTCTGCTTGCCCATGACCCCCCAAACGGGGCAGGCCAGTGAGTTTTCTTTTTAGTTATACCCTCAATAACCTCTAACGGGAGGGGGTAGGGGTGTGTGTGTGCATGTGTGCGTGCGTGTGTGTGATTCTTTCTGTTATATATCTATGTGTTCATGCGGCTTATAAGCATTCTGAAGGCTCCTTTAGAGCTCTAATAAAAACATAACATGGTGGCGAAGCTCATGAATAGTGTCATGTTTTTATGTATCACTGGCATCCTTTTTATGACTTTGAAATATGAAGGATAAAGTCAATTTCTATTCAAAATAATCTTTTCATTCATTAATTAATGTTTCATCATTGCCTGACAGGTATACCCATAGGCGTAGGGGTGGATGCAGTCTGCTTGTAACTTGCCAAATGCATTATTGCCAATGTTTCTAGGCAAGGGTGCGATGTATGTGTTTACTAAAGGCTTGCGGATATTCTTGTGCGTGTGTGAGCGTACACACGCATGCTGCTGAGGGGCAGGCGTGATGGGGTGTACTTTCCCCAAGGGCAGCAAAAACTCTATATTCGACCATGGGTACGGGTCAAATGTTTATCAATCTCCCCCTTTTGCTGGTGCCCTGCAAGTAAAATGTATACTTTTCACTATTTGCTGAATTCCACCATTGTTTCTGTCAAAGCATTGTGAAAACAATATTTAAGGTAAAATACTTTTTTATTAGTAGTAAAAAAAATCTCCAAATTATTTGTAAACAATTTATATTGAGGTACTTTATTTAGTTTAGAGTTAGGTTTAGGATTACCCTAATTCTCTGCAAAGTAATGTAAATGAAGAAACTTACAGTTTAAGGTTAGTGTTTGATTCAACTGGCATAATAGTTTAATTACATTTATTTGGAAACAATTCAAAACCATTGCGAATATTGGTTAGCATTAGAAAAACTATTAAAATGTTTAAATGCTCAAATGGCCTTATTTGTTCATGGTACTTCAGAGCTTGGTATTCGGTCGATCTTCTGCAGTTGGGTGCGGCTCCTTTACGAACAACGGACGGCCTGGGTGCGGGTCAATGGGGCAGTACCATGGGCTTTCCCCTTGCGGAGAGGAACCAGGCAGGGATGCCCCCTGTCTCCCCTCCTATTTGCACTTGCATTGGAACCAATGGCCCACTGGATCAGGAGGGACCCCGCGATTTGGGGCCAGGCTGTGACAGAAAGGTGGGACGAGCATATATCGCTATACGCTGATGACATCATTCTATACGTGGCGGGACCATACCACTCGATAGCCCAGGTGCTACATCTTTTCGAGCTGTTCAGCAGTTATCCTGGCTATATCATCAACTGGTCGAAATCTGTGATTTTTCCATTGTAAAGGCTCTCCCCCTCGGATCCACTCTCGTTGTTCGGCTCCGGTGATTATCCAAGGGTTTAAATACTTAGGAGTCTATGTCACGCATGACAAGAAGGAGCTTTTTTATAGAAATCTCGAGCCCCAGTTGGCTCGCCTGAGCGCTGATGTCAGTAGCTGGCGTACCCTCCCACTCTCTCTCATGGGTAGAGCAGCACTGTTTAAGATGCTTACATTGCCGAGACGCCTTTACAGAATACACCTTACCCTGTCCCCCCAAGCATGTTTAAACGAATCTCGCATGTGGTGTGGAACTTGCTGTGGGACGGTGGGTCCCCTAGGATTCTGTTACAAAAGCTACACAGGGGTGTATACGATGGAGGACTGGCGCTCCCTGACGTTAAACTGTATTACTGGGCCTCGCAGCTGCAGGTGATAAATGACTGGGTGTACACGGACAGTAGCGAACCTGCCTACAGAGTGAATAGGTTGGCTATGTAGAGGGGCAATTGTGAATCTCTTCTTTACGCACGGAGACAGCAGACGATATGGCCTGAACATACTAAAGTAATGCTACAATGTTGGAAAGAGGCAAATAAATGTTTAGGTTGGGCAGGCACATTGACCGGGAGAACACCACTGTGGCAGGGTGAGCAGCTGCGAGAGGTGACCGCTTTACGGGATTTAAGGGGTGGCAGCTGATTGGCATCGATTATCTAGGGGATGTCTGGAAAGGGGACTCCCCCCACTCCATTGAGCACCTCCAAAGTGAATACGGCTTACAACTCTCACAGAGATATCACCACATACGACTCCTACATGCCCTATGATCCCATATACAGTGTGGTACATCCATTCCGGAATATTCCCCAATGGAAGACAGGTTGTTGCTTGACCCCATAACAGAGAATCCCACATCAACAATTTACCGTAAACTAATAAATAATATTCCTGACCCCTTGATCAAACTTCGAACAGCTTGGGCCACGGATCTTGGGAGTCTAGGCGAGAAATACTGGCAGGATGCGCTGCAGGGTCCTGGAGAGATTGCAATAAATTCTAAGTTCAGGCTGGTACAGTTTAAAATCCTTCACCGTACTCACTACCCTCGTAAACACCTGTATGCATGGGGAAAGAGCCAATCGGCGTTATGCATAAGGGGTTGTCAACAGGAGGACATCTTCCTTCATATCATAAGGGAGTGTCCGGCGATTATTCCCTTCTGGACAAAGGTCACTGACACCATGCCTAGGGTAGTGGGGAAAATGGTTCCGATGGAGCAGAAGTGGCTCTTATTGATGATTAAAGGGGACACTGATTGGTCGAGATATGTGGAAATATGGTTGGCCCTGGCTGCGGGTGTAGCGAAATGAAATATTGCAAGCGGGTGGGGGCGCAGACACCCGCGCAGTGGGAGGAATGACGGCGGGACTTCGATTGGTGCCAAAGGGCCGAAGAGACTGTCTATAAAAGTAGGGGGTGTACCAAAAAGTGGAAGAAAGTGTGGGCACCCTGGCGGAAATTCAGAGAAACTGGTGCACTCATGGAGGGGTAGTTCTGTTGAGGATTGCTGACAGTCCCTGTGGTTCCCTACCGAGCATTTTCTTCTTAACACTTGTATTCTCTCCCATGTGTATATAAGCGACAGAACCCCGGCACTCTGAATATTACACGTACAGTTTGTGAGTACGTTTCTACAGCAAAGAAAACACCATATGATAATGAGAGAAATGTTCTATCACAGGGATTTAGTAAACAGAATAGAAATGGATGATTCAACAGTGATTTATTGCCTCAAAAACACAGAAGTTATGTTTCAAACAGTTTTAGTATTAGCAAAGCACAGATTCTTTGATGTGATTAGAATTCCGGTTTCTTGACTTTGTAGCACGGAAACAGCCAACTCGCGTTTCGTCACCAGCGTGACTTCCTCAAGGCTGTAAGGAGTAAGCATGTATACAATAGTTGACACATGTATCCAAAGAGGGAACTTAAGACTTTTTGGTTGTGTCTTGAGTTGAAAAGATGTGAGAAGGTGTGAAAAGAAAATCGTGTCACACCAAAGAAGCAAGGAGAACAGCACCCAGAGCAAGAAAAAGTTTCCAAGGTAAGAGCACGTCAGAAGGACATGTGAAACATAGAATCACATAGCACCAAAAGTATGTGGCTCTATCAGATATAGAGACCAAATTATGAAAAACCAATATGTGAAAAGATAGTTGGAAGATTAAAAAGTATTCGACAGGAGAACCAGGAGTTTATCGAGACACCAGATTTAGGGATCGATTAGGATCGTGGACGGACTTGAGTCCGTCCGCGACCCCTGAGGAGGAGGGAACGTCCGCATGGGCTGCGGCGTTCCCTCCGAGCAGATTAGGATGTGACCGCCAGGGTGGCGGTCACATCCTCTATATTTAACATTGCGGCGGGTGCAGCTTCAAGCTGCACCCGCCGCAATGTTAAAAATGCATGCATCGCATTTGCATGCACAAAGCGGCAGGCACCGTGCGGTGCCTGCTGCTTTGTGCACGCAAATGCAGGGGGGTACCATAGGTACCCTCCATGTGCACCGCCCACCCCCCTTCACCCCGGGGGCCCGCAACGGGCCCCCGAAGTGAAACTCAGTATGCTTTTCCACGGCGGAAAAGCCGCAGCGGAAAAGCATGTCATTCACACCATCCTAATATGGCTGGCGGTGTCTGATAGACACGGCCAGCCACGTTAGAGCTTTTCCGCCGCGGTCGGAAGGCGACCGCGGCGGAAAGGCTGCGGACGGAATCCCAGACCCACCGCCATCCTAATATGGCGGTGGGTCTTTTGAGGCTCCGCAGCGGTTTTTCCGCATCCTCCAGGCCGGCGGTGGCTTCCGCCGGCCCGGAGGATGCGGAAAAAACGCTATCATAATCGGCCCCTTAGTTCTAAGAGTTACTCATACACCAAAAAATTTCCTAGAAGAAATAATATTAAATAACCTTGTAATATAGTGGCAAATAAGCCTGGAAGGATGCTCCAATTGTGGCTCTATAGTCTCGGACTACCGAAGATCCTTTGTCAGAGCTAATGGAAAACATGCTGAAATTGTAAACATAGACTAAGGGGACCATTAGGATGGTGGGCTGATTGCCCCCGCCAGGCTGGCGGTAGCCACCACCGGCCTGGCGGGGGCAATCCGCCCGCCATCCACACAGAAATTACCCCCCGCCACATTAGGATGGCTGGGGGGTCCGCGGCAGATGGAAAGACCGTCCGCCGCTTTTCCACCTTGGTCGCCTTGCGACCGGGCGGAAAAGGTCTAATATGGTGGCGGTGTCTATCAGACACCGCCAGCCATATTAGGATGGGCTTTGGGGAATGCCTTTCCGTGGCGTGCGTAGACTCCCTGCGGGGACCCGTTGCGGGCCCCCTGGGACTCTGGGGGGGGTGGGGGGTGCACATGGGGGGTACCTATGGTACCCCCCCGCATTTCAAAGTGCAACATGGCAGGCATGTTGTGATTTGAAACGCACAACATGCTTTTTTAGCATTGCGGCGTGTGGTCCTTTCAGCACCACCCGCCGCAATGTTAAAAATGCAGGATGCACCCGCCACTGTGGCGGGTGCATCCTAATTCCAAGGATGGGACCCCCGCCCTTATGGCGAGCGGTCCCGTTGTCCGACAGGATGGCGGTCGGACAAAGTCCGCCCGTCATCCTAATAGGCCCCTTAGTTAGTGCCAGAAGTGGTATGCATACAAATGTGAGCCTAGAATCACAGGTACACAGAATAATTTAAACTAAACACAAATTATAGGCAAGGTAAAGTATAGTAACCTTAAAATGTGGTGGCAGATAAACCTAGGAAAATATTCCAGATTGCGGCTCCGTAATCTCAGACTGCTGCAAATTATATGTAATCGCTAGTGGCGGACGGGCTGAAATTGCAAGAAAGGCTTATTTAGTGCCAGTGATGGTATATATACAGAGGTAGGCTCTTTGACATGAATGTACTTTATAATTATTACCTATGGGAATTAATTCGTTTTGGTAGCAAAGCCTCTCTTGTCTGGTTGTGTCCTGGACACTGGGATTTGAGAGCAAGTGTAAAATCAGGCAGCGAATAACTGTCAATTGAAAAAAAAAAATGTACTTTGTTTCCGTGCTACAAAGTCAAGAAACCGGAATTCTAATCACATCAAAGAATCTGTGCTTTGCTAATACTAAGACTGTTTGAAACATAACTTCTGTGTTTTTGAGGCAAGACATCACTGTTGAATCATCCAATTCTATTCTGTTTACTAAATCCCTGTGATAGAACATTTCTCTCATTATCATATGGTGTTTTCTTTGCTGTAGAAACTTACTCACAAACTGTACGTGTAATATTCAGAGTGCCGGGGTTCTGTCGTTTATGTATTCTTGAAAAATCATTATTTGCCTTGTTTTAACCGATACTCTGGGTAGTGGGGTATCTCACCCTGAGTGGCACCTACCAGAATTGATTAAATGTGAATAGGTGATAGCTAATCTGTACAACTTTTTTTGAAGTGCAACACTATTTCCACCACTACCGTGTGTGGTTCGTTCTCTCCCATGTGGTATGTAAACCAGACCCCCCAGGATATAGCGGCATGGATTGGCAAATTTAGCGGCACAGAAATGAAAATTTAGCGGCACAAAAATGGAAATTTAGCGGCATTTAGAGGCATTTTATTTTGGGTTTTTTGCAACACCAAACACAGATATCTTACTGTTTGAGTTATTTGACAACATGGAGCTATGTACATTTTGTTTATTTACAATTCAGCCCATTTGTTTTAGTTAAAAGGCATGTTAATCTTGGCCATGTACGTTCAGTTCTTCTGAGCCCTCACAGGTTTCAGACTAGGCATGCTGGAGGCAGAGACAGGTCTCGGAGCGAGTGGGACGGGTATGCTCAGACGTGAGTCCCGTGCTCTCCATGCCACTGGAATCAAGCTATCCAGGCTGATGAGGGCTGAAAGCCCGAAACCTGTCCTTGGATGCTTGTTTCCAGTCCAGGGAGGACTTGGCTTCGCAGTTCGGGCTGGACTATACCCATGGAGCACAGGGTCAAGACTGATTTGCATATGGCTGGGTTCAAACTGGAATGGCATGGTGAGCAAAAAACGATGGATTTTGGCCCAGATCTCTGTACTGGGGTGAATGTATGACATTGTTCTGCATTCTGTCCATCACCTGTTGTTTTTACAATCCACAATGTTTTAAGGCAAAGGTCATGCAAGAGCTGCTATATTTTCTAAGGAATATGCAAAATTTGTAAGGTTGTGGCCTGGGAAAGTCCACTCATTTCATAAACCCACTTGTAAGCAAAATGACTTGTTGTCTGAATGAGGCTGTGAATACAAAACATTGTTCCCTAACGCATGTCAGTCAAGGTTAAAGTACAAAACAGCATAAACAGGTTGACTCTGAAAAGCTGCACACAAGGACTATATGAAATGTTGACAAAGAAAAACGAAGTGGCTTAGTAAGAGGGTTTAAGAAATGCCAGGAAAACAGTCGAGCAGTAAGTTGGGCGGTAAGCTGTGTCCTCCCCAAAGCAAGATGCAAATTTGCCTTTTACTCGATCAATTTGCTTGCTACTAACCCCACTCAAACACACAATACTGTCAGAAGGTGTAATATAATATTACATTGACTTAAATGAAAATGTTGTGACTGGTGCCAGGATCCCGTTAGCAGGGAACAAGAAGCTCTTCGGAAGTCATTTCCGACCCACAGAAATACTAAAAATAAAAGATTAATGTCCCCCGAAGGCCCGCCGAGGGCCGCCGCACACGGGGGACGCGGCGGGCCTCGGGGGACATTAATCTTTTATTTTAGTATTTCTGTGGGTCGGAAATGACTTCCGAACAGCTTCTTGTTCCCTGCTAACGGGATCCTGGCAGGGACGGACGTACCTCCTGTCTGTGTTCGCCGGCCGGCTGTTCTCCTGCTCCGAGTCCGCTTCCCTGGTCTCTGGAGAAGAGGAAGAGTCTTCGTGTGTGTGTGTGTGTCGCTGCCGCTTCTTGCTGGTCTTCTCCCTCTCTCGGCCCTCGGCCGCCGTCCTCGACCTCCTCTCGCTCCTTCTCTCGCCGTGAAATCCTGGGGAATGGAAAATGGGTGCGCATGGGGCTAGATTTTAAGGCGGAAACGGGCGGAAAACGGCGGAGACGGCGGAAACGGCAAATTTCGCGGGCTTTTGCCCAAATATCGCGGCATTTCAACAGATCGGCCGATTTCGCGATTTTTTTGCAAATCTCGAAATCGCGATAAGCTGGAGGGTCTGGTAAACACTGTTTTTGTACTGTATGATCTCATGAGCATTGTTAATAAAAAAAAGTATAAAAAAAATGTTTCAATGCAATCGAACTACAAGGTCTCTTTCTCAACTCTAGGACTGATTTGATGCCCAGGCCATGGGACCCACAAGAAAACGGGCCCTTCGGAGCCAGATCCTTGAACTTCTATAGAATGAGTCATTTTGAACCACAACTGTGGAAGAAAAAATGGTCTGGACATGTTCTTGAGTCTGTTTCATTTCCCAGACTCCTTTGGTTCCTTACTCGCCATCATACATTTGACAATGGTGAACTGTTGAGTCAGGTGGTCCCATTCTAAATGGAAACATTTCAATGGATAATCCCAACCGCAGCGCCTCAAGAGTTCCGTATTACCTCAGACCTGGAGGACACCTATTCCTGGTCTTGCAGCTCCACAGGAAGATTTGTTGGTTTGATTTGAGGTCTGAATTGCTTGTTCCAGTTCAGAGCACGTCCATCCAAGCTGAAATCCACTCCACGGGTCTGTCTTTAGGAAGCTCCTCACTCCACTGGTGGGAATTCTGCATTCTCGAGGCATTTCTGTCCACTCATATCAGCCCCAGTGATGGCATGTTCGCCTCAGAAGATAGCTGTGTAAGTGAATGGAATGAGCAAGCCCCGAGGTGGTCTTTTTGGGTCATGTGCCCATCAAAATGTCGGAGTGTGGAGCTGCGCCAAATTTGGCAGCGCTGCGCTCTGACATTTTCAAAACACAGGGATGCAGTGTATTTACTGCAATACGGTACACCCCTTTTTAGGTTTTGCCTGGCGAAAGCTGCGCTCTGCGCAGCTTTTTCGCGCAGGCGAAAACCTAATGAGAACTGTAGTGTGGGTTTGGGTCGGCCCTCGTCATTTATTGGCTGGCTCCATAAATGGAGCATAGCCATTGGACGAGGGGCCTGTCCGTCAATGCCGGACCAGATTCGGGGGCGTTCCCGAGATTCTTTGGCTTTTGCCGACGTCACGCGACGTCAGCCGAAAGCCGGGAACGCCCCCGAATCTGGTCCGGCATTGCCGGCACTTCTGCGTCTCTCCACCCCCCTTTCCCGCCCCCTCCCGCTTGTTTCCTGATGCTGGCCTCGCAATGGCGCTGCGTCTCTCCTCCCCCTTTCCCGCCCCCTCCCGCTTGTTTCCTGATGCCCGCCTTCCTGCTCCGGCCGTCGTGTGCACAGCCGGTTCGCCCGTGAAAATCACCGCCGCAGCCCCGGGGCCGCGGAGAAGCCGAGGGAACAACCGCTGACGTCACCCGGGAGCCGCGCTACCATTGGTTCAGGCTGCGGGAGGCTCGCCGGGCGACCTGCGCGGTGATTGGCTGCCTTTTTTCCCTCGGTTTGCGGTGAGTGCTGTGCTCGGGGGTCTGCTTGCGGGTGTTCTGCGATGGCGGGAGGAGACGAGGAGCGGAGGTTTTTTGGGACATTGGGAGGGAGAGCGGGCCGGGTGGTGTAGACGCTGGCGTTCGGGGCATTTCAACCGAGGCCGCGTTTCGAAGCGCTTGGCGAGCCTAGTGCGAGGTATGCATCCTCCTGTTAATGTGTCTGTTTGGCCGGGAACGCGGTCGTTGCTTTGGGTTGGCCTCGCTGATGGAAGGCATTTGCAAGTTTCTTTGTTCTATATAAACATTCTTCTGGTGCCTGTGCAAGCTATCGTCGATGGCTGCCATCTCAAGGTCAGGCGGTAAAACTGCTGGGTTGTCAGTTTAATTCGTCTCGCCCTTATACTAACGGAGAAAATGACAAACTAGAAAGCATTTGCCTGACTCTAACATGGTTATAGCGGTGGCGCGTATCCACGTCCATATGTGCAATCTGGTTTGTGTAGTTCCTGTCACAGTTCTCAGAAGCTCTGCGCGTTCTGCTGTAACCCCGCCCCCCTGCCTCCCTCATCTTCCTCCGCTGCTTCCCGGCCCCGTTCCACAGCCCTAGCCCCGCTGCCGTCTCCGTCGTTCCCCACCAGCACCATGCCGGCCGTGTCCAAGGGGGACAGAATCCCTCAAATTTATAGTGTGAGACCTACATGTATCCTGAGGTACAGTGCTAGACTGGCCATGCTATTTTGTATCTGCTGCTACCGAATTAAACTATTTAGCTCCTGGTCGGACCACTTTTTAATTTCCTTTTCCCTTGCTTTAGCTCCAGCGACCAAACCCCCCCTTCCCAAGAACACCTGGGTTAGGAAATGGGGCAAGGCAGATATGCCATCTTTCTGCTCATCTCTACTTAATTCTTGCCCCGACCTCTCTGGCCTCGCCGCCCCGGTCCAAATGGCCACTATTGACAGCTGGCTGACCCAGGCAGGCGACGACTTTGCTCCTCTGAGGCGGATCACGGTCAAGCGAGCCCATGCTGCTAACCGTTGGTTCACCTCTGAGCTTAAGGAGAAGAAACTGGCCGCACGTAGAGCAGAGCGTGCATGGAGAAGAGACTATTGTCCTGTCAAAAAAATCACCTATCTCTCTGTGCTCAAAGCATATAAGCAAGGCATCCTCGACGCCAAAACCCTGTTTTATTCTAACAGGATACTGGCTGCAGAATCCCAAACTAAAGAGATCTTTGCTACGGTACACGAGCTTGCCTCATCTAATAGAGTCACGGCCTCGATCCCCCCTTCCCAATCGCTCTGCGACTCACTCAACGATTTTTTCGTTGACAAGGTCGCAAAGATCAAGGCCAACATCCCCCTCCCTTCCCCTACCTTCACCAATCCCTCCCCACCTGCTGCCACTTCCAAACTTACTTCCATTCCCCCCCTCACCGAGGTCACGCTTCTTCCCCTGCTTCACAAGATAAAGTCAGGCTCCCCCCTAGACTTTGCCCCGGCTCATATTTTGAGAGAAATTTTCCTAAACTGTCTTACCCCTCCCCTCACTCTCCTGAATGATTCACTCAGCAATGGTGTGGTCCCCACCGCCCACAAATTCGCGGCTGTTATTCCCATCCTTAAAAAGCCCGGTGCCGACCCTTCATCCCCCTCTAATTACCGCCCTATCTCCCTTCTGCCCTACTTGGGCAAGGTTCTAGAAACCCATGTTACCAGCACCCTGAGCACCTACGTGGAAGCTAATCACTGCCTCTCCCCTCGGCAGGCGGGTTTTCGCCCCCTCCATTCTACGGAGAAGGTGGTGACCTCAGTGATGGACTGCCTACGCGAGGGCATTGATACCAACCTTCCGCAGGCCCTCATTCTTTTAGACCTGTCCGCCGCTTTTGACACGGTGGACCACTCCATCCTCCTTACCCGTGTCAGGGCGGCGGGCATAGAGGGCCTGGCCCTCGCCTGGCTTGAGTCCTTCCTGAGTGATAGGGCTCAGGCGGTCCATCTAGCTGGTTTCACTGCTGCCCCTCGTGGGGTCGTATGTGGAGTCCCCCAAGGTTCCTCACTTTCTCCCCTTTTGTTTAATTTATACATCTACCCCCTTATTTTTTTGTTACAGCAGCTGGAGGTCACGGTGTTTAACTACGCCGATGACCTCCAGCTTATCTTTAACCTCTCCCATTCTTCCTCCTCATCCCTGAACGTCCAATCCGTTATGTTGTTCATTCAGGATTGGATGAACTGCAACCACCTCAAACTCAATCCGGACAAAACGGAACTAGTCCTGACCGGAGGTGGTTGCAGTCCCTGGTCATCTTCCCACTGGCCTCCCTCACTTGGTGTCCCTCCGATCCCGGTCCCTAAGGTCAAAACCCTTGGTATTTTTCTGAATTCCTCACTTTTTGTTCACTCCCAGGTCAACTCAGATGTTTCTTCCAGTTTTTTTTCCCTTAGAACCATTAGGAAGATCTCTCGCTTCTTCTCTCTACCCGCTCTAAAGATTATAGTGATGGCCATGGTGCATTCGCGCCTTGATTACGGCAACATCATCTACAACGGCGCCCCAGCCTATGCCATTCGCCGTCTGCAGCTAGTGCAGAACCAGGCTGCCCGCCTGATTCATGGCCTGCCTAAATTCCATCGCGTCACTCCTTTATTGCAGGCTCTGCACTGGCTGCCGGTGAAAGAACGAGCCTTGTTTAAGCTTGGCTGTACCACCTTTCAGGCCAGAATGGGCACCGCTCCGGAGTTCATTTGCTCCGCCATCATGCCCTACACGCCGGGCAGAGAGCTTCGTTCCTCTCATCAGGCCTTGTTAACTATCCCTCGTTTCAGAAAGAAAAAGGCAGGCGGAACAAAATTCGCAGTTCTCGCTCCTGCGTTCTGGAACTCTCTCCCGACGGAACTCCGTGGGACACCCTCCTACACTGAGTTCCGGAAAGGTCTAAAAACCTTGCTCTTTTCTCGAGCTTATAACGCTTAGTCTTCCCTCTGCTCTTGTTGGCCTTCCTATTATTCAAAAGCGCCATGAAACCGCGTGGTAAAAGTGCGCTATAGAAATATTTTTAAATTAAATTAAATTAAATTAAATTAAAATTAAAATTTTTTAAATTAAATTAGCTATGGTTTCCTGAAATTTGGTTGCAGGTAAATTTCAGTGTTCTCTTAAATTGTACTGTCTCATTGCTGGCTTGTAATAAGGTTTTCAACTTGGACATGGGAGAGAACCTGCTTTATTTGATGCTGTGGATTAAATCTGCAGTACGTAGAAATTGGTTGCCTTGGACGCTGGGTTGTATTTAATCTCTTTGATGCAGTTGGTCGCGGGTGGCTCTATTAAAGTTTGTAGCTAGAGTTCAGTATATCTTTATGAAGTGGTTTGCTTGTGCCTCCGTGTGCCCCTGTTGCCCGCTTGTGCTGTGTGGGTGTGTGTGGAGGGCTCTGTGTGGCTGTGTGTGTAGGAAGCTTTGTGTGGCTGTGTGTGTGGGGGGCTTTGTGTGGCTGTGTGTGTGGGGGGCTCTGTGTGTGTGTGTGGGGGGGCTCTGTGTGTGTTTGTGTGTGTCATTTGCGAGAGATAAAGCTAGTGGCATTGTAAATGACAATGCCATTTATTTATGTTAAAAAAAACATAAATAAAAATAATGTCAAGAGCAATGCCAATAGCTCTAACTTTAACAAAGGCAAAACCATTGCATTGTAAATGCTTGTTTTCCCTAGCGCTGGCGCTAAAATTAGCTGCCTAGCGCCAACGCAAGCACCCTTGCACTATAGTGCAAGGGTGCCTGTGTTGTAGGGAATGATTGTTTATGTGCAGGAAGGTGTCCCTTCCTGCCCATAAACAATCTATAATGGTTATTTGTCATTAGTTGAGTCCCTATCTGTGGGGGCACGCTGTGCTTAGATTTTCCAGCCCATGTCACTGTTTCTAGTCATTCATGCACCCACAGAGAACAGAGAGAAGAGTCGATAGGCCTTGAGCCCACAGCTCATCCCATGCAGGATGGGGAATAGAGGAAACGGCAAACAGAGTAGGGGTTCCCTCAGTTATTTCTGTAACTGATCTAGTGGAAAGAGGGATGGAAAGTTATTGTGTACTCACACCTAAAGATCCCTTTGCGTTTAACTGACCTTCAGTTAAGTACCCAGAGGGGCAGGGGAAGGGACTGAGGGGCATATTATCAAAGGAATTATCGCCGCTTTAGCGGCAAAAAGTGCTGCTAAAGCGGCGATAATTCCCTTGATAATATGCCCCTCATATTATCGAGGGCATTATCGCCGCTTTAGCTGCACTTTTTGCCACTAAAGCGGCAATATTTTTATCGCCCTATTAACAAGCCTGCGCTAACATGCATCAGCGCAAGCTTTCTGGCGTTAGCTGCAGGTTTTTCTCTCACCTTGCATGCCAGCGATATTTATATAAAGGTAGGCTTTACTGACCTAAATTTCACTGTAAAAGTCGCTAAAAGTACTTCACAGTATTAGCAAACATGACCCGCGCAAAAAAAAATCGCGCTGGGCCCAGAGAAATGCAGGATTTTAACACCTGCTAAAAACCTGACTAAAGATGTTGATGCATGGAGGTACATAGGGGAGACTAGCCAAGATCTCCATCTGAGGAGCCAGAGACACCAAAGAGGTAGCGGTCATGCTGTATTATTAGCCCCTTACTATGTACAGTGGTGCCGTTGTGTTGTAAGGGGGTACATCGCAGTACAACATCATGTCACACCATCCGCCATGTGTCATAACATTAATGTTACCATTACTGTTAAACATACATTTTTAACTGTTATTAGCCTGCCATGTTAATTGTGCCACTGATCATGTCATACATGAGGTTTTAAGGGGGTTTAAAGGCATGATTACTCGTTAGAGGGAATATTATCGCCGCTAACGCAGCGCTTACGCAGCGCTTACGCACGTCTCCCAAGCTATCGCATGAATGTTCACTGCAGGTTAGCAGGAGTTTTCGCGTCCTTTGCCGGCAAATATCGCATATTACCAACGTGTTGATAATATGTTGGAAACAATGCGAAAAGTATCCTGGAAATAATGCGCTAACATAAATGGCAAAGTCTTGCTCATGCGATCTTTATCTCCATTTCTAGATAATATGCCCCTGAGTAAGCTTGATCAGAAGGTCTCTTTTTGCACACTATTCATCCTTCTAGGGTCTGCGCTTTGGGTCCTGGTGCTCCTGAATGTCTTCTCCATTTCTACGCTCTTTTTAGAGCCTGCTCATTCTAATACATGAATTCACACAAGCACAATTGCTTCCTCTAGACTCCTCCTATCTCTACCAACCGAACCAGTTTATTATCCATCTCCTACCCAGACTACACCCTTTTCAGTCAAATACAAGACAATATATGCTGTGTAAGCAAGCAATCAGAACATAGTAAACACAGTTAGGGGAAGATTTACCAAGCTTTTGCGCCGTGTTTGCGTCACAAAAATGACGCAAAACGGTGTCAAATCTTTTTTTCCTAATTTACTTTACAGCGCTAGACTTGTTTAGCGCTGGAAATAGCGTAAAAGTAATGCGAAGCAGTGCTTAGCACTGCTTTGCTTTACTTTGCGCCACGGGGTGTGCCAAGGGTGGTGCATGGGCGTTCCCATGCAACCACCCAAGGTTTCTCACGCTAAACCCAATTTCCTAAACACAGTAAATTGGGTTTAGCGTGAGAAAACTGCGCTCTTTTAACCCGTTCGCTGCTGAGGTCGGCCCCTGGCCGTCCCATGTGATGGTGGGCGTGTGCAGAGGACAGCTGGGGCCGTCCAAATCCCGCCCACTGACTAAAATGCCTGCACTGGGGCAGAATTCGCTCCTCAGTCAACGGGTTAAACTAGGAGCAAGGAATGGAGAAAAGCTTTAATTTCTGAACGAGAAATGCTTTCATCTCTCCTTCCTTTTCCGACTTTCCATGCGTGCTGCACTGTGCAGCATGCATACAAAGTGGAAAAAGCTTTTCCTCGTGTCTAGGCATAGTATTTTGTACAGGAAGGCTACCCCTCCTGTACAAAACCTATGCTGGACTCACACACACCCTAGCGCTATTACACTAAGGTGGTGCGTGGTGTACAGCAGCTGTAATCAGCGCCGGCGCAAGGGAAAGGGGAGGAGAGAGCCATAGCTTTGAAAATATGCCGCTCTGCTGCTCCCTCCCTGTCATGCAGTGCAGCCTCACGGGGGGCTGCGCTGCACTGCTTTGAGATTTGGTAAATCTACCTGTTTGACTCTACCTAAAATTTGGTTCACCGTGCTCATGTCGCCCGGCTGAATCAACGTGACCTGCGCTGGTCGATGCTCCTCCCCAGTCCCCCTGGAAAAACATCCCATACCTCTGGTGCCTTGAGTGGTCTTGTGAAGCCCAGTCCGGTGCTCTCCTGTTCGCCTAACGCAGACCATTCCCATCACACAATGCACCAACCTGTAAAAGAAATACACATCGCTCCAGGGAGTCTATCGATTCTAACATGTTTAATGCAAAATAGCCAACAAGCAAGCAAAAGTAATGCAAGGCAATTGCCGTTTCAATAGGCCCGAGCTTTATCCCTAATCATTTGGAGCATATGGTGCTAAAATGCAAATGATTTGTGTGTATTGATGCATTATTTTCAATTCAAGTGAAGAGGAATGATACCATGTTATAAAACAAGAGCTTGGAGATAATAGTTAATGATCAAGTGCCAGGAAGTTATCTTAGGAAGCAACGTGAGAAGTCCTTGGTGATATGCCCCAAATAACACTAACTCGAACTACTTTCTCAAATTCTCACTTAATTGTGCCAACCTCAGAACGAGGCTACGAATTACTACAGTTCAGTAAAATTTGCAAGTGTTCAACATGAAATTAAATTACTGCAGTACATTGAAATGTGTGTAACTGAGGATGAGTATTAGGAGTTTAGTGGTCACTAAGCCACCATGAAAACAACATGGAATTCAACAGTAAAGTATAACTGGATGCATTGAGGCACACACGAGTACTAGCGTTTCAGCAATGCACATATATGTTTGACGGGAAATGCCCTTTAGAACAAAGCTGGTATCCAGCTGTGCATTCACAACACCGGCAATAGAATGAACGTGTCTTTAGTACACATTCGTTCAGCACGCAAGTTGGTATAACAAATTTCTTTAGGGGGGCACATTGGTGGACTGGTGTTGGATTTGAAGTCCAAAACCTGTAAAGTCGTGCTTTAGTTCTCGCGTGCTACGTCAAGGCGTAGCGCACGAGTACGCCATTTTGGGAACATCTGCGCATGCGCGGATAGCGTGAGAGACCTCAGAGAACGCCGGACGCTCGACGCTCTCCCGCTTATATCAAAATAAAGTATTAGCTGCAAAATCGACCTCGTGCCTCCAGGGTTATCATTCCTGGCTATATATTTGCACAACTTTACAGTGGTGACGAGGGCTGGGAAGCAAGTACAAACAAGACAAGTGGCACAGTACATCATCAGGACCCAGAATCAACACAGGAAATCATAGATCCAGTCAGAGGCCCACCATGAGGAGCTGCAGGGCGGTAGGCAGTCACCAAAGCAGAACAAAACAGCGGGGGAGCGTGGCAGAAGCACACAGAAAGGGGGAGAACCGGACCCACACATCGAGGTACCAGAAGCAGAGGCTTAAAGCAGTAAGAAGGAACGGCTAGGAATTAGCAACAACCCACAGAGGCCCTGGCGGAGCTAGCAAGACGCAGGGAAGGGGGAGCAGAAGAGCCCCGACCGAACCATGCGCAAGGTGATAGCGCGAACGCGCCGGGTAGCCCGAGAGGTCCAGGGGCGGAACCAGAAAGGCGCGCCACAATGAGCGCTCAGGCGTCTTCACTCACAACGCCGATCCCATTTTTGCCGAAGCCTGGAGAACCTCAAATGAAGTGGGAGGACTGGAGAGAGTACTTCACGAACTATATTGAAGCCCTAGAAGACGAAAATGGGGAGGCCTTCCCAGTGCGAGGAAGAGAAGGATACTCCTGCACAACCTAGGCCCGGAGGGTATAAGGGTCTTTCAGAACCTGGTGCCCTCACCCAGACCAAATGCAGACGACGATGTATTTAAGCACGCTATAGAAGATCTCAACAACCACTACCGTCCGGCGGTGTGCGTATCTATCGACCGTTACAATTCCAGCAGAGGAAACAAGAAGCCGCCAAATCCATAGATGACTACGTCGCAGCGTTGAGGAAGTTGGCGATAACGTGCAAGTATGGGGCTCTGCACGACGAATTCATAAAAGATCAGATAGTCATGCACACCACCAACAAGACAGTACAGGACAAATTGTGGGTAAATGGAGAAGCATCGCTTAAAGAAGTAATAGCCATGGTAAAAAAAGCAGAGTTGTCGAAACGGTGTGCCGACGCGGCTAAAAGAGAAGCTGTCCAGAAGACCATGGTGAACAAGGTGGATGACGCAGAACCACCGGGAAGGAGTAAAGCCACGACGACGGAAGGAAAAGGGCCAAACAAGTGGATGGGGAAACCAGGACAACAGTGGAAGCAGAACAAAGAAAGCAAGACCACGTGCTACAGGTGCGGAAGCCAGGTCCATGCATCCCAAGACAAACGTTGTCTGGCGTTCAGAGCAAAATGCATGTTCTGCGGCATAGTAGGCCACTACGAAAAGGTATGTCGCCGAAAAATTAGGAGACCCACGATGAAATACGTGGCGCAGGACCAACAGGAGGAAGAAGAAGAACTGGACGAGGAAGACAATGTACTATGTGTGGAAGGACAAGTGCTGGGCATTGACTGTAAGCGTTCCCGCAAGCCACAATGCGACATGGTGATAGGAGGAGTGAAAATCAAGATTGTAGTAGACTCAGGATCCCCATACATCATCGTCCAAAGAGCAGTATGGAATGAAGAATTCACACCCAGCTTGGGCCCAAGATTAGAACCACCTGATATATGACCGGTGTCGTACACAGGCGAACCCATTCCTATGGTCGGATACAGAGCTCTAACCTACGAGTTCAGAGGAAGGAGTGCGGAGTGCAAATTGTATATAGCTGAGAAGGGTGCATCAGTCCTAGGATGGATGGACCAAGGTGACCTGGGGATAAAATTGGACCCAGGGGGGACACACAAGTACTGATGACAGCGCTAGAGAGCTGGCCGGACCTTGAGAAGATAAAGAGCGAGTTCCCGAAAGTGTTTGGCGAGAAGGTCGGCAAGCTGGAGAAATTCACACATAGGATCGTACTTAAAGAGAACTCCAAGCCTATATCCCACAAGGTCAGGAACGTGCCCCTAGCCGTAAGAGAAGCAGTACAGCAGGAACTGCGCAGATTAGAAGACAATGGAATCATCGAGCCAATAGACAGGTCGGAGTGGCTGGCACCCCTGGTGGTAGCAATGAAACCTAATGGCAAGGTCCGTCTCTGTGTAGACCTTCGAGAACTGAACAAGTGCCTAATCGTAGAAAAATTCCCTTTGCCTAACATAGAAGAAATGCTGGCCAAGACGAGGGGAGTAAAGTGGTTCTCCACCATTGACCTCACTTCCGCCTATCACCAGATAGATCTACATCCAACAAGCCGGAAACTGACATCCTTCATAACACCCTTCGGATGCTATCAATTCCGCAGAATGCCCTTTGGCCTTGCTTCGGCAGCTGCAGTGTTTCAGAAACTAATGCACCGTCTTTTCAAGGACATCATGGGTATCCAGTACTTCCAGGACGATATACTGGCGATGGGGACAGACCGGAAGGATCATGATAAGAAGCAAGACAAGGTGCTTCGAGTGCTAGAGAGCAATGGCCTGACAGCGGAATGGGAGAAGTGCTGTCTTAGAATGACGTCGGTCACCTACTTGGGACATGAGATAGGAGGACAAGGCATCACGCCCAAACGAGCAAATGTGAAGGCAATCTGCGATGCTATGGCCCCAACCAACAGGGAAGAGGTTAGATCCTTCCTAGGAATGGCCGAATATTATAGTAAGTTTGTACAACACTTTGCCACCAAGACGCACCACCTGATGCAGCTAATAAGGAGACAAAACGGTGTTCAAGTGGACAGAGGAGACACAAAAAGAATTTGAGGCCTTAAAGAATGACATTAGTCAAGCCGTACCACTACAGGGATACGACCCCCTTGGACAGTCGATATTAACGACGGATGCCAGCGAGAAAGGACTGGGAGCAGTCCTCATGCAGGAGAGGAAAGATGGAACGATGGAGACCCTCAGTTTCGCCTCAAGATCGCTATCACCCACAGAACTGAAATTTAGTGTGATCGAGAAGGAGATGCTGGCGGTGGTGTGGACCATGGGGAAGTTCCGCCAGTTCCTATGGGGCACGAGATTCCAACTCAAGACAGACCACAAGCCGTTGGTCAAAGTGCTCACCTCGAGTGGGCATGCAAGCGCAACGACACGCATTGCCAAGATGACCTTGAAACTGCTAGAGTACAGGTATGATGTGGAATACATACCGGGAACACGAAACAAAGTGGCAGACTACCTCAGTAGAGCTTTAGCTATGGAAGGAGCTCCCAACGTAACTGCAGAAAACGAGGAGATGGTAGCAGTGATGGAAGATTCAGAACGGGTAATAAGCAACCAGGAGTGGACCCAAGCGTATGAAGAAGACAAGGACATCTGCGAGGTCAAGGAGTGCATAATACACAGGTGGCCAGAGAAGAAACGATTGCGAGAAGAGCTCCGGAAATTCCGGAGAGGAACTGTCAGTGGGTGACAATGGAATATTCCTGTACAGAGGTGATAAAGTAGTCCCCCCGCGAACGCTGGTTCCTCACCTGTTGGCGTTACTACACGAAGGACATCTAGGAATCGTAAAAACCAAGATGAGAGCGTAGCAGATGTACTGGTGGCCAGGAGAGGACATCCAAGTGGAGAAACACGTGAGAGAGTGTGATCAATGCCAGAGAGCGGACAAAACTCTGAAACCCTTAAGGCCGGCCTTGGGAAAGTTTGCCCAACCGAGTAACCCCTGGGAAGAAGTGTCTGTAGACATCCTGGGACCTGTGCTTGACACACAAGGAACGCCTAAATATCTGTGCGTCCTCGTCGACAAGTATTTGAAATGGCCGGAGGTGCACATACAGGAAGAGATGGACACTGAGACAGTGCTTAGGTTCCTTACTTCCGTCTTCCTCAGGGAAGGTATTCCCAGATCCATTCTGAGTGACAATAGACCGCAATTCACCTCGTAGAAGTGGTATAAGTACGCGGAGAGGAACGGGATCAAAATCAAGCATACCTCCATATACCATCCTTCGAGTAACGGACAGGTGGAACGGTTCAATAGAGTCATAATGGGGTCCATCCAAGCAGCCATCACGATGGGTAAAGATTGGGTGAAAGAAGTCCAAAGTATGATGTGGGCCTACCGCATCACCCCCACCAGCACAGGGTATAGCCCTTTCCAAATCCCGAGAGGAAGACACCCCTTCACCAAGGACAATGTAGCACGGAGGGAGAAGACAATCACTAGCAAGTGGTCTCCAGCGGTGGTGCAGCACAATCTAGAGAAGGGCCAGAGGATATATACCGAGCATTACAACCAGAGGAGAAATGTGAAGGAAACAGCCCTTGAGAGAGGGGAATGGGTGAGAGTCAAATTAGCGGTACTAAGAAGAAAAGGAGACAGCAAATACAGTCAACCATTACAAGTGAAAGAAGTGTACGATAGAGCAGCACTGCTCAGCAATGGGAATTTGTGGTCCCAAGACCGCATGTCTAAATGCAACAAGATCCTACAATGGCCCCCTGAGGAGAACCGGAGGACACAACAAGACCAAAGAACAAGAGAGAATGAGGAGAGTACCCCTGCAGAAGAAGAGGACTTGGGAGCGGAAGGAAGCTGTGACGAGTCTGGAGACCAAGGAATGCCTGAGATGGAGGAACAACATGGAGTGGAGAGTGTGACCCAGAGGAGAGAAGAGCCGGGTACCCTGAGAGACAAGGTAGTGATCCCTGCAGAGAACTGTACCAGGGAAGTCCTCTCCACTCCGGTAAGACGCACAGGAGCAGGCAGAGTGGTGGTAAGGCCCACCCGCTTCCGAGACTTTGAATTGGGGGGAAGTTAAGCATCCTGAGGGACGTTGAATGACAAATGTTTCTGTTGTTAATAAAAAGAGGGAGATATATAAAGTTGCGCTCTAGTTCTTGCGCGCTACGTCATGACGTAGCGCGCGAGGACGCCATTTTGGGAACATCTGCGCATGCGCGGATAGCGCGAGAGACCTCAGAGAACGCCGGACGCTCGGCGCTCTACCGCTTATATCAAAATAAAGTATTCGCTGCAAAATCGACCTCGTGCCTCCTGGGTTATCATTCCTGGCTATATATATGCACAACTTTACAAAACCTTCCCTGCTGTTGCGCAGCCTAGAGTTTGAATAGTAAGTTAACCTATTCCAAAATCCAGCGCCCCCCTAAGGCAAGTTGTTATAATTACTTGCGTGCTGAATGAATGCATACTAAAGACGCATGCATTCTAATGGCGGCTCTGGGAAGGCACAGCGTGATTCCGGCTTGCGGAATACCGTCATACATTCATGTTTAAAACACGGATATAGACTAATTTACTTTGTCAATTTCTTCGGTCATACCTAGGGACATATTCTACAAAGCTCAGCTAAATGTATGATAAGCAATAAAGAGGAGACCATGGCAAAAAAATTTACAGACATGCCTACTTGAGGGTGTCACAGGTGGGTTTTAATGGGAAATAGGAGGGCTGCTATGGCATGGGCCACAGCTACAATGACAATAGCGCCTAGAACAATGTTGTCGGAATCCTCTACAAGCTGGACAGCAGAGGCTACAGCTCACAAACAGGGCAGACGTCCTATCGCAACTGCATCAAGAGCAGAGGAATAGTAGCAAATCTCCCTGACCCTACACCATTCCCCTGGAGGCAAACCCATATTTTTCTTGACAATGCAAAGTGAATAGTGTGGAGTAATCAGTGCCGGATTAAACTCTGTGGAGGCCCCGAGGCAGTCGAAATTTTGGGCCCCCCTCGCAAATTATCTCCTAATATGTTTTTAATTTTAGCAACCAACAATTTTAATAAACCGATTTTATTACACAAAACTAAACATTAACAATTATTAATGGTAATAAACAAAAACTAATTGGAAACAATCTAAGAAAGCTTGATTGTAATTTTCTTTCAAGATCAATTCAATATTATTTTGATCCGTTGTTGCAGGGCCCCTAAAAGATGTGGGTCACATGGGCCGGTGCCTACATTGCCTATTTGGTGACCCGGAACTGGGAGCAATCTGATAATCCTAATTCATGGGCTGTGCAAAGGGCATGGTTCAGATTTACAAAGGCTTCCTCTGCCTTCTTAGTCCAATACGAAGGTTCTGTGCCCGCTTTCTTTAGGTAGTCTTGGAAAGGAGTAAGCATAGAAGTGACGCCCATAATCAATTGCCTACAACAGCCGACCATTCCTAATAAAGTGTGTCCATAAACAACAGTAATAAATCTTGGTAATTTATGGATGGTTTTAATCCGGTCTGTGCACAAGGGTCTCTACCGTGCCAGTTTGCTGTAACCTAAATAGCAAACACAGAGTAGAGAAGTTTGCAATTTCTCTTTTGAAGCCTTAGGCCCATTTTTCTAATTCTGTAAGGAGTCATAGTGACTCATCCTTGCATTGATCTAGTGAGTCAGACACAATTGAGCAAAAAATATTCTCCATTGAAGATGAAGGTGTCCAGGCCTTTCTTGAAAGATTTAGAACTGGCCAGTGACTCAGTAAATTCTTGATGGAGGCACCATCATATTAAATATCCTTCTGAAAATGAGCATGCATAGACATATTTGCTGCCCTGATGAATGGGGATATTGAAAGGCAGGATAAAGTTCTGCAACAGTGAACAAATTGGTAGTGGCTGGAAGACATGACATTTGGTCGAAGGGTCAGGCAAAACAGGAAAACTGGATATCAGCATTAGTAGCTCTGGGATTTGCACAAACCTGTCTGAATCCTTACAAGGCTTTTTTGTTAATGTTAAATGACTTATTGAGCACGCGAATACCCGTCGGTGTCTTGGCGCTGGCTGATGTGGTCGCAAAAGAGACCAGTCATGAAATTGAATAGCTATACGAGTGTAATAACCATGATTTCAGAGACTTTCTGAACGATAGAAGATGTGTGGACCATTTAATGTAGAGGGGAAGCATGGTCCTCCCTCAATGCCTATTTGTATTAAGGCACAATCACTGATTTTGCTGTTGAATATCCTAAATGCCTGTTGGGGATGTTCCATTTAAAACTATTCTTCAGAAATGCGGGTCCTTGATTATGTAGGGCTTTGTAAGTAAAGCAAAGCACCTTGAAATGAAATGAAATGAATGATGATCACGCACTTGTATAGCGCACGACTACCCGTAGGCATCTCGGCGCTTGTACGAATACCGCCAAGGAACCCTTCCTGGCCTTTCCCTGTGAGGAGCCCACTCCTGGGCACCCCCAAGGTGAAGTCAGGCATCCTCAGCGTTGTTGGGGTCTTTGTAGAGATTAAGCAAGCTATTGCCCAGAGGTGGACTCATGATTAGAATAGTCACAGAGGCGAGAATTATCGGGTCCGAGGAAATTGGGCCCGAGACCCGCCGAGGCGGGAATTGAACCCTGGTCCCGGCCAGACTACTGCATCAGGGTCTGCCGCTCTAACCATTGAGCCACACTTCTCTAATCAGTAACATGGGAGTGCTACACACACACACACACCCACACACACCTCTAAGATCCCTTCTTTTATTAAGGCAGAGATAACTGGTTGAATTCTCTGCTTCCCTCTCAGAGTTCAAGCGGCAGTGGGGAATGCAGAGCAGTTTCTTAATCGGATTTACTTTAATTTTTTCCAGCACTGCTGTCATGGCACAACCAACATCATGTGTATTTCAGACCACAAATTGGAAGGCACTTGATCAGGTTTTGTGGGAAACAGGGTTTACAACGCTGCTATTACCATGCAGGTAGGTAACAATGCCGTTGTTACAATGACTGCGTTGTTACCACATGTGGCTTTACATCACAAGTTGTTTCTACAACTTGCGCTAGGTGGCATGCAACACCAGGGAATGTGTTGGATTTTAAATCCAACACCTTCCCTGCTGTTGCGCTAACTGGAATAGGAATAATATTGTATACTATTCCTTAGTCCAGCGCACCACCTAGCGGAAGTCGTAGAAATGACTTGCGATGTAAAGCCACGCGTGGTAACAACGCGGTCATTGTAACGACCACGTTGTAACCTACTGCGTGGTAATAGCACGCGTTGTAACATGCTATATCGGTTTTTCTTAGACAGAGTTAGGCACACGACATTTGCATTCCAAACTATCAAGTAATCAGTAGTTTCTCATAAGACAGCTAAAGCTTTAATTTCATTAACTTCCAATACATTCAAATAGACTCCATCCTTGTGGCAGTGGTTGGTACAATTCAACGTACATAAAATGTCCATCCCAAACAAGTCACAGGGTGGTATGGTTCAACAAAAAGGCATGTTGATCAGTAATGGGACCTAAGATAAAGGAAACAGGATGCGTAGTAGTGTGAGACCCTGGTATTTGATTTAATAACTGCATTGATGGACAAGTCTGAGAGGGGTAGTGAAGGGAATTCGACGTCATCAGGACCAGTCGGTTAGCACCACTGTCAATTACTCATGAAGTGAGTTTCCAACTATCGCACACTTAATACAGTGGCCATTTTGGTCTACAGAGGGTTTAGAGAGCAGTGAAGACTACCCAGGCTGTCCAAAAAGGTAGGATATTGACTCTGGGAAAGTTCAGTACATTCAGGCTGATCGGCTTGGATGGGTAGAAATTAGGTTGTGGCAATCCCATCTACAGTTCCTTAATTGCCTACTGTTATTTAACTGTCTACCACTGAAGCAAGCAGAACATGTTGGAGAGGTTAAATCTCCCTGGCCCAATCCTGAGTTTTATCAAGTTCTTCCTCTTCCTAGTCAACATCCCTCACTCAATCCACCCCGTCCTCCCAAATCCCCTCCTGTTAAAACAATTACATTTTATAAGACATCAGCCTAAATTTGTTCAACTTTTATATCAATTAGATATTTTGGCCCAGTGCCCCTGACTAGACATACATTTATTATAGCATTTAGTAAAGCATCCTCAGCGAGGGCAGAAGTGTCGTCAGAGACATGTCATGGTCAATTACTCTTCTCTATCAATTTATCAGCCCATTTAGGTTTATAACATACAAACACTGTCTGGAGTTCCTCAAAGAATTTCAACATTTTTCACGCATATTAGGAAATTGCTTCTTGAAGTTAGCAAGATCCGCAGGGGAACAAAAGACATAAATAGTAACTTGACGTCCTACCTCCCCACCCGCATATTCTCTCCAGGGAAAAGGGTATGCTGGGGATTATCACTAACAATCTAACACTACCACTAGATGAGGAGTTTATTGTTCTTTGTGGAGATTCTTTTCACATTCTATTGATCTCTGATTAGTGGTACATCTTCTGTTTATAGTTGGACTATATGCATCAGTCTGGGATGGGGCCAAGGGAGAATTGGCCCTGGAAGAGGTGTGCATTGTTGCGAAGTCATCCTCTAGTCTTTCGGGTACCATTCTCTAATGCTTTGCCATCACTTGCGGCTCACTGTGCTACCATCACATTCAGCATTTGCTGTGCCACAGGCTCGATATTTGCCAGTACTCCTCGCCCCAACTGGTGGGCTTCTGTTGACCCATTTCCAGGTACTGGCGCTGGTGTGCCACTAAAATACTCCGGCCTGGGGAAGCTCAAGACATACTTTTCCTCTACTTGCTGTGGCTTTTCAAATGTCATTTGGGAAAAAAATGAGGAGGAGGAAGAGCAGTAGGGAGGACGAGCTCTAATCATGTACCCCGATTGGGAAATGTGGCTCTGGAGTCTCTCGTGTCTCTTTTTCATACCCTGAGTTGGAACTCATGCGTGCATTTGTTAGCTTCCTCGTACCAATTCAGGAAGCCTGGCCACTGGTCAGTGCCCACCTCAGTTTTGGACTGTGTTAGTCTTGTTCTAGGGTCATTAAAGTGCTCTAGATCAAAGATAATTTCCTCCAGAAAGGACTTTTTGCCATCCTCGTTAGTGATTCCAGCTCACTGCTTTATATATCTACATGTCTTTTTACCATACTGGTGCACATCACCCCCATTCCTGTCACTCTGTCATCATTCACAACCATGTAGGGTGTCTTTTATTCATGTGCTGAGGTTCAGGGAGCAGCTGGTGGTGAAGTAAAATGGAGAAGAAGGGTAGGTGATAGTAAGAGCTCTTTCAGTCTATTCTCATTGAAGGAGTTAGGAAATGTGTTTTCACTCTTGTTCGCTGACCACCTTGCTTTCAAAATTCTTCAGTCACAGTTGGTCAAGGCTTGCAGAGGTCTGGCGCGGGTGGATCAGCACCCCTCTTTCATGCATACATGCATCTGCTAGGGCCTGTGCAAAGGTCCTTGTGCTCCTGTTGCTCTTCTCCTTTCCGCACTATCCTAGAGCCACCTGCTCTATACATTGGATTACATTCATACTTCTATCTCCTCGTACCCATGGACTGCCCCATACCAACCCCAACGAGTACACCATGTTGTCGGCTACCCAGACAACTATTTCTAGTTCATTTAAACAGTACAACAATGAACAACCATGATCACACTTCAAAATTCATGAGGTGTTCTTAAATGAGCTAACGCGGTCTGACTTTATCAGTGGGTCAAACGCTGGACCATACTTCACCCTAGTCCCCCTGGAGAACCTCTACTTACCTTCAGTGCCTGGGGTTGTTGAGTGGAGACCAATTCAGCCAATCATTTCCCAACTTCATCCGAATTAAGGTGTTCATGACTGAGGCACAAAAACTGTTGAAGTAAATCTGCTCAGACGTCAACTTTAAGTCTGACCAACTAAGAAAATAAATCAAAGTCTGTGATCATCATTTTGTCGGGTGACAAAGGTTCCACCTGCATGCGCTGACCCTAAATGCTAATACGCGTACGTTCATACAACAAACTTATAGGTTTTATTCACACAAGGCTCCAAATAGGGATCACATGGCTGAAACCACACATGTGGTGGAAACCTGTGAGGCAGGGAAGATTTGACCTTCAAAATGATACAAAAATGTAAATCTTTCGATACTGAGCATGCTACTTGAGAATTCTTGCTTACTATGGCCAAGCAAGAAACTAAGGGGGTCATTAGGATGTAGGGCGGATCACCACTGCCCGCATGGCAGTGGCGATCCGCCCTACATCCTTCCCCATCCGCCACCTATTTACCCCCGCCATATTAGTATGGCGGGGGTACCGCGGAGGACGGGAAGACCGTCCGGCGCTTTCCGCCCTATCAACAAGTCGACTGGGCGGAAAAGGGTTTAATATGGTGGCTGTGTCTGCTAGACACCGTCATCCTTATTAGTATGGGGGCGGAAACATACCTGTGGATTCTGCTTTTGGGGGCCCGTTGCGGGCCCCAGGGTAATGGGGAGGGGGGGTGCACATGTGGGGTACCCATGGTACCCCCCTGCATTGTCATTGACATGGTGGCAGGCACATCGCAGTGCCTGTCTCCTTGTGCATGACAATGCACGGTGTGCATTCCCAGCCTTGTGGCGGGCGGTGCTGTGAGCACCACCCGCCACAATGCTGGGAATGGAGGATGTATAACAAGAAAGAGATGCCAATACTGATCATCGATTTCGAAAAATGAATTTACAGATATAAAGACCACAGTTCAATGTATCTGTGTGCTACTAAATAGCAGTTTATTTTGAAAAAGAATTTTTGTTTGAACACACTTTTGAATTAATACTGATGTTCAAATGACAACACAATGTATAAGGAGAAATAATCAAGGAAAGGACACTAGTGTAGGATAAAAGACCTCATTCAAATCAACATTCATAATTTTCACACATCTCACAGTCATACCTGTCCCACTCAAAGACAATCATATAGTGCACTCAAAACTCACTGGTGGAAGATTTGTGTAGACCAGTGGGATGAGTGCTGGGTCCGCTGTGTTACTAATAGCTTTTCTTATTATTTACAATGATACACTTTGGTACACAGGGTTATAAAGTTCAAATTTCAATTAATACAGTTAAAGAAAAGTCTAAGTGCACAAATTCCATTGACACCGAGACATGGACAGCAGACCGAAGGGCCTATGCGTTTCGAATCCCTCGAGTTAGCAGGATTTTCATCAGGGCCAATAAGCTCTGTGGGGAAGAGGAGAAACACATGTCTAGTTTCTAATGTCAAAAAGCGGAATCAAGAATCAAATCAAGTACTACAACACCAAGGTATCCAGTCAGCTTGCCAGATAGTCCTTTATCAAAGTTTGTTTTAGTTCCCAGAATAGAATTAGTCACCTACGCAAGTGAAAAGAAGATAAAAGTCAAAATATTGTATGGAGCCCTTTAATATAAGGGTGGTGATGATGCAAGGGGCAATGTAGTGTCTTACCTCAGCAAGCGGCTGAAATCAAAATCATGGTGTCAAATTCAAAGGTGGAAAGGTTTTTTTTCAAAACAACGAGCCTGTGAAAGCAAAGCATGGATGCTATGAAGGCACTGCCTGGTAATAGGAATAGTGCACAGGTGGAAATGCGAGTTGGGAGGCGGCGGCACTCTCTTACGTCCAGTCGTGGAGAAATAATTTGCGATATGGTCCAAAGCCGCCAAAATCTTCTTCCTAAACGGGAACATAGGATGTTGGTTAGTCAATGTCCTCGTTTCTGATTTTTTGCTAAAGTGTTGCCAGGACTTGGCTGGGGCCAGGGGCATGACTGCGGGTACACCAGAAAGATTTGGGGCTTCAATGACACCCAAATGGCTTACCGAAATCGGGGGAGTGGAGGATGCCACCACCATGGTGGCGGTGGCATCCTAATCGCCGGGGCGGATACGCCGCACCACTGGCGGCCGGTTGCAGCACCGCTAGGATCCGCCCGCCATCCTAATGGGCCCCTAAGGCTTTATAAGTCAGAGGTGGCACAGTTTGGTTATATGGTTAACATTAGCAATTAAAAGGGCTGCAGTGATCACAGTCACACTAAGGCAAATCCATAAATCTCTCACAAAAACATCTTGTTATGTACTTCTGACACTACTGAGAGAAGAGCCATATGTTTATCTTCTTCTTGAACCCAGGCTCGAAATGGATGATCAATGTGATGGTGTTTTAGAGTTCATCCGCCTCGACCCTAAGGGCTCTGTCACCCACGCTTTCATTACTACATTTTGGGAAGGCAAAGAAAGTCTGATTTTGTTATCTTAAGGAACACCCAGGTGAGTATTTTGCAGTTTTCCTGGCCAAAAATGCAGGACTAGTTAAACAAACAAATGGTTCTGTTGGGTAGGACAAATTGCTTTGAAAAATGCTAATATATGCAAGTGAAACAACAATAAGAACTCTCTGATACACATATGCAACTGAGAAATCAATGCTCAAGCTGAAAAAACAAAACAAATTATATAGCCAGGTATTGAATTCATAAGTGTTTATATTTAGAATTCAATTTTGTTTATGCTGAATTACTTCATTCAGTGACAAAACAATCAGTACAAAGTACGACCATCACACATAGATACAGTTCAGTGACAGTTGGTGAAAGAAGTGCTCAAGTGCTGAGGTATATATACAGTGAAAATGAATAAATACAATTATATACACGGGTGATAGATAGGCCAACAATTAATTGATCTCCAATGAATCCTGGTGCATTGTAGAGGAGTCATGGAGTGTTCTGGACCTAATTTGAGCTTCGACGTTTCGACACTTGTGCGCCCCAGTTGGTGGTCGCTGCGGGTCTTTATCAAGACAGGATGCGGTCAGTGACAGTCTGCAACGTAAAGGCTAAGTATCAGAGAGAGTATCGTGCAGTTTGAAATTGCACCACAGTTAGGGGTGAGTCAATAGGTACTCACATGGATCAGGAATAACGATTTGCCTGATGTACTGCCACTCATTTGCTGGTCATATCTGTTGATAGGGGAAGGATGTTAATTATGGTTCCAATAGCGACTGGAATACTAGTTATAGATTCAGTGAACCCCGTGATGGAACTAGCTAAATGGGGGATGCCGTGATGCACTGGAGGTCAGATGGAGTTAGATTGACCTTACAGTGAAAGGGGTGAGTTGTCAGCAGTGTTGGTCAAAGGGTTGAATACGCCCCGGCTAGTTGAGTATGAAGGTGCCCATTAACAAACGTGTATTGAGGGTATGGTGCCGTTAGGTGGACTAGGCAGTCACTTGAGCCATGCCGGATAACATGGGGTAACCGTCAGTGGTGGTGATCAAAGTGCCCATTTAAAATCAGTGCTGGCTTTTATTAAAAAGCGATAGGTAACGTTAAAAAATGTGCCCATTAAAAATCGTCACGATCCGGACCCGCTAACTATGTGTCACGCAACTTGAGTACGCCAATCCCCCCATTTGTGAACTCACCCATCGTGGAGACGATAAGATAATACTTGGTCCAAAGCGACTGAGAGTAGTGTGAGGCGAGCCTTCGCAGAGGCGGTATAAGGCAGTTCTTGGACACGCGTGTACGCTAAGCACGCTCGTTGCTAGGCGACCGCGTCAGGCAATGACTGTGCCACGCAACCTGCGTGTTCAGGGAAATTAACTACTTCAGTACTGAGGCAGCGTTAACGGGAGGACTATAAAGGCAGCCATGAGTATGCGAAAACTGAGGGTAAAATCCTTGTAAGAATTCGATGATTGCCAAATTGTGCGGATACAGAGAAGAACCTATACATAGATTCACATGTGTGGGAACCACAGTTTCGGAGGAAAGAACAAGATTACAGCACACATATGACACACAGTAAGGTACAGTGGTGTCTGTCGTTGTACAGATTAAGATATCACATTTGGTGGTTAGTACAAATTACATGAAAGCTATTGACGAACTGCATCATGTGAATGTGTGTCTCAACCTGTGCTGTGTCTACACACCAAAATACCCAGATGGTATTAACTTGGAGTAGGCCCATTTGTTTGGATATCTCTTCATGTTCATTCAGGCCAGCAGCTACAGAGTTTAGAAAGTGTATCCACTTGCACTCCTTTCTGTTAAGGGCAGAGGTTAAAGAGCCACCCTTTGGGTTTGTGTTTATCTTCTCCAAGACTCTCCAGCGTATATTCTCTGGTCCATGATTATGGGTGATGAAATGGTCCACTAGAGGGGCACCTTGCACTTTACAGCAGATCTTGCTCATGTGCTGCAACACTCTCATTTTAACCTACTGGGTAGTTTGTCCCACATACGGTTTGTTGCATGGACATAGGATCAGATAAATCACGTTAGTAGTGTTGCAGTTGGTTAGTGAAGGCAGCCTATGAGTTTTGTTGTTATGGATCAGTGAGGGCCCCTCTATGTTGAAGGGACAGGCCTTACATGTCTCACATTTGAAATGGCCCAAGGACAGGCAGGACAGACATTCCTGTTGGACGTCCTGTATGCCATATGTGCAGACTTCAAGAGGACCTGTTTCTGAACCAATAGCCAATAAAGTGTATTAGGTGAGAGGGAACGCCCTCATATTTGTACAGATTAACAGAGTCTAAATGTGGCAGTTTGGGTAGAAATACCAGCGTGGTTGGACAAATACATTCACCGCTGTAATCCTCTGAGAGAAGGAGACTAAAGGGAATATTCTTTTCAAAATATGGAGATTAAAAAAACAATATGTTATGTTATGTTAATTTATTTTTATAACGCGCACAGCTACCCAGCAAAGGTTTCCCAGCGCAAGCCAACAGAAGCACAACAGTGATCTAGCATTAGCAATATTGATTAAAAAACCAAGTTTTTAATTGTTTACGAAAGTTGGGAAGCAGCTTCTCCCTCCTCATTACAGCAGGCAAGGAATTTCACATAGTGGGTCCCAGTAGAGAGAAGGAACTACCACCGGCTCTCGACAGCTTAAACCGAGGAATCACAAAAAGCTCATCCGCAGAAGAGCGAAGAAGTTGAGAGGGATGGTAAGGGCGTACCAGATCTTGTAAGTATTTAGGAGCAGAACCAATCTTAATTCTGAACGTGTAACACAGGGCCTTACATTTTATACGATGTTCTACTTTAAGCGAATGTAGTTCTCTCAGAGCGTTACCCATGTTGGACATTCTGGGAAGTCCACAGAGCAATCGGGCTGCAGAATTTTGCACCACCAGAAGCTTGCGAAGTACATCTCTGTTAGACCCCAAAAAAAGGACGTTGCCATAATCCAGGTGAGATGTTACAAGTGCCTGGACCACCGTCTTTTTGGTGTCCACAGGGAGCATCCAGATTATTTTTCTGAGCCATTTTAAGATGGTAAAACAGGTGGCTGCAATTTGTACAGCCTGTTGTTTCATTGACAATTTATTGTCAATAATAACGCCTAGATTGCGTACCTGAGAGGAGGGCTTGGGTAAGGGCCCCATTTCGTCAGGCCAATGTTGAGGGCCCCAATGTTCAGATTTTTTTCCGAAGATAAGCACTTCCGTCTTATCCCCGTTTAACTTGAGCGAATTGAGCTGCATCCATACTGCGATGTTACGCAAGCCCAATTGCAGAGTAGACGGTTCCTGTTTCCTATCAGCCAACAAAGAAAAGATGATTTGAGTATCATCGGCATATGCAAACAGTGTAAGCCCTGCCGCTTTAGCGATCACTGCTAAGGGCTGCACATAAATGTTAAAGAAGAGAGGGCTCAAAATAGAGCCCTGAGGTACTCCATACTGGGATGTAAAAGACTTTGAAGTGGCCCTAGAAGAGAACACCTGGAAGGTACACTCCGATAGAAAAGAGGACAACCAGCCAAGCGCCAAACCAGCAATGCCCAGTGCCTGTAAAGATTGTATTAATACGGTGTGTGAAACCGTATCAAAGGCGGCACTTAGATCTAATAATATAAGAGCCACTGTATTACCATCATCCAGGCGCTGACGTAGCACCTCAGTGACGCCCAGCAGTGTGGTCTCGGTAGAAAACCGTGGCCTAAAACCTGATTGTGATGTATGCAAAAATTGGGAAGATTCCACAAACGTGGCTAATTGGCCATTCACATGCTTCTCCAAAACTTTAGAGAAAGTTGGGAGCAGGGAGATAGGCCTAAAATTAGCCGGCATGGCCGGATCTGCATTTGGCTTTTTTAACAATGGCAGGACCATAGCGTGTTTCCAAGCCATTGGCATTACTGCCTCCCTAAGAGAAGCATTTAGGAGCTCCATGACCACTCTTAAAGCGGGTTCTTCCATCTGTAGAAGTACTGTGGAAGGAATCAAGTCACATGGCGAGCCTGATTTAATGCTCGCAATTTTATTTTTTTAAAGTTGATGGAGCGAGATTTAGAAATATATTTATTTCAGCTCGCAAAGTTAAACTTCCATAATGAATAATAATATTAATTATGTGTGCAGTGAAGAATATTAATCAACCTAGAATAAACTTGCAGATCAATACACGTGGGAAACTAATATGTGTGCTCATACATGTGCATTATGTGCAAAGTGCTTGCATGTGAGAAATAATAAATTAAACTTGTCTATTGTGATGTCAGAATTAAATGCGGCTGTTTAAATAATGGCATGTGCTTATTTCTGTGTGCTCATGTTTTGTCTTTCGTTTTAAATGTTGCACAAATCAGTTTTGTTGCTTTATTTGCTTCTGCTAGATAACATAGATTAATGGGTTAATAATTAGCAGAGGTGGGTGGGTAACAGAATGATTTCTAATTCTTGCATTAATTATTCTTTTGTGTTTGTTTATATACTAGTTGCAAAAAAAGAGGCTTGAGGCCTAGCACATCTTATTATGCAGTTGGAAAAAATCCTGCTCAGTGAAAGCAAGAGCCCAGTGTGGAAAGTTTCTGCTGTGTTTTTTTTTTTTAAAGCGGAAAATACAAACTTAATTGTATGAAAGAACTGTTCGTACACTTGGTTGGCTTGACCAAGGTCAGGAACCGGCAGAGAGATTGTCAAGCTAAGAAAGTCACGGACAAACTTTGTCAGTTGTTGCAAATTGAAGGAAGCTACGTGACACGAGAATAAAGGACAATAGACTCAAAGAGAGAGTCGGAACTGGGCTTCAAAAATGTGATGACTTAATGTGGCCTGTCGCTTGACAGCCAATCAGCGTTTTGGACAAATGAGAAAAGTATTAATTTTACTTAGATTAGTTAGTTAGAAAGGTATATAAACTGACCTCTTTGGAGGGAGGGCGCTTCTCGCTTTCCAAATCCAGATGGGCGTGACGTGCTGACGGACTTTTTTGGAGCACGTAAGAATTAATAGGGCTAAAAGACTTTACAATTTTATTTTAGGTGAAGTGAGTTTTAGACAGGGAAATAGGGTTTAGGTGATGGAAAAACTGTTTATTTTTCTTTGAACATACTATTTGATTCTGCTTAAAGAATAAATAGTTAATAAATAAGTTTTTTGAAAATACAAGCTTGCCTTGTTATTCAAAGAGTTTAGTTACCATCAGCTGATCTTATCGCTTGTGTGGCTTAATTAAATGAACAATTATTAAACTATGATAAAGTCAATATATAGCGGTTGTATATAAATGTATATATGGTTTGTAAATAAGGTTTTATTAATTAGGTCACATGATTCAGTTGCTCAAAATATGTCTTTATTAGTTTATGGGCCTTGTGAGTGATTTATGATTAATGGTGAATATTGTGGAGTTGGGTAGTGTTGCTATGACATATTTTCTATAGGGGCGCTGGATCAATTTCCCTGGTAGCAGAGGAATGGTTGCTATGGTAACTGTTATGCTACATGGTAATTGCATAGGATTGATGTTTATAACATAAGTTAAGTTTGTTCATATGTTATATGTTGTCGAAAGGATTTTTCCAGCAGTGTGAAAATTCCTAGTTTGCCGCGACATTTGAGTGGTGTAACGAGAAGTGAAGTTACACAGTGCATTTGTTCTGTTTCAAAATAGTGGTATAATTATCACTAGTGTTGTGGGCGTTCAACACAAGTTTAGGGATTTTAGGTGTGATAGGTAGAATGTATAGTGAGGATTGTCTATGAAATTGTAGCTTTCGAGTATAGGGACTAAGAGCCTGCTTTAAAACTCACTGTGAAGAGAGTAGTAGAATTTATTCAAGCTTGAGTGAAGGGTAAGTTAGCGTCGTCTAATCTTACTGGCAATTGTGGATTTCTATGGTTGGTTAAAGTCCTGACAAGATTTCATGTATGTATGGTTAGGGAAACTTTCCGTTTGAAAGTGCGTGAATGATTTTGTAATTCTGTTCGAGTCAAACTTTGAATTGCTACTTTATGTGCATTCAGAGGGAAACGAGTTCATTATTACCTGATTGAAGGGTAGAGTAGTCTTACTTTATTAACAATTGAATATTCTGTGAGGATAGCGTCGTCTATTCCACGCAAAAAGGATACTTGTATGATTGTAAAAACTGTCACTTTATTTTAGCGAAACAGACAAATGGTTTGTTCTTTCTGTTGTTATTAATTGAAATTCATCGAAAAAGTTTTCTTAAAATGGCGCTGTGAAAAGTTTTTGTGAAGGAGGGATGAGTGCTAAGAGTGAGACGCGAGAAACTGCAGCGGCTGAGTATGTCACAGGTACGCACTGTGATTGGCTAACATACATCACAGCTAGCGCACTGATTGGCTCACGTGATTCTGACGAACTGTTAGCTAATTGGCTCTACTGAAAAACAGTGATTCTATTGGTTGAGCAAGGTGGTGACGTAACTCAACCTGATTGGCTTGTTGGTGTGTTTCGCGCACGGATTGGCTGAATTAGCGGAACAACCAGGAAACATTTACGATCATTCTAAATTAAACAAATTTATTTAAAACATGAGTTATTATTACAGAAAAGAGGAAAAGAAACTTACATTGCTTCAGAAATTGAAAAATGTACTTAACCTGATAAGAAAATTATGACTCGAGGTGGAAAGTTACTTCATAAATATAAAACACCTGCAGCCTATATGGAAGGTGAATATGGTTATCATACTTGCCTTTGGTTTGATGTATGGATGGATTATACCAAAAATGACGGTGTTTTAGCTTGGCCGGAAGATCGCTCATTTAATATGAGAATTTTAAAATATTTGAGAGAAAAGATGATGGCTCTTGTGCCGAGACCTAGACCTACTCAATTTGAAGCTTTAGTTGAATGGGAGGATGAGATGTTTGAATTACAACGAGAAAGCAGTTGGTATAAAAAGACCTCTAAAATCGAATTTTAAACGAGAAACTCATGAGGATAGAATGCGACGATGGAGACAGTCAGACATATGTGATGGTCTTTACACAGTGAGAGAAATGATTACAGAAATACCAGTTCAAAAGAATATCCAAAAGAAAAATAATACTGTTATAGACAGTGAAACAGAAGATTCAGTTTTAGAAGAAATTTACATGACAAATAAAAAACAGACTCCCTTAAAACCAGCTTGTTCATGGTCTACTCCGATGGTTTCTACAGGAACCACACCAAGTGCACCTCCATTAAATGAAGAAACACCCAAATTATACCGAATAATTCTGATTCTTTTAAAACTCCTGTAAGGTTAGAGACGAGAAATAATTCTAGTGTTTTTGGTGAAAGTCGAAATTTTCCTGAAACTCCAGTTTCAGGAAATGAAATTCCTTCCAGAAGTCTAATGGGTGCTGGCAGAGATGAGGAAGCTCAAAATACTTCAGAATATTTACGATCAAAGGAAGAATAATTCGACAGTTAACTAAAGGCATGGAAGCATTAACAGTTCCAGTAACGATTGGTCCTGTTCAGCCTGTTTTTGATCAAGGAGAAATTAAACAGCCAGGTTTAACAATTCCATTAAATGCAGAAATACAAAAAGTGGCTGAAAACTTTTACTCAGAATTATCTGAAATACATCGAGAGAAAACAAAGATGCCTGATTTAACTTTTAATCCAAATTCATCATGCAGAACACCAATGGGTGCAGAATCAGACATTGAATCGCCAGAAAAGAGTGTTGAGAAAACAGACTCATCCTCGAAGCTTGATGTTGCGAGACTAAAAGCAGATTTAGAGGAATTAATAATTGGCACAATTGGTCCTGACAGTTTGAAGCATTATCAAGATTATGAATTGTTATTCATTTGTAAAAGTGTACAGTGAAAAACGAAAAACAAATATGACCAATTAGAAGAATTGGCTGCAGAATTAGATATTGATTTGAGCAGGCAGAAGAATTTGGGAAAACATTACAGATTGGATTTCACTGAAAAAGACATTGATAACTTCAATGCAATGGGGAGAATTATGCATATAAAGGATTTGATTGTGTACATACAAAAATTGGGTGACTTGAGCAAATGGAGAGTGAAGTGGATCAAGAGAAAGGAAGAAGAAAAAAGAGAAAGAATGGCTAATCAGTACCCAATGAGAGAAATAGCAGGTGGTGGTTATGTTCATGTTCCATGGTCTAGACAAGACATTTTGTTGTTCACAAATGATTTTCCTCGGCTGAGAGAAAAGCCCGTAGAATGGTATCGACAGGTGGAAAGGTTCATTAAAGTGTCAAAAGTTCTGTGGATTGATCTTGATGGATTCTTTGACATTGTTGTCCCAACAGATCTTTGGACAGAATGTAAAATTGCTGTAAGTTGGCCAAAATCTGAACCAGCACGAGATGCAGCAACAGGTGCTCCATCATCAGAGGTCATGGGATTGTATGACAAAGTAATTTACTGGTTGAAAGAAAAGATTCCTCCAAAAGAAGTTGATTGGGTTAAAATTGACAGAACAAATCAGGAGCCAAAAGAATCTGTTCATTCATTTTATGAAAGATTACTGTTGGTTTTCAAACAGTACAGTGGCTATGAAAAATTAAATGAAAAGGACATGAGTCACTTTATTTACAGATTTGTTTATGGTCTCAGACCTGAAATTGGTGAGATGATTAGAAATAATATCGTTGGTTGGCAATCACTCTCAGTTGACGACATATTGAGAAAGGCAAAATATTGCAGTGATGAAATTGAAGTCAGACAAAAGAAATTAAAGGAGAAGGCAATGTGGGCACAGGTGAAGGTAGCAGAACAGCAGATTGCAAGTTTAGAGAATAAAAATGTAAATTTTAATCAGAATCAGGGTCAAGGAAAGTTTAAAGGTAATTTTAATAAGCCAAAATGTAATGTTAATGTTGAGGAGCTGAAACAGAAATTGCCTTGTTTTAATTGTGGCGAAATTGGACACTGGAAGCGAGAGTGTAAAAATCCGCCCAGAAATTTAAAAAATGCATCATTAAATCCACAGATGCAGAATGATGTAAATCTGCAGCAACAGCTACAGCGACAACTAAATGAGTTGAATCTGCAGCAACAGCTACAGCGACAGTTAGCAAATCAGCAGAGTCAAATTCCACAGCCTCCTCTCCCAAACTGTGGAGGTGGTCAAAGGTATAATTCGGAAACAGGATTCAGCGGAGGTGATCAGGTAATCAGACCAAAAAGAGTGAATGTGCCAAATGTTTCTGGACAGTTTTTGATGACAGAAAATGGAGGAAGTGATTCAGAGGATTACTTATGACGGTGCCTGAGAGAGGAGGAAGAGTGTGTACTTGGAGCCATTCTTGAGGTTGACCAGTCTGGTCCATTTGTAAATGGTAACGTGAATGATGTAGAAATCACTTTTCTTGTGGACACTGGTGCTACCCGTTCTACTGTCAGATCAGTGGAAATTGAAAACCTGCCTCTCTGTTGACACTATCCAAGTAGTTGGCGTAGCTAATCAGCAAATTAAAACAGATTTGACAGAGCCTGTGAAGGTAGAAATTGGCAAATTCAAAGACAAACACAGGTTTGTAGTTCGCAACAGCAGTCCTGTAAACTTGCTAGGAAGAGACATCCTATGCAAGATGAACTGCAAAATATATTGCTCACCGGAGGGAATTGAGCTACAGACTTTTGAGGCAGATGGGCTTTACAAATTAACAATGTTGATGGTTGAAGCAGAGGAAAGTAAATTGTTCCCTGTTTTTGAAAAAGATAATCTCCCAGAAGAATTGAAAAA
Organism: Lissotriton helveticus; assembly: GCF_964261635.1. Classification (NCBI taxonomy): domain Eukaryota; kingdom Metazoa; phylum Chordata; class Amphibia; order Caudata; family Salamandridae; genus Lissotriton; species Lissotriton helveticus. Next base: position 376,921,100 of record NC_136065.1, read on the forward strand.
GACAGTCAAAACTGAAATTTGGGATGTGACAGGAAGTGAGATGGGCTTGATGAGACATGTTGATCCTGTTAAAATCACAGTGAAACAAGGAATAGAATTTCCAAACATTCCTCAGTACAAAAGGAAAACAGACACAATTGAAGGTGTCATTCCTGTAATTGAAGAATTCATAAAGCAAGGTGTTCTAAAAGAAATTGAAAGCAGTCCTTGTAATTCACCGATTATGGGGATCAAAAAGACAAATGGAACGTACAGAATAGTTCAAGATCTGAGAAGAGTTAATCAGATAGTTGTTCCATGTTGTCCAGTTGTTCCAAATCCAGCAGTGATTCTTTATCAAAGTCTGCATGATGCAGAATGGTACACTGTCATTGACCTTTGTAATGCGTTCTTTACTGTTCCATTGCATCCAGACAGCCAGAAAATCTTTGCGTTCAGATTCCAAGGTCGCACACTAGCATGGTGTCGTATTCCTCAAGGGTATACAGAGAGTCCTTCTATCTTTAATCAGTTGTTAAAGAAATCTTTGGAGAATTTAAATTTGCCAGGAAAATCGATATTGGTCCAATATATTGATGATTTACTAGTTGCAGCAAAAACACGAGATAACTGTGTTACAGATACAATTACACTCTTGAATCATTTGGCAGATGAGGGACATAAAGTGTTGCCTGCAAAATTACAGTTTTGCAAACAGGAGGTAAAATACCTTGGTCACAGAATTGCAAAAGGAATCAGACAAGTAACAATTGAAAGAATCAGAATGATTCAGGGAATGCAACCTCCAAAAACACAGAGACAGGTCAGAATGTTTCTAGGAATGGTTGGCTATTGTCGTCAATGGATTAGTGGATTTTCGGTAATTGCGAAACCACTGCAGAGACTGACAAAATCAGATATAAAAGATCCAATTGTTCTCACAGAAGTTGAAATGGAAGCTTTTGAAAAGCTAAAAAGAAGCTTGTGTGAAGCACCTGCTTTAGGCATGCCAGATTATGAAAAGAATTTTGAGCTGTACTGTAGTGAAAGGGAAGGATGTGCATTGTCTGTGTTAATTCAGAGACATGGAAAACTGAGAAAGCCAGTTGCATACTTCTCAACAGTACTTGATCCTGTTGCAAAAGCATTACCAGGCTGCTTAAAAGCAGTAGCTGCAACAGGTGTGAGTCTTGAGCAAAGTGAAGGAATCATCATGGGATTTCCTGTAAAAGTCTATGTACCCCATTCAGTTGAAATTCTACTTACCAGAAGTAAAACACAGCACCTTACAAGTAACAGGCTTACCAAATATGAAAAGATTATTCTGGGATCAGATAATGTTTCAATAGCAAGGTGTGTAAATTTGAATCCTTCTACATTATTACCTGATAGTACAGAAACTGAAATCAGAAATGAAAATGACATCGATCATGAGTGCTTAGATGTCTTGGAATACTGCACAAAGCCTAGGCAGGACATTAAAGTTGTTCCTTTCCCTGAGTCAGACTGTGTTTACTTTGTTGATGGCTCTTGTCTAAGAACAGAAGAGGGTTTTCTGAGAGCAGCATATTCTGTCTGTACAGTTGCTACGGTGATTGAAGCATCATGTCTTGAAGGAATTCGTTCAGCTCAAGTAGCGGAACTGATTGCTTTGATTCGTGCTCGTGAAAAGGCAATAAATTTGAAAATCACTATAATAACTGACAGTCAGTACGGATATGGAGTTGTGCATGATTATGGACAGCTTTGGTCCCAAAGAGGTTATTTAACCTCTGCAGTTACTCCCATCAGAAATGCAAATTTGATTAAAAGATTAATTGATGGCATTCAATTACCAGAAAAGACTGCTGTCGTAAAATGTTCAGCACTCAAGAAAGGTGAGGATTTCATTACAAAAGGAAATGCCTACACAGATGAGATGGCAAAATACTGCGCGAGAAACAATTTTGCAATTAATCGGGAAAGCAATGATGAACATGTTTTAAATTCACTCATGCTAACATCAGTGGTTTAAACATGGCAGGGAGTTAAAGATTTACAAGATGAGGCAAGTGACGAGGAGAAAATACATGGTTAAAAGCAGAATGTAGACAAAGAGATGAGGATGGAGTTTGGGCTTATAAAGATGGCAGAACAGTTTTACCAAATAGCATGATTGCTGACATGGCTAGGATGTATCATGGTCAGGCACATATTGGAAGAGATTCAATGATCAGGCTTTTCAGAGAAACTTGGTTCAATCTAAAGTTCAGAATTATTGCAGAGTCTCTCTGTCAACGGTGTTTGGTTTGCCAACAAATGAACCCCAACAGAAAAACAGTTGTGAGCATGGGAACCATAGGACGGGAGGGTGGTCCTTTTACCAGGTTACAAATGGATTTCATTGAAATGCCACCTCGTAATAAACTGGGATATGTTCTTGTAATAATCTGTCTGTTTTCAAGATGGGTTGAAGCATTTCCCACACGTCACAATGATTCAATCACTGTTGCAAAATTGCTTTTAAGGGAGATTATACCATGGTACGGTTTGTCAGTGACTGTGGAAAGTGATTGCGGAAGGCATTTTGAAAACAGATTGTTAAAACTGATTTGTGAAGCTTTGAACATGAACAAAAGCACCATTGTGCATATAGACCAGAAGCTTCAGGTGTTGTGGAGCAAGTGAATGGTACTATAAAAAACAGAATTGGAAAAATGTGCCTAGCTACAGGTATGAAGTGGACAGATGCTCTTCCACTTGTTTTGATGTCTCTGAGAAGTACACCTGATTAAAAGACAGGTTTAAGTCCACATGATATTGTCATGGGCAGAGTTATGAGACAGGCTTTTATTCCTGTAGGAAAATTGATGACTATTAATGATAGCGTCATTTTGGAGTATTGTAGGAAATTATCTGATGTCGTGACTTCTGTGTCTAATCAGGTGGGAACTGAAGTGCAAACAAGAGAAAAAGAGCAAGCACATGATCTGTTACCAGGTGACTGGGTCAGGACAAAAGTTCAACGAAGAAGAAACTGTCTAGTACCCAGGTGGCAGAAAGCAAGACAGGTTATTCTTGTTACAACAAATGCTGTGAAGTGCAAAGGTTTAAAGCGGTGGATACATGCAAGTCACACCATTCGTGTACCTACACCTGAAAACTCTGATGAAGAGAGTGACACTTCTGCTGATTCAAATTCTGAAGAAGAACCTGAAAGATATCCAGATCCTGAAGATCGACAGGAAGGTCGACATCTGGAGAGTTTGAATGGAAGACAAGTCTTGAATGAAAAAGATTTGGAAATTGTGACATTAGACTCAGAAAATGATGAAGATTTGCTAGAAAAAGAAGCAGAAGGAGAGTCTAATCAAGTGGGGAATCAAGTTCAGGAGAGTATTGAAAAGCAGAAAAGTAGCTCTGAAAGTAGGAACAGGAATTTCGAAACTGGGAAGTTGAAGGTAATTGCAGAAGAAGAAGAAGACGAATTACCAAGTACCAGCTATAAGGATGATTCTCCTAACGGAGTGAAGCTGCCGAGTAAAGAAGTACCTGAATCCAGAATTCAAATTTCTGACAGTGAATCTGATGAGAGTGATGAAGATTCTCAAATAAGAAATTTCAGAAAAAGAGCTTGGAGAACAGAGTGTAATGTGACTGAGCCAAATAAGAAATTACCAAGAAAAGGTGATAATTGGCCAGAAGAAAATGAAGGTCTGAAATTCAAATTGATACACAGATCAAAGGAACAGATTAACGAGATATCAAGTCAAAAAGATCCTGAAAAGAAAAGTGAGCCAGGAAAAAAAATAGAGGTCATTAATAGAAGGGCAAAAAGAATTGTAAAACCAAACCAGAAATATAAGTCACCTGAATGGACTTATATCATAATTCCACCTATAGTGGAAATCAATAGCAGCAGCCAGGAAGAAATAGATGACAATAGTGACAACGATTGAAGTATTTTCTGTTTAAATTTAGGGTTTTCATTTTTGGCATAAGGCTGAAGAAATTTTGTTAGGTGACACAAGGTCGAAGAAATTGTGTTAGTTGCAAAACAATTGTGACGCAAGGTCGAAGAAAAGCTGTTAGAGGGTTGAGGGTCTAAAAAAAAAAAAAAAAGTTAAAAAGGGGGGTGTTAGAATTAAACAAATTTTAAATTTTTGTTTTTGTTTTCTTTGCAAACTTAGCAAACTTAGTGAAAATGCCTTACGTTTTTGTAAATAATAATTAAGATGTTCCATCTTCAAGAGATGCTGTAAGATGTCTTTGATTTGTGTAGTCCTAATAATCTTGCTTTGGTTAGTTTTAGCTTTCATTTTCCCTTTTTGAATTGACACATAAATGTACAAAGTTAACATGACAAGCAAAGCTTCTGTCAAACAAGACAAACATAGTGCAACAGGCAAAACTAACAGAGTTATTGATCATAATCCTGAGATCCATCAGGATAGATCTGTTGGTGATTTTTCAAGCAATACTTTTTCAAGACTCCTGGCTGAATATGTAGAGGTCATGGAGGTGAAAGATTGTTACATCTGTGTGAAATTGCCTGCTTCTGTTTCAAAGGGAGTCACTTATAATATGCTTCCTCTTACTTATGGCATAACCTGCAGTGTGATAGCTAGCTTATTTTATCAAACTGGTCGTTTAGAATATTACTATTCTAATTATGATGAAATTTTTGCAAACCTTAAAATTGAGAAAAGCTTGAATAAACACAAGCAAGCCAAACAGATGAGGGAATTCTTTATTGTGACAAATGAATTTACCTATGAGTATGCTTTTAGAAATAATTTGACATGTAAATTGAGATCTGAAGAAAAGTCTTTCCTAAATTTAGTTGAGGAGAGAAGAGCCATTTATAAAAGGAATGAGATGCTTAAACAGACCAAATCCAAGTTCTGGCAGAAGGAGGACGAAATCCTTAATGGCAAATCTTTTGAAAATGTTGCTATTCACATAGATAAACCAATTAGTGGTAAATTTTGCATTAGGAGAGACAATACTTTATTCGACAACTATTTTGTGGGTGCGAGTCATTGTGAGGGCACTTATCAAATCATGGGGGGTTGGGGATTCAAAGGTGGAAAAGATCCTTTTTTTCCTGGGATTTATTTTGTTTGTGGAGATAAGGCTTACTACAACCTCCCTGACCACTGGTATGGGACGTGTTTTGTAGGATTAGTTTTTCCAAATATATTTCATGTTGACAGAAATGCAGAAGGTTCATTTGAAATCAGCAAACATTTGAACAGATACAAAAGAGAAAGTTTCTCAGAAGTTTTGGGAGACATCTTTGAAGCAGTGATACCTTTAGTGTGTATAACCCTGAATGCAGGAAGAATCAGAAAATTGTCCACAATTGTTGACAGATTGTCAACTGACACAGCTGGAGGTTTCCAATTAGTGGATACGGAGCTTATTGCAATTCGGACTATGGTAATGCAGAATCGTCTTGCGTTGGACATTCTGCTAGCAAACGAGGGTGGAGTCTGTGGCATTTTACATGTCCAGCACTGCTGTACTTATATCCCAAATGAGAGTCAGGGTATTGAGATGTATATTAAAAATATCACTGAGTTGCAATCAGATATTGTTCCCTTAGAAGAGGATGATTTTCCAGAACGTCAATCCAAAAGATTTCAAGCAATCAAAACCTGGTTTCAAGAGATTGGTGGTTCAATTCTTGGCAAAATACTGACACCTTTATTAGTCATAGTTTTTGTGATACTGTTGTTGACGATCAGTTGCATGTTACACAAGAGAAAGAAATACCTGAGGGAAAAGAGGAGAATATATAAGAACATAAAGGAACAAGAGAAGGAGATAGAACTGGAAGAGTTTCGTAGAACTCAATATGAAAATTGCAGACAAACTGATGAGACGAGTCTTTAGAAATACTAACACAGTGAAAATCAAACATGTTCCTCTATGAGATAACATTTTGTTAAATTTTGGGTGTGGTTTGGTGATTTTAAAATCACCAGATGAGGGAGTTGATGGAGCGAGATTTATAAATATATTTATTTCAGCTCGCAAAGTTAAACTTCCATAATGAATAATAATATTAATTATGTGTGCAGTGAAGAATATTAATCAACCTAGAATAAACTTGCAGATCAATACACGTGGGAAACTAATATGTGTGCTCATACATGTGCATTATGTGCAAAGTGCTTGCATGTGAGAAATAATAATTTAAACTTGTCTATTGTGATGTCAGAATTAAATGCGGCTGTTTAAATAATGGCATGTGCTTATTTCTGTGTGCTCATGTTTTGTCTTTCGTTTCAAATGTTGCACAAATCTGTTTTGTTGCTTTATTTGCTTCTGCTAGGTAACATAGATTATTGGGTTAATAATTAGCAAAGGTGGGTGGGTAACAGAATGATTTCTAATTCTTGCATTAATTATTCTTTTGTGTTTGTTTATATACTAGTTGCAAAAAAAGAGGCTTGAGGCCTAGCACATCTTATTATGCAGTTGGAAAGAATCCTGCTCAGTAAAAGCAAGAACCCAGTGTGGAAAGTTTCTGCTGTGTTTTTAAAAAAAAAGAGGAAAATACAAACTTAATTGTATGAAAGAACTGTTCGTACACTTGGTCGGCTTGACCAAGGTCAGGAACCGGCAGAGAGATTGTCAAGCTAAGGAAGTCACGGACAAACTTTGTCAATTGTTGCAAATTGAAGGAAGCTACGTGACACGAGAATAAAGGACAATAGACTCAAAGAGAGAGTCGGAACTGGGCTTCAAAAATGTGATGACTTAATGTGGTCTGTCGCTTGAGCGTTTTGGAAAAATGAGAAAAGTATTCATTTTACTTAGATTAATTAGTTAGAAAGGTATATAAACTGACCTCTTTGGAGGGAGCGCGCTTTTCGCTTTCCAAATCCAGATGGGCGTGAAGTGCTGACGGACTTCTTTGGAGCACGTAAGAATTAATAGGGCTAAAAGACTTTACAATTTCATTTTAGTTGAAGTGAGTTTTAGACAGGGAAATAGGGTTTAGGTGATGGAAAAACTGTTTATTTTTCTTTGAACATACTATTTGATTCTGCTTAAAGACTGTCTGACTAATTTGCAATTCCTCAAATTATGCTGCTTGAATAATAAAGATTCTAATAAAAATGCACTTTTCTTTTAATAAATAGTTAATAAATACGTTTTTTGAAAATACAAGCTGGCCTTGTTATTCAAAGAGTTTAGTTACCATCAGCTGATCTTATCGCCTGTGTGGCTTAATTAAATGAACAATTATTAAACTATGATAAAGTCAATATATAGCGGTTGTATATAAATGTATATATGGTTTGTAAATAAGGTTTTATTAATTAGGTCACATGATTCAGTTGCTCAAAATATGTCTTTATTAGTTTATGGGCCTTGTGAGTGATTTATGATTAATGGTGAATATTGTGGAGTTGGGTAGTGTTGCTATGACATATTTTCTATAGGGGCGCTGGATCAAAGGCATCAGTGTCCAATAAAGACCACTGCTCCAATTTAAATCGAGAGTCTTCTACCATAGTATAAACCCGCTTTTGACACACAAACTCCACCTAATGTCTGATGAATTTGTTTAACTTTATTTATAAAGAAGTCAGCAAGAGAGTCACACTGTGGTTCATCAAGAACAGGTGGACTAGGTTGAGTCTCTGAACCTGCTAACTTCTTAACCATAGAAAATAAAGTATGGGACAGTTTTTTGCCCCCAGAATAGTAGAGGACACATAGTCAGCTCGTGCCTTCTTACATAGAGCATGATATTTTTTCAATGTGGCTTTATAGATGTTTTTGGACTCAGGGGTATATTTCCTTCTCCAGCTTCTTTCCAAAGCTTTGCATTTGGTCTTTTCCGCTCATAACTGCTCTGTAAACCAAGGAGCACGAGGCCGGTGGTTATTGAGTTTTTTCGCCATGGCTGGCAGGCAAGCATTAGAGGCGGAGGTAAGCCAACTATAAATACTATTCAATGATATGGAGTTATTAGATGGTGCATTGCTAGACAGTAGCTGATTGAACTTTGCAATATCCAATGTTTACCAAGTATATGCCTGGTGAAATCCAGGTTTGCATCCATCATGAGTCCCAGGTTCCTCACAACCTGTACTGTGGTGGGACAATGGCCCACAGCCGCTGGCCAGAGGGAAGCTTCCTAAAGATTACTGTTAGATGCCACAAGCAAAATCATGGATTTTGACAATTTCAGGTTCAAACAGTTCTTGCCCTTTCAACTGCTTATAGACTCAAGATCCCCAACGAAATATTGGTTTGAAGCTACCAGAGTATTTTCAAGACTGACCAGCAGTTATTTATCACATATTTATATGTTTACCTGGAAACCATGGGTCACAACTGGCAAAGTCCTGAGGTCAACATTACAAAGAAGTGGGGATAAGAAGGAACTTTGCGGTACTCTCCAGTTCAGTTCTTTGAGCTCTGAGCTAAAGGGGCCCAGTTGTATTACTTGGGTTCGATTTGCGAGGATGGACGATAACCAGCCTAGTGCGGCGACGCCTACACGCACCTCTGAAAGCTTTCGAATCAAAATGTGGGGGTCCGCAGGATCAAAGGTGGCTGATAGATCTACTAAAAGGACCACCGCATCATTTACTTCATCCATGGTCATCCTTAGAACATCAGTTGCAGAGGTCATTACTGGCTCTTTACCAAGGTCAGGAGGAAAGCCTGCTCTTGATTCGTTTAGAACAGGGATACTCAAAGAACGGCCCAGGGGCCGCTTGTGGCCCTCTTGACCTTTACATGCGGTCCCCCTGGTGGACAACAGCATGAGCTGCTGTTTAGTTGCTGAACACTAATATTCAGACTTTTTTTTTTAATAAACAGGCAAGCATTTGTTAACCTGCAAATAAATGCTTGCCCATTGTTTAAAATGTTTTGGACCCCCTTACACAATCCCCGACCCCCTATCGCAACCCTGCTGGCATCAGTGCGGCCCTCGGTCACACCGCAGACCGCACTTTGTGGCCCCTGTGCAAATGTTTGCGAGTACCCATGGTCTAGAGTGTTATTCATTTCCACGTGCTGTTGGAGTTGAGCAGTTATCTATCTCTCTCTCTCTCTCTCTCTCTCTCTCTCTCTCTCTCTCTCTCTCTCTCTCTCTCTCTCTCTCTCTCTCTCTCTCCTCTCTCTCTCCCCCCTTTGTCAAGTCAAGAGGGAGACTGGCCAAACGTTAACCAGGCCACTCACCCCTGGAGGATTGCTTTCTTGAAATCCCTACACCACCCCTATATTCAGTGATACATGGATGACTCCTCTGACATGGCAGTCCCCTATCCGATGTCTTTCATCAGATGGGCTACAAACATATCCACGGAAGAGCCGAATCTTCTACTAGGAGGACTCACCAGGGCTCTGCAGCCCTCTACTGATGTTGGGGAAATTCAGTAAGCTTATCTTCTCCAAATGTACAGGTTTATAAGGGAGTGGGATGGGAGAGAGAGAACAGGGGGGGGGTGAGAGAGAGAGAGAAAAATAAAGAAAGAAAGAAAGAAAGAAGGAAGAAAGGAAGAAAGAGAGAAAGAAAGAAAGAAACAAGCAAAGGAAGGAAGAAAGACAGAAAGAAAGAAAGAAAGAAAGAAAGAAAGGAGGGAGGGAAGAAAGGAAGGAGGGACGAAAGGAAGGAAGGAAGGTTGTGTGTTTGTGTTGTGTGTATATGTGTGGGGTGTGTGTGTGTATGTGTGTATGTGTATGTGTGGTGTGTGTGGGTTTGCTTGTTTTGCTTCTACCATTAAAACTACACATAGCACAGTTCAAAGAGATAACAGCATGACTGTCTGAGCCATTGGCACTCAGCAAAGGGCAACTTGAGATCTTGGGCCGGGACATTATGTTTAGCCTATATATAGTCCATTGTTGAATAAAATAATAATAGTGTTCCAGCGTGGCGCCTTTTGACGTGGAAGGGCACGAGGAAGCTCGCAGTAAGTCACCCAGTATTAATATTACACACCAGACTTGGGACTGATTTGATTTTATGCCCCCCCCCCCTCTCAAAGGGTGAGTCACTCCTGGCGAGAACACGACTTGTCGCCCTCGCCAGCTGAGTCACTGGCTGCGCGCTTCTAATGCTAGGGACAGGGGAGTGCTAAGAACATTTCAGAGACTTTTATCAGTAAGTGGGCCTTGTCGTGGTCTCGGGAGGCTCAGCAGGACCTGTGATTAACCTTACTCAGTTCCAGGGCAGTTTCTTCGGGTACAGTAATAGCAAATATAACTGCAAACATGTTAGTTTGTCAAACAGAGCTCGTGATGATGACGCAGTGCCAAGAGGGAGTTTCGGTCCTTAATGGTCTCACTCATTTGCTCGCGCAGACAATAGACATGGCCGGTTGTATGACACGAGGGCTTCCACACAGACCCGTGCCACTGCTAGGCAGATGTCAGGAATGGATTGGGATTTAAAATCGGCCCGGGCACGCAAAAAAAAAGTGCCACACATTTGCATATTGCCTTTCCGCAAAAGACTGCTTCGGCGAAATTGTATTTAAAAAAAAAGGGGGGAGGAGGGTAAAAAAATATGCACGGATTAGTTTACACCAGTGAAACACACCTGAAAACAAGTGAGGCCACTTCTGCTCAGGCCCCCGCTCAACATGCATACATTAGTGGGCCGTCCCAGTGAGAGAAAGGGAGTGACACTTCTGCCTTTTTAATAAAAGGGAGGTAATGGACGGAAATCGACCTCCGGAAAGGCCACTCTGACACCCACTGAGCCACTGGTAGTATCCAAATAACGCAGAACCCACCCAAATCGGCACCCCCAGACTGCTAAAAAAAAAAAGCAGCCCACAGCTGGAACTGGTATAGACAACAGGAGTATAGACCCTTCAAGCACGTTGGGATTGGGGTAGATATTAGAAAAACACATATAGTGTCCCAACTTGTATAAGCATTAGAACAATTAGAGAGGATATGTAAAAAACATTATCAGCAAAGAAATAAGGAGACTCAATACATATGTAGAATGTGCCCGAGGCATCATGTTACAACCCCAATTGCGACTCCTCCTTGCTCACCATATGCACCTTTTACGCACCAAGTACAATTGGGGTTGTATTACTTGTTCACCTACACTGCTGCTACTACTGTAATATACCTTGTCTTTCTGGATTAACATGATGCCTCGGGCTCATTCTACATATGTATTGAGTCTCCTTATTTCTTTGCTGATAATGTTTTTTACATATCCTCTCTAATTGTTCTAATACTTATACTAGTTGGGATACTATATGTGTTTTTCTCACAGCTGGAACTGGACACCGGCCCCTCGGGCATTGTCCGAGTGCCCTCATTACCAATCCGACCCTGGGTGTGGGGGTCATGTCTGGCTCACTTCTGAAAGTAAGTAGGGCAGGAATAGAGTCAGTCACATACCAGGCTAACCTCTGAAAGATCACCAGAGATGAAGAATAATCAGTCATATACCAGGCTAACCTCTGAAAGACCACCAGAGATGAAGAATAATCAGTCACATACCAGGCTAACCTCTCAAAGACCACCAAAGATGAAGAATAATCAGTCACATACCAGGCTAACCTCTGAAAGACCACCAGAGATGAAGAATAAGCAGTCACAAGGCTGACGTGGAATCAGTCACGAGTCAGACTCTTTTCTGAAAGGGGTACAAAACCACAAAAGGCGCTAGGATTGTGTGAGCTTCAGGCAAATAGCATATTGTGGTGGGCGGCTTCCCGGTCACTGGCATATTCTCTGGATTTCGCGCCATGTAGTGGTAGACACATACGGAAAGACGGCACCTCTGTTACAATTTGATTAGGACATAGTAACTCACATAATAGATGGACACCTCTGAATGGCTTGTTGGGCTGGTCAGAGTCAATCACAAGGATCATATGAGATTCATCTCTGAAAATCTACTCGCTGTAGAAAATTTTGTCAAGCGTGTCTCGGAAGAGAGTCACATTTCAGGACCCAGGTGTAAAGAAAAGCCTCATTCAGCCATGGATTCACCAAATACATCCACGACGATGGGGAGGGGTGTGCGTGAGCATGGTAAATGTCCAGAGAGGCTGCAGGGATAACTGGGAGCTAAAGCCACGATGCCACGCCTATTATTTACGGCCCACTATTTAACTGTGTGGCTTAATATCCAGAGCTGCCGACTTTGGAGCTAGGGAACCAAAGGCCTCATTTATGAGACCCTACTGGCAATATTGTGCCGCAGGAGCGTCACTTATTTGACGTTCCGGTGCCGCAATGTGCCATTGACAAATTTAAAAGGCCACATAAAGCCACATTATGTGACTTTTTTTGGCCTTGTAAATATGTGTCCCTTTCACGCAGAAAACTGTGTGAAAGGGGCGTTCCATGGTTGTTGCTGGGGGCGTTTCCAGCAACATCCATGGCTTTTTGACACTGCCCCAGATTTGTGAGAAATCGTAAGTCTGAGGCAGTGCCAAAAACATACGCCTCCACAGGGGAGACATAAAGGAGGCACAACAAGGAGAAATATCTTTATTACTCCTCCTTTTCCTCTTTCTACAGGAAAAAGCCTCTTGCAATTGTTTTTGTGCTGGAAGGTTTCCCTTCCTGCACAAACATAATCTTCCTCTGTAATGCAGGCACCCTTGCACCATGCCTGCGTAGGTGCACGGCGGCCGATTTTTTACCGGGGGAAAGGACAGGAATGCACTGTATCTAATAGATAGGGCGCATTCCTGCCCTTCTCTTTTGCCATAGGGCAGCGCAGCAGTTGACCAATGACAAAAAGCCCATAAATGCCCTTTGTGTAATGTAACTGGTGCTCATGTAAAGCGCTCCAATACCTTTGGGTCGAGTTTGCGCTATATAAAACTGCAAAACAAAAAAAAAGAAGAAAACATCCGAGGCCCACACTGATACCGCAGAGGGTATGCACTAGGCATGACAGCATCATCATGCCATTTAAAATGAACTTGCAAAGCATCACAACAGTACTAGCACTTCACCTCAAAGAAACATAAAAGGGTTTCAGGTTATTAGCGCTTGCATATTAAGAATCAGTGATATACGGTTTCTGATGATAGGAATTTTTTTAACCCAATGTGAAAAAAGAATTATTGTCTATGAATCCTTTTAGGTTTAATTTTGGTAATATTTAACTGTTTTATTTGCAATTAATTGGTACATTTATGAGGATTTTCCAAAGTCCCAATAAGTAATTAGTTACCAAATCCGGGTTGTATATACATTGGCAGTAGGGTTAGCAAGATGTAAGCCAAAATGCCAGGCACAAACCTGCTTGTGCCTGACATGCGACTGACAGTCCCTCAGCCCCTCCATCCCTTCCCTTACCAGCCTGCTGTGTGTTGGGAAATCTCGCCTCTCTGCCAGCCTCCACAGAAAAGCTCCTATTAAGGCCTGGCCGCCTTCACCCTGGTCCATGGCTGCCCTTGTGTTCTGTTTCAAAGGTCGCCCCAAATCCCCCCTGCATGCCCGGCCAGTTGTGAAACCGGAGCGGCTCCCGGAATGACTCTCACAGCTGCCGTCCCTGTTCCCGTTATAAACAACACAATCCCCGGTGACCTTTCGCCGTCCGCCTCTCCCCAGACTCTAAGCTCACAAAAGAAGGCCGAGTACGCGGTCGGGAATTACACCTTTTATTTAACAGGCAACACGGGCGCAAATACGTGGCGTGGTATTTATTAGCTGTCAAGTCCGTTCTCCATTTGTAGAAGTTTGAACAGGCCCCGAGGGTGCATTGGGTCCTAATGCAAGCAAAGAAACCCGATGGCGCAGTACGAAAATATTGAACTAACTTTTTATGCAGGGGGCTCCTCCAGCCCCTGAGATCCGGGGCCAAAGGACAAGCCGTAGGATTGGGAGACACCCTCCTGGCCCTGATTGGCCGAATGATAAGAAACATGTGGGGCATATTACCAAGGGCCGTTATCGCCGCCTTAAAGCGGCAATAATTTTATCGCCCTATTACCTAGCTGTCGCTAACACCAGTTAGCGACAGCTAGTAGGAGATAGTGATCATCTTGGGGCCCACTTTGCATGTCAGCGATATTCGCTAATGACATGCAAAGTGGGCGTGCCAAGATGTTAGCGACTGGAAACAGTCGCTAATATCGCTATCTCCAATTATCAACAAAGCCTTATTTTTGGAAATATTCGCGCTAAGCGCGAACATCTCCAAAAGATAACGCCTGCCCAGAGCAGTTCTTAGCCATGTTATCCAATGGAAGGTGGATAACATGGCTAAGAGCATTGTCACGATAATGCATGAATATCGCTGATTTTTCAGCGATATTCATGCATTTTGCAGGATTTTTACCGCTTTTGAGATAAACCTTGACAATATTAAGGTATCTCAGCGGTAAAAATCCTCGGAGCACGGCGATATAATTTTAGCCGCTAACCATGCATAGCGATAATTATCGCTATTGTTTGGTAATATGCCCCATGTGGGTGTACACGAATAACTGTTTTTAAGGTCTGGCTTTAGCCAAGACTTTTTACTTTTAGTAAGGTATATACACCTTATATACGTACAAATGTTTTCATCCAGCCTGCGTCATCCATTGGCCTGTTGTAGTCTGGGCTGTAAGTGGGATGAACAAACTGGGGTGTCTCTCAAAGGGCGCGGCAGATGTAATTAAGTGCGTGGTTTAAAAACAGTTAAAAATCTGTGCTTTATACCTACAACAAACCAGGGCTATTGGCTTTGTTAATGGTTGTTAGTTGCAGAGGAAGAAAATAAAAGCAACAACCACGGCTTCGTTGTATATAATATTGAAAATGCTTCAGTTCTAAGAAATGATGAGACTGTGAAATAAATATAACGAATCACTTTGAAGTTACCTCACTCAATATTGTGGAAGAACGCATCGAAATTATACAAATTATTTCTGTCCAACAAACAATATATTTCTGATTTTAACATCATTGAGGCTCTAGCCAGTTAGATCAGGAGAGAAAGGTAATATTACTATAGCGGTTAATATCACATGTTTTAGCTTCACTAAATTATAATAAAAAGCAGTAAACATTGTTAGAAGGAAAACACAATTGTACTCATTTTAAGGACCTCAGAAGGATGAAAGACCTAATGGACCCCATAAATGAGGCTATGGCACGTGAAGGTTACATGTAGTACTGAAAACAGAACGAGTTTACTTTGGGAACCCACAAACATGATAATAGGTGGGTGCAATAAGGTGGTGTAGTCAAGATAAGCGCCATCCTGAAGGACAAGGTGACGAAGAGTGGAGTTAATGACAGTGATTATATGGGACGCAAACGTCAGCAGATCGAAGCTCTGTAGGGCATCTATTACTAGCATAAAGAGACATGTTGAGCCTGGGAAGTGTTTCAACAAATGACACATTGTTAACTGCTGGGGAGTATCTGGTTCATTTCTGATCTCCGTATTTACTATTGCACAGGGCATCTCAGTGAATTCCAGTGCCTCTTTGGTCAATGCAAGATATGTGGAAGTGTCTATTGCATACTTCTTTTTATACTTGTGCGACTTTATAACCACTTAATGCTGTATTGTTCAATATGACTCATGAATACCCTCATGTACCTCTTTTAAACTTTATCACATACCACGTAATGCGCTCTGGTACCTTCGGGTCGAGCTAGTGCTATATAAAACTCAAAAATAATAATATGCATTCTTTTTCACAAACTCGGACTCAAAGAAAATGGCAACAGGCAAATATGTGACTATAATGCAAAACAGGCTGCATTTTAAATAGCTCAAGGAGGTTAAGGGGCCTGAAATTGGTATCCTGTATGTTTATCCTGCAAACCTTCAGAGTATGACGCAGTAAGTGTTCTTCTAATCGGTAATCATAGGTTTGAATTATTATAAAATGCTTTAATGTTTAAATGCTTTTTCAGAGCACTAAATGTAGCCTGTAGGTCAAACAATATGTAAAATAACTCTTTGTGCTACTGTTTTTATTGCAGAGATACTTGTTCAACCTTCAGGGCAGATGCTACTTCCTAAACTCAGTTTAGTCAATTATCTACACACTACAAATGGCTGCATTTAACCTAATGGTTAATTGGTAAAAAAAAAATAAGTGCTGTGCTCTTTTCTCGCCCCGAAACCGGTCCCAGGATGCTTGTTTCTTGTCCAGAGAGGACCTGGCTTGGCAGGTCGCTCTGGACTGTTCCCATGAGGGACAGGGTCCAGACTGATTTGCATATGGCTGGGTCCAAACTGGATTGGTGTGGTGAGCAAAAAAACAATGGATTGCACCCAGATCTTTGTGACTGGGGCTGAATGTTTGCATTGTTCAGCATTCTGTCTATAATTTGTTCCTTTTGCTTTTGTCGCCCTAAGTGGGAAGGGTATGCCCAGACGTGGGACCAATGCTCACTGCACCACTGGATTCAAGCTAGCCTGGCTGATAAGTGGTAATGCTCCGAAATCGGTCCCAGTATGCTTGTTTCTGGTCCAGGGGGACCTAGCTTGGCAGTTTGGGTTAGACTTTTCCAGTGAGGGACAGGGTCAAGACTAATTTGCATATGGCTGGGCCCAAACTGGGGTGGTGGTGAGCAAAAGAACAATAGATTAAACCCATATCCCTTTGACTGGGGGCGAATGTTTGTATTGTCCAGCATTCCGTCCATCATTTGTTCCTTTTGCTTTTTGGCTCTTCTCAGGAGGCAGCCTGCACCAGCCCATTTCTCCTGATAGCGCCGCCTAAAACAGACCCAACTACAAACCATGAAAGTGGGTAGAGGATGTGGACTAATGGCGAGAGCTGCTGACATCTGAGCTGGGGTACCAGTATTGAGTCTGGGCGTCGGCTTACATCACTTAATCTCCCCTTGCTTATCATAAATAAATGTGTCCTTAACTGGCGCTCATGAAAAGCGCCGGTGTTGATTATTAAGTGCCGGTACGGAGTCCTGGAAACAACCGGCTCAAATTAAGTACTGTATTAATCTACCATGCATCGTGACTGGATTTTTAAACCTGCCTAACAATAGTTCCTTTTACTTTATCGACAGTGCTGGTTCAAGTGGTATTTTTTTATCTTTACAAAACTGCTATTTTGCCTACTCTTGGGTTGCCCGCACTTCAGGTGATTGTTTTTCTATCTCCCTTATTTTTCAGTTATAAAGTTTGTAGGCAACATAGCAATGTTGTAGCTGCCTGCAATTTGAGGGCATTTTTAGGTCTTTTAACGATTCTCGCCTTCTTCAGCTACACTAATAATTAGGGCCACTGGAATTTGCGGCAGGGAAGCGCCAAATTATGCAACAGGGGAGTACCAAATTATGTGTCAAGAAAAGCTAAATTATGTGGCATAATACAGAACATTTTGTGATAGTATTAATTCATTATTTTGTCATATTTACACATGGGAATTCTGTCTGAATTAAGATTTTCCCTCTTTAGTTCCAGTTTAACAATCAAATACAGAACTAAGCAACTGAAAAGGACCACTTAAAATTTGCAAATGGGTTCTAATGCGCGCGAACACGTTGCCATGTTTTAGTAACATGTGAGCTAGAAACATTTTTTTTTGTTAAAATCAGCAGATTATGCAGTAGACGATGGATTATGAGACAAATGTGGCAAATCAATAATTTTGCTAAAAACGTTGGTGCCACAGAATCACATAATCCCAGTTTCCCTGCCAATAAATAAAATATATGACACAAAGGAAAGGTTTATTTCAAAAAGTCACAAGTAAAATGGTGCCTGTATGAATGCTTGTTAAATTTCAAACTTTTATTGCAAGCATACGGTGACGACGATTACGTGGCAACATGTTTTTCATTTTTGTGTCATATGCTTGCAATAACAAAATTAAAAAACAATCATTGCTCCAGTTTGCGAAAGCCAGAAACTTTCAGCTTTGTCAATGCTTGTTTTTAAAGAGAACGTTGCTTTGGTTCGAAGATGAAAATTCGTATTACTGAAAAGAATGAATGAAAACAGTGCAGTGCATTGTGCGTTTTCTAGAACATTTAAAAACAATCTGGCTGAAATGATCTGTAGGTGTGAAATAATTGAGACTGACAGAATACTTTTATGCTTTTGCTGCTAATTTTCCAAGCTATTTATTATATTATTATATAGCCATCCATTCATTTTGTTTTCCAGAGTATTTTTACACTAAAGTATTGCAAGTGTGTTAGGCTAAGCTCCCTTTTCAGCACATAGGCTGGTTTATAGATGGTTTATTCTTCTTTCTACCGGACTCATAGGACATCCAGTACGGCACGTTTAAAACATTATAGAGGCTGGTTTAATGTTGCAGCAAGAAAAGAGAGAATGAATGCTCAAAATATTTTTGAAAAAAATTGATTTTTTCTCGCTATTTCTCTTTATGTATTCTTGGGAAGGTGGGGGCTTTTTGCATTTTTCATAACTCCCTTCACGCCACCACTTCAGGCCAGTTCGCCCAGTGATGAGTCTAAGCAGGACAATTTAGGGGCATATGTACAAGGACTGGCAAAAACTACAGCTAACGCTAGTTAGCGGCAGTTTTCTTAAAATTATGTACCGCTGAAAACTATTGCCTTGTTAGCGACGTATGTACAAGACGTCGCTACATGGCGATAGCTTCAGGGATCAGCGTTGAAAACTGCCACTAACATTAGAGTGATGGTGATAACCAACAAAAGGCCCATTAGCGGCAAAAAAAACGCATGTTCGTCACCCTAACATGAGATTTTTTTTACCTCTAATGGGAAAAATAGCCTATCAGTCGACCTCCAATAGAAAATAGGCAAAAAAAAACAATGTAATGAAGAATGGAGCAGCCAGTGCCAAGTGCAACACACATCAACAACCCCCCTCAAGCCACCCTACATCCAGGATGACCAGGATGAGAGCCTGGATGCGTCGCTGGACCTGCGTCTGGAGCCTGGATGCCTCGCTGGACCTGCATCTGGAGCGGGATGCGGATGAGCAGTGGAGTCGATGAGCTGTGGTGTTAGACATTGAGGTGCGGCGATTGCCAATAACTGGTGGTGAAGACTGGCCGGTCACATCGAGACACGTTGCTGACGTATGTGAGAAGACCGCCTTGCACCCCTTGGAGCTGTGAATGGTAGAGGCGCTCCTGCACACCAACGTAGGGAGGTGTGAATCACATACTACAATCCACCATTACACTGGGGTGCACAGAGAGCATTACCAAAGGTGGGCGGCACCTCACTGCATTACAGGCCAGATTAGGTTGTGCTGGCCGGATGCTGTGGAGGGTGAGGCCCCTGAGCTTCGCCAAACTTGTGTTGCATGAGCTCTGCAAGTTCACGCCTAAGGGGGCCCTGTTGCATCAATTGCATCAGGAGGTTCACCTGCGGACTTGGAGGTGACTGCTGTACCCACGCTTGTGAAATCCCTCCTGGTTGAGGCTCCTGCTGAGTGAGTCACAGATTTGGAGAGAGTTTAGCAGATTGCGCCACAGTGTCAATGTCCAGGTAAGGGGATACGTAGCATAGGAGGCCCGGGGTCGAGTTGCTCAGACCTAGCACCAGTAGATAACGCACCCCCAGTGCCGGCTCATCCGCTATGGCGGAAGAGCGTCGCCCCACTGCTTCTAATCAGTGCAAGAAGAGGGACAATCATAACATGATGATAACTTCCTGATGTTATCGTGCAATGTTTCCTTTATGGGCGGTAGGATGGGTAGGGCTGCTCCACTCACGGAGCAGGGCAGGGACGGAGTGGCATGCCCACTCAAGTGCGCAGTGACACTTTGATAGGCCAGCTCAGGCTGCACAAAGCAGTCATGCGCACTGCCCTGGTGGCAATGCAGGCTGTATTACAGCCTGCATGGAGAAAATGCTCACACCTCCAGCCCCTGTCTGAACGCCTCGTCTCGGCGCCAATGACCAATCCCAACGCTGCCTTGGAGAGTTGTGATTGGCTTAGGGGAGGGAGCCTGGCTGCCTTCTTCTTGTTCCTGGAAGCAGACTCAGGAGATCAGGATAAACGAAGACATGGGACCCGGCCTCAAGGTAAGATATCTCTAATTTAAATATTTACAACACCCACTCACACACACCCCGCGCCGATGCCCCATCCAGTGTTCTTTCCGGTGTTTCCCACCTCCCAGCTGTCCAGTCCCCCCGCAGCACTTCTCAATAGCGGCCGCTGTGTAGTCATGCGCAGCAGGCGTACCACTGGTGTGCCAAAGGTATATATGGAGTTATGACGCATACCATTATATCGCATTCCATTACAATGCATAATAATACTAGGCATATTCCAACAGTAGGGAAGGTGTTGGATTGCGGAGATGTACACATTACTATTCCCACTTCATTGAGTGGAACCCTAAAACTGACCCTTGCACCCCAAAGCAAACCCTGAACCCTAAAATTCATCTTTGAGCCCCCACAACACAACCTAAAAAATCATATTTGACCCAAATGCACACCCCAAATTCCATATTGACCCAAATACACATCCCAAATTTCATATTTGACCCAAATGCACACCCAAATTTCAAATTTTACCCCATAATACACCCAACATTTCATCTCCAACACCCAAAACCCATTCCCACCCTAAAAATTAAAAATACCCCAGTACTGGCCTCACAATGCATTGTGATGCAATGTGATGTAAAGCCACCTGCGTTGTTGGGGTTGGGTTCTAAATGTATTGCAATGTAATGCCTGCATTGTAA
This sequence comes from Lissotriton helveticus, assembly GCF_964261635.1. Taxonomy (NCBI): domain Eukaryota; kingdom Metazoa; phylum Chordata; class Amphibia; order Caudata; family Salamandridae; genus Lissotriton; species Lissotriton helveticus. The sequence continues at coordinate 376,941,700 of NC_136065.1, forward strand.
TGGGCGGCTCCCGTGCCAAAGGCAAGCCATAGGCAAGTCCGTCTACATCCGTCTGCCCCTAGACCACGCTCAGCACCAAGGACCCTTTCTCTTGGACACTCCACCCCTACGGCGCCAGCACCTGCCTCTCCATCAACCATGGACGCCACATCTCCTGCTAGGACCAACATCTGCTACGGACCAGACATCGCCATTGCCATCACTGACGGCTACTAAATCACCCGCAAGGACCATCCCGACCGTCCAGGAGGAGGCATTGCATTACCTACAGAAGCACACGCCGACTGACCATGCACTCTACTGACCCAATGGTGACAGTGGAACACCTCAGCTTCCAGATCCAGACCAACCCCAACCCCACCCTCTTTGGCACCCTCATCTGCAGGCCCCCCGGGCCATGGACACCCATTCTTCGATACCATTGTAGACCTCATTGCACACCAGGCTCTCCCATCCACCAACAACATTCTACTCGGCGAACTCAAGTTCCACCTGGACAACCCCATTGACTAGAATACTACCCCCGCCTGGGATGGCTCATCAACATCAGACTCAAGCAGCTAGTCAACGCAGAAAGCCACATAGCAGGACACACGATTGAGCCTGTCTCCTCCGCCATCGGGACCTTCAACTACAGCCACACCACCGGTCTCTCCTGGACCAACCATCATTGTATGCATCATGTCTTCACCATGCCCATCATACACAACCGCCATCACTGCCCCCTCGCAGCTGGATCAAGGCCACTGAAGTATGTCTCATCAACAAGTGGAAGAGGTGTGGCGCAGCAGCCAGGGTGCCTGACCCCAGACTACGGGGTTCACGGTTCGACCCCCGGTGCCGGCGGCAGGTTAGCCCAGCACCATGTGACTCTGGGCAATAGCTTGCTTAATCTTTCCGAGAGCCCCCAGTGCCAGGACACCACTTTGGAGGTAGCTGTGCGCTTTACAAATACTGGTATTTCATTTCATTTCAACTCCCTCAGCATCGCCATTCCGCCAACGCTTACAGACGATGACACCGCAGCGCGCAACCACCACCGATGGATCACCAACTGCGCCGACACCCGGGCACCCTTCAAGAACGGCACTGCATCAGTACCTTACGCCTGCATGATGGCAGGCATAAGGGTGATGCAGTGCCACAGGGATAGGCTGGCCCCATGCATTACTGGAGTTGCATCATGGTTGTGACGCGACTGCAGCAATGGGTGACTTTAGCACCAGGGCCGGCTCTAGGCTCACGGAGGCCCTGAGCAGGGAGCGTAGGTAGGGGGGCCCGAGGCCGCCAAATCCCTGCCAGGGGCCGCCACGCAAATATGTATCTAAGGATATATATTGGCGTGGCGGCCCCTGGGGTTTGGCGGCCCTGTGCAGGTGCACAGCTTGCACATGCCTTAGGCCGGCCCTGTTAGCACAGACAGATACGTCAGGATTCCAGACGTATCTGTCATTACTTACTTCATGGAGCGCTGGCCAGTAAATAGAGCGCATCTATGGTGTCGCAAGAAGAGGGTAGTGAAAAGTGTTGCAACGCTGTCTTGTCGCAGCGCTGCAACACTTTTCATGAGTAAGGCCCAGGAATGCGCACTATCTTATTGATGGTGCACAATCCTGCCCTGTAGTTTAGTCACAGGGCAGCACAGCAACATTGCTTGCTGCGCAGTCCAGCAACAAAACCTGCTGAAATAAGGCCCCAAGGGTTATCTCCATTTTTAGGACCACCTTATTTCTGGTCTTAAGTTCCAGCTGCTCACAGGCTTTAGAGGCTGTTTTTTAACGTATCGCGGGTCCGGGCGTACGTTGTAAATATCGCAAAGTGGCGTTAGCATGCGTTTTTGCATAGGAACGCCTACATTGCATATCATTATCTATAGTAATCGCTATAGTAATCGCTAACATCGTTGGCGATGCTGGATGCGGCCGCTATCACCAGAAAGCCATGGTTAACGGCTGAGCTTCCTGACCACCACGCCACCTTCAGGGAATGATGGTTCCCTGGCAGCAGCAGTCCCAGGGCGGTCCAACAGCCCAACTCATAATGGGGTGGCCGGACTGCCAGTGTGGCGGTGGCTGCATCGCCACCCCTCTACCACCATGAGTCTGGCAGTCCTCAGACCGCCAGACTCATAATCAGGCCCTTAGAGGTCTTTTCATCTCATCCATTTCCCTCCGGGACTACCTACACATCTTTACACGGTGCTGGGTTTTGTTATACAGCCCAGCGATCCCCAGATCTAGGGTCGGTGCTCAGAGGACTTCATCCTTCCGGTCCTAGGTCTGTTAATCTACACATGACAGAAAGAATGGAAAATGCAGATTCATTTTTTGCCAACTCGCCAATGCTACAAAGTAGCTAGTAGTAAAAAGTCAGCACTATCAAAACAAATAAAATATAATCATGCACATAAGCCGCAGTTCCAGGCCTGGCTTTAGCCAAGAGTTTTTGTTTTTAATAAACATATTTATACTATACAAATAAGGCTGGGCTTTCAATCAGCCTTCTCCATCCATTTGTCTGCTGTAGTGTCATTCACATTTTGCTTCTGCCCAACACAGCACACAGCATTGGGCACAGGGTCAGCTCATTCATCTCATTTCCCAGCGCCTTGGGACCCTCACAGGTGAGTACTTGTGACAAATAGTGACCCTCTCCTGTAGTCAGGATAAGGGGATTACAATCCTAAAATAACCCTTTCTCACCCCCTTGGTAGCTTGGCACGAGCAGCAAGGCTTTATCTCAGTTAAGCATTTGTGACCACATACAGTAACCCAGTGACAACACTACAAATGGACACCGCACAAGGTTTTATATAAAAAAAAGTATTTTTTATATAGAGTTACCACAAGACCAATAAACGACAATAAGAATCCACAGTACTATTAGATTTCAAGAGTTCTGGTTAAAAGGCTTAAATCAAGGTTCTGTGCTAGTCGGTAGCCTGGTCCGGCTATAGCGTTGTTGAGATAACACAGAGTCTAGCAAATCCCGCAGACCGCGTCGGTACGGGCCCACTCAAGTGTCGACAGACTCATTCACAGTACCTTTTACTTGAGGCGGTCGGCAGGGATGTGCGAGCGGGTTCCGGTGTTCGTCGCCGTGCAGAAAAGAAAGCGTTGTAGGACGCGATGTCCCTCGATGCGGTGCAGTGTTGTATAGCTCCTATATATCCTTATATCGTGTTAAGTTAGCATAGGTGCATTTGAGATTTAAACGCCATTTTTCCTTTCTTGCAACTTCTGCACACGACCCTTAATTGTTGACTTAGCTTTCAACCTAGTGGTTTGCCGTGGTGTATGTGAGAATAATATGTTATTGCTCTGATATCAGTTTTGTTTAATAAACCATGTCTGCACGGAGAGTGCTGAAGTTTCAGGAGCAACACGATATGGAATTGTTATGAGGTCTGATCTCCACGCCTTCATAGTCATAACACAAGTGCAGCCTTTGCCAACTTGGGCTTGAGGCGGGATTGATATTGCTTTGCACGAGAATTGTTAACACACTTGATGCGGTGCACATGCAGAGAGAGCTGGTGTATGCTGATGTGATTCCTTCATGCTAGGACACTAAGGTATGGGCCCGCCCTAAAACAACCCAAAGAGACCTTCTTAGCTAATAATATAATATATGTGTTAGGGAGGGTGAGATATAAGTGTTGTTAACTCTTATTCATTACAGCATGTTAACATGCTGTCACCATTCGCTTTTTATGTCTTAGTAACTATGCTGATAATTTTGCTACTGATAATAAGTATACTTGTATTATCTAAGATACTGCGCCTGAGAAGACGGCATTAGTAAATAAACATTTCAAATGCACATGTGTCTTCTTTACTCCATGTTCTGGTTTGTAATGATAATATAACGAAAGAGTGTTCATGAGTCCCACGTACCCTGAGGTACTGTAAGTTCATGTTCTGGTTTGTCTAAACATTGGGAGTTTGATATGTCCAATGAGACACTGTAGCTAGCTCGGTAAGGGGTGAGTTGGTTGCTAAGGTAAGTTTTGGGACACCCTAATTTGCCGAGGTTCCACTCCTCTGTGCACAGTTCTGTGTGAGTACAGAAACCCTGCAACAGCAGGCAGCGGCCCGTTGACAGAGTCGGTGGATCCATGGCGTGCGTTGCAGGCCGAGACGGTGCTTCGATGATGTGCTTGCAGCTTGCGGGGCGGCGACAGAGCCAGAGTTTGGGAGCTGGCGTTGATCAGTCCGGACAGCGGTGCGAGTTGGGTGGTGCATCACGAAGCGTGCGAGGCGGTACCCAACTCACAGGACTCGAAGTCAGCAGAGGTGACTGTGTCGGTCAGACCAGTACGAGTCGGTGTAGCGAGGCGTTGCACGTCGCGGTGTCCACCAGTCGTGGTGCAGGCAACGGCTCGGTGGCGGCGTCAGGACGGAGTCGGTGAGCTCAGAGCTTGCATTGTTCGAGGTGGGCGTTGCTTGATGCGATGCCTACAGGACACCGGGCTGGTCGTGAGAGTCGGTCACAGCTCCCTGCCTCTGTAGCCACTGAAACAGCGTTTCCAGCAGCAATTCACAAAGCTGGTGAAGTCCACTGGTCCTGGGACTTCGGTCAGGGGGCAAGCTCTCTTCCAAGCCCTTGGAGATCTTTTGCCCAGGTTGAAAGTAAAGTCCACAAAGTTCTTTCTCCTCTCTTTGGCAGTCAGGTAACCACTGCAGGCCAATCCCCCAAGCAGCACTTCAGCTTGGGAATAGTCTCTCTTCAGTTTCTTCAGGTTCCTCTCCTCAGCAGAGGTTTCGTTTTGTAAGTCCAGAAGTGATCTAATTTCTTGGGATCAGGGTCCCAATACTTATACCCCAAATCCTTTGTTCTCTGAGGGGAGAGGGGCCTGTGCCCAGTCAAAACCAGTTCTGAAGCACTCTGTTTACCAGACTTCTCCTTTCCTTACACAGCGCAGGGCAGGCACATCAGATGCCCCACAGGAGGTAGAGTCAGCATTGTGGAAGGCAAATACATTCCTGGAGCACTTTGTTGACAGTCTCCCTTCTCTTCTTTCAGTGTGCAGGGCAGAGACATCAGCCGTACCCAAGGAGGTGGAGCCAGCATTGTAGAGGGAAGGCCCAGCCCTATTCAGGTCCCAGGTGCAACTCCTCCCTCCCATCTAGATGCAGATCTCCCTATTCACCACCGGGCTGCCCCAGCCTGTCTCTTGGAATCCCCCAGCCCTGTCACTCACAAAACCAGACGAAGAATACACAACCTAGCAGAGGCAGGCTGAAATGGTTAGGCAAGCAAATACCTACTTTCTAAAAGTGGTATTTGCAAACACAGAATATTAAAATAAACGTCACTGAAAGATGTATTTTATTATTCTGAGTCCAGGCATACTAAACTCGAATTTCTACCATGTTCTCTGAGTCTGTTAGGATTATAAACATGTAATAATCTAGCAGCCCATTCTGGCCTAAGGAGAACAGGTAGCCTTGCAAAAATGGCTGTAATTCACTATTAGGACATGCCACACACATTAGGGCTTGTCCTACCTCATACTTATAATGCACCCTGCCCGGGGGCATACTATAGGGGTGACTAATATGAAGAAAAGGGAAGGTTTAGGGACTAGCAAGTGGGTACACTTGCCCAGTCAGCATGACAATGCCAGACTGCCCGCAGACTCTGCAATGGCAGACCGTAGACCCGTTTTACAAGGCCGCTTCTGTGGGTGGCACAACCAGTGCTGCAAGCCCACTAGCAGCAGTTGAAATAACACACCCTGGGCACACTCAGTGCACTGTACTAGGGTCTGACAAGTAAACAAAACATCCAATCATGGAACCACTAATCAATACATCAATTTACAGTAGGGAGCACTCACACTGTGGCACTGGACAGCAGTGGCACAGTGCCCAAAGCATCTAACACCAGCAACAACACATGAGGCAACAGCAAAAATGGAAGGGAGACCCACGCCAATGGTGCCAGGTCTAACAGAAATGATTTGTGAGTTGATATAACTTAGAGTTGATCAATCTTAATTTTTATGTGCACACTTTGGAATTGCCAGTCAAAGAATGCGGCATGGTTTTTTTAATTCGATATACAGGTGTACATTTATTTAAGGGACACTAGGAGGGCTCCACCCCCACCCTTAAAGGAGAAACCTTCCAAATAGTTAATGAAGAGTGATACGCATCGGTGGTCAAATCATTGCAAACTGCAGGCCTGGGTAATTATTACAATCGTATCAGTCTTCTGCTGACAGAAGGATGTGCCCCCATCCATCACAGATGTCCCCTTTGCCCTCTCCAATCCACAAGTCTGAAACAGAGGTGTCCAACGTAGGTCCAGGTAGGCCAGATCCATGAGAGCTTTTGAGGATAGTGGTGGTTTATTGTATCTAAATTAATTGTATGGAGATAGCCCCAGTCTCTGGCCGTCTTAGGCTTACGTTGGACACCCCTCACCTAATGCCAACCACTACATTTTAAGTCAAACCCAAATATAAGTGAAAACAAGGATTGGCAGAGAAAATACGGCTCGTCTAAGCAAGAGCTACTCGCTCTGTCAATGTTTTGCTTAGCCATGTTGACAGCTGTGCAGCTGTTGAGCAGCATGGCTGAAAGTACGGAAAAAAACAATATGTACATGGTGAGCACTGACCACGTCATAGCGCTTGTTTCTTTATTTTTAGCCATGTTGCACAGAAGCCCTGCAGCTGTAGAACATGGCTAAAAACAAATCGACAAAACCAATACTGGTTGGATAGGCGAGACCTATTGGCTTTGCCAATGCTTTTTTACCTTTTCATGCTGTGTATCTGCTCAACTGTTGTCCTGGAAATCATGAACGACAGCATGGAGAGTCACCCACATGAAGCACAATTTTCTGTATTTTTCCACTTTTAACAACAAATACAGACAGAAAACATATTGCTTTCAGTTTGTATTTATCTGGAAAAATCTGTAAAAATGGAAAACTGGAGCCTTAATAATAATAATATATAGCGATTTTGCCTTTTTTGCAGGAAATGCGTACCTCTATATAAAAACCATTACCAAACAAAATAGACATTGGCAAGGCAAAAATGTCAGACGCCAAAGCAAGACTGTTTGGCTTTGTGTTATGTTGAAGAAGAAATTATTTGTTGTATGTTTTGTCAGAGCACTTGCCAGAAGGAGGGATCTGATAGTACAGTTCATCACCCAGAGCACGAGCAGCTCTCAGCCATTGTTCCCAAGACTCATGCACACACAAGGTGCCCAAACTCTCACTCTCACAAAGGAATAAAGTACAACTTACTCACTTGGTGCTTCAACAAAGAATTATAGGTACACTGCACATTAGAGGTAATGCCTGTTAGAACGCTTTCTTCTGTGCAGATTCGGGGCCAAAAAATAGCACTCAGATAAATGGAGATCCTCAACTGAGGCTAGTCATCCATCAAATACATTTAAATAATGTTAAGCACATTAGGCTTCACATGGAATAAAAAGAGTGGTTAAAGTTTCAAACCATAAAAGTTAGATAGAAGTTAAAAGATTTACAAATCTAAAGTAATCAAATTAGTATCAATCAATCAATAATCAATACGTTTCGAATTTCAGAACAATTTAAGAAAGACAACAAAAGACAAATCAGTATAAAGTTGTCTACAGTGTGCAAGGACATGAGAAGAGCGCATGTAGCTATGTTGGACTAGGTCACAGAATCAGGCAATCAGGTTTTAAGCATAGATGAGAAGGGGGACAGCAAAAGGAGCAGGTCCAAAGCAAGATTTAAGGTGAACAGTAATGAACTAGAGTTAATTGTAGTCCCTGAATCTATGGTTATTATTATAGCAGAACAAGTGTTCATAAATTTGTGGGCAGAGGATCAAGTACAAAAAAATGACATACGTCCGACGTGGCACGGAGGGGAATAGATAAGCATCTTACCGTACACATGATCTAAATTTGAATTCAAAGATTGAGAAGCAGAAGTTGTATGTGGCTGATGATGCACCAGCATTACTTGGTTGGGCCCAACAGTATGATCTGCATATTGAATCCTAACTCAGAAGAGCAAGTTTTAGCGGTGCAAGTGAATGAAGCAATGGATAACCCCTTCAATTGTTTTAAGGATGTGTTTCCAGGTAATATAGGGACCTTAAAAGAGTATATGCTTGAAATCAAACTTAAAGCGCAGTACCTGTGAGACCTACCATGAGTAAAGTTCTCCTGGTAGCACAGGAGGAAGTTAAAATAATGTTATTAGAGATGGAGGCTAAGGGAATACTTGAAGCATTGGCTGCTTCTGAACAGCTTTCTCCTGTGATCATTATGGGAATGGACAAAGGATGTCTAAGGTTCTGTGTTGACCCTAAGAGCCTAAATTATAACACACTGATGGATAGCTTTCCTCTACTGAACATCAATGAAATGGTCTTATTGTTGAATAATGCTACTTTTTTCTCTAACTTGGATCTAAAGGCCACATACCCTCAAATCAAAGATCTAAGGGGCATATTAGCAAGAACCTCGTTAAAATTATCACTGTTTTAGCGACAGGAAACTGCTGCTAAAACTCACCTGAAAGCTATTGAAATCTGAAGTAAAGGGGATGTTCTAGAGGCTAACGCAAGTCCTTCTTTGCTCACTTTGCCCATGAAGAAGAGTGTCCAGCTTGAAACGCGTCGGCATCATAATGAGGTGATTGAAGTCACAACCGGAGGCTTTTCACTTGTCAGCTGTATTCCAACCAGCGAGTGCTTCTCACGAAAACGGCAACCTTTATTCATACAAAGTGGTCCTGCCTGGGCCACGAGGTAGCACTGCCACGATATCCCAGTGGGTCTGTGGCAGCCTACGCAGGCAGCAGTTCACGGAGCAGGTTGGTGCTGCCACATGGAAAAGAACTGTGAGGGACTTCTCAATTCACCCTGGTTTTAAATAAGTGCAAGTTGTGACAGCGACCCACTTGGGGATTACTCATTTGCCTACTAGTCCCAGAATTCCTAGCGAGACAACTCACCTGAAAGCTATTGGAATCTATACAAATATAATAAAGAGAGAGCCCAAACCTTTGAGGCGAGTAATCTCAGGATAAAATAAAAAACACAGAGGTTAGAGGGTACATGGGGAAGTTTAACGACCAAGCACTGCTACTACCCCTAACTGAACAGTTACACAATCAAAAAGTAGCAGTGGGTCAAAGGAGCTAACTGATTATGTATCTGTATGGAGGGAAAAAACCATGGGCCAGATGCATCAAGCTTCCATTTTGCAATTCCTTATTAGCGAAAAATAAGGAATCGCTAATAAGGAATAGCAAAATGGAATGCATCAAGCAATCACTACAAAAATAGCGAATCCTTAGAATTCCTTAATTGCGACTCGCAAATTGCGAGTCGCAATTAATGAATACCTCCCCATTCATTCCTATGGGCTCAGAGGCCCATAGGAATGAATGGGAAGACAATCTCAATTTGCGAATCACAATTAGCGATTCGCAAATTGAGATTGCGAGTTCAAGGGTGCAGGGGTGTCCAAAGGACACCCTGTTGCACCCCTGATTTTGATCTGTGCACATATGTTGCGCACACACATGCCCTTAGGGCATGTGTGTGCGCAACATGAAACTTTAAAATATGCACAAAAGTGCATTTTTCTAAGTTTTTGCAAATTACCACGAAGTTGTACTTCGTGGTGATTTGCGTGCCCTATTAGCGAAATCGCTATTTTTGAAACTTTCATGCATTGCATTTAAGGAATCTCAATTTGAGATTCCTTAAATGCAAACAATCGCAATTTAGCGAATTCTCTATTAGCGATTTTTGCATTTGGGATGATGCATCCCAAATGCAAAAATACCGGTCGCTAAGGGGCAGATTCTGAGAATCTGCCCCTTTGCGACCGGTTTTTAGCTTGATGCATCTGGCCCAAAATGTAATCGTGCCTAAGGTATTCCTTCGAAGTGAAAGAATTTCCATCAGTCATCGACCGAGACCGCCCTTCATCATCAGGGATCCTTCACACTTTGAAGGTAACATACCCACAACAGTTAGGCAGATGTTTTAAACCTAATCTGAAGCGAGTATACCAGTGATAAAAAGTGAAGTGAATATGGGAATATGTCTGTAGACAACTGAGTAGCTGTGCAAATTTAAAGTGAATAGTGAATCAGTGAAAGGTAAAATATATTAAAATTGGGTAGTGAAGGAGGAAAAAACTTTATTCTGCACCCCTTCAATCCCAAATCAATAAAAACAGTGCAAATAGTAGTGTAACAAATAACTAATAATGAGTATCTTAGGTCGACATGTTTCTGCAGTCAAACGGGGCCCGTGGTCTCCTGCTGCTCCTTCAGGACCATTAATGCTACTGCTGAATAAAAATTATATAAAGGAATGATATCACCTGAAAGTGTGATATAGTTTTGTCCTCCTGACTTCGCAGTTCAATGAAGATGAAATGGTCAGTTGGACAAAATCCCAGATACATAAAAAGAAAGACAAACAGACAAACTATAGTCAATATCAGTGGTATTGCTCTGAAACTTTTGGATCTATTAACCCATTTCTTTAAGCCAGCTTATGCATGCCAGCCAAAATGGGCAAACATGTCTGCCCCATGTATACATTGATTACATGCTCACTCACCTTTGCAGCAGGAGGGAACAGCCCCACCTCACCTGGCTTCAGCTCAGGTAAATGGAGCACCGCGCTGGTGGAAGGAAAATAGAGAAAGTGCAATTTGAACTGTGGGACTCTGTTTCCCAGAAGCGACAGTAAACACCCAATCACTCATGTCACCATAGAGTACTGTTAAAACTCTGACACAATCACACTATGATAGAGACTTCAGCATATGGGAGCCCTGATATAGCTTAGTCATGGACAAGTTCATTACTGTCACAGACATGATACTACACACAGTGTATCTAGTGCAATGAGTAACCAATCGCAATCTTGTGTCCCTTGTTTGATGCAATTGTATCCAGAGCTGCTTTTCACAACCAATGCTCATTTTAATAGCTTTCTCATAAACCAGACGCTCGGTTGCCCCGATACCGTTAGTGGCTAAAATTACAGTCAGTTTGTTCTACGAAACTGAAAATAAACAAACATAAATACCGGCTAGCAAGCTCAATCATGCCCATGGTAACGTCTAGTTGAGTTACGCTCTGCCGCTCATTTATGTTAGCAGATATCCACTCACACATGAAACTTCGCTGCTTAGAAGAATATGACATCCACCCACCTGCCCGTCGGTACCCCAGACGTCCCTCTGGGCTGTCTATCGGGGAGGTACCGACGCCGTGTACTTGCGGCCATTATATTCCTCTAGGTGTAACGTTGCCCGTGTACATGATGTCATCTTTACGTCCCACATTAGGATAGATGGGTAATGTAGTTCCGTAGCCGACCTCTTCTATCAATGCGTCCCCGCTATGATATTAGTGCATGAACTATGAACGATAATGGGGACCAACTATGAAACTATTGTGCTTCGACTGGGGAAGAGGTCATGATTGTAAAAGCTCACATCTCTCTCGGATTTTACTCATTACACCCCTCTTATCAAGTATTTGAATCAGCCAACTTTATTGACACTACTGAACCTCTTGTATCAGGCATCTCCGAATCCTGTTTATAATACACACAACAGGTAAATATACATATAGTTGTTGCCGGATAGGTGATGCCATCCTAAAGCGCCATCCAGGGAATGTCTTCATTCAACCCTACTTTATCAGATTTAAGCCTGAATATCCATTTTTGTTCACATCTGAACAGAAATGCACTTATGTCTGTAACCTGGGGTGAAATCAATGGCTGATCTAATACTGTCCAGTGCAGGTCAGTGGACAGATGTCCTACCTCTAAAAAGTGGTTTGTCAATCTAGTAGCTTGTTTAGAGCATCTGATCGAACTCTTGTGCTCAGAGATGCGTACCTTTACTTTTCTGGTCGTCATCCCTACATATTTTTTATTGCAGGGACATGTGATCAGGTATATCAGGTTTACGCTGTTGCAATTGGTGAATCGTCTGAGCTGCCATGGTCGATCAGTGCCAATATCGATGTTGTAGGTCTTTGATGTTTGTGGACAGGCTCCACAATTTCCACATGGGTGATGACCCGTCACGGCTGGCAGGTCCCAGAGTGTCCCTACTGCTCGGGGAATAGTATTTTTAGGTCTGGTGTGGACCAGTTGATCCCTCAGACTCTGTCCTCTTTTAAAGGCAAACACAGTAGGCGGCAGTGTGTCGGTGCCAGTGTTTAAAATCCTCCAGTGTTTCTTTACAATTTTCTGGACTTGATTCGATTGTGTACAGAAGGTGTTGACACAGGTAATCCGTTCTTGTTTGGACTTTGAGGGCAAACGTTCTAGCAAGCTCTCCCTATTGTTATTAGAGGCCCTTTTCTTCGAGCTACGAATCAAGCGTTTGGGATACTTTTTCTCCAACAGATTAGCGGCTAAAGTCCTAGAATGAGTCTCAAAAGCAGACTTAGTGGAACAATTCCTCTGTATTCGAAGGAATTGCCCATAGGGCAGATTATCCCTAAGTGCCTTCGGGTGGCAACTTTCATAGCTCAATAGGGAGTTCCTGGCCATGGGCTTACGATACAATTCAGATTGTCGACCTGTTATTGTAGGTGTAATGAGCAAATATAGGAACGCCAGCTGGTGTTTATCAAATTCAATTGTAAATTTGAGGAACCGGTTCCTTTCATTCAGCCAAGTGTGAAAAAGCTGAAGCTCCTCCACAGTCCCACGCCAGACAACTAGAACGTCATCTATGTAACGTTTCCATAATCGCAGACACCCTAGATGGGGATTGGTGTCTGCGAAAATGTGATCCTGCTCAAACCTATGAACATACAGGTTAGCGAGACTGGGGGCAAAAACGCTGCCCATACTGGTCGCGCTAACCTGTAGGTAGATCGACTCCTCAAACTGGAAAAAAAATTCCGTCATCGCCAAGGTGGCTAATGTCATGATCAATCTTACCGGGGTAATCTCAGGAACCACAGCACCAATCACAACACCTAATACAGCGTTGGAAAGGGCAGTTGCAGCAGAAGGACATAGGCTATGCAGACGCCCACCATATACATTTAAAAGATAAAAGAACTGTGCCAGCAAAGTAGTCCCTTGTGGGCGTGTCTGCTTTGTGCTGTGGGCGTGTGCTGGGGGCGTGACAAACGCTGGGGGCGTGTGGTACGTTCCGCCCTTCATGCCATGTCTCATATCGTGTGCTGTGGGCATGTGCTGGGGATGTGGGCGTGTGCGGGGCGCGGGATTACGGAAAAAAAAGCGAGCGTTCTGCCCAATATTTCATTGTTTTTTCTTCCCAGGTTCTGTACATTCCAGCTCCGGGTGTCCACCCAGCTCCCTTTAAATACCTCTGCACCCATAATCATAACCCACCCTTACTCCTTAAAATACCCCAACACCCTTAAACACTAACCCATCTTAACCCTATAAATATACCCTGTACCCCAAAAACCCAAACCTAGCCCTGAACCCTATAAATACCCCTGTACCTCAAAACCCAAACCTACCCCTGAACCCTAAAAATACCCCTGTACCCCAAAACCCAAACCTAGCCCTGAACCCTAAAAATACCCCTGTACCCCAAAACTCAAACCAACCCCTGACCCTAAAATACCCCTGTACCCCAAAACCCAAACCTAGCCCTGAACCCTTAAAATACCCCTGTACCCCAAAACCCAAACCTACCCCTGAACCCTAAAAATGCCCCTGTACCCCAAAACCCAAACCTAGCCCTGAACCATAAAAATAACCCTGTACCCCAAAACCCAAACCTACCCCTGAACCATAAAATACCCCTGTACCCCAAACCCAAACCTAGTCCTGAACCCTAAAAATACCCCTGTACCCCAAAACCCAAACCTAGCCCTGAACCCTTAAAATACCCCTGTACCCCAAAACCCAAACCTACCCCTGAACCCTAAAAATACCCCTATAACCCAAAACCCAAACCTAGCCCTGAACCCTAAAAATACCCCTGTATCCCAAAACCCATACCTATCCCTAAACCCTAAAACTACCCCTGTACCCCATAACCCAAAACGATATCTGAACCCTTAAAATACCCAAACACCCCAAAACATATACCTCAGTACCTCAAAACATATACCCCTATACCCATACTTACCTTATCCAAACATTAAAAAAAACATGCTTTTACCATTCATGCATTTACAACGAATTTTGTTGTAAATGTATGCGTGGTAAAAGCATATAAAATGTAATGCCATGCGTTATAATGGCATTGCGGAGTCACTGTGTTATTCTTTTTAACTTACACTTGCCCCACGCGGTGCTTTGCTCTTTTGCACTGCCACTGCCACCGCGAACCCAGGCGCCATACGTAGACCAGTCTGGGGTGACGGTCTAGTTGTTGGGAGATCCCCGCTCCCTTCCTCCTCCCCTATATATGGCAATCAATAGTCGTCCACGCAGTGGGCGCGCCGGTGGTGCGCCGAAGGCGCGCCAAAGGCAAGCCCGTCTGCGCCCGTCCTCGCCAAGTCCTCGCCTCTCGCCAGGACCGCTGGTCGATTTACACCGGACGCCCTGTCCTATGAGAGAGAGGTACTTTTGTCTTTGAATCAAGGGGGGGAGAGATGTACGAATTCACTGTCACAGCTGGGTGAAGCCTGCTTGGAATGCACTGTGTGTCAGTTCAGAATCCCCGTCCCTGGTCGAGTGAGATCGGATATAAAATCAGATACATTGGCCTCGATTTCAATCCTCCAGCTAAACGTTAGATAACTTAGTAAACACTATCTAGAAGTCCAGACACTTATTAGCGAGGAATCCCCGGATATGTTTTTCATATGTGAAACATGGCTGCGAGACGATGACATGACAGGGATAGTCAATCTCACTCTCCCGGCAGGCTACCTAATGAAGGCACTAAATAGAAAGACTAGAGGCGGTGGTATCGCGGTGATCTATAAAGCCCAGTATCCCTGCTCCTTTATTAAGGAAGAGATAGGTGGAGGGGAATGTGCTCATTTTAAGATTACCATCAATGCACATTTTACGCTCTCTGAACTTTTTATTTACCGTCCACCTGGGCCTGCCGCTAAGTTTATTCAAGATTTACTAGATACAGCTAACTCACTTGTGGCGAGGTCTGCCAACTTTACAATTCTTGGAGATCTGAACCTGCACTTTGATCTGGCTCGGGACCCAACTATACACAGTTTACTGGCAGACCGAGCGGCACTACAGTTGAACCCGCTGGTGAGTGGGGCTACGCGCCTAACCGTCATACCCTCGACCCTGTTTTTTCTAACATCCCAGAGCTGTTTTTAGCTATCCCGAAACCCTTGGGCTGGACCGATCACTTTCTGATAAAAGCCAACCTGGAGATCTTGGCGCCTTTTAGGGTGGAGGAAGTGAAGAGGGTCCTGAAAAGACCTTGGCATAAGCTTAAATTAAAGGACTTCCATACATTTCTTGGAGGGCTCTCCCTGGAAAACATGGCAGATCCGGATACGGCGTATACCGCCTTCTGCGAATGGATTACCAAAGGCCTGGACGCTTGCATACCTATGAAATTTACAAAGGGACGTAGATCCATCTCGAACCCATGGTACAATGATGCTCTAAGAGCCTTGAGGAAGGAATGCAAGAGAGCTGAACGGTCCTGGAGGAAAGACTATAAGGAGGGAGACAAAGCCATTTACTTGGCTAAGTTGAAGATGTATCATAAAGCTATCTGTTCTGCTCGGGCCTCATTTTATGCGGAGGAAATACAATCTAGCCCAAACCCTACTAAATGCATCTTCAAAATTCTGCAAGAGTTAAAAAAAAACAGAAGTACGGCATCTAAAATATCCTCAATTCAGCAATGTGAGGAACTAGCCACCTTTTTTATCGAAAAAGTGCAAAAGATCTATAAGTCCTTCCCACAGCACGTACTAAGCCCTCAAATCCCTGGTGAAGTTAGGGTGGATGGCCCTATCTTGGAAGCCATACCTACAATTTCAGATGCGGAGCTAGGTAAACTTTGTAGGAAGGTGAAATCAGGTTCCCCAGCAGATCCTATGAGGCCAGCACAATTCCTAGAGTCACTGGCGCATTTCCAACAGCCGCTTAGTGACATTATTAATTTATCTTTTTCCTCTGCTAAAGTACCTAGAGCCTGGAAACAAGCTTGGGTCTCTCCCATTCTCAAAAAGTCCTCTCTAGACCCTTCTATGTCAGCAAATTACAGACCTATATCTCTCCTTCCGTGGCCCGCAAAGATCGCGGAAGCCCATGTGAGTGAAGTGCTGACCCGATATCTGAATAACAACAATATCCTGGATCCGTCTCAAAACGGGTTCAGGCCGGGTCACAGCACCGAGTCTGCCCTACTTGCTACAGCCGAACATCTTAGGATGATCCTTGATGCCGGTCGGAGTGCAGCTCTGATTTTATTAGACCTCAGTTCTGCCTTCGACACGGTATCCCACGACATCCTCTTGTTTCGGCTGGAAGCAATAGGGATTACGGGAGCCGCCTTAGAATGGTTTCGATCATTCCTTGAGGAGAGATCCTTTCGGGTCTCAGCCCCACCATTCATCTCTAAACCTCATTACATCGGTCAGGGGGCCCCGCAGGGCTCTGCACTTAGTCCACCACTTTTCAATCTTTATGTGCAACCCCTGGCCGATGTAGCAAAAAAGTGGGGCCTTACGCTGGTATCGTATGCAGACGATACCCAGCTGGTCATCACTTTATCCGAAGGGCCATCCGACTCGGCCACCAGGTTTAGAGATGGAATGACAGCTGTTGCCCAGTGGATGACGGATAACTACTTGCAGCTAAATGCCAGCAAAACCGAGGTTCTGCTGGCAGGGAAGAACACCGCCCTGTGGAATGAGCACTGGTGGCTGGGCGAAATGCCAATACCAACGACTCTTGTTAAGAACTTGGAAGTATGGATGGACTCTTCACTACATAAAACACATACAGTTATGGGGGACCCTAGGACCAGTTTAATGACCAAGCTCTAGATACACGTCCTTCCAAACCTTTATATCAACAAAAAGTATCAGAGGGTCACGGAGAAATAACAAGGATTATCTGAATATCGACTGGGAATTAGTACCACATGCCAGATTCCAAAACTTTCAGAAACTGATAAGAATAAGCCAAACATGTGTATGGTCTTGAACACCCATCAGTCACCACTCGGAACCACCCTTCATCATTTGGGGTTCCAGAGACCCACACAGCCACAAAAAGAGGGAGTGTAATTAAAATTGGTTTAGGAAGCAGAAAACTATTTTAATCAGATATAGCTTCCAGACGGCAAAGATGCCGGTTTGAAGTACCGACGGAGAGAGCGGTGCTTCATTTCTTTCCTGAGCCGCAGCCAGGTGGGGTGAGGTCAGCACATCTTACACATCGGCATACAACCGAATTTGTAAGAAGATACGGGAGAGTCCACCTAGGAGGTCCAGGTGACTTGTATACCAGTATCTGATTTGTATCACTTTTTAGAACACTGTTTCTTTTTAGTTGATTCACTTGTTTGTGCAGTGGCAGTAGTCACTCTTGACAAGGTCCTGAAGAAAGCAAGGCCACATGGCCGTCATTTGCTGAAACATGTTGACCACGTTCCACTCCTAGACAGTTCATAAATTTCCTCTGTCTTTGCTATTTTTTAAACATTGGCATTGGAAGCTATATCTGATTAAAATTGTTTTCTGCTTCCTAAACCAATTTTAATTACACTCCCTCTTTTTGTTGCTATCACAGCTTCTTTGCACTGCACCTTAGATAGCTACCCCATGAGCCACACCACTCATTTATATACAACTAATCACTTCTGACAAGAAAGTGACCCCACACTGCCCACAGGAGGGACCCCTTTTTTCATCTACTAGGCCCTTTTCTGTGTGTCATCAGGCAGTTGTTGGCTGTGTGGGTCTCTGGAACCCCAAATGATGAAGGGCGGTTCCGAGTGGTGACTGATGGGTGTTCAAGACCATACACATGTTTGGCTTATTCTTATCAGTTTCTGAAAGTTTTGGACTCTTCACTAACCTTCCAGACCCATACTAAGAGAGTGGCAGCTACCTGCGTGGGTCTGTTGAGAGGCCTTAAACCCATCCTCAAATATTTTGAACCAACGGTGCGGCAGATCATCATGCAAGCTCTGATATCCTCACGCTTGGATTATGCCAGTGTGTTGCTTCTGGGTGCTAATAAATCCGAGATCCTACGACTGCAAAGAGTTCAAAATATGGCCGCGAGAATACTGATAGGGCTCCCTCGCTGGTGCTCGGTTAGAGCTACAATGAATAAACTTCACTGGCTACCGATCTCATCTCAGATCCAGTTTAAAGCCCTGGTGATGGCCTTCAAGACTCTTAAGACAGAGAGCCCGGCCTTAGTGCTCCCTCTGCTGACCTGGTATGTCCCGCAGCGCAGTTTGCGCTCGCTGGGGCAACACTTGGCGAAGGTGCCACGCTTTAAATTATGCCGCATGGGTGGCCGTTCCTTCCAGGTGCTGGCAGCTAAACTATGGAAATAGTCTCCCCCTTGAAGTTTTCTGGATGGCCTCCGCGTTTATTTCATTATTTGGCAGCGCCGGGACGCCCCTTTGCTGGGGCAGCTGTTGCGCTTAAAAAATTTAATAACATAACATAACATGGTACTTTTGTAATGACAGTATGCGGAGTGATGGTATGCGGAAAGAAAGTTGCAGAATAATGGGTGTTTACCCTCCCCCGGTAAGTACATTGGTGGCACGGCGGCCCACATCTCCAGCAACATACTCATATTTTTTCACCACGATTTCAAAAATGCACAGGTCTCTCTCATTGATGGCCAGCACTGACATACACTTTTAGACACACCTCCCGCCACAAGTTCTAGAATTGCGAACTTTAGAGCTGGGGAGCTACGTTCGAATCTCGGCATCAGCTCAACATCCTGTGATTCCAGGCAAATAGCGTTGTCTCCCCGTGCCTACCACAAATAAATGTGTTCTTCTGTAATATAAATTGTGCTCATGCCATGTTGTCGAGTTTGCGCTATATAATATTACAAGGAAAAATAAGTAGGGAAACTCGAGTTCACACACTACTGAACGCGCACTCTTAAGTGCATCAGCAGTGCACTGTGAATCGGAGCGTTTCACAGGCCTGTCACAGATAAGAAATGCTATAAAAACGAAATCCTACAAAACAATATACTACTGGCCGGCAGCAATTCATACCCGGACAACGTCGAGACGGGCTGCTAGTCTTAAATAAAGGGGATGTTCTAGAGGCTAACGCAAGTCCTTCTTTGCTCACTTTGCCCATGAAGAAGAGCGTCCAGCTTGAAACGCGTCGGCATCATAGTGAGGTGATTGAAGTCACAACCGGAGGCTTTTCACTTGTCAGCTGTATTCCAACCAGCGAGTGCCTCTTTCGAAAACGGCAACCTTTATTCATAAATATATATACACACACACACACAGAGACACACACACACACACATACGCAAGGCCCCATTTGCTCCACAATAATAAAGTTTCACAAAATCCATTAACAAACAAAACATGCATTTACAAAAGTCTGCTTTCCCAATGCAGGCCTATCAACTCACACTGAGCCATTCTGTGACACTTCGTCTCACACCTCATCACTTGGTGACCTGATGGAGAGGCCGTATCACATGGTGAGGTAGAGACCCTTTCACAGAAAAGGTTTTCAACACAGGTGTGAATGCTTTGCATAGTGTTGTTCGATTTAAGATCTTCCCAGGCCATGGGAGGGGGTTCCAGATAGGTTAATTCCTACTGGAGAGGAGGGTAGGTGCTGGGGACTGCCCAGGGTTAGTGGTGGCTTTTAAGGCAGAGGAGGACTTCCAAAGCTCCAACCACATGTCCCCACCCCCTTGTCAAGGTTGCTCCCTCTTTTCAGTATGATTAATCTGTGAAAATGATCTGAAGGTTGGCTAGAGCTGATGACCCACTGAAAGCTCAAGCCAGTCTCAAGCCAAAAGCACAGCTCTTGCTCAGCTCAAGGTCCTCTTAGAACCGCAAGCCAAAAACAAGCCACGTTTTCATAGGAGGCGATATAGCCTACTGACTACAGCTATAGGCTATGCACAATGGGAAATCAGGTTCGATTTCTGACCTTCGCTCAACAACCTATGAATCCTTGCAAACCTCTCTGTGCTGAAAAACAAAGGTGCAAAGTAGTGTGTGTCTGTTGTGAAGTGCTCTGATGTTCTTGGGCAAGGTTCGCTCTATGTAAAACTGCCAAAAGAAATGTAGATTCTAACTGTTACCCCATGTCAGATGTCGTCTTCCATGTATTAACCCCTCCCACGCTCATGACGAGCTCAGCTCGTCATGAGCCATGGTTCTCGTGTGCTCATGACGAGCTGAGCTCGACACGGCCGTTAGAACGCTCGCACGCGGGGATAATTCCCCTGCAGTGCTGAACGTTCTATTAAAACGGGTGTGGCCGTGACGAGCTCAGCTGGTCATGAGCACACGAGAACCGTGGCTCATGACGAGCTGAGCTCGTCATGAACACCGAGGCGCTGTGCGCGCCCCGCTGCCCCCCAGCACAGCGGGGGAGTCGACCCCGCAGCGAAGGGGTTAAAGACAAAGCCAGTGGCGTAATGAAACTTGAAGGGGGCCCCTGCAAAGTACAAGGGGGCCCCCCTCCGCACTCACTCAGGAGCGCTCAGGCCAGGGTATGTTGCTGAGAGGGCCCCCTGGCAGGCACGGTGCGTCCATTGGGGCGTAGGGGCATAGCCCCACTAAGCCCCATGGACCCACCGCGTCGTCACGAAAATACAAATACAACAAATACTGAAATAATCTTGCTCGCTACCTGCCGCCCGGGAATCCGGGAGACACCCGACTTTTCCGTGCGGGGGGGGGGAGGCGGATGGGCCTGCTGCATCTGCGCAAGTTGATTTATGGGCAGAATCATGTTCGCGCATGCGCAGATTGATTCCCTGTGCATTTCCCCTTAGAGAGAGGACCTGGGGGCGGGCCGCAGCCCCCGGGGTTACACAGGGGGACTGGGCGAGGAGTCATGGTGCCCCCCCAGCCAATCCTGACGGTTAGCGCGGCCGACTTTGGTGCTGGGAAACCAGGTTCGAGCCTCTTATTGTAAATAATCGTGAAATGGGAGGAGAATGTATAGATTTGTGTCAGAAGAATTGGCACATATTTAAACTCGAAGTCTTATTGTTTCATCGTGAAAAGTAGCATTCAATGGGATTAAAAATGTGGCCGGCAGTGAACTGCTTCAGAGAGCAGACGCTTCAGAGAGCAAAGCAAGAAAAGAAGTTCAGGTGGAAATCAGACGTATGAATTGAGGCCGGTTATCACTGTCACGCTGTAGTCGGAAGGATGTTCACACTCTTGTCAAAGCCATTTTATTCATTCACCTTGTTACTCTTATTGGACTTTATAAGCAGGAGTCTGCCCGATTTACCAAGACAAATAGGGCTCAGTTTGAGCAAAGATTTACGCTTCAATAAATCACGGAACTTAAAATAAAACAGAAAAAGAATATGGGTTTCTGAGGAAATAGTAGCATTTACGTCACCCATCTGTATGCGTGTAACTACACGCATACAGATGGGTGGATGCATGAATGAATGATGGATGCAGGATGGATGGATGGATGCAGGATGGATGGATGGATGAATGGCTGGGTGAATGGATGCAGGAAAGGATGCAGGATGGATGGGTGGATGGATGGATGATGGATGCAGGATGGGTGGATGGGTGGATGCATGAATGAATGGTGGATGATGGATGGGTGGATGGATGGGTGGATGCGTGAATGAATGATGGATGCAGGATGGATGGATGGGTGAAAGTGATGAATGGATGCAGGATGGATGATGGATGGGTGAATGGATGAATGGATGCAGGAATGGATGCAGGATGGATGATGGATGGGTGGATGGATGGGTGGATGAATGAATGATGGATGCAGGATGGATGGGTGCATGCATGAATGAATGATGGATGCAGGATGGATGGATGCACAAATGGATGGATGAATGGATGCAGGAATGGATGCAGGATGGATGGTGGATGGGTGGATGCATGAATGAATGATAGATGCAGGATGGATGGGTGGATGGGTGCATGAATGAATGATGGATGCATGATGGGTGAATGGATGAATGGATGCAGGAATGGATGCAGGATGGATGGATGGGTGGATGCATGAATGAATGATGGATGCAGGATGGATGCAGGATGGATGGATGGATGGGTTGATAGATGGATGGGTGGATGCATGAATGAATGATGGATGGATGGATGGGTGGATGCATGGATGAATGATGTATGGATGCAGGATGGATGGATGGGTGGATGCATGAATGAATGATGGATGCAGGATGGATGGATGGATGGATGGATGGGTGGATGCATGAATGAATGATGGATGCAGAATTGATGGATGGATGGATGGGTGGATGCATGAATGAATGAATGATGTATGGATGCAGGATGGGTGGGTGGATGGATGGATGGGTGGATGCATGAATGATGTATGGATGGATGCAAGGTGGTTCGGGCTCGCTCGCTGCGCTCGCTCGCTGTGGTGCAATATGCAAATTAGTTTACGCCTCACCACTTTTAAATGTCTCCAGCCGCCCCTGCCCCCTGGAGCTCGGGGGCCCTACACCGCGGTGGACATCGGGGGCCTTTCCTACACCACTGGACCAGGCTATAACCTCAAATGTCAGAAAGAGCAGGGCCGTACAGTCCTTTTTAATCCACTGTGTATTTTCCTGTTAGACTGGATCCCTTGAAGGCCGGTTTTGAAAGCCCAGGATCGCAACTCGTGCTTCTGTCACTTTCCCCAGCTCTCCAAGGTTAGTTGCAACAGGCATGGAGAGGCTTTGAGGGAGGGAGAGGGGAGGTGGAGAGAAAGAGATCAAAGAGTGAGAAGAGAGGAAGGAGAGAAGGAGAGAAGGAGAGAGAGAGAGAATGAATGGAAGGATGGATAGAGTTTGCGTGAGGAGACAAAGGGAGAGAGGCTGGTTTGAGTATTTTTGCCTGTGCTGCTTTTGTACACCAGTGCAGCCTTGAGAATGAGATACCCAACTAGTGGCTGAATTGCAGAGCGTGAATCTGGAAAACTAAGAATCAATTCTGGCCTTCCTTTGTGAGCCTAGGCAAATACTTTGGTTCACCAAGCCTCCTTTTTTGTTCATAGTCACATATAAGAGCCTTTAGATGTGTGCGATTAGGATGTGCAGTGAACAACATCCTCTGGTGTTCCATTTGTAATTATCTAGACCACATAGACGGGGTACACAGGACAAGTGACTTGTCTCATACTTCACCTAATGTATTGCATCAGGGTGGTGACAGGAATGTTTCTCAGTGTATGTTTAAAAACGTACTTTTAATATTCTTGTACATGAACAAAGGTGAAACACTACCTCGTGTTAAAGAAATACACCCTTTTGGGATTTTGAAGAAATGTTATCATATTCTAACATGCTGTTTGTTACATGATTTGCATATCAAATATTTTCAAGGTTCTGCTCATGCACAGGCCCTTAGTGCCAGAGTCAGTGCTTGAATCGGCTCCGGCTTTGACTCTCCCGGGTAATTTGTTTGCTCTCCCACCTCTAAGGTTGGCAGGTCTAGCACTGCTTGCTTGCTAGTGCTAAATATTAGTCAAGAGGTTTGCCTCCGGTGGGAGTATTCACCAAATCCGGTCTTTACTGGGAGAGCACCCAGGGGCAGAAAACAATGAGGCGACCTTGCTGCTGCAGTGAATAAAATTAGGCAGTGGGGGGGCATTTTGTATTCACAGGTCAGCTCCTGACTGATAACATCACAGCAATGACTGATCTCTGAACGTAAACATCTCCGCACCTCCACAACTCACTGGAATCACTCACAGCTCAGCTCTTTCAGACTTGTGCCAAACTGTTTGTTGCGGAAGGTGGTTAAGGGAGGTACAAGGAAAAGGACTGAAGGGAAGTTGAACAAGCATTTTCAATGCAATGGTTTCGCCTTTGGAAAAGTTTGAGCTATTGGCATTGTTAATGACAACATTTTTATTTATGTGTTGGTTTTGAAAACAGATAAATAAATGGCATTGTCACTTACATTGTTATTAGCTTAATCTCTGGAGTCTCTAGAACTCCATAGCACTCCCTAGCACTGTGCACTTCCTAGCTTCCCTAGTCCCTCCGCACCTCTTAGCATTGTGCACTCCCTAGCTTCCCTAGTCCCTCCGCACCTCTTAGCATTGTGCACTCCCTAGCTTCCCTAGTCCCTCCGCGCCTCTTAGCATTGTGCACTCCCTAGCACTCTCTAGTCATTTCCTAGCACTCCTTAGTCACTCCTTAGTCACTCCCTAGTCACTCTGCACTCCCTAGTCACTCTGCACTCCCTAGTCACACATGCACACTTAGAGCCACACCCCCCCAAAGCCACACACTCCTCCCAGAGCTACACACACACCACCCCAGAGCCACACACACACCA
Source organism: Lissotriton helveticus (assembly GCF_964261635.1). Taxonomy (NCBI): domain Eukaryota; kingdom Metazoa; phylum Chordata; class Amphibia; order Caudata; family Salamandridae; genus Lissotriton; species Lissotriton helveticus. Next base: position 376,966,158 of record NC_136065.1, read on the forward strand.
CCCCAGAGCCACACACCACCCCAGAGCCACACACACATACACACTTTGAGCTACACATATATAGCCAGAGCCACACACATACACACTGATTACAAACACACCCAGATGCACACACAGAGCTACACATACATACCCAGAGTCACACACATAGAGTTATACATACACCCAGAGTTACACACACATATACACACACATACAGAGCCACACACACATACACACCTAGAGCCACATACACACACCCAGAGCCACACAAAGACATACACACACAGAGCCACACGCACACACACACATCCTGAGCCACACACACTCAGATCCACACACACAGAGCTCCACACACACACACCTAGAGACACACATACACCTAGAGCTACACGCCGCTTGCAAGCTGTCTAGGCTCGACCTAAAAATCAGAGTGGAGAAAATAAGAGTGGCAAAGTGTTTTGTTTCTAATAGATAGATTACTGTTGTGTGGCAAAGTTCGTAAACAAACTGGGGAATTTTCATCTGGGATTTGTATACACTAGGGTACTGCAATCTACAAGTCAATATGCTAAGCGTAATTACTGGCAAATGTAAAACATTGGCTTTATCAGTCATGTGACAGTACCAAAACTTATCCTAGTAGAAACCACCTTTCACAGAATGCAGAGTTAAAATGATTCATTTTTTACAAAACTGGTAGCGACAGAAGTACGATGTTGAGATTCAGCACCGTGTTGGTTGCTGCTACTGGGCACATGCATTAGTCGTAAAGCTAACATTAATTTAGAGGCTTTATACCTGCCAACAATTATGCCGACATCGCCGCAAAAAGCCGCAAAACAATGTCACTGAAGCCAAGCATGCATGCTTAGATAGCTGCAGTACCTTTTTTAGTACAGTAAATTGATCAAACATCCTGGCCATTTACAATTAAGAGTGGAAGTACGGATAGATAGATTTTTTTTTTTTTTTTAAACAACGAGATAGAAACAATTACTTTCATATGTAATAATTGGATTTACGATATTAAGAGGCATGGGAAACATGCACAGATGGGCAAATGTTCTATATCTGTGATTTAAAAAACTCTTTCTTCAGCAACACCAAATCCCTGCATTTTTTAATATTAATTAAGAAGCCTCCTTTTCAAAAAAATGTGTGCCCCAAGGCCAAGGGATTCCTGAAACCCGTCCTTCACATCTGACTTGGGCATTTCAGACGAATAGGCCTCCAAGCCCCCCGAGGTCTGGCTCCTTTTACAAGATGTGCAGAAAACAGGGGCTAATGGGGCTTTGCTGAATGCACGGCTCTGCATGTCTCCTCCTGGGAGGCGGCCGAGCAGATGTGATATGGTAGGGAAGCAGCATTACTGATGGCGTGCAGCCCAAGGAAACTGCCAACCCCGTACACAGAAAGGACACGCCCCTGCAATGTGTTTGCCACCTACATCTACCACCAAAATAGAGGCCAGTTTAATATATCATTACCACAAAAAATGCATATGCAAATAATGTCTGCTGGATTCCAAGAGTCTTTGAAACATTCACTGGCACGCTGAAATATGAGTCAACTCGCCTAGCTTTTAATGGAAAGGGTACAAGGCTGACTAAAATGTGTAACTGACCATGGTCAGGTGCATGACGGGAATATGACTATATGTATCCACTTGTAATAAGTGGGCACCAGACTTAAGCAGTGGCTACAATGATGTTGACTGTGCACGTCAGAAAAACATCCAAGGGTCGCAGTGCACACAAAGCGCCTTGCAGATGCCTGCAGTGTGTAACGCACACGTTTCTCAAGTAACTCAATGCACAGGAGCTCGTGGAACACACAAGCCAAAGATTGTTGTAGGGACCGGATATGATGCCCCTGAGCTCCTCATAGATGCTCTCTGTAATTACATTTACTTTGATAGAGTTTGCACAGCGCTGTGCATGGCAGATATAGCTGTTAATCAATAGGATTCGTTGTTGAGACTCGTGAAGGATGAAAGGCTGATTTAACCCGGGTTAAATGTGAAGACTTGACCTGGTGATTAAACACGGACCTCAACACTGATTAGTTCATTTTAATAAGTTATATTACAGAAGAGCTACAAGTTATCTTGCCAAATGCAAAATTATTTTTCAAAGGCGAGTTCAAAATTAATAAACCTACTGGTCAGTAATGCCAAAAAAAATGGAAAATGCATGTGAAGGGCAAGCTATAAATCAATGCACAACTGCTACAACATAATCCATATTTTACAGGTGTGCTCGTCTTTATGCAGACATACATAGCCATGGCCCTTTTTAAATCGCATATGATATCCTCCCAGTGATGCTCGGCGTAAAAACACTACTCACAGTCGCTTCCACCCCCATGTTTTGGCAGCAGTCGCTTTTCCGTGATCTTCACGATGAGTACTTGAAAGTAACCACTCCACGCACAAAAAATACTCACTCGGCGCGAGAGAAGAGTGGTCGTGGTCAAATGAGGACAAATTTATGCTAATCTTTGATAAACATTCACAAACAAACATTTATTTCGCTTTCGACACGTTGGCCCCGTTTGAAAGCATGGAGGCGAAGCCAGGATGATGTGTGTGTGTGGGGGGAAAGAGGGGGGGGGGCCTAACATAAAGATGCAAAGGACAGCTTACAGGCTGCCACAGAGCATAAATATTCAGAGAGAAGATTATAGGATTCGTGCAGAAATTGCCGCGCTCCTCGTCCACATGACACCGCTCAGCTATCACGCCCAGCTGCCCTGCCTCTCGTGCCTCCCAGCAGCGCTGTCTCAGGATTCGCAGGACGTCTGGTCTCAGAGCAACGGCCGACGCCCCGCAGCGGTGCTCCTCCACTCCAATGGCTGCCAGGCACTTTTCGAGCCCTCCATCTCGGGCCTCGGTGCCTCCGCCTGCCGGCAGTCTCCACGGTTTCATCCGCGGCCCCGTATACGGAGGAAAAAGACACTCAGCAACACGGGAGGGGGCGGAGATGTTCCTAATGCCGTGGTTGAACCCGGGAGGGGCGGGAGAGTACACGAACGGCGGGAGGGGGGCGGGAGAGAACGAGGGGGGCGGGAGAGTACACGAACGGCGGGAGGGGGGCGGGAGAGGACGAGGGAGGCGGGAGAGTACACGAACGGCGTGAGGGGGGCGGGAGAGGACGAGGGAGGCGGGAGAGGGGCAGCTAGGAACAAATAAGGAGACCCGTCCCGAGCAGCAAGGGAGGTGCCGGCAATGCCGGAACAGACTCTGGGGGCGTTCCCGGCGTCGCGTGACGTCGGCAAAAGGCAAAGAATGTCGGGAACGCCCCCGTGTCTGGTCCGGCATTGACGGACAGGCCCCTCGTCCAATGGCTAGGCTCCATTTATGGAGCTAGCCAATGGGACGGGGGGGCGTGTTCCAGAGTGCTTACTGTACTCAATAGATTTCTCTGGAGGAGGAGCCTAACGGCTCCGTCCCCCAGCGAAACCTAAAAAGTACCAGTGGGACATTAACAAATGATTAAAAGCACTTCAAACTGAATTACTGGAACCAAGTGAGTTAAACAAGATTGGAACTCTGGGCCCACCTCGTCCATGCCAAAAGCTGGCCCTGGTACACACCACTTGTTTTTAAATGTATCACAGCCCCTTCCTTCTGTATTATTTTTAGGGGTGGGGGAACTCACTGAGTTTTACTGCGCAGAGTTCCATGTGGTTATTCAAAAACTCTGTAGGACGCAAGACTCAGTGGAGTTCCGCGAGCGGCAGAGATGTGGCACTTTGCGCTTCTAACTCTGATTTTTGGTGCCGGGAGCTTATCCTCTGCTGTAAAATCAGTGAGGAAGGGCACCAGAAGGCACTGCTTTTTTCTACCACTCGAGTAGATTTTATACTCGAGCAGCAGCTTTCTAACGGACCTGCCACAACTATCCACATTGATAGGCGGTCTGGTGCTTGATTTTACTCGTTCGCCAACTTACCGTTGGCGAGCCACTCGCGAGAAAAAACTCCACCACGCAGGTTGGCGGAGTTTATACTTGCGCAGCAGGGGCAAGAACTCTGCGGAATTTAGTCCACGCCTAATTAGTTTGTGCCCACACGCCTGCCAGTGGGTCCCTTGAGTCTCCCTCCATTGGGCAGTAGATAGGACGTAAGGCCACAATTAGCCTCTGTCCCAATGGCTGAGCAGGAACACAACCCTGACTAGGCCCAACCCTCTAGGCCGCAGACAGTCTCTCATTGCTTATTTCCCGACTCAGAACGACGCGGCGCAGCAGAGAGTGGAGCCTGGTAACAGCGCGCGCTCGGCATGAGCGGGCCGCCATGATTGGTGCAGAACAATGGCTCGTCAGCACCTGCAGGCCCCGCGTGCCTCCCTCTGGAAGCGGATAATGAGGAGGCGTGGGGTCACCTTGTCTGTCGGAGACTCCAGGCGCTCCAACACTGCCTGCTTTGTGTGCGTCCAGCGGCTGCTGCCGGCACGCCGAGTCCCTTGGTAACCAAAGGCACGCATCAGTGAAAACCTCCAATTTGTTCCCCTGCCAGACATGAAACACTTGGCCCTCCTGCACAGCGGTCCACAACCCACAGTGACAGTCACAGTGTAGGAGGGACCTTCTATTCAGTACAAAGCAGTTATTTTCAGGTGTGAATAGAGGAATGTATGCGTCATCTCCCTCTTCTGACAATTTTTGCAGATTTCCATACAGTAATATCGTAGCGCGTTGGGCGATTTTTTGGAATACTCTAAATTGCTTGATCCTTATATATATATATTTTATACTTTTCAGTCCTATGATGTTGAAAGGCCTTTCAAACGCCCCCACTGATGCAAGTTTTTGATCTTCGCAAAAATAGCTCTCTGTGCTCTGGACCTTCCTGGAAATGCAGTTTTCTTTGTGTAAACGGATAGCGTATCCCCCTGTTATATGACCAAATGCAGAGCTGCATTGAGGCTGTGGTGTTCGCTCATACACATATATTATGTCATTATATTCAGTTCGCGGAAGGGGGTGCCCGAAACGTTTCTTTATCTTCCATTAATTGCAAGCTGGGCAGTCACAGAGAAGGTAGAGAACGTGCGTTAGTGACTCATTGAAGTAAGGACAAAATTAGAAAGCCGAAATGGTTCTTCTTTTGTAGTTCAATTTTTGCACTTTTTCTCCTCCATCAAAGAGACGAAGGCTCAGACTTAAAAACTGATGCTTCATTTTCTAAGATAGGGCAAGAGTTAAGTACCCCTGCAGTGCCAGTGTTTCGTAGGTAGCAATTGTAAACATTTTTGTTTGGTTTGCATGCAATTACTGCAAATCGACGTCCTTAGATTTTGAGTTTATGGTCCTTCTAAGAAGCTATTTAAAATTCTCGTAAGATATTTTGTGGTTCCACGGCGGCACCGTCTGTAGGTCGCTAAGTGTTGATTGAATAATAAGGGCCCAATGAGTAAGTTCAGGGTGAGCAAGTCCCTGACCAAGATGATATTTATAGTCACTTCAGGGCCACAGGAACCCCCCGCCCCCACATAACAAACATCCCGCAAATAACACACAGACACAAGTGTTAAGATTGGGAAAAATTGCTGCAGGTTTATTGTTACATACAACATTATGTAATCACGTTGGGTTATCTTACGGGCAATCCAAGGGCAGGCCGCATTCTCGCCACCTGCCCGCCTGATGAGCCAATCAGCACAGTGGCGAACCACCCAGCTGCTGATCATTATGGTAATACACTACTCACGCCCCTTGCGGGGCGTATCTAGGCAAACCCCCGGTTGCACAGGCCCACAACCGCCCGAAGGACTACTGGGGTGCCGACTCGGATTCCTAGACCTCCCATGAGGTTCTAGGTTAGGCTCTGGCACCCCTATGTGCCCGCTGAAGTACTGTGTTGCACCTCTCTGTTTCCGGATTGCCCTGTAACTCCGCCTGCAACGAAAAAAGGAACACATTAAAACTCCCTCAGGAGCCCCCCCAACTGACACTCAGGGTTAGAGGTAGGGAGGGAAAGAGTGTCCCGACGTGTCCGACGCAACGTCCGGAGCGACAAAGAGGCCGCAAAATGGCCAGAGGGTGAGACATATCCTCTCCCAGCCAGTGCCCCGGACGTGCGTCAGAGGACCGCCCACCTCCACCGGGCAAGCCTGCCCATAGGAGGGGTGGCCAACATACCCGCTGGGGGGGGGCGGGGGCAGCCCTACGTGACTAAGGGCCCGCCCTCCTGATGGCCACCGGGTGGCCTTGGGCAGGCGCATAGTCACTTCAGGGCCACAGGAACCCCCCGCCCCCACATAACAAACATCCCGCAAATAACACACAGACACAAGTGTTAAGATTGGGAAAAATTGCTGCAGGTTTATTGTTACATACAACATTATGTAATCACGTTGGGCTATCTTACGGGCAATCCAAGGGCAGGCCGCATTCTCGCCACCTGCCCGCCTGATGAGCCAATCAGCACAGTGGCGAACCACCCAGCTGCTGATCATTATGGTAATACACTACTCACGCCCCTTGCGGGGCGTATCTAGGCAAACCCCCGGTTGCACAGGCCCACAACCGCCCGAAGGACTACTGGGGTGCCGACTCGGATTCCTAGACCTCCCATGAGGTTCTAGGTTAGGCTCTGGCACCCCTATGTGCCCGCTGAAGTACTGTGTTGCACCTCTCTGTTTCCGGATTGCCCTGTAACTCCGCCACAGCCCGTGCGATGGTCCCCACCGCCGCACGGGCCCCCCACCAACGCTACTACCTTTACCTGCCACATTTGCTCAGAAGAGCCTCTTTTAAATCGAGGAGGAATAGGTCAACGCCCACAGGCGTGAGATGAACCCCATCCGCCTCAAAGTAGCCTTAGACTTTGTCCTGAATCGTTTCATGTTTGAAGAAACCCAGCCCCTCCGTTGGGAAAATTTCTTCATGGCGCTGTGCTTAAATTCCTAGACCTACAATTGCTTGGCACAACTTAGCGCCCCACCGGAGACCTGATCCTGACATGACAACATGCCTGAAGAAACCCAGGCCCTTCTGCCACTAATCTGCAGATACCCCGGGTCTTACTCCTTTACAACATTAGTGTAACCATCCCCGGGTCGTGTAGTCATACTACCAGGTAAGTGACAAAGTGAAGAGGAGTGGCCCCTACTGCTGAAGGCGCTTCGTATAAATTAATAGGCGTTCCAGCAGAAGCCAAGAAACTCAAACACCCTTCACAACAAGCGCCAGCAGGCTACACACGGCTAAGTTACAACCTGCTGTAACGCCGCTCTCCGCATAACAGGAAGGCGGTGTGCTCATGATAACGCTCGTGCTGCTATACTCAGGGCACCGAGGCATAGAAGTATTAACATATCATACTATATAACTAGGACGATGTCCATGCATGTGCCAATACAGATTTGAAAGGAATTAACAGCAGGCATCACCTGCCCTCTCGGGTTTAGTCTGGAACAGCTTAGGCCATGTTACCTCTAAGATAGCTTGTCTGTAAGATAGACTTACGATCACCACACAGGGAATGCAGGGACTGAAACCAAGTGCCCCCTTAAGATCCCGACCTGCATACATGACATGCCTGCTGACCAAAAGCCCCTCTGACACTATTGAGCATATACCCCCGGGACAAACCCTCTACAGCAATAGTGTAGACTATCCCAGGTTCGAGGGGTCATACCCCTGGAAAGAGCCCCGAGATGAGGGGACATCTCCTGCTGATATCGCTCCCTGATCTAACTATAGGCGAACCAGCGCATACCACTAAAAACCCCACCACACACCTTCACACAAAGCATCAGCAGACTACACCCAGTAATGTATAACTTCTGCCGAAGCGCAGTTCTCCAATTCAACTGTAACTGTGCTTGTGAATGCTTATGCAACTATACTCAAGCAAAGTACAGAGGGGTATTTCAGTGCGCTAAGCGAAATTTGGTATAACTTGCGAGGTGGATTTACATTTTATATACAGGATGGCAAAGGTAAACGGCTGGTATCACATGCCCCCAAGACCTGGAGGAAGCTCAACCATGCTACCTCATGACTAGCTTGTCTATAAAGTTGACTTACGACCCCCGCCAAGGGGTTTCCGATCCAAGGTGCTCACAATATTGGCAATATCAACACAAGGAAACCAACGTATACTCAGAGTCATCACAAGGCTGTTTGGACGCAAGCCAGGGGAGCCAACCATGCTAACCCTGAGCGAGAAACCGTGAGTCCAATTCCTGCTATAAACCCATCGTGCAAGCCACCACCCATACTAGTGAAACGAACAACAGGGGGCTGGAATACCAGATAGACATTCTGAGTCTTCATCCAGCTGTTACCTTAATTCCTGAGCAATTCTATATTGAGAGACTTCTGGGGGCCCACTTCTATCAGTAATATTTGCAGTCCAGGCTCAGGCAGTGGTTGAAGTAGCTCCACTAGTACGTGAACTGAGTGAACACTGCAGGCTGTAGACCCTACATACTACTGGGAGGCAGCAGTAGCTCCCGAGCTGATGGCTCAGCGGGTAGGCTGCCTTCCAGATGCATCTGTCCATCACTGTTGTGTTTGCAATTACCGCTCTAAGTGTACTGGGGATGCTCAGACGTGAGTCCCAGGCACTCCACACCACTGGAATCAAGCTAGCCGGGCTGATGAGAGGTGTTACCTCGAAACCGGGCCGGTCCTCAGATGCTTGTTTCCGTTCTGGGAAGGACATGGCTTTTGTAGTTCGGACTGGACTGTTCCCATGGGGCACAGGGTCAGCGCTGATTTGCATATCGCCATTGTCTAACCCAGGGTGGTGTGGAGTGGAAAAACTATGTATTTGGGCCCAGATCTTTGGACTGGGGTGAATGTGTGACATTGATCCACATTCTGTCCATCACTGTTGTGTTTGCAATTACCGCTCTAAGTGTACTGGGGATGCTCAGACGTGAGTCCCAGGCACTCCACACCACTGGAATCAAGCTAGCCGGGCTGATGAGAGGTGTTACCTCGAAACCGGGCCGGTCCTCGGATGCTTGTTTCCGTTCTGGGAAGGACATGGCTTTTGTAGATCGGACTGGACTGTTCCCATGGGGCACAGGGTCAGCGCTGATTTGCATATCGCCATTGTCTAACCCAGGGTGGTGTGGAGTGGAAAAACGATGGATTTGGGCCCAGATCTTTGGACTGGGGTGAATGTGTGACATTGATCCACATTCTGTCCATCACTGTTGTGTTTGCAATTACCGCTCTAAGTGTACTGGGGATGTTCAGACGTGAGTCCCAGGCACTCCACACCACTGGAATCAAGCTAGCCGGGCTGATGAGAGGTGTTACCTCGAAACCGGGCCGGTCCTCGGATGCTTGTTTCCATTCTGGGAAGGACATGGCTTTTGTAGTTCGGACTGGACTGTTCCCATGGGGCACAGGGTCAGCGCTGATTTGCATATCGCCATTGTCTAACCCAGGGTGGTGTGGAGTGGAAAAACGATGGATTTGGGCCCAGATCTTTGGACTGGGGTGAATGTGTGACATTGATCCACATTCTGTCCATCACTGTTGTGTTTGCAATTACCGCTCTAAGTGTACTGGGGATGCTCAGACGTGAGTCCCAGGCACTCCACACCACTGGAATCAAGCTAGCCGGGCTGATGAGAGGTGTTACCTCGAAACCGGGCCGGTCCTCGGATGCTTGTTTCCGTTCTGGGAAGGACATGGCTTTTGTAGTTCGGACTGGACTGTTCCCATGGGGCACAGGGTCAGCACTGATTTGCATATCGCCATTGTCTAACCCAGGGTGGTGTGGAGTGGAAAAACGATGGATTTGGGCCCAGATCTTTGGACTGGGGTGAATGTGTGACATTGATCCACATTCTGTCCATCACTGTTGTGTTTGCAATTACCGCTCTAAGTGTACTGGGGATGCTCAGACGTGAGTCCCAGGCACTCCACACCACTGGAATCAAGCTAGCCGGGCTGATGAGAGGTGTTACCTCGAAACCGGGCCGGTCCTCGGATGCTTGTTTCCGTTCTGGGAAGGACATGGCTTTTGTAGTTCGGACTGGACTGTTCCCATGGGGCACAGGGTCAGCGCTGATTTGCATATCGCCATTGTCTAACCCAGGGTGGTGTGGAGTGGAAAAACGATGGATTTGGGCCCAGATCTTTGGACTGGGGTGAATGTGTGACATTGATCCACATTCTGTCCATCACTGTTGTGTTTGCAATTACCGCTCTAAGTGTACTGGGGATGCTCAGACGTGAGTCCCAGGCACTCCACACCACTGGAATCAAGCTAGCCGGGCTGATGAGAGGTGTTACCTCGAAACCGGGCCGGTCTTCGGATGCTTGTTTCCGTTCTGGGAAGGACATGGCTTTTGTAGTTCGGACTGGACTGTTCCCATGGGGCACAGGGTCAGCGCTGATTTGCATATCGCCATTGTCTAACCCAGGGTGGTGTGGAGTGGAAAAACGATGGATTTGGGCCCAGATCTTTGGACTGGGGTGAATGTGTGACATTGATCCACATTCTGTCCATCACTGTTGTGTTTGCAATTACCGCTCTAAGTGTACTGGGGATGCTCAGACGTGAGTCCCAGGCACTCCACACCACTGGAATCAAGCTAGCCGGGCTGATGAGAGGTGTTACCTCGAAACCGGGCCGGTCCTCGGATGCTTGTTTCCGTTCTGGGAAGGACATGGCTTTTGTAGTTCGGACTGGACTGTTCCCATGGGGCACAGGGTCAGCGCTGATTTGCATATCGCCATTGTCTAACCCAGGGTGGTGTGGAGTGGAAAAACGATGGATTTGGGCCCAGATCTTTGGACTGGGGTGAATGTGTGACATTGATCCACATTCTGTCCATCACTGTTGTGTTTGCAATTACCGCTCTAAGTGTACTGGGGATGCTCAGACGTGAGTCCCAGGCACTCCACACCACTGGAATCAAGCTAGCCGGGCTGATGAGAGGTGTTACCTCGAAACCGGGCCGGTCCTCGGATGCTTGTTTCCGTTCTGGGAAGGACATGGCTTTTGTAGTTCGGACTGGACTGTTCCCATGGGGCACAGGGTCAGCGCTGATTTGCATATCGCCATTGTCTAACCCAGGGTGGTGTGGAGTGGAAAAACGATGGATTTGGGCCCAGATCTTTGGACTGGGGTGAATGTGTGACATTGATCCACATTCTGTCCATCACTGTTGTGTTTGCAATTACCGCTCTAAGTGTACTGGGGATGCTCAGACGTGAGTCCCAGGCACTCCACACCACTGGAATCAAGCTAGCCGGGCTGATGAGAGGTGTTACCTCGAAACCGGGCCGGTCCTCGGATGCTTGTTTCCGTTCTGGGAAGGACATGGCTTTTGTAGTTCGGACTGGACTGTTCCCATGGGGCACAGGGTCAGCGCTGATTTGCATATCGCCATTGTCTAACCCAGGGTGGTGTGGAGTGGAAAAACGATGGATTTGGGCCCAGATCTTTGGACTGGGGTGAATGTGTGACATTGATCCACATTCTGTCCATCACTGTTGTGTTTGCAATTACCGCTCTAAGTGTACTGGGGATGCTCAGACGTGAGTCCCAGGCACTCCACACCACTGGAATCAAGCTAGCCGGGCTGATGAGAGGTGTTACCTCGAAACCGGGCCGGTCCTCGGATGCTTGTTTCCGTTCTGGGAAGGACATGGCTTTTGTAGTTCGGACTGGACTGTTCCCATGGGGCACAGGGTCAGCGCTGATTTGCATATCGCCATTGTCTAACCCAGGGTGGTGTGGAGTGGAAAAACGATGGATTTGGGCCCAGATCTTTGGACTGGGGTGAATGTGTGACATTGATCCACATTCTGTCCATCACTGTTGTGTTTGCAATTACCGCTCTAAGTGTACTGGGGATGCTCAGACGTGAGTCCCAGGCACTCCACACCACTGGAATCAAGCTAGCCGGGCTGATGAGAGGTGTTACCTCGAAACCGGTCCGGTCCTCGGATGCTTGTTTCCGTTCTGGGAAGGACATGGCTTTTGTAGTTCGGACTGGACTGTTCCCATGGGGCACAGGGTCAGCGCTGATTTGCATATCGCCATTGTCTAACCCAGGGTGGTGTGGAGTGGAAAAACAATGGATTTGGGCCCAGATCTTTGGACTGGGGTGAATGTGTGACATTGATCCACATTCTGTCCATCACTGTTGTGTTTGCAATTACCTTCCAGATGCAGGCCTCGCCCGCGAGAGTTGCGGACAAAATTACACTACCGTACCACACGTACGCAGTCACAAATTAAACAGCCTCGCACCTACACTTCCAGATGAAGGAAGCTACCCAACCTGACATGTACTCATAAGAAGCAGAAGGGAGGAATAAAACAAGCACCTACTAGACCTCACCTTAAACCAATGTAGCGGCGTGAGCCTACTGCGGCGTAAACTGACCGCCCTGCGCAAGACAACTGTTTGGGATCCAAATATGCGCACAAAACGTTGGCACAACACCAAATAATCGGAATGCATTCTTGACTATCGAAGACTGTTAGAGCTTCCGTTTGCGCCGCTCATGAACTCAATCCCTGCTGGCCTACGTGTATATTACAAACAAAACTAACGGCTTGGGAAAAACAGACATGCACGAGCATTTACTTCAAAACCGGTTATCCTCCCGCTCGGCCACTTCTGCTCATCTAGACTCCAAGTCAAAAGTGAAAAACAGTTTGGGATACACTCTGGCGTAGGAATCTAAACCCAACATCGTTGGGCCACCCTTTGTCATAAAAACCTCTTATAACTCCTCCTGACATAACTTCCAGCCCGAAGCAGATGTAACCCAATGGGCCAATAGGGCCGGCGACAAAGTACATGGGTCTGTGAAAAAGCACAACGTTCAAACTAGAGCAAATAATGGCCCTGCTTATGCTAGCCAAAACATTCGCGCAACCGCTTCAATGTCTCTAAGTGTGCGCCGATTTAAGGGATTGATTTAAGGGATCTGACTGGCAAAGCCTGACTAGTGTTGTCAGAACACGGATATGCTGGCAATTATATATTCCCACGATTACACATGTATAATTGTCAGTAGTGATATCCCAGCCTTCCCCCAGACCAGCAACACCACAAAGTAAGTACCATCCATGAACCGACCACACATGGTGTTCATAGAATGGCCCAGACAGCGCCTCCACCATAAAATGTGCGTACAGCCCACACTCAAGACACATCATGCCCTAGTGCACAACGTGGGAGACTTCACATGTAAGGCATGCTCGGCGGCCAACATTGGGTTTGTGCGGGGGAAGCAAGGGAGTAACAGCACAGAGTAGCATCTAAGGACAGTCACAATAGAATAGCTTACACGACCAGGTGTCAGGTTGTTAAAATTCTATCGTTTGTACAGGGTGTGAACTTAAACTTCCCAACAAAGCTTGCCGGCAGCTACCAGTCCTAGCGCCGCATGGAAAAAGGTGCTGGATCCCACGTCATGTTCTGCGGAGACCCGTAGGCACATCTGCCCTACCCAACTAATGCCCCGCCTTATTGACCTAAAAGCTAGAGGACGACCGCGTGTGTACAGTTGTAACACCCTCTGCACAAGGAATTCGTGCCTATCTGAGTTGCCCAGTGCCACACAAGATGTAACTAATCTGTGTGCTAGATTAACTCCGTACTTCTTGCCCATGTCAAGTTTGCAGGATGCACATCGGGTGAAGCAGCAGATCACACCGAGTATTAGGCCTGCCGGAGGCCTACAAAGGCTAACAAAGGGCGTCTACCGGCACAAGCCAGCCCGTGCTGTACTGCTCACCAGCTTCTTGTGCAAGTTAATTAAGTAGGCTCACATGCCCCGCAAGTCCGGCTGTCCCAGCTGGGGTTGGCCCGCCCCAGGCCGCTGGCGCTCGAAGCTTCCCCAGGAAGCCGATGTGAAATATGATAGGGAGACCCCGATATAGGTTTGGCCCAGGAACTGGGCTGCCCCTGAGTGCACGCAAGAATAATCTTATGTCCTTTCGAGGCCTGTTACAAGCTCCCGGTGCTCTAATAGCCTACACTAAAGATGACAATGGACTGATTCTTGCTAGTGGCTATGAAATAGGCAGAATTGATAAGGCTAGAACTGGAGAGCTGAGCGAGGGGTCTTGCTCCCTTGGTTGAAATGATCCGTCCTTTGGAATGCCATGATGCTACCTCTTTAAATGACGGGCAACATTGAGCATTTCTTTTTCTTAGCGCAACACACATAACTTGCACTGAATTCAGGCCTGGGCAACACGAAGCTGCCCGGTCGAGATGCCGCACATCGGGGGATGTACTAACTACAGCAGCTGCAGGATGCGGGCAGAAGATGGGCAAACCCAGAGGGACGCTCACCCAACGGGTAACACCCGCACTGGCCGGGTGAACGGGCCTGAACGCTCACCAACATCCTGCCCATGACCCTCTGCTACAGACGGGCACCCAAATGGCCACTGCGGGCCAGCATTACGCCCGGAGCTATCTCCCGAAAGAAATGGGCGACCCGCGGGGCGGAGACATGCGGAATGAGTACCCCCCCTCAGCTCAGCCGGTCTACCGCTGCGCCCGCGACGCCTGGTCCCCAACTGAGGCCCGGAGGCGCACGTAAGCGACGAATTCCCTGCGAACTTCTGTTTTACGTACGCTAGGGGCACTAATGGCTGACACAGAACATCAGCCCCCAACATGGAACCTGCCTCGCTCCAGCACGGGCCGAGCGTAGTGGCCACTGGCAACTTGCTGACGGCTGGTGCCTCCCCTACACGTGCTGGCCTAGCCACTATCGTCTAGAATATCGGTGTTTACCTACACCAACGTGGTCTCGTGATTAAGAGTGTCACAAGCATATGCCCCATGCTTGCTGACCGAGGGCCACAGGCACGTTTGAATAACGTGTAATGCCCTCATATCCGTGTTTGTAATCGAGTAGGATTCTCCCCCCCCCCCATCGTAAGGTTTTTACCCGGGGAGAACAGATGGAGTCCCATGGATAGACGTATACCACTAGCCAGTACTCTATGCTACTGGCCGGTTATGCAAGAAGGGATAAGAGAAGCTTGTGTTGCTGCAGAGAATGGCCCTGCACGCAATGGCAGTTATTAAATGTATGGCTGCATTCCACAAGCTGCATACACGCTGTGCCTTCTCAGCGCCGGCCAGATAGCACGGCATCTGATCCGGGCGCTCCCCGAAAATTGTGCGCCAGAAAACCGCTCGTGTCACGTCACTCACTAAAAGTGCCCCATTCCACTACTATTGAACTGGAGCCACGTGGCAGCTCAAGGGGATGAGGGGCGAAGCTGAGGGGCACGGCTGCTGGGACGCGCCACTAAGGCCATGGCTTGCTAGTCCTGCACAGAAGCCACGGTCCGGTATCAAGACTGTTGAGCGTGTGTACACCGTAGTAGCACAGCCGCCCCAGACATATGCCAATCCGTGGAGTGTACCACACTAGGACCATAGGGATTGAAGCATTTTGAAGCACCGTAATTACATTACACATTTTGCACGGGGAGAATATGATGATGTTTGCCAGGAGGCGAGACTGAGACTCGAACCCCGGTCTCAGCACCAAAGTCGGCAATCTAGCCGACTACCACATCCTATCCCTCATAACTAAACGTGGCAAAATTCAAAAAGGCTCCCAGCAAGGCTCAGCCAGCGCCGACACTGAAACGGGTATGTGCGGCAACTGCTAGGAATGCAGAATATTTGCATTGTCCCGCGCCACTGTATTCCCTATGGGTGGCCTATACCGACAACAGCGGATCGCAGGCGGGGGCAGAGGCAGAACTGGCCGACGGGGTAGGGCGCGTGCGCTGTGCCGGTCCTGTCCGTGCCTGAACACATGTTCGTGTCCGTGATCTGACCACCGTGTGGTGCCTACGTTTACTAGGCAAAACATGAACAAAATGCACTCCAAAACATGTGTAAACCTCACAGGAGTACCGCCCCACATTTGAAGACAGCACGGGGGAAGCGTTGGCCTCGTTGTGATACACGAAAAATTACATGCCCGATATAGCATACAATCGTGTGTAGCCCACGCCTGAAATACCACCCCCCACCCCACATGCTGGCAGAACATGAGCGGTCGCCTGTATGCATGGTGCATTGCTGAATTAGCCGATATCATGCAAGCCGAGTGCGGGTAAGCGACATTCTAAATGGTAACTGAAACATTGAGCTTATAAGTGATTTATTGAGCATGCGATGGCTAAATTCTAAAAACAGCGAAACAGAATTGCCCGAGGCTAATGCCAGAAGGGGGACCCACACACGGGCTCGCAGAAGAATAGATTGTGGGACGGACAGGCAAGCGGACGCAATCTCACCGCCCCTGCCCAAGTGACTGAATACGACAAATAGTCCGCTCGGGGGCCGGGCCGAGACAGTATGAACTCTGGCCAGACGGTGTGAAACAATCCCCCCTCATTCACACCACTCGTCGGGGACCCACACAGCCAGCACACCAGCTCACCCTTCCCACTGAGGCCCGAAGATTGGCCACTCGCGTCACCCAGCTCCGAGGAGATGAAGGCTCGGGGATGAAGGAACACATAAAACGCCCGGGCAACACCAGCGACCTGTGGGCTAACGTTATCGCCCGCACCCAAAGACAGCGTGGGGCGGGAATAACTCTTTGCCGTTTTGCGGCCGAAAAGGACACGAAACCCATGTGCAGCTCCATCGGCCACGTGGGCAAACACCATGGCCCGCACCCCGAAGCAAGGGGCGGGACGGGGGCGATTTTTTGCCGCATTGCGACCCCGCCTCCACAGCGGCCCGACGCTAAGCGGGCCACCTAGCCATGACTCGCACCTCCACTGCGAGGGAGTAGGCGGAGGGGGGTAAGGCCCGTAGGCCTCACTCACCGTTAGAGTGTCCTCGGCAAAAGAGTGTCCCGACGTGTCCGACGCGTCCGACGCAACGTCCGGAGCGACAAAGAGGCCGCAAAATGGCCAGAGGGTGAGATATATCCTCTCCCAGCCAGTGCCCCGGACGTGCGTCAGAGGACCGCCCACCTCCACCGGGCAAGCCTGCCCATAGGAGGGGTGGCCAACATACCCGCTGGGGGGGGGGGCGGGGGCAGCCCTACGTGACTAAGGGCCCGCCCTCCTGATGGCCACCGGGAGGCCTCGGGCAGGCGCAAAGTTGCCATTTTCGGCTTTGTTTAACTTGAACCAAAAATGTCAATCAAGGCATCTTTATTCGGCGGAAAATCCGCCATAAAAGCAGTTTAACCACAGTCTTAGTAGTGTTGCTTTTTGTGCTAGTGATTGATCGAGTTTGCCAAATTCCAAACGGAGTTGGTTTTACTCCATTGAAATTGGCTCCCTAAAGATAGATTTATACAGTTTTGACAGCCCCAGGTTAAGCCATCCACCGAATTACCCTGGGAATTCTTTGAGGCCATAAGTTAGCGAGGAAAGCCTAAGCATTTTGTGGCATATTAACAAGTCTCTGGTGCCGCCATACATCACTTTTTCCCATATTAAAAGTGACGCACCGGCGGTGTAAGGGGCTTTTTAATAAGCCCCTTAGTGTACTGAGAAGTGGTGTATATACAATGGACTTGTCAAGGAGTGTGTCACTTATTTTTAGTGCAAATCTAGTTTCTGCTGCTTTAATAGCCAATTTTCCTGTAAGAAATTGGATCACTGTTTGAGAAGGGTGGACGCCCCACTCAGGGGACAACTACAATCCCTGTCAGGGTGAGCCAAAAGTCACTAAATTAACCTGTGCTTAACCCTCTGATAGCTTGGCACAAAAGCAGACAGGCCTAACTTAGACGCAAAGTATAAAGTATTTATGCAGCACACAAATAGTAATAAAGTGAAAAGACAGCACAAATACATCTCAAACTAATTTAGAAAAGTAGAGTACATTTTAATACATAAAATAATACCAGAATGACAAAAATCCAACCAGTAGAACTGGATATATTCCGGTTCAAAGTTTATTAGTGAAGATAGTTCCTGAAAAGCACAAAGTGCCACTCACAGTTATCTGTTCGTGCTAGACTGGGGGAAAGTCACAAGTTTAGGCCGACTGCGATGGAGTGCGGATCGAATACAGGGACCGGGTTACTCCTGCTGAAAAGGTACCTTGTAAGTCCGGTGCAAAGACTTCCGCTCATGGTGGAGGAAGTAGCAAAAAGCAGGCTCAGCGTCTTGGACAGTTGTTGCTGTAGTGAGATCAGCAGGCCGAGCGTCACAAATGGTCATTGCTGTACTGTTGCTCTGGCAGTTGTCCAGGGCTGTAGATGCTGTAGGATGAAGTGAGTTGTTGTTCACCGTGGACTGTTGATGCAAAGAGCAGGTATCACAGGAGCTATGTGTTGGCTGTCTTTGCAGGCAGCAGAGTTTTGCGTGAACGAGTACGTTAGTTAGGAGCCCAAACTTCAGTATTTTCACCTTTTCGTTGGGAAAAGTACAATCTGATGCCAGCTGAGGATTTAGGACCTGGGGAGGCACCTCTTGGGGATCAAGAACTCACTCAAGCAGAGGCCAGCAGGGCTCTGACAGATCCAGTTGCAGGTCCAGGCATGTCCAGTTGCAGCATGTCAGGTGGGCAGTTGCAGGGAGGCCTCTAAAGCTTGCTGTGTCCATGTAGCTCACACAAGAGGTTATCCAGCTGATCCTTGGATTACCTCTGATTAGCCTGGGATGAAGGCAAGCAGGTCCATTGTTCCTTCCCAGACAGTATGGTAGTCCTTCAAGCAGCAGGGTAGCCATCTGGCACCAGGGAAGTCCTTCTGTAACTTCCACAGATCTAGGAATATTTATGCCTGGGGTCAACCTTTATGTGGAGGGACTCCCTGTCCTACCCCCACATATGATTCTGGAATGTTCTTTCCCATCCCCTTTCAAGGCCCCAAACTGTCTGAGTGTGACAAAAGGCAGGGCAAACCTGGTGCCAAGTTCCTTTGTGTGTGCAGGGGAGCAAAGCCCTTCAAAGTGAAAGTGGCGCTAAGTGCAGCCCTCCCAGTCATCCTGTAAGGATGGCCCGTCGTGTCCACCTCTAAGTCCCCTTTATGTTACTGTCTGGAAGGAATACACAAATACCAACAGCAGAGTCATTTACAGTCATGGGACCCAGAACACTGGCAGAAGGCATAAAAGGTTGGGACAAGAGAATGGCAACTTTCTAAAAGTGGCATTTTCAGAAATGAGACCTAAAATCTGACTTTATCATTAAAGAGGATTTAAAATTATTCATTTGAGTGTTAACAGCATATTTCTATCTGCTCACAATCAAACGTTTAAACTTATTAAATGTAAGAAGGTAATCCTCTGTTAGTCAACTGAGATATAGAACCTGCAGCAGTGAAAACAACTTTAGGAGTTTTCCAGTGTCGCGGGACATGTAAAACTTAAGTACACATGACCTACTTTTTAAATACAATGCTTCCTACCATATACGCCTTTAGGGCCTGACTTAGGGGTGACATATAAGTATTAAAAAGGAAGGTTAATGCCTGGTAAAAGGTTTATTTTGCCAGATCGAAATGGCAGTTTACAATTGCGCTACATCCTGCAGTGGCAGACATGAGACATGTTTGAAAAGTGGTACTCTAGTGAGTGACACAATGAGTGATGCAAGCCAACTCGGCGGAGGACGAGTGTTGGTGACAGAAATCCTGGTACTTCTCGTGACTATGTGACGGCGAGAGTACGTCCCCACAGCGTCCCGGGTTCAGAGAATTTTATGTGAACTCGTGAAGTGCTTCCCTCACAGAAATCCTGGAGAGACCCCAGTGTAAAGAAAAAATTACCTACAGACCATAAGGTAATAAAAACCCAAATCGGATAAGGAGTGGTAAAAAGGTACCAACACCCTGATGAAAGCCATTGCCACCCAAATGGGGGCTTAGAGTTGGCAGAAACATGTTGGTATCTGCAGTGGGGATATAGGGACTGTTACTTTCCCTTTATACCCATTCTTTAGAGATTTTAACCCTTCCAGGGGCCCACAACCATAATAAAAATATATATGTGGACCTTTAGGTTGTTTTAATTTTAAAATACTGCACTATATTGGTCCCGGGTACAGGGGGTAGCAAGAATCTTGCCCTCTGACCTTGGTGTTTGTCTAGTACGTCATATTATTTTTTGTGTTGTATGTGTTTTCACTACATTCTTTTACTTCCTTCTACCTCACCATTAGTTCTTCATCTATAAAAAACTTTGCTCTCCATTCAGTGTGTAGGTCTGCACCTGGGTGTTTGATGCGGCGCAGTGATGAAGCATGACACTGCAAAGTGTGTGAGGGCAGTATTAATACACGTGTCATCTCCCCCTGAGGTATGATAAGATCATACAAACACTGTATTTCTGTGGGCCTAGATGTGTTGTTATATGGACCCTTTTTCTTTGTCTCAAAAATAGTATTGACTTTTTGGTTTTTGTAGTAGCACTTCTCTGTCGAGTGAGTTGTAATAGATCACAAGGGGATCAGAGAAGTCTTAGTCCCTTGTCTCTCCAGGTGTGTTTAACAAAAGGTTTATTTTGCCAGATCGAAATGGCAGTTTACAATTGCGCTACATCCTGCAGTGGCAGGCCTGAGACATGTTTGAAAAGTGGTACTCCAGTGAGTGACACAATGAGTGATGCAAGCCAACCAGTGCCATTTAATTTACAGGCTTGGGTACATGTAGTACCATTTACTAAGGACTTAAAAGTAAATTATATGTGCCACTTGGGTGTAGTCCAATTTTACCATGTTTGAAGGCGCGTGAACAAGCACTTTAGGACTGGTCAGCAGTGGTAAAGTGTCCAGAGTCCTAAAGCCAAGAGAAACAAATTCAGCAAAGCAGGAGGGGTGAAGGCAAAATATTTGGGGGAATACCACGCCAAGGATGCTAAGTCAAACATGTGTCCCCCCTCAGGTGAAAGCAGGGTAAACCAACTACTCTCTTGGGAATTCTCATGGCAAAGGTGGAAGAACCTGGCGAGACCGTCAGCATTGGTTTTGTCAGCTCAACAGCAATGTTCCACTGGAAAGTCCATTCCCTGTAGGGAGATGGACCACCTCAACAGTTTGGGACTCTCGCCCCTCATCTGAGGGGTCTGTGGTCTGTTTAAACCTGGAAGTGAGTCCCAAACAAGTATGGTCTCAACTTCTTCAGTGCCCAGTGCAATGGCTTCCATTTCAATTGCACTCCACCTCTGTTCCATGGGAAGTAACCTCCTACTAATGAAGGCTACAGGTTGTTCCAAGTCCTCATCATGCCAGATAAACAGGACCCTTAGAGTGCCATGGAGCCACTTCTCAATGTAGCATCAGTTCTTTCCTGGACTAGGGGTCAAGGGAAACAGGTCATATGGGCTCAAGAACTCCATTGCGAGAACTCTTCATCATCGATCAAAATAGATGTGACTACAAGCACCAGTAGGATAAAAAATTACTTTCAATATTACATCCAACTCAGGATAGACAAGGGCACTAACTACTGGTCCTGAAGATTGCCACGGACTCATTCGAACATATTAGGCATGAAACATGTTGACCTTTTTACAGAACCTAAGGTTTGCATTACGCCCCTGTTCTCAGGTCATTTTAATCTTGATATAGTTACCTTTGCTACAAACAATTTGGCATTTAGGCAACCCATAGCCAATTTAAGTCTAATTACCTTCCCAATTTATCACATCCCTTCCTGAATTTAGTGAAGGGAATTACTCTACTGTCAGACCAACACTGGACAGAGTGACCAGAAGAGCTCATGCAAAAAGCTCCAAAAAGGAGCCCGCTGAGTATTGTAGCGCCACCCAGTGAAGAGCACAGCCCGGTCATGAAGCATGCCACTTCGGTCGGTAAGGGTCAGTGCATCGTTGAAGGGATGCCCTTTTTGACTGCACAGGATTGAAATGACATCAATGTAGCATTGATGGATAAACGGAAGGGAACACCATACCTGTTTATGACTGGTCAGTGTGGGGCGTACACGTGCTGGACTGCCCAATTTTCTCTCCATCTCATCCTGTATTAGTGAGTCCAATATTTATACCTGGTGCCAGCCTTTGCATCAGGGGGACTCCCTGTTCTACCCCACACCTGGTTCTGGAAATGTCTTCCCCTGTCAAGGCACCAAACTGTCTGGGATGACAAAAGGGAGAGCAGGCATAGTGTGA
The DNA here is from genome assembly GCF_964261635.1 of Lissotriton helveticus. Classification (NCBI taxonomy): domain Eukaryota; kingdom Metazoa; phylum Chordata; class Amphibia; order Caudata; family Salamandridae; genus Lissotriton; species Lissotriton helveticus. The sequence goes on from NC_136065.1 coordinate 376,988,217, forward strand.
GATTCATTTGTGCGCACAGGAGGTCAAGCCCTTTGAAGTGTAAGTGGGGCTGAGTGCAGCCCCTCCCTAGGCATCCTGTCAGCCATTCATGTGACATCAGGACACTGGCAGAAGATGCAAATTGTTGGGACAAGAAAATTACATCTTTGTAAAAGTGGCATTTTTAGAATTGCGACCTAAAATACCAATTTACCATTAAAGAGAATTTTAATTACAATTCATTTGAGTGCAAACATCATATCTCTATCTGCAAACAGTCTCAAGTTAGCACTTATTAAATGCAATAAGGTAACCCAGTGTTAGTCAATAGGAGAGACAGGCCCTAAAACAGTGACATTGTTTTTCACTGTCAGGACATGTAATATCTAAGTACCCATGTCCTACTTTTTAAATACTGTGCACCCTCCTCTATGAACCTTTAGGGCCTACCTTAAGGGTGACTTGTAGGTATTAAAAAGGAAAGTTTAGACCTACCAAAAGTTTTATTTTGTCAGATCGAAATGGCCGTTTAAAACTGTACTATAGGCTGAAGTGGCATGCCTTAAACATGTTTTAAAAGTGCATCTCTAGTTGGTGGGATGATTATTGCTGCATGACCACTAGTGGCATTACATTTAAAGGTCTTGGGTACATATAGTACCATTTACTAAGGACTTACGAGTAAATCAAATGTGCCAATTGGGTATTGTCTAATTTTACCACGCTTGAAGGAGAGAGCACAAACACTTTAGAACTGGTCAGCAGTGGTAAAGTGGACAGAATACTGGGGTCGATGAAGGAAAATGCAATATTAACCACCCTCCAAGCTGGTTTTAGATCTGGCATCTCAACCCTGAACCAAATTTCCAGGCTGCAGGTCCTCTTCTGGAAAACTGCAAGAGTAGAGGGTGGCAGCCTCTACCTTGTCTTTGTGGACCTGCGGGCCGCTTTCGACCTGGTGCCTAGGGAGAGATTATGGAGGGTGCTGGAAGAACTAGGCCTCCCGTCCTACCAACTAGATGTCCTGATTCGATTCCATGAAGGGAACTATGCCCAGGTGAGGTGCGGGAAGAACGGTGAACTCTCGACCCGTTTCCCTGTATCCAGGGGGGTACGCCAGGGTTGTGCCATGGCTCACACTCTTCAGCCTTTATGTCAACGGCCTGGTGGATGATTTGGGAAGGGTTAGGGACAGTGATGCCCCGTGGTTGGCTACTGGCCGGGTGCCCGCTCTGATGTTTGCGGATGACACCTTGTTGTTGTCCCGAACATCAGCGGGCATCCAGCGGGTTCTGGACGGGTTTGCAGCCTTTTGTGCCTCGCGGGGATTGGAGATAAACTTGGAAAAAAACAAGTTTATGATCTTCAACCCCCCAAGGCGCACCCGCCCGAACCCTGTTTTAAATGGTATCTCACTCGAGCGGGTGAAAACCTTTGTATATCTGGGGGTCCTGCTGTCCGAAAACTTTGATTGGGGTTGCCAGGTAACTAGATCTGCCCTGAGAATCTCACAGATCATAGGGGGTATCGGCAAATTTCACAACACAACACAATTTAAACCAGCCGCCCCCGTTCTTGAGATATACAGAACCCAGGCAAGGACAGCTGCTATGTATGGAGCAGAACTCTGGAGGCATAAGAATGTATTGCGCCTACTAAAGGTTGAGCAGGCCTTTATGAGAAATCTGGTGGGTTCACCTAAAAGCACCCCTTTGATACCATTGCGTCTGGACCTGGGTCTCGAGTCTATTAAAGAACTGATAGCTGCACGACCCCTGCTTTTCTGGAGAAGACTCTGGTCCGCACCAGAGCTTGTAGACTACAGAGTGGAATTTGTTGCAGTATGGGGCTGGATAAAGAATAAAAATATTCCCCGGCTTCTTCCCATCAAGGCCCTCTCCTACCAAATTGGCCTGCCTCAACTGTGGGAGTCCCCTGAGGAGAGTTGCCCGAGGTTGCAGAGGTCTGAGCTGCTGGCCTCCATAAGACACTATAGCCTTAAAGTGTTTTACTCTTCAGCAAATCTGGTAAGGCTCTCCACTGAATTCCTGCAAGTGAAAATTGCACCCAAGAGAGAGGAATTCTTAGACTTAGTGCAGCCTGCCCTTGCAAGGAAACTATACATTCAACTAAGACATGGCTGCCTCCCCATTGGGGCACTGACCTCTAAATGGGCTGACTCAGAGGAGGGAACCTGCCCAGCATGCAGCAACAGTATATATCTATATGGCATGTGGCGCAGAAGAACTATTTTTACTATAAGGAAGTAACCTGGACATTAGTTCACCTTTGATAACTTACTGTTTAATAACTTTTTAAAGTGTTTATGATTGGATTTTATTACTGTGCTTGTATATATTTTATCTGCACTTTTATGGTCAATGACCGAAATAAAGTTATCAAAGAAAAGGTAAAGTGTACACTCCTAAAGCCAACAGAAACAAATTCAGCAAAGCAGGAGGGGTAAATTCAAAATGTGTGAGGGAATATCACGCCAAGGATGTCTAGTCTAACAGTTTCTACAGTGCGGCACACAGAGGGAGGGCTGCGGTGTGGTGGGCGGGGCAGAGTGGGGGGGGGGTAGTGGAGTCGGACATACGACGGCCAGGAGTAAATGAAGTAAATAAATAAATACAACTATTTACTTTGCGCTCGCTGCATCACCGAGTTGGCGATGCAGCGAGCGCAAGGTAAATAGTTTTATTTATTTATTTACTTACTTTACTCTTGGCTGACTTATGTCTGACTAAACTACCCCCACCCCTCCTCCATCCCACCGCACCGCAGCACTCCCTCTGCGAGCCACCACTGCGTTTCTATATGCTGTTCGTGATTGCTCGATACAAGAAATTCCACCCCAAGTACATTTAGGAGTTTGTGCTAAAGATGGAATGGAGCCCTATCTTCCATATTCTAGTTGACTTATGTGGTCTTCTTAAGAAAATGAGCACTTTAATGTTCTGTTCGATGATTTCCAAGCTGCAGAGCATGAAGTAGCGCTTATTATCTATCGAATGCTGGATGTATGGTAGAGTAATTAAGTAAGATGGGGTTACAGGACCCAAAATTATTTGATTCTTAAGCCATAGAAAGCTCTGAAACATTTGATTTTGAATAATTACATTTACGCATATAATCAACTGAACATAAGCACATTCACCCTATCACATCACAATTGTCCAATTCTAAATGAATGAACAGGCCTTACAACAGTGAACATTATTTTTCACTGTCAGGACATGTTAAACTTAAATACCCATGTCCTACTTTTTAAATACTTTTCACCCTACTCTATGTGCAGTCACATGGTCCAATTAACATATGGGGTACACTCTGGTGTTCATAATAAGCATATTGCAAGCCACAGGCGAGGTCCCTGACTGTATAAAACAACAAAGTCATAAGCTGAGCCCTTTGTAAGATAAAGGAACTCCAAAGTGTCTTGTGTTATTACTGTAATTCACTGCAGAGGATATTTTATACTTTATGTTACACAGTTACAGCATTACTGACAAGGTCATCCGAGTACCTCGGGAACAGCACCTTCAAAAACCCACCATCCAGCCGCTCCCTTTTTGCTACTAGTAAGTTCAGGGGTTCAAAGTAGCCAGATGAGGGGAAGGGAATCAGGGAGGCTGCTGCGGCGAAAGTGATCTGAAATTAGATGGTACCAGTGGTTAGGACCTGTATCTCTGGTGTCTTAGTCGAACACTTAAAAATGAACTTATTAGAAACACTCTTTACCTGAAAAGAAAAATGAGAATCAGCAAATCCTAACCAATTGTTGCAAGGTCATACTTCAAAATTGTTTCCCAAAAGTGTTCACTCTTTACTACAGAGTTCAGTGGAATCCTTTATGGCCTAGGAACTAAATTAACAGAACACCAGTAATAGTATTATAGTTACATTTTAACACGTGCTGGTTTCTGATGAAGTCTTGAGAAGAAGAGTTCAAAACACTGTTTTATTTCAAAGTCTTTTTCTCTTCTTGTTGTTACTACTTAGAACTATCCATCATTCCTTTGTGCATTCTTAAAACAAAGATTTGGTTCTTAAATTATCCCTTCATCACACTTCGGGTACACTTCCTGTTCACCCGGAAACAATAAAGAGTGACTTGGTAACAGGAGCTTGTGTCGCTGGGCAAGGCTCATGTAATGTATGGGGTGGCGCATAAAGATTCCACAAGACGTTTTGCAGTTTCAATAAGTAGGGTTCTTTATTCTAAAGGAAATTAATTCACAACAGCAGGAACATCCAGGTCGGTCCAGGAACCACAGGCTACTGGTTTGACCAAACAGTTACCAGAACCTCCTGAGTATTCAAAAGATGTTCCCCAAATGTATGTCTTACATTTTTCTATTGCCCAAACACACAATGGTGCCTCCCGCTCAATCATGCTATAATTTGCTATCGCATCATTCAACATCTGGAAGCAAAAGCTACAGTATTTTAGTTTCTGCCAACCCGCTGCCCAAAATCTGTTCCAATACTTCTAAGACTGACGTCTACTGTAAAGAAGGATTTACTAGTCGAAACATATGGATGCAATGCTGGAGCATTCAACACAATTTATTTGATGTTTTCAAAAGCCTGGCTTCCCTGAACAGACCAATCAAACTTTGACCTTTTTTAAAGCAAGGACCACAAAGGTTGTCCAGTAAGAGCATATCCAGGTACAAAGCAAATGTAGTACTCACAAAACCCCAAAAATTCTCATAAAGAATCCTTATCCTAGAGTGGAGGTGCTTTTTTTATTACTTCCACATTGCAAAACTTAGGTTTGATGCGCCCCTAAGATTGTGTGGCCCAAATAATCATATTGTTGAACCATCAAATTGCACTTCTTTGGTTTCACTGTCATACCTTTTTCTCCCAAAATTCACAACACTTTTTCAAGAGTTTCAATGTGTTCTTCTTTGGATTTTGTGACTACTAAGATATCATCTTGAAATGCCTGCGCATGAGACAGGTTACCAAACAGTTTGTCCATTAGTTACTGAAACACGTAGCTGCCCAATGTGAGACCAAATGGCAACTGTAGATACTTATATGCACCATGAAGTGTAACAAATGTTGTGAGTGCTTGAGAATTTGGATATAATGGAATCTGGTGATATGCTGAATGCGGATTGATTTGATTTGCGAATTTGTAAGAGGCACGAATGCCCATGGGCGTCTTGACACTGAGTCAATGTAAAAGTCTAGATCTGCCGGTGATATGGTGTTCTAACTAGGAAGTAAAGAGCCAGATTTTTACCTATTTCCTGAATGAGAGTAGTGAGGGGCAATTTTTTTTATTGTAATAGGGAGAAGGTTCCGGGTCTTAGCTGCCTGCAGCAGGAAACCTCTCCGCCCCACCTAACTTGCTTGAATTTAGGGACCAGAATCAACTTTGCCTGGCCAGATCTCAGGCTCCTACTGTTTCAAATGAGTTTTTAAAAAGTGAGATCCTACCCTGTGAAGGGCCTTGTAGGCTAGGCAAACTGACTTTAACGTTATCCTCTTCTCCATTGTTAGCCAGTGGAGGGCTCCTGGTCTGGCTCAGATCTGGGAATGTCCAGCACCAACCTTGCTACAGCGTTCTGTAGGCGCTGTGGTTTTGTTAGATGTTGAATTTGTATGCCAGCATACAAGGTGTTCCCGTAATCCAACCTAGATAAGGCTAGTGCTGTTACTAATGTTTTACAGGAATCTTGGGTAATAAACGGCAATATCATTTTGAGGATATACCAAACAGTGCAAGACATTTTATTTATCTGAGCATTAAAGGACAATTTATTATCCAGTACCACTCCCAGGTTTCTAACTTTGTCCACTGGGCAAGGGCAGTTGCCTAAGCTATCTGGCCACCGTTTTGGGGACCAAAATTCAAAATAGGGAATATTTTGCTTCCCTAACTTTAGCAATCATCTTCTGAATGTGTGGCAGTAGGTGACAATCCACTAATGTGTTTTAATTAAGAGATAGATCTTAAATCGACACATAATCTCAACTCACCAGTGTGTCTTTTAGTCAAGACTACTGGAGAGACCCATTCCGAGGAATAGGTGGATGTGATTACCCCTTTAGAAATACGTTTCTCCAAGAGCAATTACAAATAATCTCTCACGCTCAGTGGTACAGGTCTCACCTTATGTATAACAGGTATGGCTTTTTTTTTACTCGATCCTCCAATCCTTTGACTGTCCCTATCCCATTTTTGAAAACATTAAGGAACCTGGATAACATCAATTGTTTCAAGTCCTCATCATTGCCCACAGCCAAAATTGGCATATCACCCGTGACAACCAGATCTCTCAACTCCTGGGTGTAAATACATTTCTAATTTTACTAAATCCACCCACCCTATGATAGCTCAACCTTTCATGGCCACAGACATTTTAGTCAAAATTTCTCTTTTTAGGTATTCTAAAGATGGCATAAAATAACCCAGCAGTTCGATGGCTTGCTCTCCAAAAGCCTTAGATGTTTTTTTGTTTTTTTATTTGCGTTTTTCAAACTCAACATTACAGGCAAGAAGACTGCAGCAATTTCACTTCTTTCCCCCCCCGCCCCCACAAAGTCCAAAGATTTCTTCACAGTTCGGAGCTTCGGATACCAAAAGCCTTAGATTTGATAGCAGGTGGAACAAGACTCACATTGTTGGGCCACAATTTAAAGAACATTCTATCAGCCAAAATTGTAACAGGTGCCCCAGTATCGGCCATAACGGTCACCTGTTTACCATCAATAGTGACTTGACACAACAGTCCTTTCATTTTCTTACATGTCTGCAAACCTGGTGTGTCTACTGTAAAAAGTACATTAGTAAATCTTTCTACACACTCCTGTACCCCCGCAGTAGTGTCATTCACATTAACATTGTTAAACTTTACCTTGTCTGAGCCATTGGCAGAACCCTACAAACAGCTTGAAAGTGCCTTATCTTGCTGCATTGATTACATTTCTTTCCAACCACGGGACAGGATGGAGAATTTCCCATATCGTTCCTAGGCCCACACCTATAACATGTATTTTGCCCTCTTCTACCTTTGTTGCTCTTACTAATTGCACAATGCTGCGAAATGCTGTTTGCCAAAGTGGGATTTAAGCTGTAATTTACGGAAAAGGGCGCTAATTCACAGTGCAAGTAAAACCTATCCAGAGCTGGTGTTGGCACAAACCCAAGACCTTTGTTAAGTACCTGTGCTTGTGTCTTTGTAACGGTTTTATTTGTCAAGTTTCTCACTAATTGTTGACATGCCCGGTCCCTGTTGTGGGCGGGACATGCTCCTTGACTGCATTCGTGAGTCCTCTACGTCCCATTGGACCCTGTTGTCCATTCTTCTTCTTCCTCCTCGGTCCTGGCCTCTGACTAAAAAAGGATAGCATTGGTTATTTGGGAATTGTGACAGGATCATGTAGATGAAAGGGGGCCCCATGGTGTCATGTGTTCGCCATGCGGTGGAAATGGGGCTAAAAATATTGAGGAACTTATGGGTAGTTATACCTTTGCCAGAGCCTTGCCTAAGGTCTTCTTCTGTTTTTACAGATGGTTTCCCGTTTTTGCTCATTGTCGCTTCCCCATGTTTCCGAATCTGAGGCTCTGTCATCCAATGAATTTGTCCCGGAAAGATCTGAATTGATATCTGTGGGTACAATATATTCAGGGGTGGAGTTAGGGTATACTTTACTGAAAGAATTTTTTTTAACCTCCTTCTGGAGTTTCTTTATTTTTGATTGCGTAAAAATTCTTTATATTCATTGGTTTCTTTATTTATTTCATCTAGCATTGTGACCGGCACTCTCATTTCTCCCTCACTGGTTTGTATTTCCACCAAGATGGCTTTGAAGAATCATTGTGCAGTTTTGATTTTTAAAAGTAGCCAGTCTTTGGTTCAATGCCAGGCCATCTGGGCCCATTCTTTACTAAAGGTGGCGTCTTCACGATACTTGGTGTGTTGTTGACTAGTAAACTTCTTGGAACCGCATCAGCTCTGGGGTACTCGATCATAATTACTCCACGTGATATCACGCTCATCCTGTTTATTTTTTCTCTGTTAGTGTGGCCTAATCTTGGGTTTGTGTGATTGTCTGTGCGACACTAACTTCGGACAGAATGGACGGGCCTGCCAGAATTTCTTTGACATTGTCATCCGTGAATGTCAAGCCGAAATTGTCAGCCATGGTGGATGTGGTGGTGATATTTTGTTAAATAAGTGCTTGACTGTGGAATGATGGCGGTGTGCGAAGGATTCCCTTGACGTGAGAAGGAGTATATCCTGATCAGTTTATTTCTACCTGGGTCCCAGCATTTCTGAGGACCCTAGGTTGTTGTTAGGATTTAAAATCCCTGTACTCCTACAGCTGTGCGCCTCTTAATCTAGACCAACACTATGAAGAGTGAGAAGCTATGATTAGGTAGAACCCTCAGCCTCCCAAACTACCTGAAGTAACAACACTGTGGAGGGTCATCCTATCTTTTTTAAATCCTGTTTATTCCACAAGATAGTTACCTGGCCCATTGTATATCTCTTCAGAGTATGAGATCTACACCCTGATAAATCGGGGTGATCAGCACATCTCCAGGATATTTTTGTTGGGTCCTCACCCACTTTTCCCACCTGTGGCTGCTTCATCATTGGACCCACACCTTACTCACCTAGTGTGAATGGGCGGGCTCAACGCGTTGTAAGCAGAGTACTTAGGCTGCGGCCAGGGATTGAAATTGAATTAAAATTGCCTAATTTCCTGTTTTTTCAAAAGGTTCTTTGGCAAGGTTAAAAACAGTGGGATGTTACAGGGGTATAATGGCCATAGACATCTAAGGTCTACTACAGTTTCAGCCATTTAATGCCCAGTGGGTCAATTAGCTTTCTCCAGGACCAGTATAGTGTAATAATCCCTATGTGGTGTGGTTGCTAATTCCAACCAATCTTACATGCCTTCGTACATAATTCAGTAAAGCATACACGCAACTATACAGACCATTAATAAATAGGACTCCTTCCTTGTTATGGTCTGAGCTAGAAGAGAAAATGGATATCATTGAACATTGCAATTATAAATGTCTCATGATCAAGTACAATATCCCTTTTCTGTGCTGGGAAACAAGCACACATGTAAGAATCCCTCAATAAGTTTCATAGTGTTTGTACATATATATTACATTTTAAAGACACATCAGACAAAAGATAAATCAATTTGTACAAAATAAGTTTAAAAACAGTGTCCAGCTTGCACACACAAAAATGATAAAAATAGTGAAAGAAGGTTTTGAATGTGCACCTACATGGCCTACATATCTGTTGGGCATCATAAGGTTAGGGGGTGAGGTGGTCTCTGTACAGTGGTATGTATAAATGTTTTGCGGGCAAATTCTGTTGCAAAACATTTTGTTTTTACTAACACCTCGAAGTAGTTGGTAACCATTCACAAATGTGAAGGGAGCCTAAGGGATCCCTTCTCCTTTGGGAATCCTTGAAGCAAATATTTGTTAAGAGAAGGCAGTGGTCCCAAACTACTATTAAAACAAGCATTTGCAATGCATAAGGTCTCGCATTAGGAAAGTTTGAGCTATTGGTATTTTAAATGACATATTTTTTATATATGTGTTGGTTTTGAAAATAGCAAAAATAATAGCTTTGTCATTTACAATGCCAATAGTTATAACTTGTGACCCCTATAGCATTTGTAATGCAATATGTGTTGTATTCACGTGACTTAGATGTATTGATATTACAAATAACAATGGCTTTGAATTTTTTTAATAATTAATACTTAAATAAAAGTTATTGTAATTTATAATGGCAATAGCTTAAACCTTTGTAAATACCCTTTGTGAAGAATATGTTCAGTGTATTTTATTGTGACGAAAATCCAAGAACAGAAGTGAAATACTAACCTCTTTTTGTGACATTTGTAATAAAGCTTGAAACATTGAGAGATCATATTTGACCCAGTTGTTGGTAAATGGTTGCACAGATTGATGCTGTGGGGGGGCTGAGAGATGTTGTGGTGGCGACTAGTGATGCTGTGGCATTCAATGATCCTGTGGTAGCGCATAGTGATGTTGTTGTGCCCCTTAGTGATGCTGTGGTGATGCGATAGATAGAGTGAGTGGGATAGATAGATAGAGTGAGGGCGATAGATAGATAGAGGGAGGGCGATAGATAGAGGGCGATAGAGAGATTGAGTGAGCGAGATAGATAGATAGATAGATAGGAGTGAGGGCGATAGATAGCTAGACAGATAGATAGAGTGCTGGCGATAGATAGATAGCGTGAGGGCGATAAATAGATAGATAGAGTGAGGGCGATAGATAGATTGATAGATAGATAGAGTGAGGGCGATAGATAAATTGATAGATAGAGTGAGGGCGATAGATAGATTGATTGATAGATAGAGTGAGGGCGATAGATAAATTGATAGATAGAGTGAGGGCGATAGATAGATTGATAGATAGATAGAGTGAGGGCGATTAGATAGATAGAGTGAGGGCGATTAGATAGATAGAGTGAGGGCGATAGATAGAGTGAGGGCGATAGATAGATAGATAGAGTGAGGGCGATAGATAGATTGATAGATAGATAGAGTGAGGGCGATAGATAAATTGATAGAGTGAGGGCGATAGATAGATTGATAGATAGATAGATAGAGTGAGGGCGATTAGATAGATAGAGTGAGGGCGATTAGATAGAGTGAGGGCGATAGATAAATTGATAGATAGAGTGAGGGCGATAGATAGATTGATTGATAGATAGAGTGAGGGCGATAGATAAATTGATAGATAGAGTGAGGGCGATAGATAGATTGATAGATAGATAGAGTGAGGGCGATTAGATAGATAGAGTGAGGGCGATTAGATAGATAGAGTGAGGGCGATTAGATAGATAGAGTGAGGGCGATAGATAGAGTGAGGGCGATAGATAGATAGATAGAGGGCGATAGATAGATTGATAGATAGATAGAGTGAGGGCGATAGATAAATTGATAGAGTGAGGGCGATAGATAGATTGATAGATAGATAGAGTGAGGGCGATTAGATAGATAAAGTGAGGGCGATTAGATAGAGTGAGGGCGATAGATAGAGTGAGGGCGATAGATAGAGTGAGGGCGATAGATAGAGTGAGGGCGATAGATAGAGTGAGGGCGATAGATAGAGTGAGGGCGATAGATAGAGTGAGGGCGATAGATAGAGTGAGGGCGATAGATAGAGTGAGGGCGATAGATAGAGTGAGGGCGATAGATAGAGTGAGGGCGATAGATAGAGTGAGGGCGATAGAGTGAGGGCGATAAGATAGAGTGAAGGCGATAGATAGACAGATAGAGTGAGGGCGATTAGATAGACAGAGTGAGGGCGATAGATCGATAGACAGATAGAGTGAGGGCGATAGATCGATAGACAGATAGAGTGAGGGCGATAGATAGATAGTTGTGTGTGGTTGTGGTTGTGTGTGTGGTTGTGGTTATGTGTGCGTGGTTGTGTGTGTGTGGTTGTGTGTGTGTGGTTGTGTGTGTTATGCTTTGTTTTTCTATGTTTTGTTATGCTATGTTTTGTTGTGTTTGGTATGCTATGTTTTGCTAGGCTATGATATGTTTTGTTTTGTTATGCTATGCTAATTTTTGTTATGTTATGCTATGTTTTGTTATGCTATGCAATGTTTTGTTTTGCTATTCTATGCTTTGTTTTGTTATGCTATGCTATGTTTTTTTGCTATCCTATGCTTTGTTTTGTTATGCTATGCAATGCTTTGTTGTGTTTGTTATGCTATGCTTTGTTATGCTATGCTATGTTGTGTTGTGTTGTGTTGTGTTTTGCTATGCTATGCTTTGTTTTGCTATGCTATGTTTTGTTATGCTATGTTTTGTTATGCTATGTTTTGTTATGCTATGTTTTGTTATGCTATGCTATGTTTTGTTATGCTATGCTTTGTTATGCTTTGTTATGCTATGCTATGTTTTGCTATGCTTTGTTTTGCTATGCTATGTTTTGTTGTGTTTGATATGCTATGTTTTGCTATGCTATTATATGTTTTGCTATGCCATGTTTTGTTATGCCATGTTTTGTTATGCCATGTTTTGTTATGCCATGTTTTGTTAGGCTATGTTTTGTTTTGCTATCCTATGCTTTGTTTTGTTATGCTATGCTCTGTTTAGTTTTGCTATCCTATGCTATGTTGTGTTTTGTTATGCTATGCTATGTTGTGTTTTGTTATGCTATGCTGTGTTTTGTTATGCCATGCTATGTTTTGTTGTGTTTTGTTATGCTATTTTTTGTTATGCTATTTTTTGTTATGCTATGTTTTGTTGTGCTTTATTACGCTGTGCTTGGTTATGCTGTGCTTGGTTATGCTGTGCTTGGTTATGCTGTGCTTGGTTATGCTGTGCTTGGTTATGCTGTGCTTGGTTATGCTGTGCTTGGTTGTGCTGTGCTTGGTTGTGCTGTGCTTGGTTGTGCTGTGCTTGGTTGTGCTTGGTTGTGCTGTGCTTGGTTGTGCTGTGCTTGGTTGTGCTGTGCTTGGTTGTGCTGTGCTTGGTTGTGCTGGGCTGTGCTTTGCTGGGCTGTGTTTTGCTGGGCTGTGTTTTGCTGGGCTGTGTTGTGCTGTGTTTTGCTGTGCTTTGCTGTGCTGTGTTTTGCAGTGCTGTGTTTTGCTGTGCTGTGTTTTGCTGTGCTGGGCTGTGTTGTGTTTTGTTTTGCTGTGCTGTGTTTTGCTGTGCTGTGTTTTGCTGTGCTGTGTTTTGCTGTGCTGTGTTGTGTTTTGCTGTGCTGTGCTGTGTTTTGCTGTGCTGTGTTTTGCTGTGCTGTGTTTTGCTGTGCTTTGTTTTGCTGTGCTGTGTTTTGCTGTGCTGTGCTTTGTTGTGCTGTGTTTTGTTTTGCTGTGCTGTGTTTTGCTGTGCTGTGTTTTGCTTTGCTGTGCTGTGCTGTGTTTTGCTGTGCTGTGTTTTGCTGTGCTGTGCTTTGCTGTGCTGTGCTTTGCTGTGCTTTGCTGTGCTGTGTTTTGCTGTGCTGTTTTGCTGTGCTGTGCTGTTTTGCTGTGCTGTGTTTTGCTGTGCTGTGCTGTGTTTTGCTGTGCTGTGCTTTGCTGTGCTGTGTTTTGCTGTGTTTTGCTGTGCTGTGCTGTGTTTTGCTGTGCTGTGTTTTGCTGTGCTGTGCTGTGTTTTGCTGTGCTGTGTTTTGCTGTGCTGTGTTTTGCTGTGCTGTGCTGTGTTTTGCTGTGCTGTGCTTTGCTGTGCTGTGTTTTGCTGTGCTGTGTTTTGCTGTGCTGTGCTGTGTTTTGCTGTGCTGTGTTTTGCTGTGTTGTGATGTGCTGTGTTTTGCTGTGCTGTGCTGTGTTTTGCTGTGCTGTGCTTTGCTGTGCTGTGTTTTGCCGTGCTGTGTTTTGCCGTGCTGTGTTTTGCTGTGCTGTGCTGTGTTTTGCTGTGCTGTGTTTTGCTGTGCTGTGTTTTGCTGTGCTGTGCTTTGCTGTGTTTTGCTGTGCTGTGCTGTGCTGTGTTTTGCTGTGCTGTGCTGTGTTTTGCTGTGCTGTGCTGTGTTGTGCTGTGCTGTGTTTTGCTGTGCTGTGTTTTGCTGTGCTGTGTTTTGATATGCTGTGCTGTTTTGCTGTGCTGTGCTTTGCTGTGCTGTGTTTTGCTGTGCTGTGTTTTGCTGTGTTTTGCTGTGTTTTGCTGTGTTTTGATGTGTTGTGCTGTGCTGTGTTTTGCTGTGCTGTGTTGTGTTGTGCTGTGCTTTGCTGTGCTGTGCTGTGTTTTGCTGTGCTGTGCTGTGTTTTGCTGTGCTGTGCTGTGCTTTACTGTGTTTTGCTGTGTTTTGCTGTGTTTTGCTGTGCTGTGCTGTCCTGTGCTGTGTTTTGCTGTGCTGTGTTTTGCTGTGCTGTGCTGTGTTTTACTGTGCTGTGCTGTGCTGTGTTTTGCTGTGCTGTCCTGTGCTGTGTTTTGCTGTGCTGTGTTGTGCTGTGCTGTGTTGTGCTGTGCTGTGTTTTGCTGTGCTGTGCTGTGTTTTGCTGTGCTGTGCTTTGCTGTGCTGTGCTTTGCTGTGTTTTGCTGTGTTTTGCTGTGCTGTGCTGTCCTGTGCTGTGTTTTGCTGTGCTGTGCTGTGCTGTGTTTTGCTGTGCTGTGTTGTGTTGTGTTTTGCTGTGCTGTGTTGTGCTGTGCTGTGTTTTGCTGTGCTGTGCTTTGCTGTGCTGTGCTGTGTTGTGCTGTGTTGTGTTTTGCTGTGCTGTGCTGTGTTGTGTTTTGCTGTGCTGTGCTGTGTTGTGTTTTGCTGTGCTGTGTTGTGTTTTGCTGTGCTGTGTTGTGTTGTGTTTTGCTGTGCTGTGCTGTGTTTTGCTGTGCTGTGTTGTGTTTTGCTGTGCTGTGTTGTGTTTTGCTGTGCTGTGTTTTGCTGTGCTGTGCTGTGTTGTGTTTTGCTGTGCTGTGCTGTGTTGTGTTTTGCTGCGCTGTGTTGTGTTTTGCTGTGCTGTGCTTTGCTGTGCTGTGTTGTGTTTTGCTGTGCTGTGCTGTGTTGTGTTTTGCTGCGCTGTGTTGTGTTTTGCTGTGCTGTGCTTTGCTGTGCTGTGTTGTGTTTTGCTGTGCTGTGCTGTGTTGTGTTGTGTTGTGTTTTGCTGTGCTGTGCTGTGTTGTGTTTTGCTGTGCTGTGTTGTGTTTTGCGGTGCTGGTAAGGGTATGTGAGGGTGTGTGTGAGGGGGTGTGAAGGTGAGGGTGTGAGGGTGAGGAGGTGTGTGAGGGTGAGGAGGTGTGTGAGGGGTGAGGGGGTGAGGGCGTGAGGGTGAGTGTCTCCAATGAATGTCACTGCTTCGCCTTCTTTGAAAATGTTCAGTGCGGCAAATAGAGCATGCCGCCCTAATTATCACAGCATGAGGCCCCAAAGTGATCATTATCACAGCATGCAGAGAGCCGCCCCACGCTGCTGGAGCACTCAACTGCACATTAATTATAGTTGAGTGCTCCAGCAGCCTGGGGCGCCTGTTGACATGCTGTGATAAGTGGGTCTCATGCTGTGATAATTGTTGCGGTGCCTGAGGAAGTGGAGACTCCTGCTGGGATAATTGTTCTTGTGGCCCTCAGGAAGTAGAGTTTCATGCTGGGATAATTGGTCTGGCGGGCTTGCAGCGCCTGACGTCCAACAAACGTGCACAAGCTGCTCAACCTTGAAGCACGTTCACAGACCTGGGTCGGCTCGTACCCAGGTCTGTATCGGGCTCGTTCACAGCTGTTACTCCCTTGACAGGGAGGAAGGTGACTATAGTCTCGCTGGCGGGAGCGCTTTGCGCTCCAACGCCAGCTCGACCTAAAAATGAAACTTAAATCCTTCATATTTGTCTTTTTCAAACGCATCCTGTTTTCCTTTAAGTTAAACGGGCTGCATTAAAAAATAAAAAAGATTGCATTATTGAAAAGCGATAACTGACATGGTGGTATGCTGATCTTAGCAGGCCACCATCACTGTGATGGTGTTATTGGGTCGACCTGAGTTATACAATTCGCCCGAGAAACTGTCGAAGGTGGATATTAAATGGGTTAAGGATTCTTATCTTTTAATGGCCGCTACAGCCAGAGAGGATAGGGAGCTGGTTAAGTCGACGGTAAGAGCCCATCAATTGCAGAAAACTACCCTGACCATCGAACCCTATCTGGTTATTGTTACAACCCCAATCATCGTTTTTTACTGATCAGATTTAGACTGAACCAAGCTCATTCGCTGTTCGCAGAGTTACCTGGTTGGAAGAGGGTGGAAGAACTGGGGGTTTGTTCATGCGATGACTCCTCCACTCAGGATACAAGGCATTTTATTCTTTTCTGCAAGCACCTGACTGTCATCAGGAAGCGTTTCATCCTCCCAATCATAGCTAATAAAGGCTTTCTTCAGGCCAAGCCTGCACTTCTATATCTCCAGCTGTTATCAAATGTGTGGGAAATTTTTAATGTTGCTAGCTTCCTCACCGCGGCCGTAGGAATTATGAGAAAATTTAGGTTAAGTTTAATTGGCCAAAATGCACTTTAACTGAATTAAATGAATGTCTGCAACGTCTTAGTTTAGTAATAAGGTTTTATGAAATTTGCCCAACGTGAGTTTGAATATATTGCACTGTGTCTTAAATTTTATGTAAATTATTACCATTTTTAATCTGTAATCAACGATTTTACAATTTTTTGTTATAACATGATAGCATGCTTTTATGGTTTTAAAGCAAACCGAATAAAGAACTTTGACTGACTTTGACTGACACTGTGATGGTAGCGATTCCTAATGGATCACAAACTACGACCTACCTCTTTAATATTCATTAGGTAAGTCTATTTGCAAAACCATTAGGAACTGATTGCTATTTGGTAAGAATGGCAATTAGTAATTCGCAATTCTTATTTTCTGTACAAATGGCCCTTAATTCTAGTCATGTGTGCTCCAATTTGTAGAAGGAGCGCAAGGTGGTTTGTTCTCAGGCCTGGCCGCGTTTCTTGGTCCCATGTCTGCCCTGGTCTGCTCATCCCTAAAGTCTGCGTGCGCATCAGGCATTGTTTTGTTCTCCTGTACACAGCGGTTCAAGCCTCCAGGCGGGCTCAGGCCTGCCCTCAGAACCGTCTGCCATTTTTTATGCGGAACGAGGGGCTTTGGCTGCACCCCTGGCTTCCTCGGAGCCTGCCTTTCCATCTTTCACTCCACCTGACGCTTTGAACTTTTACTGCTCCAACTGACTTCCACGCGCCTTGCTTTTGAACCGACCAGGAATCACCTGAGACTTTCAACATGGTCAGCGACTAGCTGCCGCCTCCCCCCCAATCCAGCACCCAATACCCAGGAACGTGGACACGAGACGTCTTTTACTTTTTGGAAGGCGGGCGCTAGTCGCCCGGCCGTATTTATTAAAGTATGAAATTAAAAAAGGTTTTAATTGCATAATCAACAATTTATACAAAAATTCAGCAGGACATTTAGGTACATCATCCTTAGCAACACGTTTGAGAGCCTGACTTTAACAAAACTCTAATACATGTTATTTTCCTAACTTATACTAAACATCCTCATCTAGAATTTTTGTACATTTCTGGCCATATGGCAGGGTCACTACCGGTGTCAGGTCCTACTAGCTGCGCCTCCCCTCTGGATGTGCGCATGCGCAGTGTTACCCCGGGAATTGCCCGGTCTACGCCCTGAACTCCATTTACCCACTAAAGGAGGGCCCTTACTCTGCGCCGGTGGCGTCGTGAGTCCACGCGCGCGGGGTGGCTACCAGCCTAAGGAAAGCGTGAACTACTCCTACCCGCGCTCCTTTGCTTTGCAGCATCCATTACCTTGCCCCTGGAGTTGTGGGAGTGGCCCGCAGGCCCCTCCCCCTGGGCGGGAACCTCCATAGGATGATGCCCGCCCCCTCAGACCTCAAATATGTGCTCACCGATAATGACCTTACCGCATGCCCCATACCTAATAAATACGACGACCTGTGGGAAAAAATTCTAAAGGACAGCTATACTGGCTAATAAAACAGTATCAACGCATCGCTACAAAGGGAAAAAAGGCCTAAAGACATATAGCATTACATACAGTACACTTCAAACAGTATCAACGTATAGCTACAAAGGGAAAAAAGGCCTAAAGACACATAGCATTAAAAACAGTACACTTCAAACAGTATCAACGTATAGCTACAAAGGGAAAAAAGGCCTAAAGACACATAGCATTACATACAGTTCACTTCAAACAGTATCGACGTATAGCTACAAAGGGAAAAAAGGCCTAAAGACACATAGCATTCAGTACAGTTCACCTCACACATGACTTGCTAAGAAGGGGAA
This sequence comes from Lissotriton helveticus, assembly GCF_964261635.1. Taxonomy (NCBI): domain Eukaryota; kingdom Metazoa; phylum Chordata; class Amphibia; order Caudata; family Salamandridae; genus Lissotriton; species Lissotriton helveticus. The sequence continues at coordinate 377,005,971 of NC_136065.1, forward strand.
AAAGTTCCTTAGACAAAAGCATCAACAAAATACACCAACAGTTCCTCTCTATTACCCTGTGAGACCCGTGGACCGTACATCCAGAACTTACGTTTCAACCAGAGATAATAACTGCTACCAAACTTTTTGTTCCAAGGGATGGTGGGTGGGAAAACAAAGAAGCCCCGAGCGCGGGGCACACCGTTTCGGCGAGGGAGCGTCCAGGGACAAGGGGGTCTCCTGGGCGCTCCCTATCTCTTTATTCCCGAGGGGCCAGGTGGCCCCTCCTCTAGCCCGCCCCCCCTGACCCGGACCCACTTCCCAGGATCCGGGTCAAGGAGGCCGCCAGCCAATCGGCGGTGGGCCGCGCCCCCAAGGGCACGCCCCCACCGCCGAATGGCAACAAAGGAGACAGTGGGGGCGACGGTCGCCGCGCCGCCATGCGTGCGGGGGGGCCGAGGGCCCCCCCTTTTCACATGGTCAGCGACTAGCTGCCGCCTCCCCCCCAATCCAGCACCCAATACCCAGGAACGTGGACACGAGACGTCTTTTACTTTTTGGAAGGCGGGCGCTAGTCGCCCGGCCGTATTTATTAAAGTATGAAATTAAAAAAGGTTTTAATTGCATAATCAACAATTTATACAAAAATTCAGCAGGACATTTAGGTACATCATCCTTAGCAACACGTTTGAGAGCCTGACTTTAACAAAACTCTAATACATGTTATTTTCCTAACTTATACTAAACATCCTCATCTAGAATTTTTGTACATTTCTGGCCATATGGCAGGGTCACTACCGGTGTCAGGTCCTACTAGCTGCGCCTCCCCTCTGGATGTGCGCATGCGCAGTGTTACCCCGGGAATTGCCCGGTCTACGCCCTGAACTCCATTTACCCACTAAAGGAGGGCCCTTACTCTGCGCCGGTGGCGTCGTGAGTCCACGCGCGCGGGGTGGCTACCAGCCTAAGGAAAGCGTGAACTACTCCTACCCGCGCTCCTTTGCTTTGCAGCATCCATTACCTTGCCCCTGGAGTTGTGGGAGTGGCCCGCAGGCCCCTCCCCCTGGGCGGGAACCTCCATAGGATGATGCCCGCCCCCTCAGACCTCAAATATGTGCTCACCGATAATGACCTTACCGCCACAGGCCAGCATTGTTAACCGACGATCTGGCCTCCCCCTGCCTAGACCTATCCTAGAAACTTCTCACTTCGGCAACCTCTTCCAACCAGGCCCCGACTTCATCAGACCACAGGGCCCTTCCTTCATCCGTCAAATGGACTCCGCTCACCAGTTAGAACAAACACACCTATTTTTGAATCCTCTACCACCGAGGGGGGGGGGGCTTGAAATAATTTGTCCCACTGTGTGTTGATCCTCTTTATCGAATGATTCAACGCCCTGACCGAGTCCCCGCCACCCCGTGATGAGTTGAGACCCTACTACTGTGCCACCCGGGCAAGCCCTGAAGACCCCCCACAGTGGAGATGGACTCATCAATGAGTATTTGCTTCCCCAGTTTGGCCAATTCAGTCCCCCCTAGGTGAAGTATCACCACTGACAGGGGGTCAGGCTGCTGAACTAAAAAGTCCCTGCACTGACCATGGCACAGACCCTCAAACAACCTCTTCCCTGTCCTGCGTCCAGCCTGTGCTGGCACATTGTGGCTCCTCAACTTCTGGTGATGAGTTCCTCCCCTGCGTGACAGGTTCGAGAACTGGAAGAACCAGGAAAAGACCAAGAAACCTGTGTGACAAATTCCCACTTCCACCTTAAGGAATGGGTAGCTCTTACACCTGCCAGCAATACCTGGGCCCTTGGTGTCCTCTTTCTCGACGTATGCTTGCTTTTTGACGTCCACCCGCTGCTGATGTTGCGGTGCGGAGCACTCCTCGCATATCCGCCATGGACCCCGCCGTGACTGACGTAAGCCCCCCTTGGGCTGTCCACCTGTTGCAGCTGTTGTGATGTGGAGCCCTCCAGGCATCCACCATGGACCCGGCCATACATAAATTGGAAAGATAGATACACACCATTAGTGTTTCCGGCGATACTTGCTGTACACGCGTTAAACTTACATTACCATCAGTTGCTAAGTTTCAGATAGTCTTAGTGCCATATTACTACACATTAACACGTCGACAGTAAATGTTAAGCATAGCCTCCTTTTGTCTGTTTGGTAGTGCAGCAGCTATGTCGTTAAGCATAGGATCAGCGCCGCCCTAACCATGGCAGGCTGTAAAATTGGCTTCCTATTTTACAATGCTTGTTACACAAGAGAGTTATGCCGTAGGCGAGGACATTGCCTCTTAATCCTAATTTCCTACCCACGTCCTTATGCATAGGATCTATGTGTAAAAACGAGACAGTCTACTTAACAGTGCAGCACCACAGTCACTAGCAAAAGAATTAGCACAGCCCTAACCCCGCCAGGCCATAAGCTGGCCCACGGACCCTTTCCACTCACCACTTTGGCTTCTGGGGAATAGCATCCTAGCCAACCGGACATGATCACATGCCTCCCAGACCTATGTGATGCCGCAACTAGGCTCTTGGGCACCTTTAGGTGTGACATCGGGGTGTGTATCGTTATCAGGACCCCAAGTAGTCTTTCTACAGGCTCCAGGCCCTGTCTCAATGCCATTCGTGGTTCCCCTACCACATTATTAATATAAAGCTTTGGTACACCCCCAGAGCTCAACGTATATGGTGCTAAATCCCTGTGTGCTACATAAGTTTACCCACCGTAATTATTCGCCTTTAATCTCATCATAGGCTCAACGTATATTGTGCCAATTCACTTGTATGTTAAATAAGTTTACTGACTGTAATTTCACGCCTTTAGCCTCGGAAAGGAATAAACGGGACGTGTTTTAGAACTAATACATATATATGTTATACACCTGTTCTTTTCCATTTACTCATTCATGATATTATAGACTGGGAAAACAAGCTGCTCTACATTCCCTCAAGACTTAGCCTGAAGACAGCACGCCAAACAGCTACCAATAAGATAGCTCACTAACAATGTTGACTTTACCTGTCATCAATGAATAGTCAATTGGACTGGTGCAACGTCCCCCCCCTTATAACAGTGAACATCACCTCAGGTGTCCATTACCTTTACAATGAAATACGCCCCTTGTGTGACTTACTGCTAATGGGAGACTGGCCTTCTCAGTCTTGTCAAGCCCTACCCTTAGATGTGTATTAATCCCCAGGAGGACCCCAATAGAAGGGGGAATACCCTATGCGTGAACCGTTCCACTATTATTCTAACTATCCCCTCAGCAGACAACAATGATAGTAATTCTAGAGTGTCAAAATTGACTTATGTCAATGGCTGTTCCTCAAGTAAGTTCCATAAGCAGCAACCCTGATTTGGATCAAATTTTGAAAGTGTGTGTTCTGCTTCTGAAACGTGCCCTGTTCCATTACAATACAGTGGATTCCCTTGGAAACGCTAAAAAGTTGTGGGACCTTGGTGGGATGCCCACCCAACATTGTTTGTATATTTGGCCCTTAATACAGCTGTTACTACTAGGAAAGCAGCCGTATAACCCTCCTTCCGCTATCCAGACCGTCATCCTTGTGTGGTGCCCTCCCTAAAGTATCTTGGCTGGGAGCCTCACACCTAGATGTAAATATAATGGAGGCGAAACAAAGGCACACAGCTGAATCCTGCCTTCCCAGTACCTAAAAGAGGCATTGTTTCGCCCTTTCTGACATAAAAAATAGATTGTGTGTGTAAACCGATGCACTGTGTGTGTTACTTAAGACCAGGGCCACGGCAATGATGCGTCTATGACGTCTTAAACTTAAGTAGCAGGGCTCGTTAAATTATGTAGCATAATGCGGCACATCTTTGAGTTAGTACCAGTTCCTTATTCTGTCACAAGTTCACATCTGAACACTACCTGGATAAAAGGTCTTATCTTATAAGTGTTAAGTTAGCACCCCAGCACACAACATGCATTTGAAAGGTGAACAGTCAGCCTGTGCAAAGTGCATTCCGCTTCCTAGGAACATGCGTTTCTAGTAAGTCTTGTTCAGTTAGAGCTAAGGACAACTTGTAAATTATGCAGCAGAAGATGTTATATGTGGCAAATGTAGCCAATCCAGAAATATGCGAAAAAATTGCAGTGGCAGCAGAATCACATAACGCCAGTGGGCCTGCATGAGATCGTGAGGGGTACATGATGCAGGAGACACACGTCCTCCCTAGCTCACTGTGCAATGTTAGAAGGGTTGTGAATTATGAACTGCAAACAACAAAAGGATCTCTGTTTTTTATACTTTCGCTTCCAGTGCCTGAGTGCATTTTGTTTCATGCAGCAACACATTTTGGTGTCGTTAGCGAGACTCGAACCCAGATCCCCAGGTCTGAAGTCGAGCGCCCTATCCGTTAGGCCATCTCCTCTCCCCTGCTAAAGAGGAGTTACCGACTTACCTACCTACATAGATGAACTGTGTAGGAGGAACAGTAACCCCTGGGATTTGGGTAACATTTAACGTGGAACGTTTCATCAGACCCCCTCCCCGTTTGCCACTTACCCCAATGCTATCATGAATGACCGTTCTATAATTTGGTTTTATTGCCTCATGGCAAGCAGGTAGTGAGTCTGTTTTTACTGAAGATGATGATGACACGACCTTACCTTGAGGACAACGAGCATGATTGTTCTCTCAGGGCTGGTAGTCCCTTTTCTCCCTCTAGGACTAAACATTGGTTTGGTTGTGCGAATGTGTTTCAAGGGCTACAGAAAAAGGCGTTCTACTTTAACTCCCACCACCCCCGTCCCTATTTCTTTATTGCTGTTCTGTATTGGACCAGACCTTTGACTTGAAGGGAAGGATCGTGTATTGAGATGACTGCAAGAGACTTTTTGGGTCTTTAGTTGTTGTTAGCATTTTCTTAAGATGCTGATCCGCTCGATAGTTGCGGATAAATCCCAGCTTATTTGCCTTTATGCCCATACATTGTCCAGAAAGACTTGGTATTTTTTGGCTCTGTTTTAAATTCGCACAGTGTGTACATTGGCCACCTAGTGGCTAGAACTAAAATTGCCTTCAGTATTTCCAAGTGAAACCGAAGTGTACCTCGGCTGGGCCATGTCCAGGGTGCAACGACCCAAGGCTGGCGCTATCTTTAGAATTCCTTTTCTGCCTTTACATTGGGTCCAGGGATCCACAGTGTGGAATAAAACCGTTATCAGATAGTGCCCAATACCAATGAAAATTAATTTCCAAAATAAATAATTGAGAGGGCAAATAAACGAAAAATACACCCTGTATTATAATTAGACTGTCTGTGCTTGTGAAAGAATGCAAGGCAAACTGTTGTCAATCGGCAAAAAGACCGGCAAATACCGTACAGAGTGCTCGTGTTCTCCCTGCTTAGTGCAGTCATCACAGATCAACACAATTTACGTGCCTTTACGTGTTGGCGCTTGTCACTGTTCTTCTATACTCGAGTATTTACTAAAAAGCAATCTTTCACGAGTAAGGCAACATTATTGTGGCCGCCCTAACAGCGGGGGGTGCGTGATTAAGGATTAATCCAATGCTTCATTAATTAGAAGTGAAACAACCAGTAGAAAGCCTCAATAGGGGCTCATCAATCAAAAAAGAGGTTACAGTGCCACGATGATGGACTATTCTAGGCTTTATCGCGCTCCTCGTTCAATCCCCTGCGCAGAAAAAACCTGACCTTCTCTGCCGTGCTGTCTGTCAGTAACCTCTACTGTTCAGTATGCAGGTAAAACAAAAAACAGCGGCCTACACAGACATTATTCAGACGAAGACAGATCCACCTATAATTTCAGCTATGCGGGGAGAAGTGATACCTAAGGACGATTGTTATGTTTCTGCAATACATCTGATTTGGTCTGAGAAAGAACTATCACACCAGAAGACAGTTACTTCCTGAACGTGGACCCTCGCCTACTTAAATATTGACTGAGCCTTAATGAGCGCCGCGCAGCCCCTGCCTCCTGGTGTCGAGCACTTTAGGGGCCTGTAAAACAGCGTGCGCTCCCCATTCATCCTCTCCGTCCTGTCGTGACATTTTCAAAATGGACTTAATAACTGCATTAAACCGTTAAATTCGAATGGCTCCCATTTCCTTTGTCCATCTGTAACCACACATCTATTTAGGGCTGCCAAATCCTAGTTCTAGCATTGTACCACTATCGAGCCGGGCACTTCCATTCAATATAATTACCTCCGTCCCGCCTGAAGCAGCCATGCACTGCCCGTCCAACCGCCCACCGGCGATGCTCCTCCGACGTTTCTTCCTGGGCCCTTTCCCTGTTCCGAGTTGCTCGTCCTGCCGCCTCTTTTGTTCTAAATCACAATCCAAATTTCGATCGCCCCCAGGGAGAACTGTACCGCCGTCCTGGCTATCAACCCTGCAGGGAAATAAAAAAGGAGACAATTACTCCGCCCCGAGCGCGGGGCCGTGGCAGTCGCGTGAAGGCTCTGCCCATCCTACGGGTCTCCGGAAAATTCCAACTTTCTCGGGGGCTCACTCCAACCCCCACCTCGCACGCCCGGAGACAAAGAACACAAAGAAGCGGCTGGCTCCACGCGGCCATCTCCCGGAACAGCTTGCCTGAAAAAGAAAGGGAAAACAAATCACTAAACAAAGAAGCCCCGAGCGCGGGGCACACCGTTTCGGCGAGGGAGCGTCCAGGGACAAGGGGGTCTCCTGGGCGCTCCCTATCTCTTTATTCCCGAGGGGCCAGGTGGCCCCTCCTCTAGCCCGCCCCCCCTGACCCGGACCCACTTCCCAGGATCCGGGTCAAGGAGGCCGCCAGCCAATCGGCGGTGGGCCGCGCCCCCAAGGGCACGCCCCCACCGCCGAATGGCAACAAAGGAGACAGTGGGGGCGACGGTCGCCGCGCCGCCATGCGTGCGGGGGGGCCGAGGGCCCCCCCTTTTCATTCCTTCCTGCTGCCTTCAAAACAACCGTCTGCTTAACCGTCGCCTCAGACGGTTTAGCAGATACTTTTATCTATTTTCCCCAAAGCATTTCACAATTTCTAAAGACTTACCTACTCTTTGAAGTCAGGAAGTCTTTTTATCTTCAGTTTTGGAGTGTTTGTTTACAGTTGTGCACAATAGTTCATCGGTCTCTTCTTTCTTCCCTATTCCTTGACGCCGGAACATTTTCTTTCCCAGAATGCAGGCATTTGAACTGACAGTTTTGTATGTCTGTATTTGTATCTATATTGCGTGAACCTAGCTGTGAAGTAGCGGAGCGCTGTGCATTACACGGGGTTTTGGAAGCAGTGCTTAATTTGTGCTGGGGGCTGCAGGTAGGGCCCACTGCCACTCTTTTTTTATGGGTCCGGACTCATTTTTTAATCATCAGAACAAGACAGAGGAAAGCAGCAAAAGGGGAAAGAAGGCATGCATGAGAGAAAGGCGAAAAAACAGTGAAAAGGGAGACATCAGGAATTGAAAAGTCACCTACGAGAGTGGGAGAAAGAGGCTTGACAGGAAGTAAAGACTGCATGGTTAGTTTTCAGCAGCCCTGCATTGAGCAGCAGTGCAGCCAGGCCTCTCCGAAAAATGTGGGCTCCAGCACCTTTTCTTTTAGAAATCAAGCACGAATTGGTAGACAATAATAGATTGTGTACATCAAGTGGGGATGACACAAATACATTTTACAAACATTTAAGTATAGCGAGATTAGCAGCCTGATTCATGTAGCTAAATTGCACTCGCAAAGGGCCAGATTCTCAGAATCTGGCCCTTTGCGAGTGCGATTTTTGCATTTGGTATTCATTATCCCAAATGCAAAAATCGCTATTCAAGAATTCGCATATTTGCGAGGAATTGGATTTAAGGAATCTCTAATAGAGATTCCTTAAATGCAATTCAACAACCAAATAGAAATAGCGAAATCGCTATATTTGGTCTCAATTTACCACCAGGTCTGACTTGGTGGTAAATTGCGTTAATTGTGTAAAAAGCACTTTAGTGCATTTTTTTCTTTTGCATGTTGCACACACACATGTCCTTTGGACATGTGTGTGCGCAACACCTGTTCAAATGTGCATTTTAGGGGTGCTACAGGGTGTCCTTTGGACACCCCTGGCACCCTTAAAATCGCTATCTGATTTGCGAGTAGCAAATTGCTACTCGCAAATAAGGGATACTCCCCATTCATTCCTATGGGCCTTTTGGCCCATAGGAATGAATGGGGAGTTATTCCTTTTTTTGCGAGTAGCAAATTGCTACTCGCAAATAGAGAACATGTAGGAATCGCTATTGATTTAGCAATTCCTACATGAATGCCGTTTTGCGTGTCCTCAATAGCGAGTCGCTATGATTCGCTATTAGGGCCACGCAAAACGGCCCGTACATGAATCAGGCTGTAAGTGATTTACCCAGAATCACACGATTTGGCCAGGATTTGAACCTGGGTCTCCAGGTTCCATAGGCGGCAGCTCGAGTGGTAGAATAAGTTAAGATCACTACACATCCTGAGCAAATTACTGTTGGGCCTGATGTAGTGAGAGCCACATTGCAAAAAGTGGTCACAAATTACACACCTCCTTTTTGCGAATCAATTCTGATTTTGCAAACTAACCTATATACTATTAGGGTGGCTCACGAATTTTTATGCCGCAATTTGTGACCCCACCCCCTTGTTATTGGCCACAAACAAAAGAATGGTATCCTGTAAGGTACAGCACACCACCATCCCTCAGTTTGTATTTCGAAACTAGAAGTTTTCTTTAAGCAGTCCGAGTTCCTTTAGGAAAAGGGTGCAGTTAAAAAAAAAATCCTCTGTAGGAAAACATCAGAGGGAGAGGAACGACAACTGCCTACTACTCCTGAAGCTGCCAGCACGATTACCGAAGGTAAAGTGGCCTTGAGGCAGGCGCGCAACACCCATTGGACTCAAAGGGCTTTTCAGCCCCCCCCTTTCGTGTGTGGCAGCTCGGGATATGAGAGCTTCCCGGCACGGGCGGCCTTAGGCATGTGCAAGCTGTGGACTTGCACAGGGCCACCAAACCCCAGGGGCCTCCACGCCAATATATATCTTTAATATAATAATCCTCTGAGGATGGATACATATTTGCGTGGCGGCCCCTGGCAGGGATTTGGCGGCCTCCAGCTCTATTCCACTTCCTAACACCCTGACACCCCCCCCCCCCTCCTGAGCTCTGGGGGTCTCTGCCCCGCCCGGACCCCCTCTTCCGGGGCCCCCTACCTACGGAGCCACCATGAGCCTAGATCCGCCCCTGTGAATCCCGGGCACACACTCAGCCGCACCCGAGCACTTCACAGGTCTTTAAAAGACCATTTGCATGTTAATGAGGCCTTGCTGTTGTTTCACCTCTTCTAAGAGCCCCTGCAGCTCCACTCTGCCTATTGCTTAAAGATTCAGCCCCCCCCGACGAAATCTTTTCTTAGCCCCCCTCCTCTCCAACCCCCCGAAATTTAGCTCTAGTTGCGCCTCTGCCTTGAGGGGACTACTTCCTGTTTGTGAATCAGTTGTCACCTCCTTTGAGGAGTCAGTAACTAGCCAGTGGTTTGAAACTTGAACTGTGGTTACAAACTATTGATCCACACAGCGCTGAATCGCAGTTTGGAAGGAATGCCCCTTTTACGCCCCTGCCAAACTGCGAATGAATATGTGCTGTAACACCCATTTTATGAGTCACGAAAAAAATGTTCCTACTTATAAAATATGTTATAGTTGTTTTCAAAACAACTATTTTGCAGTTGCACACCCTACAACGTTGCAAATTGTAGTTTTATTTTTTTGGGGTAGTTTTATACAGTGCGAACTTGACTTGAAGGTATCAGAACACTTTACATGAGCACCAGTTGGGTTACACAAGGACACATTAATTTTTGTTAGGCACGGAGAGATTAAGTGATTTTCCCAGAAACACAGTATATTGAGCGTCGTTGCCGAGACTCAAACCCGGTTCCCCAGATTTGAGATTGACCGCCCTAGCCGTTAGGCCACATCCTCTCCACAACTGCAAAATTGCTTAGCACATCTTGCCCCTCGTGTTCTGGTGACATTTTCTTAAGTCTCATCCTACTTCCTTAAACTGCCTTACTAGCAGATTACTCCCCTACTATACGTAGCATTAGGAGTTACTAAGGATTTTCTTTCAGCTCACCAAGGTAAAACACTCGCCTTGAATTATCCCAGAGGCCAAATGGACAATGTTGGAGCCCCCTTCTTTGACATCCTGAGGATGTTTGTTGCTGCCTTTACTGCTTTAAATGTCTGTGTAACTCTGCCAAACTTCGTTGGTGCCTTCACTGGTGGCCTATCCTTTCCCAGGAGGCTACACGCTTGTTGTATCTCTCTATGTCTCTTTTACTTGTAGTCTGCTTTTTTAGAGGTGTCTGAATGTACATTAAAAATAAATTGTTATGAATGTCAGAAGGTGGTTTCTGGGGTAAGTTACCCAGCACCCATGCTTTTTTTAGACTGAGTCTACACCCTACACCCTACACTTATTAGTGGCTCTATATATGTCACGGAAGCCGGATAGAATGCAGACTTGGCTGAGGTGGTCGGCTGTTTATCAGCCATGATTTGCCTTGGTCAGTTTTTTTTTTTTTTTTTTTTTATACAAGCTTTATTCGAGTAATTAAAATCATAAAAGCATTCCATCACAAATATACAAACAGTAATTACATATATTAAAAACATTTCATATAAATATTTAGTTAAAAGGAGAGCATAAAAGAGAACAAATACATATAATTACAAGGGATAGTGCAATCGTACCGGCTAATAGGCAGTAGATTTAAATGCATATCATGGAACGATTGACTTCAATTGTTTAGACTTAATACGTGTAGCTGCAACTAAAAAGCTTGCAACCCCGAATATTACTTTAGTGCTACTTAGGAGCTGTAGGTAGCGGAGAGCGGGACAAACTTGTATAAACCCTGCTTCTCTCAGTATGGGTAGTAAAAACTGCTTCCTACATTCCTCGTAGTGGCTACAAAACATAATAAAGTGCATCAGGGTTTGTTCGGAACAATTGTCGCAGCTACAAGGGATAGAAGGATCTAGTTTACCCCATACAGGGTAATTTCCCAAGGAATATTGGATAATATTCAGTCTAAATCTTACAAGTAGATTGCGATGGAAGGGCCGAGATACAATGGTCAAGTATTGGTCTTGGCATGCGTTATCCTCAGAGACCACTCTCCTAACCCTGAGAAATTGTGTGTACGGAAGGTGGTTTTTCAATGATGGAGGGTCGATGACTTGTATACTGTAACAGATTGTTTCTATCTGTAGGTTTACGGTATAGGTTTGTTGTGATGGTAGCATTGTTTAATGTGATTTCTACATCACCTGAACACATTAGTAGAACGCACGCTGACCCATTTAGTTTTAAGGGGGATTGAACACGCTTCAAATGCTAGATTAGTAGAGACGGTTAACAGCGCGTTAATGAACATGAATATCACGAAGAATTGATACAATGTATATTTTTGTTTACTTGTAGACGTTCCCTGATGAAGGTGTGTGTAAACACCGAAATGCATTGGAACTAAAAGGATTGTTGCAACATTTATGAAAACAGAAAAGTGATTGAAATACAGATTTTTTTGAACATTTGAACACTTGTACGAAGTTTCCTTTGTTATAACAAAGCTGTAAGAGTACAGCACATCAACACTGGTGCCATGGGAGATACACTTATGTATTAATAGGTGTGCATCTTGTAGTTTAATGCACATTATACTCATCCAGTCTTTAAATTTGGGAGATCTGCATGCCACCCTTCATGTGGCCAGCAAGAGCCCCAGTGAGACAAGTCATCGAATAGGTGCCTCAATGGTCTCTGTATTTCGTAGTAGTGCTGTGAGGGGGTGGGTTGTATCTGTGTGTCCATCATGTGTGACAGAGCTTCTGCAATCTCCCAATACTTAAATACGGGCCACACAACATGCTAAATGGAGGAAGTCCACCCCTGCCTCCTCACATCTGTCGCAGCTATCTGATATCCACAGGTAATATCGGTGCAGCCTTGCTGGGGTGTAATATATCCTGTGTAAACAATTAAAATGGATAATATATAGCCGGCTGCTGCCAGTTATCCTCCCTGTCTTTTGGTAGCAGTATTCCCATTACATGTCCTTGAAGGGTGTATCTAGTTCTGTCTCCCATCCCAACCTTGACCCGCCCGTCGCTTCAGCTTGGTCTGCTTGGGTCCTGCGATATAACCTCGATACAGTAACATCGTCAGGGCTGTAACAATTGTAACAAAAATTGACATAAATATACATGTAATACATAGAAATAAAAAATATACAATGGACAAAATTATAAACAATACAAAACATTGAAAAAGAAAACGGCCCAAGACCAATACAAAAATTAAAACAAGCAAGTTGGCAAGAGACAACAGTAAAACGCCAAAATGCACATAATACATAAAAAAATGAAGACATGTCACCATACATTTAGCCCAAACAAGGAGGAGTGGTGATAATATAGGTATTCAAAGGTGGGGAAAAATGAAGTCAGCATGGGAATAATCCTTTGATGCAATCGTGAGTTAGAAAAAAAGGTAAGAAAAAGATATATGTGATACCATAATAAAGTCTAGACACAAAAGACCAATGTACCAAAATTGAACACCCCTTGACGAGTGAGGTAGACAGAACATAAATTATTAACCTTGCAACAATGACCCAAAGGCTACTGAGGGGAGCCAATATTATAGTGTTCTTCATTTTCCCCTACCTTTGAATACCTATATTATCCCCACTCCTCCTTGTTTGGGATAATTGTATGGTGACGTCTTAATTTTTTGTTTAAACTCTTGGTTATGCTCAAGGTCTCATTCAATACACAGCAGTGATCAGCAGAAATACAGAAAAACAGCAGTATGTTTCACTTGAACGGGTACCCTGGTAGCGGAATGGACAATTAATACAATCGACATTATCCCACCCCGCCCGCTCAGCCCAGTATCTACGCCAGGGGCCCCACACCTTTTTCCATTTCTTAACGCATCCACTTTGTTCATAGTCTCCTCCGCCCTCTGACACCAGTCCAGGTCCCTAATCCATTGATCCCATTGGGGCGGGCACCCGCACCCCCAGTTGCTGGCTATATTTTGTTTCACCACTCCTGCAGCTGTTGCTAACCAGATCTCGTTATATCTGGACCAGTCGGTAGCCCTTTTAATCATTAGCAGTAACCACCTCGGATCCACCGGCACCGGCGATCCCACCACTGACGCCATCGTTTGTGCAACTTTGGTCCAGAAGGGCACCATGTACGGACAGTCCCACAGTATGTGGAAAAATGTCCCCTCCCCCTGGCAGCCCCCCGCACACAAAGGGGATATGCACCTCCCCCAGGAGAACAAATGGGTACGCAGGTAATAAATCCGGTGCAGTATTTTCAATTGCACCAGGTGGACCCTGATCCTAATTGCTATTTCACGGGGACTCTGTAATGCATCCTGCCAGTCCTCATCTTCAAAGCTTCCGATGTCACCCTCCCAGCTCTCCCACAGGTTCGTCAGGCAAGTTATTAATGAGCTTGCGGTAGATGGTAGCTGTGGGCTTTTCCGGGATAGGGTCAAGAAGGAGTCTGTCCTCTAGTGGAGAATATTCTGGGAGCGCTACATCCGTGTGTATGTATGTTCGCAAGGCATGGGTGAGGCGCAGATAGTGGTAGTGTTGGGAGTCGGGCAGTTAGTACCCTTTTTGGAGGTAGACAAAGGATCTAGGAGTGCTCCCCTTCCACACATCGCCCAAGTAGTCAATCCTGATGAGCCTCCAGCCCTTGAAGCCAGTCAGTCTGGACACCTCGACTAGCTGGTTGCCAAACCACAGTGGCGGTCTACCTGTTAGAGTGCCCGGCCAATGCAAGAATTTATTAGCCTCCCTCCAACACTGCAGCACCACACCTGTATGTGACGGTAGATCCCTACATCGCTCACAACTGCCCCCCAGCATGACATATTATCCACCCTGTAGGCCGGCTCCGACCTCGCTGTATAGACCCAGTCATTAACCACTTGCAACTGAGAGACCCAGTAGTACGTCTGGGAGGGCCAGCCCCCCCGTCGTATACCCCCCTAGTGAGCTTTCACATTGCTATTCTCGGGTTTCCACAGTCTCAGTGCAGCGTCCGCACTGACAGGGAAATGCGTTTGAACACCCCTCCAGGGATTGGATAGGGTGAGTATATAAAGCAGGTGGGGCAGTGCCAGCATCTTGAAAAGCGCAGCGTGCCCCATCAAGGAGAGAGGCAAGGAGCGCCAGTGGGCGACATCCGAGGCCAATTGCGCCAGGTGGGGCTCGAGATTTCTGTTAAAGAACTCCGCTCTGTCCCTGGTTACATAAACCCCCAGGTATTTAAACCCCTCAGTAACGATCGAGGCTGGGCATCGCGAAAATATCCTCAGAGGAGGGCCAGAGAGGGGATAGATCCGCGATTTAGTCCAATTAATCGTATATCCTGAGTAGCTGCCAAAGAGTTAAAAAAGATGGAGCGTGTGTGTCATCAAGTGGTATGGCCTAGCCATGTAGAGGACAATATCATCTGCGTATAGTGATATACGCTCCTCCCACTCGTCTGTAAGCGACAGAGCCCAAAACGACCTGTCCCTTTGAATCCAATGAGCCAACGGCTCCAAGGCTAAAACAAAAAAGAGAGAGGGGACAGCGGACACCCTTGACTGGTGCCTCTGCGCAAGGGGAACGCCCAGGACGTTTCTCTATTCACCCTCACTCTCACCACTGGCTGTTTGTCCAATAAGCGGACCCATCTGCAAAACACCGGTCCGATGCCAAGACGCTGTAAGACTTAAAACACAAAGGGCCAATCAATGCTATCAAAGGCCATTGAGGTGTCCAGCGCCATCAATTCTGTTTGCTTATCGTCCTCCCCCTCTGTCATATATAGAACCCCATAAAGCCGACACAGGCTTAGTCTAGTGCTTCTGTGCGGCATGAACCCCAACTGATCAACATGCACCAAATCAGGCAGTACCGCGAGTAATCTCGTCGCCAGGGCTTTGGCCAGAACCTTGGCCTCAACATTGTGTCTGTGAGCCAGTGGTGAGGGGGTGCGGACATGTGGAACTTTGTGGAATGCACTTGCATTGAAAGAACTCTTTTCTCCATCATCCCTTCTCCCAGATCGACTTGCCCAACGTGCCGAAGACATTCCTCCCCTCACCCCAATATCACAAAGAGGTCAGTACAACCCCAATTTCAAACAACAGACTGTAAGAGGAGTAGCAAGAACTGCATACAGACGATAAACGTTCAGTGATGCAGCAACACTAAAGTATGAAACTAATTATGGGCGGCAGCTAGAGGGCGACCCAGCAAGATGGCCGCACTTCCATGACGCTCCTGCAGGACAAATGGCATAATCCTGCCCCCAGAGCCCTAAAAGATGGCTCAGGATGAAAGGAGCTGTCTTGTAAACCACTGAAGCAAGTGGGGGTGCTTTTTATTCTATGCCAGCCAGCTGAGCAACTGACGATTGAGGCGATGAATTGAGAAGGACTTTAGACTGGTCGACAGGCATACCATATAGACAGCGGAGGGGAGACGGAAAACATTCCGTGCCTGCGCTGCACTGAGCCTGTGACTCCTGTGGATGTGGAGAGACGTGATAGAGCCGCTGCTGCAGGAAAGTTGAGATCCCCGAGTCGCTGGCTAATGGAGGGCCCACCCGAACATTGAAGAAGTAAGGTGACGGGCTCAGCCGGGCCGGGGAAGGAGATGCGTATGGCCCCATTGCTGAAGGTAGCATTGGGGTGCTACGGTGAGGGCCCAGAAGTGCGAAGAGAAGGGCAGGCCTCCCCAGGCACTCGAACGGAGCACACAGCTACAGGCAACACTCCGCACAGCGGGGCTCAAGTGGAGCGGCGAACTGGCCACGGGATAGTGAGGAGCGGGTGCGCAGCTAGCACGGCAGAGCCTCTTACAGGGATATAGTGGAGTCCTGCATGAAGAAGCCATTTTAGACTGCCCAAGAAGAATGACATGCAGACCGGCGGGTGAATACCCATTAAGTGGATGAAATGAAGACATGGGCGAGAGTGCTGCTGAATGCCCATGAGGAAATAAATGTTACAGCAAACAAATGAGGAATGGCATGCTGACAATGCAAACATTCTCCCCGAGTCAAAAGATCTGGCTTAAATCCATCGTTCTTTTGCCCACTAAACCACCCCAGTTTGGACACAGCCATATGCAAATCAGTCTTGACCCTGTGCCCCATGTGAACAGTCCAGACCAAACTGCCAGGCCAGATCCTCCCTTGACCGTGAACAAGCATCCTGGGACCGATTTCAGGGTATGTCACCCTTCTTCAGCCAGGCTAGCTTGAATCCAGTGGCACAGTGAGCAAGAGACCCACGTCTGGGCATACCCATCCTACTTTAGGCGAAAAGTTTTACAGCAAACAAATGATGGTCGGAATGCTGACAATGCAAACATTCTCCCCCAGACAAAAGATCTGGGTTAAATCCATTGTTCTTTTTCCCATTACGCCACCCCAGTTTTTAACGCAGCTCTTTTGACTGGGGCAGAATGTTTGCATTGTCAGCATTCCGTCCATCATTTGTTTGCTGTAACACATGAGGAAATAAAGGCACATGTGACATGAACACCATAGTTATCAACAAATTGTCTAATCCACCTGTAAGCACCCTGATATTTCTCTACTGCCCAGGCCTATTGCACAATATCCATTCATCCTACAGTCTTGACTGATCCCCTACTGGAGGGAATGCGCTGAGGAGAGTTGAGGCGCCATCTTTTTTGCCCGTGACAAAATGGACCAGCTGGGTCTGGCTTGGCCCTCTCTGGGGTTCCGGAAAGCATTGGTTGGCATCCTGGGGCCTATCCGATAAGCCACATCTGCAATAAGTACTGCATGAGGAGCTGACTTGGCATAACATCACTACACCGTCCCTAGATCTGCTGAGCTGTTAAGGTGGCTGCATTAAGACTCATAGGGCAGGGCAAAGCGGAGGGCAGGCAGTCAAAACTGCCATTGGAACCCCGTAAATCAGTACAAAGCCAAAGACAATGCAGCGGCCATGGAAGAGGGGGCGGAGAATGATCAGCTGGCTTGCAAAGATGACATAAAAGTCCTACTGCTAACAATGAAACTCAGCCTCATACCGATTCCATGAGCACTTGCATGGACTTCATAGCCCAAAAGCTAGAGAAAAACGATGGGAGGATAGTCGAGGCCGAGCATAGAATCTCTGAATTAGAAGATTCCACTTCCCAAAGAGGAAACCAGATGCAAAAAATGGACTGCCTGCTAAGGGTCATAGCTGCAAAAAATGAAGATTTAGAGCGCGCGGTCCAGAAGGAACAACCTATGGATACTGGGGATACAGGAGACCACTAACACTGAGAGAATGGATGAATCCAATTAAACGTGATGCCAAAGCGGTCGTTAAAGACATTCTTAATCAATTGGAGTACCATGGAGTGATTGAACCCTGTGTATCACAGATGAATAATGGTCTTTTTCCGGTTTCCAAAACCTGATCAGTTGTCTTGAATTGTATTAGATTATCAATATTTGAAAAGTCATACCCTTGAATAGGCAGTGCCTTGAGACCCTCACGGGTGAGCAGCCTCGATATATAAACTCCTGATTGATTGATTGATTGATACTTGCACATTCGCTGTCCAAAATACCCACGGTACAGCTTTAATTAATAATGTTGTTCGTAAAAAATGTAAAACTACGCTTGATATTTCTAATGGTTTTTTCAGTCACAATTTGGCTCTAGAGAGTCGTGATTGGTCTGCGTTTACCGCCCTTGGCTCCCAGAGGCGGTCCACACGTTTGCCTATGGTGTAAAAAAATAGCCTGTGCATTTTTGGAGCTCGCATTGTGTCGATTCTCCATGAGATTTACCCTGATGCTTTGTCCTATGTCCATGACAGATGTATGTCATTACATCGCATACCAATACCAAACGTGCCATTACAACGCGGATATTACTACGCGATGTCAATGACAACGACATGCCAATACATCGCAAAATTTTACCACAACTATGCTTTTACCACGCATACCATTACAACGCAAAGGCATGCGTGGTAAAGCTTTACTCGTGGTTAAAGTTTGCAAGGTAAGTGACTCTACCCTACCCCTGCACAACCCTCCCGCAACCCCCAGTCCTCTCCTTACAATAACACTACACCACCCTGCACGACCCCCCAACACTATCCTAAAACTCTACACTACACAAACACTACAACACTACCCTAAACCCTAAAACACTACACTACACAAACACTACAACACTACCCAAAACCCTAAAACACTACCCCAACACGACCCTTCCCCTACCCCTGTCTGGTCCGTACACTGAAACACTACCCTGTACGACCCCCCGAGACTACCCTAAAACACTACACTACACAAACACTACAACACTACCCTAAACCATAAAACACTACACTACACAAACACTACAACACTACCCTAAACCCTAAAACACTACACTACACAAACACTACAACACTACCCTAAACCCTAAAACACTACACAAACACTACAACACTACCCTAAACCCTAAAACACTACACTACACAAACACTACAGCACTACACTAAACCCTAAAACACTACACTACATACACACTACAACACTACCCTAAATGTTAAAACACTACCCCCAGCACAACCCTGCCCCTACGTCCAGTCTGGACCCTACACTGAAACACTACCCTGCACGACCCCCCAGCACTACCCTAAAGTACTACACTAGACAAACACTACAACACTACCCTAAACCCTAAAGCACTACACTAACACAAACACTACAACACTACCCTAAACCCTAAAACACAACACTAGACAAACACTACAACACTACCCTAAACCCTAAAACACTACACAAACAATACAACACTACCCTAAACCCTAAAACTCTACACTATACAAACACTACAACACTACCCTAAACCCTAAAACACTACCCCCAGTCCGAACCCTACACTGAAACACTACCCTGCACGACCCCCCGACGCTACCCTAAACCCTAAAACAATACACTACACAACACTACACAAACATTACAACACTACAACAAAAGTAACCCCCGCCCCAAGCGCAATCCCCCTTACCTCACTCACCTCGTCGTTCCTCTTCCCTGCGTTAGTGTGGTGGAAGGGGGAGGATGACGTCAGTTGCTGCGGAGACTCATTCAAATTCCAGTCATCCCTCAGAGCTCTGCAGAGCCCCAGCTGTGTCATCCCTGTTCAACGGCTCTGTGTCCTCCATTAATGGCTGCAGCATTCTCAGCCCCTCCCGCCCACCACCACCAGGCGTCCCCCACTTCCCCAACAACCCCTGGCTGCTTGCGATTCATGTCACTGCTGCAGGGGATGGCACTACTCAGTCAATGCAGTCTGCAAGGGAAAACGCCAAACAAGCACAGTGATTGGAGAACCGGCGCCTTATTCCTGACTGCTTACGTCGTTGTGAGGAAACAGCCTCCGTTTCCTCATGACATGGATAGCCATTACATCGCATGCGTTGTAAAAGTGCATGCGATGTAATGGTATGTGTGGTAATGGTTACGCGTTGTTACATCGCATGCGTTGTAACACATGCGATGTAATGGTATTGCGTGGTAAAATCCGCATTGTTATTGCTGTTTCCCATCCATGACATTTACTTAAGAGATGATGAATTGAATCCTCATTTAGCTAAAGTGAATCACATAATTTCACAATTTGCCGAACTTGGTTACAAATGAAATTTTCTAAAAATCTCACATTGCTTTCCTTAGTGTCCTTTTCCTTGGTTATGAATTCAATGAGGGTACGAGCTTGGCCCCTCACTTGTTAGAAAATGTGTGCAGTTGTGACCCCCAAATACGCTCAAAATGCTACAATCTTTGCCCAGCTTTTTTAATTTCGGGAGGATTAACATTCCTGATTACACTCAAAGTACTAAATCGATCTATGCTTTGATTTGTCTGGATTTTTCAGCGTCCTGCTGAATGCTTGAACACACTGTCATTCTCTGATCCTTACAATCTGATTTAATTGAAACGCAACACTAACATCTTAATACAACAAATGTGGTAATCTGGATTGTACCGGGTTCTATTGGTTTTACCTACGTTACATTTAATGAAGGTGATGCAGTTCCTGTTGCATCTATATTCCTTGGCAGAAATGCATTTTGCATGCATTGAAAAAATACAAACAACATTTCAGATGGCCGTCCCCAAGGAGTGGCCATTACCTCAAGCTAAACGCATTATTCTTGTTTCTCCTGTGCGCGCCTTAGAGGCTGTCACAAAAGCTAGCATTCCTAATTCAAAAGCCCTTCATCCCCAGTGGATTTAGTGGGCTAGGTCCTAAACAGCAGTTGATGTCGACTTTGTTTTTGATTCTTCTTTACAGACGCAGGAATTTTACAAAATGAGCATGTTTATTTTGTACCTTTTTCAATTCTTCCACTTGATAAATACAAATGTACTATCTACAACGATGGTTCAGCACAACCGGCTATCGGTGCTAAACAGCAATAGTCTTCAGCATGCGCAGTCGTTTTAGTATTCCAAAGGTTGCGCAATCAAGCATAAAATGCTTTGGGTTGGTGGCAGAATTTAAGGATAAATTGCAACATGCACATGCAAGTCATACATTGGGTCATCAACGCCTGGGAGCACTTGCTGTAGGGAATTCTTTGGCTGATGAGTCAGCCAAATCTACAGCAGCTACATGTAAAATAGCATCAGTTACACATTCTAAAACACGTGTTGATAATGACATCTTGGCTGCCGTCCATTCTTCTTGAGTGGGCACCTTTTTACCTAAAGGTTTTCCTTCTAAATATTCATATTACCTGAATAAGCAGCAGCCTCCTTTTGTAACTATATCAGGGGTTGGCAGATGCATGATCCCCAACCTTGACAGCAGAACTTCTTTGATAGTTGCCACATATGAAGGAGTCGCATCAGCACATGCTGGAGTGGCTGCCACAATTTCACTTTTACAACAACAGTATTGGTGGCAAGGTTTATACCAGCAGACTAGAAAATATGTTTTATGTTGTGACATTTGTCAACAAATTAAAGGTTTCACTGTGTCTCGCCCACCGCAGACACATCTGTATATTTCTAATCACCCTTTTGGCTGTATTTATCTAGATCATTTTGGTCCCTTAATTTCTGATACTGCTTTCAAGTTCATTTTGGTTGCAGTTGATTGTTGTTCTAGGTTCCTCTTGGTTTAGCCAAACTGTTATTAAAGATTTTCAAGGCTTTTTTGGGACTGAAGCCTGTCGCGCATTCCACTCGAACCAAGGACTGTTTTCGCCTCTAAGGCGTACCGTGATGCGGGTATGCAAGTGCCTTTTTCCTCTCCGTATATTCTGCTGTGGAGAGAATGAACCTTGACTTAAAGCAATCCCTAACGGCTAGAGTATTAGGTACAGGGCATGGTTGGTTGCATCATCTCTAAGGGGTTAACAAGCATTAAATCATCTCTAAAAGGTCTCTGGGTGGGCAGACCACGTAGGAAATGCCCTTTGCATCAAGATGTAGGTTCCAGACATTGGTGGTCCAGACATTGTGGCGGCAACCACAACCTTTGATGTGGATAACCACTGTACTGTCTTACATGATCTACAAAAGTGAAGTGATACCCTGGCTTGCATGCATTTGCCTGCATCTCTCTCTTTCACTCCAGATTACTCCAATCCTTATATCTGACTGGCTTCCCAAAGTTAGAGACCGAGTTCGCGAAAAAGTGGCCCTCAAGTAGGGATTCGGCCCAATGTACCGTGCTCCTGTTTCAGTCCTTGGTATCCAGGGTATACGAACAGTGATTTTGCCACCACTTCCAGGACATAAAATCATTTTGTCCCGATTAAACATGCAAGCTACACCATATGGCCAATTCCCCATAGTATGCCCAGGAGTGGACCCTCACAACACTTTTCGTTGCAGCCTGTGAGTGCCACAATTGGTGCTTCTCCCCGGCTGATGGTGGGAGGTCGAAACCTCTGTTGATTTGTTACCTGTTTCTACTTCTCCGTCTTCTGCAATGGATGTTGTTTATAATGATCAGCCATTGGATACCGCTTCTGAGTTACACTTTTCATATCCTACTACTAACTACCAGCCTTTTCTTTTCCATTTGAGTTCCTCCAGGTACTATATTGATCAAGACGATTTTTCATCTGACAGTTTTTCAATGTCTTTGGTTCTGCATCCACCTCCAGTGTTGATTTGTGCTTTATTTCTTGGTTTAAACTTACTTATCTAGTTCCTCCTTGGATATACATTGGGACAATCTTTTCTTTGGTTCTTTTATTCATGTGGATTGGATTTGTAGCTGTCTTTTTTTCTCCTGATTAACGGCCATTACCTTCCAGAATGTTCTGCAACAGAACTGGTTGACAGGGTGCTGGCTCCACATTCCTCCTCACATAAAATGAAAAAAGACTTGTCTCATGTCAACATTTCAGCCAATCTAGTGACTGATGGCATTGTTTGATATATTTGGTCCTAGGGAGACCCTGCAGATTCCATCTGTGTTCAAAGTTTCTATGGGTGATGTAATAGCACCAGTGTTACAATCAGATGTAGGCACTGTGAATTCAATGCTTTCTGAGATTATTATTCTGTGTTTGAATCAGAAGATTTATCCGCTAATTACACTGAGATGTCCTGTTACCACCATTATGGACATAATTTTTTGCATTTTTTGGACAGCATCCTCATAATTATACGGAGTGGGAACATTGTCCAACTCCGCCACAGGGAAGTTCAAATAACAGACAGCGAAATATACATATTTGACAAGTTATGACATTTCAGAACCAATATCATACTATTTTAAATTGATCCCAACCCATTCGAAAAAGTATATGCTTACTCAGACTAAGCTGATAGACGCGGCTTCATTTGTCGACCAGATAGCCCATAAAGACTATGATTATTGAAAAGACAATATTGACCTGAAATCAATTTAGGGTACTAAGTCCTGGCAGGTCCTTGGCACAGAAACGTTATTTTAAGCCTGTCTTATTCACACACAAATTATCTTCCTAAACAAAACGATCCAACAAACTACTTGTCTGGTATTAGCTAAAATGAAAGAACTGAACACCCCGACAATTCCTTCAATTGCCCGTCTTGATGATTGGCAATCCTACACAAACTATACTGAAGCCCAGTTAAATAGAATGAAACAGAATGGTACATTTAACTCTTCATTTTCAAATCATGGTGGGTAGTTATTGTGGCCAGTGGACACGAATGGTTGCCATACTCATTTTCTTAACTCCAGCCCCAGTGTCAAATCAAGTACACCGGATCCACTGTACTCACAGTCAACCTATTCTGACATGACTACCACCTATTCTGTTGGAAAGTTATGCCAGCAATGGTTGGAATATTCTACACTATCTGCAGTGAAACAACACATTTCTCTTCTGTCCAAGGACATAAATCTATCTGATTTTTTGTTAGGTCCCAAGTGTCCTCATTCTAAAAGGTTCCTAAATGCAGCTTATAATAAAAGAAGGAAATTATCACAAAGTGAGGCTGCTTTGCGCTTGAGACAAATTGATCAAGATAATTTAGATAAAGTACTTGCTGTAGTAGACAACAGTATTAATACGTTATCATCCTGTGTTGAATAGCATTGTGCCATCTGTTATTGATATTGTACAGAATGATATGTCAACATTGTATCATGGACAGAGTCAGTTCAGATCCATTATGCTGTTTAATTGGACGCGTCAATTCTAAAAAATGGACGCATTCCTTGGCATTACCTCAAATGTACTGCTTTGCTTCTGCCTTTCAATTTAACACACAAACATAGTCAATATCTGTGAACGACTCAACTTATACCATGCTATATTTAGAGAAATTAGAAAAACTGCATATAGACTTAACGAGTTATCTCATTGCCCATATCAACATTTCAGTTTACAGCTTGCATGAAGCATTTTCCAATAAGTAGATATGAACCCCTTGGGAAGAAGCTACATCCATGAGTTATGGTCCCTGCCATTTACCTATTGCTGTGAACGTGCTGATAGGGAAGTTTTTCTTACAGGAGAGGAGTGTGACTCCACTGCAGGCAAATCACTTGTTTGTCAATATGTTAAAATCCATAGCGCTTGTAATGTTTCAGCGCTAATCTGGCTTGTTATTTAAAAGAAACTCCAGCCCCCGCAATTCTTCCCTTCATTACTGTACACTCAAATTGAAGCTATCTCATGCCTAATAATCAGGACTGCTGCGCTATGCGGGCGGGAGTCCCGCATAGTGTATCCACTTCCCAGTTAGCCACTTGTTGCAAAAGCGTCCTGTTTCCCCCTCCACATGGGATAGTAGATAGCTCGTTGTGGCCTTTCATTCTAACTTTGAAAGCAGATTTCAAAAGCTAAGCAGACACAAACCATTATTGTTCCAACAAGAAGGGACTCTCACATCTGCCTGAGAGACCTTTGAATTGCAGATGGCTAGCAAGTAGTCTGCGTTCTAAAGGTTGGAGAGAGGACCTCCCAAAGTCTGGGTCCTGGAAAATACTCTCTGAATGTTTGTCTTCAAGCAGACACTTTGTCATGGCTGAAAGAATGCAAGTAAAGGTGGGAGTAAGGCTTTGACTTTTTGCCAGACAGCTGCGCTGCGCAAACGAGACCTAATCAATAACACTAATTCATGCATCTTTTCTTAGAGTACAGGCAAGACATGTGTTCCCAATATGTAAAGCGCACTTAGCATGGGCGCCAATTTGAAAAACAGTTACAACAACCTATAACAACGAAGTGCAAGTGTGCATGTCTATTTAAATAAATGTGGAAAAATACTAGCTGCAACATCTTCTTTTGCTTGCGACAAAAATAAATGTGGATAAATACTGATAAATGACCAAAACGTAAATATGGATAAATACAGATGAAAATGTTAAAAAATAAATACCATAAAACCGAAAGCCCTAATTGTAATTCAGCAATTGGCTGGTACCTCATTCATATACCACAACCTCTCCTCTTTAAACCCTATTCCTGTAATCTATCATTTCCTAATCTCTGCCAGCCTACCTACCTCACCAACCATTCACCTGAAACCACATAGCTTCCACTAATAATCATAACTACTTGGTATTCATTTTTCACAAAGTAACTGAGTAAATTGAGTTAAAATGCTTCTTAAGAACACATGACTTATCGCAATAACCTACAATAACCACTAGATTAACCACTAACCTTGGGTTCCGGGGTAGCTATTCGCTGTAAAGAGCCTCAATGCCTCATCAAGGGTAGTAAGCGCTATATAAATCCAATTAGAATTACATAGGTATTACTTTACCATGTGTAGCGTTTATTTGGGTAAATTATAAGGAATATCCTATATGCAAAAATAGTTCTTGTCAAATAGTTAAAAAACGTCACTGTGTTCTCATGAAGTCCACTCTTCGATGTTAACAACCAAACTTCATGGGCTGATCCTGAGCCTTTCACCAATACCTACCCAGGCCTTAGTTTTGTTGCAGGAGTTTATTTGCCCTAACATGGTACTCATAGGGACCCATCTGCCACTTCTCTTTACGACTGTGGCATTGAATGCCAACTTGTAGGTCTTCTCCAGTTTTTTAGACCCTTCACATACAGTAGACACTCTGGTGGACTACTTCTGTACATAACTATACCAAAACTAGTGCCCACAAGTCAACTGGGGTTCGTACATTTTAGACATAGCATGGTTTTCCCCATAACTTTTTGCCTTCATACCTCCTGTTTTGCTGACTTCGTATTTGCTGGCTTTTTACCCTTACCTTTATGCCTTCAGACCTCCGGTTTTGCTCACTTTGTTTTTGTTTACTTTTAGGACTATGGGCTAACCAGTGCTAATGTGCTTGTGCTAGCCTTACCCAATATGCATATTTAATGTACTTGTAAGTCCCTAGAAAAGTAGTACTACATGTACCCAGGGCCTGTAAAGTAAATGCTACTAGTGGGCCTGCAGCACATATTGTGCTATCCATTTAAATATCCTTTTAAACAAGTTTCAGGCCTGCCATTGCTGCCTAAAGATGCTGTTTTAAACTATAAAAAAATACACCTTTTGCCAGGCCCAAAACTTTCTTTTTAATATTTATTGTTACCCCTAGGGTAGGCTCTACACAGCCCAGAGGCAGTGTATTTAAACAGTTGGGCATGTGCAGTGTATTTAAACAGCCGGACATGTAATTTTTAGTTTTATACGTCCTAGTGGTGAAAAACTCTTTAAATTTGTTTTTCACTAATGCAAGGCCTACCTCTCACAGAGAATAATATTGGAGTTACCTCATTTCATTTAATACGCTTCAACTTCTAAATGGGAACAGGTAAACATTTCATGTTTGTTGTCTTTGGAATTGTAGTCAAAAATTTTTGATTTTTCACAGCCTGCTGGGCAGAAAATCTGGATTTTATTAAGGACACAGAGACCAAGAT
Organism: Lissotriton helveticus; assembly: GCF_964261635.1. Taxonomy (NCBI): domain Eukaryota; kingdom Metazoa; phylum Chordata; class Amphibia; order Caudata; family Salamandridae; genus Lissotriton; species Lissotriton helveticus. The sequence goes on from NC_136065.1 coordinate 377,032,432, forward strand.
TATGCAAATCTCCTTTATAGCCACAGCTCAGCAGTAACAATGAAGAGAATATAGAACTTCAAACAACATTCCATTACAGTATATAGTCCATGAACATGCAGCTATCTTCCTTCTTTGTTAAGTGCTGCGAACAAAAAAATAAACTCAGAAAAAAACATGACTTCAAATTTGATCTAGAATGAATAACTCCTTTCTTTAACAATCCGTAGACGTTTATTCTGTAAGAAAAAAAGACACATCAGATCAATTAGGTAAAATTCCTAGGGAGGGTTAGAAAGTAGAGGGATAATCTTGGCCTCCGTATCCTTAATAAAATCCAGATTTTCTGCCCAGCAGGCGGTGATAAATATAAATTTTATGGCACGACACGGAGGCCAACATTATGCAAGTTTAAAGTGAAGCAAGTACATTATCACTCACATTATTGATTGGTCTGAAATAACAATTCTTAAACATGTTTTCATTTGACCAGTCAGCTGCTCTAAGGATATCCTGGAGTCCTCCACCTAGCATAAAAACTTTAGAAACAGAAGCGCCTCTTACCGAGTGCGCACCAAAAATAGAAACATCAACACCACTCTCACTCATCACTTCTTTAACCCATCTAGCAAGCGTGGAAGAAGAAACTGCATTATGAGGGGATCTGTGAGAAATCAACAGTTGAGTTCCAACTCCTCTCAGTCTTACCGTCCTTCTTTCATACTCTTCGAGACAATTAACAACACATAGACTTTCATTAAGAGGAAAGAAAGGATAAAAAATAGAGGAAAATTTGGATTTAAAATTACAATTTTGAAAATGCCCCTTTAAAATTGGCATTTTCCTTCCTTAGCCATTTAGTGCCTGCAGCCTGTCTCTGGGTCATATGACAGGGTGTAGCTAACAGTTGGGCTTTGTGTATTTCTCCTAGACAGCCACACACAATAGAGAGCTTAGCTGTGCCTAAATGGGCCACACTGGCAAGATGGGAGGGCGGAGCTGGGCACAGCCCTACTTACACTTGAACAGGCTGTGTTCTGCCCCCACACAAAGGGCTGCATCCCCCTTGTAGTTAGTTGGGAGCTAGGGCGGGGGGGGGGCAGGAGACCTGTGCACTTCAAAGGAGGGAGCACCTGGTATAAATATTGGACCTCAGACACCAACTCTTCAATGCACTTCTAAACCTGTGAAGATTCTGCCAGCAAGAAGGACTTCCACTCTGCTGGACTGTTTAAATGCTGGACTACTACCTTTCTGGACTGCTGTCTTGCTGGACTGCTGCCCTGCTGTCTTCCTGCCTGAATCAGAGGGACTTGGTCCTGCATCTGAATCCAGGACTACATGAGTAACTCCAAGGGCTGGTCTGCTGGTCTTCTGTTCAGAGCTACAGACTCAAAACCACCTTAGAGAGGCTGAATTGAAATATTGGGACTCTTCTTCACTGCAAATGGGCCAGTTGGCACAGAAACCTTGTCTATCGCACAGCCTGCCAATGCGAAGTTAAGTCAGCCTGACCCTTTGCGCTACAGCATAGACTGCTTGTGGGGAGCGCCATCACGAAACACCGGCCCAACCGTTCACATCAACAACAGGATCTTCGTGCTACAGTGATGACTGTCCATAAAGCCAGGCCAGATCTTCGTATTACATTGATGCCCATTTGCAATGCTTCTCTGCATCTCGCTGCCCCCTCTGCCATGAACAGGACTATTGGTGCTGGACTTAGAAGGTACATTTTCAGTGGGACTAATCGGCTCCCTGTGTCCGACCCACACTCCATTGTGGTCGGCCTGAGCTTGTTACTTTCTCCAGGTCTTGCATGACCAAATAGCAGCCAGTGGCTTTGGGCTTTCTGGCACTATTTTTGCTTAAATCTTTAAGATTGCATATCTCCGGTTCTACTGAGTGAATGTTTGTCATTTTGATTTTGATTTATTTATATTATTTTTGCTCTATTTTTCTGAATTGGTGTGGGATTTTTCTGTGTTGTGGCCTCACTTTATTACTGTTTGAAGTGCTGCATGAATAAGTTTACACATTGCCTCTAAATTACACCTGACTGCTCTGTGCCAAGCTGCCAGAGGGTTCAGCACAGGATAATTTTGGGTTTTGGTTGTGCCTTATCCTGATAAGAATTGTGGTTGCTGCTTGGGTATGGTCTCACCCCCGTAAATCAGTAACCCAATTTCTCACAACCCGAAGATCAGGAAGCTGGGACTGAAACTATCTGCTCTCGAAGTCCATCCCAGGTTGGAGTGCAAAGGGACTGGCAAAAAGTGTTTAAAATGGAATTTCTTCCAAAGAATCTTGCCCACAGTGGATGCTTTCTCGTCTTTGCATGGAAAGGCATGCAAATACAGCTACGAGATTGTTCTTAAACACGCTAAGGTCGTTTTCTACTCTTCCAACAGTGGGCTGAAACATATTCTCATACCCTTATCTGGTAAAGGTTCATTAATACTGACCCTAAATAAGAAGGGCTGTTGAGATTTTCTGCAAACCATCCACCTATAGCTCGGTTAGATGAAGCCGGAAAACTATTTGTGATGAGCACACGAGCACTGTGCTGCATGACGAGCTGAGCTCGTCATGAGCATGGGGGCGCTGTGTGTGCCCCCCCCCCCAGCACAGTGGGGGAATGTGCCCAGCAGGGAAGGTGTTACAGGATTAGTGGTGAATTAGTATAGTGAAATATAAAAGCAATTTGAGTGGTGGATATTAGTCAGTTATTTGGATTGAGAAGGATAGCGGAGGGATAGAATAGGGAAAAAAGGTTTGCATTTATATAGCGCTTGTCCCCCCTAATGGGGTGTTGGAGCACTTTCTTGGCGAGTAGCAGACTATTGGTCATCCTCACTGACTAGGCAGAGCTAAGACTAAAGGTTTACATCAGGGAGATCAACCATAGGTAATATCTTGGCCCTAAGCGCTCTAAAAGAAAAATAGTGCCAATCAGAAAAAGCTATATTTGTACGTTACCTTTATTGACTTGTTCCCTGCTCTCTATCATGTGGATCGCATGAAACACTGGATACAATTGAGGCAAGGGGGCATTGCATTGGATCTTATGAGGACACCTGAGGAGTTGCATGATACTTGAATAATGGCCCTTCTCTGTTCTACAAATGACAGACTGGGAGAATCTCTGCTAGAAATAGATCATAACAAGGCTATGTTTGGCACCCCTTTTTTCACCTCAATCAGCAAACCTACTTCATCTCCTCTATAGCTGAGTGATAGAAGGATTCTTCTATTAATATTTATTGGTGGTTTCAAAAGTATTAGATCAAATTTCGGGTGCTTTCTAAACAATTTATTTATGTTTCAGAACTATTAGAAAAAAAGAAGTGTGCCTGGTAATAAACGTGCACCAGACTCGTACCAAATGAGTTATTTGGAAAAAAACACAAACCAAATTGTATAAGGAGGGGAACATATCTATTTAGGGTTCACATTTAAGAACAGTTCTTCCACAACAAGCTTTGTAAGTAGGCAAGCAGCAGCGGGTTCATGTGTGGGAAATGATCTGTTATGTTTTCTCTGTGTTTAGGCAAAATATCAAAGCATTGCTCCATCTTTAAGTAGCTAAAATCCCAGGTATTTTGCTCTCGGGACTGGGATGTTGTAAGAATACTGACTATCAGTGTGAGCAGCAATACCTGATGGCAAGGAAAGCCGGTCCCATGGAGGCCCTCCAGCTGGAGATGAACATGGTAGGAGTACTGTCAACAGCAAACTATGAGGATGTGGATGTGGAAATGTGAGGAAATTATTGATCTGATTTATTGAAGTCACATATGTATAAGAAACTAACAATACTGAAGTATTATCCATTGTTTACCACTAAATCTTGATTCTAGAGATTATACTATTTCCAAATATTGCTTTAAGAGACAGCTAAAGAAATTGTTCAGAATATAATGTCGTGACTATGATAATACACACTGGATGAAACAAAAAAATGTTGTGACTGTTACGTAAGCACCTTCCTACCAAAGACATGCAATTGTATCTCTTAGCTACTATGGATATGCAGGCTCGTCGATTCTGCATACATTGTAAGACATGGAGTGTACAGGTAGGAGATAGTCTATGGTCGAATTAATGGGCGCCTGCATATAGGAACTGCAGCTCTGCACTTGTCTGCTAAAGGATTATTTGTCCAGCTTTATTAGGAGCATGCCAACGTTAACTATTTATAGTATTAGCTAAACCGGGCATTGTTAACTTATTCAGAAGCGATGGCTGTTTTTATTCACAGATGCTATAGAGTATTCACGTTTTTGTACATTCTGTCTATCATACAACATATATAATTCAATCGAATTGAATAAGGTTATTCTTGATTCCTCTTGCAAAGCCTCAGGTGACTGGAACTCCTTGCCGACTAAATCCATAGGTCCCATAATGTGCATGTTGGCCGTGTCTGGTGGCTTAGTGGATTAATGTGTCCACTGTAGGGGCCTGTGTTCGACCATATGGTTACAGGTTTAAATCCTGGAGGGTCTACTCAGCATTTTTTATCCTTTTCAAGTTGATAAAATGAATACCAATGAGTTGGGTAACAGTAAACATCTGTTTTTCAGCGCCACGTTACCCTTGGGTGAACGAATGCCTTACAAATACAGATGTTATGTTATAGGTGTTAGATCCCTTCTACCCACTTGAATACGCCCTTGATTGTAATAGCACCAGGAGCAGCTAGGCTGGGTCAGACGGAGCTCGTTGTCATTTCCTTTCTGTCCATGGAAAGTCTTCGTCCCACATTTAGAAAAGGGTGACAAAGGAACATTTGTCAAAAATTGGGTGCCCATCTCTCTTCCTCTTGATTCCCCCAACTTAATTACAAATTAGGAGTAGGCCTTGGTGGTGAACTTCGCCTCGTACGTGGAGTTTTCTGCAATCCGCACTCCGCGGAGCTCCCGGAGTGCAAAAAACTCCGCTTCACATAGTGCAGCAGAGTTTTTTCCTTGCTCGCACGGTAAGTTTGCGGGATCAAAAAGTAAGTTCTAAAGTGTGAAAGAGTAAGTTTGCGAGCGCGAGCTGCCTCTCGGGTAGAATTTCTACCTGAGCGGCAGGAATACCAGCACAAACTGCAGTTTGCACTGCACTCCGCCACTCCCACAACTTCGCAGAGTTTTTTGTAACTTCGCGAAGTTCCGCGCAGCAAAACTCAGCGTACTACGCTCAGGCCTAATTGTAGTTTCCGAATTTCAAACGTTTTTGTAACTTGATAAAACTGAAGTTGTTCTTCACTCATAAAATGTAAATGGGAATGAATGCTTTCCTATCTTTCACGCCTCATGCTCACATGATAACTTGTACATTGAGGGCCCCCCGGCACTTACTTTTGGGCGAACAGGGCTCTTTTTGTCCCTCTAAGTCCCCGTTGGCGACAGACCCCTGTGGTATATTAGGTGAATTGTTAAAAAATACATACGTTCTTGCTTGGAACTGCGCCATTCAAGGGATGAAAGCCAAGCTCCCAGACTGCGAAAAGAGGACGTGCAACATAAAGATGTGAAATGTGCAGCACATCTCTGCAGTGTGGAATTGTTACCACTAAGGACCCCCTGTAGTTCTACCTTTCTAGGAAACCTCGCACACAGGTACCCACCATCTTAGGCAGAGGGTAGCAAGGGTTGGGGGGCTTGGGGAGCGGCCGCCTCACCCGCTCTTACCTGTGGCCACCACGGGGCGGCAAACACAGGAATCGCCAGCAACCCCCTCCACCCCCTACTTGTGGCTGCCACGGGGCGGCAAACACAGGGACTGCCACAGGCAGCCAATGGTCTAGCTACACTGCTGGGCTTAGGGTAAGTCGGAGATGTGAAGGCCAGTGCAACGAGTCCTAGGGCGGAAGGCTACTACAAGGGAGGCAATGCAACACAGTCTTCGATATAAAGTGCGTGGGGTACAACCTTCCCTTGTTGTAACCTCATGCTGCTGTGACACCCCACACGTTTGAGGATCAGGCCAGGCCATATTAATATTTGGCCCCCTAAATGACCAAGGCAGCTGGCACAGTATTTATGAAAAATAGATTTATTAAAAAACTGCATCCACTTTTGAATGCATGCAATGTAATGGTGCTGGAAGAGAGGTGAGGGACCCCAAAATAACCAGGCTGGAGTTCAGAAGGTGAATGAGTAATAAAAATACATTTACATTATGTTTTATCTTGTCACATTTGCTCTCTTAAAAGACAGAGGTAAATGTCAGGCTACATCTTGTGACAAATTACTCCTAATTCTTTTAAAACTGAGGTGTTGTTTACTTTTATTTCTCTGACTGCTAAGTGTGAATATTTGGAAAAGTGAACTATGTTACAATCTAAAGTCAAATACACTACGCAATTTAAAAGCCTGTAAATTAACTGTATAAATATTTCGAAATATATCACCAAATATTAAAACCCAAATGAAGTACATTTTCTTTTGTAATTCTTAAGTGTGATGGAAACACAGATTTAAATAGATCAAAACAATTCTCGGTGATGCACATATAATACATATTGTATTTTATTGTATTGCAGCATTTGTATAGCGCTTCCTACCCCTATGTGGGGAATTGAAGCACTTACTTATGTGGGCAGTAAGTTATGCCATTTTCGGTGGGTGGTTGGGAGGCTGTTGTCTTATTTTTATAATCCTAAGTGAAAAGTGGTTCCATGTCGTGCACAATGACGACCAAGTTGTGTGTGGTGGCTGATGAGGTGTGAGAGACATAGATTAACAAAATACGTTTTTTCAGTATGGTGACAGCTTTGAACAGCTCTGCAGGTCCCTTAATGATAATTACGCACTTGTATAGCGCACGACTACCCGGAGGCATCTCGGTGCTTGTACGAATACCACTGAGGAACCCTTCCTGGCTTTTCCCTGTGAGGTGACCCACTCCTGGGCACCCCCAAGGTGAAGCCAGGCATCCTCAGCGTTGTCGGGGCCGTTGTGGAGATTAAGCAAGCTATTGCCCAGAGGTGCAGAGTGGGACTCATGATTAGAATAGGCACTGAGGCGAGAATTATCAGGTCTGAGGAAATTTTGAGCCCGAGACCCACCGAGGTGGGAATTGAACCCTGGTCCCGGGCCAGACTTCTGCATCAGGGTCTGCCGCTCTAACCATTGAGCCACACTTCTCTACTAATGGTATATCATATGATTATAGGCATGCCTTGCTGGTGCCTGCACTTGGTTGTCTAATCAGAAATTGTACTACAGTTGTGGGCCTGAGCTGGCATGGATGGAGGGAGAGAAGTAGAGACGTCTGCTGGGATGAGTGTTGCTGATATCATTGTTAATATCATCCCATATCTGAGTGTCATTGTATGATGTAAAGAAGCAGCCATAGTGTATAGATATTTGGGACCTGCATTGGTGGACTAGATTAAAGTCCTCTGATTGACCAGCAGTGTGTGGCATATCTCTTCAGTTATTCCATGCCTGTTCATTTGGTGATGGCTGATATAATGACTGCACAGTACTGGTGATGGGCAACCCTTGTAGCAGATATGTCTTACGTAAATGCAAGTGGTAAAAGATACAGTTGGCTGCCGACCGCAGAGTGTTATAATATTAGTATTAGTGTGAGCCAGATATCTTATAAATGAAATAAAAAAACGATATAATACCCCAGTGAACCAAAGACCAGCCCTCTTTAACATTCCTGCATTTCAAACGTAGTTGCTGGCTGGGTTGTTTCCAATCTGTGAAGATTGAATTGATAATACAACTGTCTTTCTGGATTCTGTTAGGATGTGGGGTGGTGTAGTTGTCTTGGAAATAGCTTTTATCAACTGTTTTCTGAAGTGTATATGCTCCTGGATGCTTTGACGGGTGGCTGGTAGTGAGTTCCAAAGCTTGGCGACTTGTACTGAGAAAGCAGGGCCTCCTACTGAAATTTCCTAGTAAAGTGGTATTCTGGTGAGTTGTGCAAGCCTGGAGCACAGGGCCCTTTTTTGTTTGTATTACTTGAATTTAACATGTAGGTATAGCGGTCCTTTTACTTAGTAAGCTCTGTGTACAATGCAGAGTGCCTTGAACATTGTTTTTTTAGCTACAGGTAGCCAGTGGAGTGATTGCAATACTGGAGTTGTATTCACTTGGGTGAAGCCAGAGAACAAGTCTTGTGGCAGCATTTTGGATGAGTTGTATTTTGCATGTAATGAATGCAGGTGCGCCAAGGTATATAGTGTTTACACAGTCATGCTTAGAAGATTACTTGCAGTTTCTGTTAGTATCCAATGTATGGGAAACTGCAGCGTAGTGTTTTAATTATGAAGAAGGTACTCTGCATGACGTTAAGATGTGGTTTCAAGTATAGGTCTGAATCCTTGGTTGCCCCTAAGCCTGACTTCTCTTGATATTGTCGGACAGGCCTCATGTTCCTTAGACCATATGGCGGTAGGCTGCTATTGTGGCCTTTGTCTGCAGGTTATCATGTCTGTCTTTGCGGTATTGAGTTTTAGATGGTTAGTAATCATCTGTATGTCTATGGCCCGAAGACAGTCATCAAGTTTTAAATTCTTATTTGAATTCTTTCAGACCATCCATTTTTAAAAGTAATTTGGTTGTCATATGCATAGTTTTAACGGGTGAGGTTGGTTTGGGAAGTGGGTTAGGTAGATGTTGCGTAATAATAGAGAGGACCTGATGGACCTCGGAAGGACGCCACAGTGTGTGTGAGGAGGTGATGTGAAAGGTGGTACAAAAACTAGCCCATAGTCACAGCTGAGAGGCCAACAATTTAGTGGTTATTAGCTGAACTCACCTTTCACATATATGTCAAACAAGAATTTGCTGTGTGAAAACATTGCACAACTGTGCAGAACATCGAGTCATGTTGCTCTTAAGCTGGCTACATTCATGACCTTTTCTATTTCTGATACATAAGTGGTTCTAACTACCTAAATACACCAGCCATTCAGAAGTAATGTCCTGTCAGGAAATCTCCAGTTTTCAATACGCCATAGTGCTTTGATATGCCTTTTGCTATGTCATCCCAAGTCAGGGACGACCTAAATTTGACTGACATTGCTCCAGTTTACAGCCTTTCTAGGGGCACTGGAATATAGTCTGGTTAGATAATGTATCTGTAGAGATCTTGATCTTGTTTGCAGGAGCCAGATAATATTTTAGGTTCACATGCTTGCTGCAGTCGACTGCAAATACCCTATCTAGCAGTAGTGTGGATATCAAATGACCCAATATAGCATGCTCTGTCACAAACGACTGCTATACTAGACTGCACATCTTTTCAAAAATGGTATCTAGGACTATCTAGATAACCCTACCAGACATTGGGGATTTATTTCCTTGAACCACATATTGTGGATACTATAATCAAGGCATATGAAGCAGAAAACATTTGTATTATATCTGACCTCTATAGACATCTCTGCACAACATTGTCAGTCCGTCCATCATCTCCTTGTGTTTGCTTTGTTCGCCCTAAGTTGGCAGGGTATGTTCAGACGTGGGTCCCTTGCTCACTTTGCCACTGGATTCAAGCTAGCCTGGCTGATGAGGGCTGGACTGTTCCCGTGAGGAACAGGGTCAAGACTGATTCGCATATGGCTAGGTCTGCACTGGGGTGGTGAAATGAACTGAAGAACAATGATGGATTCAACCCAGATCAGTGTCTGGGGGTGAGTTTCTGAAAAGTTTCAGCACTCCATCCATCATCCCCTTGTGTTTGCTTTCTGTAATTAAAGAACAGCAAAAACTACAGCGGCAAGAAGAGAAGAGAAGGAAACTGTCGGGAGCTACCTGTTGAAGCAGATCAGGGGATTTGCTCCCTCAGGAACAAGGGCCCTCACTCACCCCCAGAGGTATCATGCTTCATCATCAGGCAGCTACTCGTTGGGCCGGCTCTTCAATGCCCAATGGGCCCGTCAGGGGGACTCTTTGCCGGGGTTCTTTACTTTTTTGCCAAGGTGAAGAGCGAGGTGTGGTGTAGGTGTGATAGTGTGAGTAGACTGGTCTAGAAGTGAGGTAAAAATAACTAGGAAAACCCAAGGCACTAATTATAACTGGGTTCCCCTGTTATGTTTAAAACATACGCTGGCTGGAAATTGATACAATGGTCCAATCAAGCACACGGATGCGATGTTCAATTCAAAAGAAGGCCAAATTGTTCAAAATCTTTGTATATCCACATAAAATTACTGTCACCTCATCTATAGATCACACCCAACAGTGAAAGAAGGATCACTACCTCAGCATGAAAGAAACCAAGACCAAGATCATAGTCAATCTTATCTCTTAAAGTGTGGAGTTTCCTAATTCCGCTCAAAGTCTTAAGTGAAGTTTGAATTTAAAATAACTTTACAGAGAGACTGTATCATACATGTCAAGGACTTTTTGGGAAATTAATGATGAACAGTAAGTTTTAAACATTTTAGGGCTGCAACAATATTGAGAATTACATAGGATTTAAGGATTTAAGTGTCATTTTACATTTTACACAACAAATTTCACTATATGATTGAGACAAAAAAAATGATAATTCAATTGCATTTGATCCAAAGCATCAGTCAAAACTCCATGGACTTGAAGCAGGCTTCAAAATTGGCATTTAACCCTCAGAGTTACAGGCTGGTTGAGCCAATGGTGCTGTACAAAAGGAGACATTCATCAGATATTGATCAGCAAGACACATAGGCATGGTAAAGGATAAGTCATTGTGTGAGCCTTGGAAGGGTTCATTTGCGGCCTGCAGCCTGGCTGACGACACTAATTCCATATCCAGTTAGAGGAGCCGGAGAAGCGCAGGCAGAAGCACTGCTTCTGAGGCTCTGAGTGGTGGTTTCTCAGTTTGTATCTAGGATCCTGCTCTGTGATGCCCTCTCTCTTGGATGCTGCTTGCATAGTACTTCCCATTTGGATGCTACAGAGTCCTCGACTTCCAGAATTATGGACATTCTCCAATCTTTCACATACAGCCGACTCCGTGCATAGAATCCTCAAGGTGATACTCTTTATGCACTTTTCTGAATGGAAAATGTAGAAAGCATGGAAGCCTGCCATGTGCACTAGAAATGGAGACTATTTACTTGCAGAGGGATTGTTCAGCATTGCAGATAAAAGTGACGCTTTATGTTATGACACAATTAAGAAACTGCTATGTTTAAATGTACATGTACACTAGAAAGTCGAATCACCTCCATAATGGAACTTGGACTTATCAGCAAGTAGGTTGCACTTTCCTGCACCTATACCAGCAAATGTAGATATGGCAGATATATGTTAAAAGGGAAGGCGTGAGCCCTTCTCTTCAAGAGCATGAAGTAACAAATGAGAGGTTGCAATTGTTAAGCAATTTGTAAAAAGCAATGTGGATCAAGTAACAATGGTTAGATCTTAAAAAGGACTTCAAAGACCACGATACAAGATAATTTTTGGATGTTATACTAACATTCTTTTTAGAATCTTAACCTTTACAAAAACAAAACAACTTGCCTGGTCTGTCCAGGTCTTGAGGATACACAAATGGAGACATATGTAGAAGAGGATCTCCAGCTAGCCCTCGTATATGACCCTTAACCCATATCCCTTGTATGTCTACCCAAGATATTCCTCGAGAAGGCCACCTCACCCACCCAGTCCCTCTTCAACATTTGGAACTCCTTTAGGAAGAGGTGTGGCTCCTGTATCAAGGCAAATTGTGTACATCTGGATGCTATACTCAACAGCACTTTTTATTTGGCCGCTAAATATGACAACAGATCATTTACATTGTGATAGCAGTAGGTGATCTTTCAAGTGGGCAGCAGGACACGCCTCACTGACATAATAGAACAGGACATCATGGAAAGACAGTGATGTTCTGTTCCGTATTCGCATTGAGAGGTAAGTCACGTTACTTCTCTGACCTCCCTAGTGTTGGCGCTAGGCTGCATACAGTGAAAGATAAGGAAGGTGCCATATGTATGCCGCATTTTGGCTCTCTCCATTTGATACAGTGCAGCGCATTATGGTGTCTTCATGCATTTTATTGCGTCAAATGTTAGTAAATTTGGCCCTATCTCTCTTGCGCTATGATGCCATTTTACTTGATAACATGTATGCCTAAAAAGTAGTGTACTTCAGATTCAGGGCTTTTGCACCAATCTCTCTGTTTCTATTTTCCTATTTATTTTTTAATTTTACATTTTAAAATTTCCAATGCGTATGCTTACAGAGGTAAATAAAAATTGCAATGCATGTCTATGCCAGACATGTTAGATTTTACCAAACTTGTTTTGAAATTGCACTTGAACCAAAAGAGAGATATTTTCTACTTGTTGTTTGGAGTCTATGTTAAGCATCCTGGTATCTTACAAACTCCATGAGCCGTCAAGTATTGCTTAGGTAAAACCCTCAATTGCCATAATTTGTATTTTGTGGTCTTTCCATTATAAGGTTATCTGAGGCCTTCATACCACACTATATAGAAGAGAGAGGGAGAGAGAGAGGGAGAGAGAGAGTGTGTCAGCAATACCGAGGTGCTGGATCAAGTTGACATTCTGGCTTAAGAACGACAACACTGCATGCCCCAGTGGAGAATCTGTTCACTGTAACAGTAGACTTGCCTTCGTTTGCCAATCCCAAAGTTTTCGTGTCTATTTTAGGAAGCTAGACAGTGCCTTGGAAGCTTCCTTGGCAATTATCTTTTATACTGAGGCAGGAGTATTGCTGAGAATTGTGACTGGGGGCGGAGCATGGCGCCGACGGCAATGGCGGCTTTCCTCGGAGGCTCTGAGGAGCAGGGTCGGACTGGCCATAGCGGGCACCGCGCATTTCCCCAGTGAGCTGCCAAAGTGAGGGCCGGTGTTGGGCCCCTGGTGGGGGTTTTTTTTGTTACCGGCAGCTTTTGCAATATCGGCACCTGTAACAAAATCGTCCAAAACCGGCCCTGGCAAACAACTTGGCAGCACCCCCAACACCCCGGGGGACTGTCCGAGCACTTTACCAGGGCTGGTTTTGATTCCCAGTACGTCCCTGTTGAGGAGAGAAGCGAGTCTTGGGCTGTTTCTTGCTATCTCCGATGCATCCAACTGCAGAATGATGCAAGACTTTTCGTTCAGATTCCGGGCTGTACCTTTTGCTTTTTGGGGGGAATGCGTGCTTGCACGCTCTAGACTCCTGAAATCATTGTCTGACATTACGGAGGTCCCGGTGAGATAATTACTGGCTGCTACTACTGCGTTTGAAGTCTACACGTTGGAGCAGACTCATCGGAGTCAGGCTCCATTGGCCTCTCCCGATTCTGGCTATGCACTCCTCCCTGTCCTTTCTCCATCAAGGTAAAGAGCGCATACAAAGGAGCGCACTTCCTCTCCTCTTGCATCCCCTGAGGCTGCTAAACTTACGTGAGCACTGCAGCAGCACCTTCAAATGTTTTTTGTGGCTCCATTAATGTTTTGTTTCCTGTTGCCTGCCTCACATGCTGCGAACTGAGTGATATTTCCGCCTGTTTTGTCGAGGGATTGTGTCTCCTCTTCCTCATTTGTTTAAGACTGTGATGCTGCCAGTTCCTCGAATATCTTTCTTCTTGGATCATTTTGCTACTGACTCTCTACTTTTCTCTCTTACACTTTCAGATTGAATTTAGCAGCTGTTTACTGCAACACTGTTTTTTTTGTAATGGTTGCTGGTATGGTACAGAAAAATGGTGGAGGAGCACCTATAAAGGTATGGCAAGTGAATGAAGAATTCCTCGCTTCTTCAACTGCTGATATGGAAAAATCTGTATAATTAGAGGGTTCATACTGCGATAGAGTTGCCTCACCAGGTATTTTTATTCCTTTCTTCATGAAGCGATACTCTTCTGACCCAGATTCCTTATAAAGGAGTACATTCTTTTTTTTTTTTTTTTTCAAAAACCTTTATTGGAGCAAGCATAGAAAAGTACAAGAATGGGCCTACAACCGCACGGGCTGGCCGCTAATAACAAGGCACAATGCATGAAACAGAAATGTACACCCGTGGTCGGGTACAGCTCGAGCACAAAGCATCACTCTACATATATCACAGAGCAACTCGAATTTTTTATTTTACAAAAGAAAAACAAACACTAAAAGGCGAATGCACGATAATTAAGGTCAGCCCAAAGAAAGGAGGGGACGGTCCACGATCAGGAGAACACACCCAGAGCCCGGAGGCTCCAATCGAGTCGGGAGGGGGGGAGGGGAGCAGCGGGGAGAACCGGAAATATAGAAAAAACCCGTATGAGGAGGTTCCGGGAACGCACGTCTAGGGAGATAGGACAATCTCAGCAGTGCCTACAAGGGGAGGGGTGCAAATATCCCCACGATAATCATTCCACTGGCCCCAAACCTTCGTCCACGCCCTGGGTCTGCCCCTGGCCACATAAACCGTCTTCTCACGAAACATGGACCAGTCCATGTTGTCTTCCCACTTCGAGACCTCACGGGGCCTGGAAGCGCCCCAGAGTTGCGCAACATCCCGCTTCGCAATCACATATCCCAGGGTAGCCCATCTGGTCTGGGCCACAGAGTAGTCAGTGGGCTCCCACACATTCAACAGACACCGTCGTGGCTCCGGCCGCAGGGCAACACCAGTCACAGCAGTCATCACCTCAAGCACAGCAGTCCAGTAGGCCGCTACAGCCGGGCACTCCCAAAGGATATGTAAAAAGGTCGCATTCAAACCACAACCACGCTTACATAGCCCATCCGAAGAAAAGCCCATCGTCACCAGACGCGGACCCGTGACATAAACTCGATGAAGAATCTTAAGTTGAACCAAACGGAGACGGGCAGGAATGGCCACCTCCTTGGGAGAAGAGAGTGCCGACTGCCAATCCTCGTCGTCCAGCTCCAACCCATCGCCAACCCAAGCCTCCCGAAGTCGGACCAATAAGTCCGCCCGATTATTGATCAATTTCTTGTAAATCAGAGAAATAGTACTATCGGGAAGATGCCCATCAAGGACACGGTCCTCGAGGGGGGAAGATTCAGGCAGGGCCTCATTAGGAACCAAAACTGAGGCGAGGGCATGCCGGACCTGCAGGTAGCGAAAAAATTCCCTACCACTCAAACCATATTCCGCCTGGAGGGCCTGGAACGACTTCACACAACCGTTCGAGCACACATCACCCACCTTACAAATCCCTATCATATCCCAGCGGTCGAAACCCTTGGTAGACCAAAGTCCGCCCAAACGTTCCGAGGCATAAAGCGGCGTCGCCAACGTCAAGCGATCCTCCCACCCCAAACTCACATTCGCAGCTCGCCATACAGTTACTGCGATCTTGGATGGGCCCACAAGATGGCGCCCGGCCGATCGAGAATAAAGTGCTCTAGTAAAGTCCCCACCCGGGAGCTGGAATCTGTCCATCTCGAATGCAGGATTACGACCCGGGGAAAACATCACGTGATTAATGGCAGACAACTGGGAAGCCCAGTAATATCGCTTGATATCGGGGAGCGCCATGCCCCCGTCATACCAAGGGATGGTGAGCTTTGCGAGCGCGATACGCGGACGCCCATCCCATATCAATTGCCGCTGAAGACTCTCAATCTCTTGGAAATAGGTCTTAGGAATAGCGTCATAGGAGTTTTGGAGCGCGTAAAGGAATCGCGGCAAGGACATCATTTTAAACAGAGCCGCCCTGCCCAGAGGAGACAAAGGAAGCTTACGCCAACGGGCCACATCCAGGCGCAATCTAAGCAATGGTGGGAGGAGATTACGCTCAAAGCGGAGCGTCGGGTCCAACGTAATAAAAATCCCTAAATACTTGAAACCCGAGTGGACCACCTGAATCGGAAGTCTGCTCGGCAAGGGGGGCAAAACCCCCGAAAGAACATATACACAGGACTTGGTCCAGTTAATAACAAGGCCCGAATTGGCTCCAAAGGAAGCAAGAACGTCAAACAGAACAGACAGAGATTTACGCGGGGAGGTGAGATATAAAAGGATATCGTCCGCGTAAAGCGACACGCGGTCCTCAAAGTCCGGAGACCAGCGGATCCCCTTGAGGGAAGGTTCCCACCGAAGCCAAGCAGCCAATGGTTCCATGGTGAGCGCAAACAGTAACGGAGACAAGGGGCATCCCTGACGGGTACCCCTACCAAGGGTGAAAGGAGCCGAGACCCTACCATTCACCACTACTTGCGCCAGAGGTTCCGCGTACAGTAACTGGACCCAACCAATAAACTCAGGCCCAAAACCAAATTTCTCAAGAGCCGCCCAAAGATAAGGCCACTCCACCGTGTCGAAGGCCATGGAAGCATCCAACGATGCCAAAATGGCCGGCTCCGTCAGAAGCCCCACCCCCGCAATCGCGCCGTGAAGACGACGCAGGTTCAGAGCCGTGTTGCGATGCGGGATAAATCCAGATTGATCCGGATGGACCAAGTCACTAACGACCGTCAAGAGACGGGATGCCAGGAGTTTCGGCAGTACCTTGGGTTCAACATTTAGCAGGGATATGGGCCTGTAGGAGGAACAAAGATCACGTGGTTTACCCTCCTTGGGGATGACAACTATTGTGGCCAGTCTCTGATCATAAGGGAGAATACCCCGTTCCCGGGACTCCAGAAACATGGCGCGAAGATACGGAGCCACCCTATCGGGACGCAACTTGTACAATTCGATCGGCAACCCGTTCGGGCCCAATGCTTTGCCCGAACGGAGGGAACGGATGGCAGTAGCTATCTCATCAACCGTAAAGGGGGAGTCCAACGCCACACGGTCTAAATCGGAAACAATGGGCAGGGCTATATCACGCAACAAAAGGCGAGAGTCAACCACATCCCTCTCAGACACAGGGGTATACACCACACGGAAGTAATCAGCAAACCGGTCAACTATTCCAATCGGGTCCGTTACACTCACACCACTCGCAGACTGAATCACGGGTACCACACGATTAGCTCTCTCCTTCTTATCCAGCCATGCCAGCAATTTACCCGCTTTGTCACCCACATCATACAAACGACCCTGTTGCTCCCGAAACATCACTTTGGCGGCATCTGTGACCAGGGACTTATAAGCAAATTGTTTCAGACCCAGGGCATGGAGCTTCTCAGGCGTGACACCAGATTCCAAACCCTCCTCCAATGCAGAAATCTCCCCCTCAAGATCAACCACCTCTCTATTTCTCGCTCTCTTAGCCTCAACAATAAGGGAGAGGGCCTGCCCACGAATCACGGTCTTAAAGGCCTCCCATATGGACACAGCAGAGGAAACCGACCCCTCGTTATCCAGAAAATACGAGTCAAAGGACTTAAGCAAAAGGGTGCGGGTCTCGGGGGAGGTGAGGTACCACGGATTAATGGGGGCCACCCGGCCCACTGCCTCCACTCCAACCTCAAAACGAAGCCAGAGCGGAGAGTGGTCAGAGATACCCCTGGGCAGGTGCACTATCTCACGCACCGCTGGGGACTGAGCCGCAGGCATCAGGAAATAATCCAGCCGAGACAGACTCCCATGGGCCCCAGAGTGAAAGGTGTACTGAAGCTGCGTAGGATGCAAAAGCCTCCAGCAATCCACCAGGCCAAAGGTATCCAAAAATCCACCCAACCACTGCTGAGCCGCAGGGGTATCCCTAGGGGGGTGGCGATCGTGGAGACCGGAGACTACCGAATTAAAATCACCAGCCAGAAAGAGAGTACTATCAGGGAGGTCCAACAAGACACGGCCCAAATCTGAAAAGGTAGAAGTCTGCAAGCCGGGGGGCACATAAACAGTTAATAAGGAGAGGGCACGGCCTTCATATCGACCCACAAGAACAGCATACCGCCCCCGATCATCCTGAATAACATCATCAATAGCCAGGGGGAGGGAAGCCCGGACAAGGATACCCACACCCCTGGAACCCGAGGTAAACCCCGAATGCGCTACGAGGCGATAGCCCCACCTATTCATTGCATGACAAACATTGCCTATCAAATGAGTCTCCTGCAGGAAAACAATGTCAGGAGATAAACGTCGTATACATTTCAACACCACACTTCGCTTGATACGATCTCCCAGACCATTAACGTTCCACGAAACAAATCTCAACCCGCTACCCCCCATCCCACCCGAAAAAGCCCAAACCCCCCACCAATGAGCATGACCATAAAAAGCAGTCCAGATACAGAATAAAGTCGCCTTGAACACAGAACACACAAACAACAAACTTCCCAACCACCCACCCCCCAGGTAACAAGAAAACACCCCCCACCCTGCACCCCTGCAAAAAGCTAAAAAGCCACCCCAACCTGCAGTGTGCCTGTCGCCCAAGAACCCCTATTCTACACAAAGACCCCGGAGGAGGAAAGGCTCTGTCCCACCCGCCTCCCGATCAAACCAATGACGAGAAAAAGATCATACATCAAAACACATGTGAGGTAGAGGAACATAGGCTTACATCCCTGGAGAAGGTATACAAAACAAGGCATCAGTCAAAGATAAAATGTTCAGCTCTCTACGCCACCTTCAGCACCGCCCGGGTGGGCTTCGGACTCAGTCTCAGGAGGTCGATGAGGCAGAGAGTCTAGCCAGTCATTCACAGCATCTGGCCGATCAAAGAAGAAAGTTCGATCATTATACTCCACCCGCAACCTGGTCGGAAAGAGCATTGCGTAACGCATCCCCATGTCCCTAAGACGCTTCTTGGCACCACGAAATCCCATACGCTGCTTCTGGACCTGTTGGGAAAAGTCCGGATAAAAGTTCACCGTGGCATTCTCAAAGGCCACCGGGCCCTTCACCCGCGAGGCCTGCAGGATAGCGTCCCGATCTCTATAGTGGAAAAGCTTTGCAATAATAGGTCTCGGCGGGGCGCCTGGCTTGCCCTGGCTCCCTGGAACACGATGTGCGCGCTCCACTGCGAAAAATTTACTAAGGCCAGACGGAGAAAGGTGGTTCTGGATGAGGTCTTCAACCAGGAGATCAACCGAGTGGGGTTCTGGATTCTCCGGCACACCAACCACGCGAACATTACAGCGACGTGCCCTGTTCTCAAAATCCTCCAAGCGCCGGGTCATGAAATCGTTCACCCTACGGAGATTGCCAATCTCCGTCTGAATATCAGAGACGTCCGTCGTGAGGCTGGATGATTTGATATCCAACGACTTCACCTTTTCGTTCGTCTTGGAGAGATCGGCTCGAATCAAATTCACCTCAATTGCCACAGTGTCAAGTTTGTGGGCCAAGGTTTCGTACTGTTGGCCTATGGATTCCCTCATGCCAGAAATGGCGCCCATGATGTCCTGCAAGGAGGGCTCCGTCGATGCATCCACTACTTGATCGGACGCAATGGGACCGGGCAGGGCAGCTCCGGGGGACCCATTAGAGTGGGTATAACGATCCATAACATTAGATTGAACCGGACCCCCGCGCAGAGGTGTCTTCGTCTTGCGCGTCTCTCGGTCCCCTCTGCCCGCCATTTTGAAGATGCGTCACGAGTAAAGTCACCAGGGTCGACGGACCGGGCACCAGAAATGGAGGCCCCGGGACCAAAGGACTACAAGAGGGGTATCACCAGGATAGAGGCAGCCCACTCCAGGAACAGTGCAGCCAAGGGCCAGACAACCCACTCGTGTCCCGGCCGCAGCTCTGGCCCGACCCTCTCACCAGTGTCCCAGTCTGAGGCAGAAACGAAACCGAAACTTAAGAAGGGGACCCGCAAGACCAATCCCCCTGCCGTTGTTGTTCAACTCCAAGACGGCCACCGAACCTCACCCAGTCCCGGGCGCACTTCGAGGGTGGAGCCCAAAAGTTCAATTGAACATAATTCAGGCACCCGATGTCCAAATCAGTTTCTGAAAGGTCCAGGTAGATCAGCCCAACGTCCTCTATATGAATCCTCACAAAAATCAGGATTAAAGCAGGATATTAAGCCGGGAGCGGCGGGGGTCCGGAGAGCGCTGTGCTCACGCGGCCATCTCGGATGCCCGCCAAGCTCCTCCTCAAGGAGTACATTCTTTGTTCATCTATAGCCAGTTACATTCCTATGTCGAAATGTATGCATACTAAGCATCTGTCATACAGTACATAAGTTTTTATTGACTGCACCACCTAATAGAGCCCCATATCCCAATATGGTGACCTCAAAAGATATCCCGGTTATGGCAATGGATACTTTACTTAAAGAACTTTTGGACATTAAAACCTCAATTGCTTCAGTAAATAATGCAGTAACTGCGAATACTCAGGAAGTCCAGTCTCTAAGGGAAGAGGTCACTTAATTTCATTCACATATGCAATTGGTAAACCGTCAACTTACTAAGGTTGAATCACTACTTGATAAACATCCTGAACATGGTCATGATATTTGGTATCTCCAACAGAATACAAATGACTTGGAGGACCGCAGCAGAAGGGAAAACATTAGGATTATTGGTGTACCAGAACAATTGGAGAAGGACGTCATACAATTTCTCACTATTCTGATCCACAATCTGATGAAGCTCACCTTCTCCCCCCCCCAGCTTGAAGTTTAGTGTGCCCATCGTGGACATTCTAAAAAACCTAGTCATACCTCCCAACCTCAACACATTTTGGCAAGCTACCTTCATTATCAACAGGCTCGTCAAATCATAAAGAAAGCAAGGAAACATGGTCCATACACCTACGAAACTGCACAGATTATTATTACAGCCAACTTCTCTACTCCCACTAACCTTAAAAGGAAGCACTTCTTGGCTCTTGGTCCTAAATTAAAGAAGAAAGATATCAAATATGACCTTTTGGAACCGGCAACCATGATCGTCACGTACAAAGAACAAACAAAGGAGTATTTTGACCTTCATGACTTGGAATCTTTTTTAAATGAGCTGGTAGAAAATGACTCAGAAATGGAACACAAGTCTGCCTCTTCTTCAACTACACATGACCTGACCAGCCATACTTCTTCAGACTCACATTATCATGGTAATTGGGAACTCGCAACTCGTAAATGATCCTATGGTGGTAGATTCAAATCTTGGAAAAACTCACAACCAAGGGACAAATCAAGATCTCCCCTGAAAAAATTATAATGATCCTCCTATTTTTCTCTTACAGTATTGACTCTTGGGTTTGCAATTTAATTTGGTTCTCATCTTCTGTCTTTTTCTTATTTTCCTCTTTTTTTCTTCTTGTTTATTATCTTCCTATTTTTGAACAATATTATGACGTCCTTTGTATCAACTGCTTTTCTTTAGACACTCCCCTCTTCTGATTTTTCCCTTCTGTTTTTGCCCTTCTTCTTTGTGACATGGTTATAGTGCAATTCAATTGCAACACATCCTCCCTTGTCTTAACCGATTGATACAACCATTCATATACTGGGTATTGGTATTTTATCTTCACAACGCTGATGGTTTCACACCCTCCATTCCACTCCTCCCCAGTTAAAAGTTACAAATTAATATTTGAAAGATTGTATGATATTATTTGAACTTTTACTGTTGAACATATTCTTTGACCCTTATTTGCATATTTGGTTTGTTTGGTGTCAAATTATATACTCCACAGGCACCTTCTAGCACATTACCTTGACTTTTGATTTTGTTGTCTCACATCAATATCGTATCTTTTATTACAAACATATTCAGTGTATTTCCATTTGTAATCCTGCTTTATTGATCTTATCGTATAATAATAATAATAATAATCCACATTTGTAAAGCGCACAATCACCCGTAAGGGTCTCTAGGCGCTGGGGGCCGTCGGGAAGATTAAGCAAGCTATTGCCCAGAGTCACATGGTGCTGGGCTAACCTGTCGCCGGAGCCAGGGATCGAACCCTGATCCCCAGATTCCAGCGTCAGTCGCCCTGGCCGCGGCGCCACACCTCTCCCCTACAATAACAAATTCACCCCTGCAGTCCACTCATTTCAAACCATTGAAAATGTTTCTCTGAATGTACATTGTTTGACACACTTTATCAAACGGAAAAAGATACTCACCCTCATTGGCATAATAAACCAGATATTCCATTACTGCAAGAAACCCACCTTAGCCCATAAGAAAGCGATAAATTAAAACGAGATTGGGTTGACCAGGCCATACATTTGAGCACCACCTCTAAGACGTCGGATGGCACTTCAGCACCATCCAGGAATTGTGGTATCGCCATTCTCTTCAATAAACACCTACCCTATAAACTACTGCAGACATGGGAAGACGTTGAGGGAGATATGATTTAGTCAAACTTCAAATCTGCAACACTTTTTTAATAGTGGGATCAGTTTATGCTTCCACAGGCTCCAAACTCACTTTCATATCTCACCACAGTAGATTATTGACAGCATTTGGGCCAAAATGCTTGCTACTTGGGGGAGATTGGAATGCTACTATTGGCCCATTCATAGATAAATCTGGCAAACCTGACATTCATCACACTAAAGATAGGTATATACTAAAGATCTCATTGATGACTTTTCATTACAGGAACCCTGGAGACTGTCACACCCTAATGAGAGAGATTACACTTTCACCTCCTGCCCTAACACCATACGTACAAGAATTGATTTTTATTTTGGTATCGTCCTCTGTCCTACAATTAGTGGCTCGAGCAAATATAGCTCGCTGCGGCATATTGGACCATGATCTCATTGATATTAGCATGGATTTAGGGCTATCATGATCGCCGAAATCTCCTTGGAGACTTAATCTTTCTTCGTATAAGTCCTCCCAAGACAAACAAAAACTTTGTTTATACTTGGAACAATTTTGAAAGGATAATGAACATTTGGTCTCTTACAAGCATACACCTTGGAGTACCGGGAAAGCAGTTCTGAGGGTTCTAAGAATGAGAGATACCACTCTTACTAAAAATGCATGAACACCACCTGAATTAATCTTGAAAAAGAAATCTTAACTCGTACGACCACTTACACTCAATCACAATGTCTAGTAGTTTAAACAAACCTGCTTTCAGCGAAATTTTATCTAAAAAATCCTTATACTTCCCATGCCGAGAAGTGTATATTTTAGATTTGCCAATGCCATTACGAACATGGTGTAAAGGCTGGGAGTTTGCTAGCCTATCAATTACATCAACAATAATCCTCTACAGTGATCTCTGCTATTAGAAATCATACTGGTGTCTTACTCATACATCCCTCCGAAATACTGACACAATTTCATATATTTCATGAAACATTATATACATCTAAAAATGAATCTGTCCTTATGTAACACAAAGGGTGCTCATGTAAAGCTCTCTGATACCCGATACCTTCGGGTTACGTTCACGCTATATAAAACCCTGAAAACAAAAATGAGAAAAAAATCTATAGATTGCTCTGTCTATTCAGAGGAAAATATACCTTTTAATCCAAAGTTAATCTTCCAAAACTGACACAGGAACAGAGGGATGAGCTGGAAGGAGAGATCACACATGATGAAATATTGACTGAAATGAACTCTTTGGCTTCTGGGAAAGTGCCGGGGGGAGATGGGTTCCCTTTAGAATTCTATAAAATTACAAAAAACCCTACTCTTCCGATCTTGGTTTCAGTCTTCAATGAAGCATTAACCTTCTGATTTTTTATGGGCTTGTATCACAGTTCTTCCTAAACAGGCTGAAGACCCTTTGGAATGCTCTAGCTATAGACCAATTTCATTAATAAATTCAGATGTTAAAATTCTGTCCAAAGTTTTAGCCCATGGTCTTGGGTCAGATATTACCTCTGTAATGTACCCCTCCCAGGTTGGGTTTGTCCCAGGTCACTCATCTACTAACCATCTTCGCACTATCTCACACTCGCAATGGCAATTGTGAAATGAGAAGGAGGAGAGAGTTCCTCTCACTTGAGATGAGGAAAAAGTCTTTGACAGAGTAGAATGGGGTTACTTATTTCATACTATGCAGAGGATGGGGTTCAGCAGTGACTTCCTTACTTTAAATAGTGGTATGTATCACTTACACACAGCAACTGTTACATGCAGGTGATTTACGTCTCATTTTAAACATTTATTGTCGTACTATACAGGGCAGCTCACTTTCCCCCTTGCTATTTCTCTTGAGTTTGGTGCCCTTGGCTACACCTATATGATCTAATACAGATATCAAGGGCATTGTCACCTCTGCTGGGGAAATCAACGTTTTTCATTATGTAGATGATATTCTTCTCACTCTCTCACATCTGCAATCCTTGGCAGCTTCCCTTATCTCTCAATTAAACACTTTTTCTAGTTTTTCTGTTTATAAAATTTATTGGGCTAAATGTGAAGCTCTACCTGCGACTCCATTACTACTATCGCTACCCTCAGTGGACTCCCATTTAAATGGCTACTTTTGAAATTAAAATATCTAGGGATTTACCTTAATAGTGGCCTAAAGGATATTATTGCTGATAATCTGAATCCCATTTTCGAGCAGTCCAAAAGAGATTTTCAACTTTGGATGCTCCTTAATTTATCACTGTGGAGTAGGGTTCAGATTATAAAAATGAACACAATTCCTACATTGAACTATATAAAAATCTTTTTCCAAAGCATTGCAATTTACTATCTCTTTGTTTATATGGGGCAGTGATAGACCTCACCTGAGTGGTTCAAACTACGCTCATCATCAACTAAAGGAGGCCTACGACTTCCTAATTTGGAATATTATTGGATTGCACAACAATTGGCCCATTCTATTTAGATGTTACCTACTCATAGGAATATGCCACTCTGGGTTACGCTTGAATGATCGATATTCCAATCAGACAAGGATCTGGTTATATATTATACTAAACAACCAAAATTTGCAAATTCCACTATTCCTTTTATTTATTCTTCACTATTGGCATAGCTGAAAGCACATAAGTTTATGAATACTCAGATCCGAATTTCCTCTCAAGCCCCCTATGAAATATTGCAGATATTGCGTACAATGGGACTGAACTCAATTGGTTTATCTGGACCCGACATAAGATATACCGTGTGGCATGACTTTAATCTTCCTTTATCATAATTGACAAAATTCACTCAACTTGCCTCTGCCCTTGCAGTAAGTCTAGCTAAAATTCACAATCTAACACCTCAATCTCCAATTGTACTATAGCTCTACACATGGAAACATTTAAAAAGTACTGTTTCTGGACTATACGCCCTTCTAAATGATTCCTCCTTTACTCTAGAAACCTCCAACAACTTAAAATCATGGTGGTCCACGTGTTTGGATATGGAATTTACAGATAAAGCAAGGGGCATTATATTAGATTAAAAAACGATATTAAAGGACTTAGAGAGTCCTGTCTCAAATGTAATTATTTCCAGGTTTGGCATTGATGGCACTGGTGTCTGGCTAAATTACACTCAGCTAAACTTAATCCTGATTCTCTTTGTTGTAGATGTAGAACACCAGATTGCGATATAGTTCATATTCTGTGGGAATGTCCCAATATCTGCATATTTTGGCTTCAGATTTAAGACCACTTGAAAGCACATTCCTCAATTACCTTCTCTCTCACAAAGCGTTTATCACTTTTACACGATACTTATGAAAATCTGCATAGCTCCATTCATACCTTTAAATGGCTTTCCACCGCTCTCAGTCTAGCTAAAATCAATATTTTACATTTTTAGAGAACCAATGTTATACCAACTCTTGGGGCCCGATTCACAGAACTAACTTATGACAAACTCCTTAACTTACTACTCATGGTATTCATAGAATGCACTCACTACTGTCCTAAGTTTACGTCCGCACTCGGGCTGGAATTTCCGCACCCGGAGTGTAAGCACTAAGCTCCACACCCGAAGCGGAATATCCACCATCAGGCCGGAATCTCCGCTTCCGGGTTGGAATACCCACAATGCATCAGATATAGTCAATTAACACCAGATTGGGGGTATTACGGCCCGGAAGCGGAGATTCCGGCTCGATCGTGGAAATTTCGTTCCAGTTGTGGAGCTTACACTCCGGGTGCGGTAATTACGGCTCGAGTGCGGACGTAAATTTAGGACAGTCGTAAGTGCATTCTGTGAATATCATGAGTAGTAAGTTTAGGATTTTGTCGTAAGTTAGTTCTGTGAATCGGGCCCAGAATTCCTGGCTTGCAGATATGTTTGATGTAGCTCACTTTACAAAAATGATTTATAAACTGAATGATAACTTACATCTGTTTGATACTATATGGGACCCCTTCTTAGGTTTACAATAATGTTGGTTCTTCATTGTATTTCAGTATTGGTGAGTTTTAATAAGCCTATTATGCATCATTTACATATCACTTTTCGTATTTGCAATAATACATTTAAATATTGATGTTTCAACTTATCATCTTTGTGTTACTTGTGAAATTTTTTACTTATGCATTTTTCCTGTTCTTCTTTGTATTACTTCTGCTAATATTTCATATTGTATATTTGACACTTTTTGGTTTTGTGCAGATATTTGTTTACAAATCGTAGTTTGATTATCATTGCTAACATTTAATAAATAATTGAACTACAACAGAGAACGGTGACTGGTTTCTAATTGCCACATGGATACGGAAATATTTTAGGCACTTCAGAGATGATTCCGCGACCCGATTTACACTAATATAAAGTGAGGCTGAAAGAGAATATTGCGAGGAAGGGTGAGGTCAAGGAGCACGATTAAGGTAATAGTGATGAAAAGCAGATCCTTCCCAACGTCATGACTTTAGATGTTTTTTTTTAGTCTAATTGGCATTTGAAAACCCTGTAAACATAAAACAGAAACAAAAGCAATTCACATCTGTTTGTACCAGCTGTCCCAAACTGCTGACACATTTACTCTGAAAATCGATTAATACGTTTTATCGCACAGGTGATCCCTAATCGCATGAATAATCTGGTGGCAAATTCAGTGACCCCCTCGAAAGCTCCAGGCTGCTTGTGGGAAAAGGGGAGCCCCAAATCCTTTCCACTCTGATGTTCTCAGGTGGTTGTATTCTGATTTTGAAGTAACAGCATAGCTACACCCCAAGGAAGTCCAGTGGCGGCTGACATGGATCAGGGATGGCGGGGAGAGGAAGTGGGGGCGACGGGATGGGGGTGGGCAGTAGAAAAGAAAAGATAAAAGTCACTTACCACTCCAGCCGGCTGCGCCTCTCCTCCTCTTCCCTTCAGATGAGTCCGGAACAAAAGCAGGAAACACACAGGCTTCCCCTAAGCCAATCACAACACTGCAACGAAGCGCTTTGATTGTTCTGAGCACCGTGTTTTGGCACTCAGACAGGCAGTGGGTCCCTGTGCTTGTTCTGCACCAGGCTGAGTATTACAGTCTGGTGGGGAACATGCAAAGTGTGCATGACGGTTTGGCCGGCCCGAGGTGGCCGGTAAAACCGTCATGCGCACTTAAGTGTTCACCACTCCTCCCCCTGCTCTATGAGCAGCCTAGCCCTGCCCCTGCAAAACAACCTCAGCAGGGAAAAATAAAATGATAACAACAGCATGATAACATTTTATTTTTCCTTTTTTGCATTGCTGAAAGGAGTGGAGAGACGCTCCTCCGCCTTAGCGGAGGAACTGCCATTAAGGGAGACGTCAAGACCATGTCGGATTCCTTTGCTACTCCTGGGCCCTCTTTAACGTCAGGATCTGGGCGAAGCCTGACATTGGTGTCAGGTGTGAAGAAATCATCAGTCTACTGAACTCCAATTCATTTACATTTAAACAGTATAACTGTGGAAATGAAAGAGTCTGTTATAAAGGTAGTGACAATAGATGCCTGGTAGAAGCATAATCAGGCAACTGATCATAGCAGAACGCAAAGAAAATCTACTAGACTCCCTTTAAAACAGCAACAGGGGGAGTCTCTTGCAGGGAGAAATCCTGGCATTTTGCAAATGTCCCAGCACAGGCATCCTTTCTGGTCCCTGGGTACCTCATTATTGCCTTCCAGTCAAAAGAAATGGAGAGAGATATACAGAGTGTCAAGAGAGTAGAAGATAAATAAGCAATAAAGGCTGATAGAAGCAAAGTAAAAAAGGGAGGGGAGCAGGGCCGGACTGGGAACCAAAATTGGCGCTGGCAAAGTGCTCGGCTGGCCCACCGGGGAGTTGGGGGTGCGACTGAGCTGTTTGCCAGGGCTGGTTTTGGTCGATTTTGTTATGGATGCCGATATTGCAGCTATGCTACAAAAGCAACCCTGTAACAAAAAAACGCCCCCAACCCTGGCAACCTATCGGGTAAATGCCTGGTGCCTGCTACGGCCAGTCCTGCCCTGGAGGTGATAGTAGCAAAGTAAGGAAATAAGGATGACAAAAGCAAAGTAAGGAAGGGAGCTGATAGTAGCAAAGTAAGGAAATTAGGATGATAGAAGCAAAGTAAGGAAAAGAGGCTAACAGAAGCAACTTAAGGAACAGAGGCTGACAGAAGCAAAGTAAAGAAGAGAGGCTGATAGAAGTAAAGGAAGGGAGCTGATAGATGCAAAGTAAAGAAAGGAGGATGACAGAAGCAAAGTAAAGAAGCGAGGCTAATAGAAGCAATGTAAGGAAGGGTGGCTGATAGTAGCAAATTAAGGAAAGTAGGTTAATACAACCAAAGTAAGCAAGGGAGGCCGATTTGGAACAAGAGGCTCTGGGATGCTATGGAGCACCACCGTGGATGATAGGGTAGAACTCTGACAAGAATTACGGGTCCTTGCCCTTGTCGCCGACAAAATAAAGTTAGAGCCTCTGAATATAGCACCTTTGCTGCAGCTCCGGGCAACTGTTTCAGCTGCGGGCTGTTCAGGTAAGAGCGATGAGGCGGTGGGGCCAGGTGGGGTGAGGGGATTTCGATGGGCGACGAGGGAAAATTAATTATTTAAATAATTTTCCCTCGTGGTCGTCTGTTGAATCCCCCCAACCCGCCCCCACCACTCATGCCTGCATGGGCTGTGGCTGAACTGTTTACCTCACAAATACCAACCATAAGCAACATGAAAATGATGAATTTTGGATGCATGTTGTAGGTTAAACTTTGACTCTGGTTTAAGGGGCAGGGGTGTAAAACCCAGGAATATATTTTGACCCTGCTTTTAGAAAAATAACTTGTGGGATGTTTTTCCAGTGGCATTGCTGCAGCACCTTGTAGATTCCAAGATTCCCGACATAAAGCAGGTTCTTTTGGCTGTAAATCAATTGATGGCATTGGGGTGAATCAACTGGGCCAAGGTGGAGAGCAGTGAAGAAAGAGAAGCACTGCAGTGAACAGCACATCCAGAAAAACAAAGATGTATGGGGTCACATGGATCTATTTCTGGGGCCATTTGCACATTGAACAACCATGTTTTCAATGTCTTCCTGACGCCAAGCAGGTTTCACTCTTCTCTAAGATGGAAGGGAGTTTTATAAGCGATTTGAGAATACCTCAATTCTTCTATATTTCTAATGTGTTATCATTTAAACTGTGTTATTTCTTTTGTAATAATAACCCTGCCTGAACAGTCATTTTTGTTCTATGTGTCATAATTGTTGTATCGACTAGCTGACTCCACCTTCACATCACCTCTCATGAGCTAGACCTTGAATGTTCCGCAAAGTTACCCAGGGACTAAAGGATGCCTTGGAGACCCCATGTTCTGTCTCAGACCAAAAACCCTGTACTCAGGTTATACGAGAACACACGAGTTCTTATCTTCGATGTTACTGCATGGTCCCTACAAGCTCCAGCATGGTTCCTTCAAGCTCATGATCCGAGCCTGACAATCACTCATCATGGAGTCTTTCTGGTGTGTTCTGTAATTAATTGTTTTCAAGTGGGGTTTGGCCATGTTTGCAGTTGAAACAATGGTACCTTGTTAAAGCCGAGACTCTATATTTAAGTGAGGGGCTGGTATGAGTGCCACTATGATAAGGATGGGAAAAGCTTACACAACTTTACAACTTTTGTAAGGAGTTACAACTCGGGTTTTCTGTTGTACAACAAAATCCAACCAAAACGGGGTAGTACCAGAAGATTGTAGTCAGAATATAATCTGACAGAAATATAATTTCTTAAACATCATTTACAAACATATCACCCACTCAAAATAAAACTAGAAAATGTACACCCAGTGGAGTGGCGCTTTTGTGGTATTCCACTACAGAGAATTGTAGGCTTTATTTATGAAGCCCTATGTCACATTTACGCTGCCGTTGCGTCACTTTTTGTGATGCTGCAGCGGCGTAAATAATGTACCACATTGAGCCATATTTACATCTTGGCAGATGCATCAGTTCGTAAACCCCTTCACTACATTATACCTGCATCAGGTATATTGTATGCAGGTTGGGCGTTCCCCAGCGTCAAAGCCTCGTAAAAGTGGTGCATTGAAATCTATAAGATTTAAGTGCGCCACTTCTAGGACGCCATTGTGTCAAAACCTTATGCCGGCCTCATGAAAGGCGTAAGGGTAACGCATCTGTTTTCAGACACACCCCAGCAATGCATCACTTATGCTCCTACAGATGCGTCAGTAATTTGTTTCTGTGACTCTTTGCGACATGATGCGCCGTAGTGTAAATACAGCGCAACCATGGTGTCGCACGGAGGGCGTACTGAGAAGTGTCGCAACACTGCTTTGTTGCAGCGATGCAACACTTCTCATAAATAAGGCCCTTAGGATCAAAATATTGAGAAGGTAAGTTCATATAGGTAAGCATCATTTACTATACGTAACTCCACATATATATATCACAACTATATATATATATATATATATATATATATATATATATATATATATATATATATATATATATATATATACCGTTAAAGTACGTACATTAGGAGTTAGCAAAAGTAAATCTATACTTACCTATATGATCTTAACTTCTCGAAATTTTGTTCCTTTGATACTTAGGCCTCAATAATTTGGCTCCACAATACTTTTGTCCTCGAGATTCTGTCACATAACTGTTTTTGGAAACAATATTTTAGGCATGATATTGATGTCATACGATATTTATTACTAAGATATTTTGATATGCAACCATCTAAAATATGACAGGCCTTCCTAAAAAAACGTTGCAATATGTGGAGGTAAAGAAAAGACTCAATCATTGCAAAGAATCAGACACAATTTCACAGAAGTGAAAATCATTTACAGTAATCACAAACAATCCCATACAATGTATATACATAATGAAAACAAATGCTCAACTGTTAAACGTTGCCGCTGAATATCACTACGGGGGGAGGGGAGGGGAGCGGTGCTCCAAACCGAGCCTGGGGTCTTCAGGATATGTCACTTTCACTCTAAGTACTTGGATCCAAATGTAGTTGTTGTTTGTAATAACAGCCTGTGTTTATATATAAAATTATCTAAACACTGCTAACCTTCAGTATTAACCTTTTTGATCTAAGACACTGAAATTAAGGCAGCCACAGCAAATCCCCTGACTACAAAAATGAAACTACCTTCTGTTACCAGCAACTCTAACATAAAAGCCTCTTGGATATGACATCGATGAGTTCATGGTATTAGTCTTGGATGTGCCATCTGTAACAATTTTATTTAAAATATTATTGAGAAAAAATCCCTTCCTCAGACCTCCTTTACAATCATATCCAGGTACATCTGTGACAAACACATAACTATTTGGTTGACCTGTTTGTGCTTATAATAGCATCAGCCGGGCCTGGTGCAGTTAAATGAGGGAGGTCATATTGGGCCCGATTCACAGAACTAACTTAAGACAAAATCCTAAACTTACTACGATTTTGGTATTCACAGAAGGCACTTACTCAGTTTGGTATTCACAGAAGGCACTTACTCATTTCGGTATTCACAGAAGTTTGGAGTCCTAACTTTAGGACTCCTAAATGCCTTCTGTGAATACCGAAAGTATTAAAGTTAGGATTTTTCTCAGTTTAGTAGTAGTAAAGTTAGGACTCCTAACTTTAGGACTCCTAAATGCCTTCTGTGAATACTGAAAGTCTTAAAGTTAGGATTTTTCTCAGTTTAGGAGTAGTAAAGTTAGGACTCCTAACATCAGGACTCCTAAATGCCTTCTGTGAATACCGAAAGTCTTAAAGTTAGGCTTTTTCTCAATTTCGGAGTAGAAAAAGTTAGGAGTCCTAACTTTAGGACTCCTAAACTGAGAAAAATCCTAACTTTAAGACGTTCGGTATTCACAGAAGGCATTTAGGAGTCCTAAAGTTAGGAGTGAATACCGAAATGAGTAAGTGCCTTCTGTGAATACCAAAATGGTAGTAAGTTTAGGATTTAGTCTTAAGTTAGTTTTGTGAATCGGGCTCATTGTCCTGAGAGAGAAGCTGGCTAAAGCTAGACAAGGCTATCCAATGCTGCTCTTGTGGGCCAGAGCCATGTCAGTTTTTTCAGAATATCCGAATAAGTTGGTTATTAGAAAACCCTGAAGGAAACTGAAAAAACGTGGTGTGATTGTGGTCCTCGAGGACGAATCTGTGAATCTGCTTATTTTGTCTATACACTTTGCTTAATTTAAATCTTTTGCCATACAATCCATGCACTTTATCTTAATCTTTTTTAAAGAGTTGTGGCACCAGCACCCTCTGTTGTAAAGCTCGGCCATGCTATGCCCCCTTCCAGCACTGTCTGCTGTGAAATCGGGTGTTTGGTGGGGTGCAGTACATCACCGCTAATACCATCCAAATATGTTGCAGTGGAGACTAATTTAAAAGAAGGCTTGAACTTTACCACATTATAAGTCCACTTGTATTAAATGGGATGCATTACAAGACAAGCACAAAACAGATTTTCGAAGTATATTTTGGCCATTCCTGGCCGAATATGAAAAAAATAAAGCTAATACTCTTGTATGAAACTTAACTCAATGTAGAATTAAATTTCTTTGTGGTTTGAGACCTATCACTTACGCACAATTGGTTTGTTTCTGGAGTGGAAGGAAAAGATAATCATATAAAATGGGACAATCCTAGAAGCAGAGGTGAATTTAGATTAGCTGATGCACATACACGTCTCCAAGAGTATAGGGAAGATTAAGATGTCCGACATGAAGCCTAATACGGCTGATCCACGATGGGTGCCAAGCAGAACTAGAACAGCATGAAGGCGCTCAAGATTAATAAGGGCAAAACAGCTGAGGCAGATTCACACTGCATCGATAAATGTAGATCTTGTACCCATGTGCTAGATCAGTGGTTGTTAACCTGTGGTCCGGGAACCCCAGAGGAGCCACAAGGCTTACTCTGGGGGTCCACAAAACGTAGTAAATGAAATAATATTAACAGATTGTGTTTATAAATAAAGAGGCAAAATGTACAATAACATGTATTATTGATTAATGGGAGCAGTGAAAAAGCATCAAGCAGAATATACTATGAACAATGAGTGGTTTCAATTCAATTTAGAGAAGTTCCAACTGTCCCGCTAACATTTAAATTTAGATTTCTTTTATATTTGTTTTGTGAATTAGATAAAATATTTAATCATTTATATATTAGTTTGATGAATGCTTGTTTCTGTATTTTGTATGTGTTGTTTTGAGTTCCAAATGATTAAAAATACTTAGGCCGGGGTCCTTGACTTTCAGTAATCACTCAGTCTGGGTCCCCGAATTCCAATCATGATTCTGTGGGGGTCCTTGGGTTCCAGTAATGATTAAGTAGGGGTCGACATAAGTCAAAAGGTTAAGAGCCACTGTTCTAGAAGATTAGAAACTTAAATGGCGAGTCAATTGGAATCACCCAGTGTTCTTTCAAAGCCCAAAGCAGTGTAGAACTTGATATCTGAAGTCTTGATTTTAAACTATCCATGCACATATCTATAGTTTTTTATTTAATGTCTGTGGAAATCACCGCAGGCGTTTTACATATTTTTTGTATACTCAACACATGGTACATCCTTTTTCAATAAGAAAGAAATTACACTTGGCATTGGAAAATGTATCACACATTCATATTACTGCGCCAAAGGAATGGTGAGCTGTCATAGAAAATGATTATCTTTCTAAGTAGACCACAGTAAATTCTTATTTGGTGTACAGAAAACACAATATTAATATTGAATCTGATAATTGTTCATTATTATGACTTGAGATCTAAGAGGAAAAAGGGGAGAACTACATGGGAAAGTAGTATAGAGTAGATTTGATAGTTGAGACGGTAGTTGATTTTATACTTATAAGAAAGGGAAAAAGGGAAAGGGCATAATTAATTACAAGTTAGTCAGGAAAATTACAATTTAGATCCTTTCTGAACATGAGGTGGGGTACATGAGTAGGGTCTGTAGTCTACTGGAAACTGGAGCTGGCCACCAGTTGCTTGTTTTGAGAAATGTGTTTCTTCAGTGTTTGTGGCCCACATATCAATTAACACACAGACAGGCCTGGATAGTTGTGAATAATTTACTCCTCCTTGAAGACATGGGTTGAAACAAGGACAGTCAATAGGCCATGTAGTTGGTAGCCAGATCAATATCAGGTTTGGACAAAATTAAAGTATGTGCTTTTAAATTAAATCTTTAGTTTTGCCAAGCCCACTATAACCCTTGTAATCAGTACTTCCTTCATTAAAGGATTTACTCTTATATTGGTTGTGTCTGCCTCTGTTACCAGCTGCTCCCTCACCATCCATTGGTTCGTGTCCTGTCCCCTTGTTTCCCACGGGGCCCTCGGGTTATAGAAAGCATATACATAGCATATGAATTTTGAAGAGTGCATCATGTACACCACACACAGGCTGAGCATTTTCACTTTACAATCAGCATCCAGGGAGTTTGATCAAATGGTACTGTACAAGCAGGGGACCAAGTTTACTTTTTAGCGATTGGTGAATTCTGCACCGTAGTTCAATCACTTTAATTCAAGGGAGCTGGGAGTATTGCTCCCAGAATATATTTTTTGTTTAAAAACACAGAACTGCTAAGGGGGATATTTAGCATTTAGCGGATACGGTTATTTGCCACAAATATGGTGAAGTACCCTGTCTGGCAAACCAATGGTCCGTCTCAACTATTTAGAGATGAGGGAACATTCATGTTTCTTCTGGGGGAAGGCCTGCTGGCTCTTCCAGCAGAAACCTAGACTAACAGTGGCACAGATATCGGGCCATTGGTCTAAGTAACTAGGACTATTCGCCCTATTCAGGTTGGGCATTCTGGTATAATTTATTCCTGTGCGGGACCGCCAGGAAAAGTCTGGCGATCCTGAACAGAAAAAAAATAAAAAGGGGCCTTACGCCCCTCTCCTTGGCTGACATAGTCATTCTTTTTTTTTTTTAAACAAGGTACCACTTTGGAAATTTGTTCTGGAAAAGCAACAAAGTTTGCTGGGAAGGCGCATGAACATTGTAGCTATTTGACAAACTTACAGTGCCTTCCAAGGAGTCGCCATGGTGGTGACTCCTTTGAAGACACAGAGATTTTTGCCAGGCAGGTAGAGTTCTCTAAATATGGTGAGTGGTTGTCAGGTGGTTGTTAGCCAGGGTCCCGATGCATATAAGAGCAGCGATCCTGGAGGAATGGTGAGCCATCCACCAAACTCTAAGTAACTCCCTACGTGTCCTGGTGACATGGTGTCACTCTTAAGCCTATAATAATGGGAGTCCAGCAGAGCTCAGAGAAAATGCAAGAGTAGACCTCCCATGATACAGTGGCACACAAAGACTACACATCACACTTTAGGGATATATGTTCATC
Organism: Lissotriton helveticus; assembly: GCF_964261635.1. Lineage (NCBI taxonomy): Eukaryota > Metazoa > Chordata > Amphibia > Caudata > Salamandridae > Lissotriton > Lissotriton helveticus. Next base: position 377,067,900 of record NC_136065.1, read on the forward strand.
CCAAGGCAATAAATAGCAGAATTGGGGAATGTTATTATATGTCTAGGTACAGGCGGCTAAGGCTGAATTCCAGTTCCCCTCCCCATAAGGTTAAAGGGTTGCTTCTACACCCCCACTGTCTCAGATCTTGATTTCAGTCCGGAAGGTCTGTTGGACATGCTCGGTGTGCTTGGCTGGGTGCCGCTTGGCTTTGACGGTGAGCATGCCATCTTCACCCAGTGCGGAGGTGACTGTGGTGGGGTCCACATCCTCTGGCAATTGACACTTGTGTGTGAAGGTGTTCATAACAGTTCCATCAGCAGCAAGCTGGAAGAAAAATCAAAGAGAGTGTCAGGGTGGGAAGAGTATATACCTGCATGACAGGACAATAACATGAAGGTCTTACTGCAAGTGCCTACGAGTGCTTCAAAACAACATGAGCACGTTAACCACAACTCATCCTGGTCTGTGACCTCCAAGGCATACACAGGTCACTAGGCTCTCAATTAACTGGCTAAGCTGGGGTATGATAGAGAAAATTAGGGGTCGACCAGCTTTCTCCTCCAAGTCATGTACTGTACATGGGAAACAACCTTTACCACACAGTCATTACCATACATTACCATGCAGTTATTACCATGCAATGCCTTTAACATGCATTGCTTTTATCAACCTAGTCTTTACCAGGCATATGCCTTTTCCATACATGCCTTTACAACGAAAATTTAGGTATTTATCAGTTAAGTGAAACCCGTAAAAAAAAAAATATATATATACATATATATATATCCATCGAAGTGTGCTCCGTGTATTAAAAAAAGGACATGAATTGGCTTAATTGCATCCATCAACATGAATTATTTCATGGCTGAATCAAGTCTCAACGATTTTCGGAGCTCCTGGCTCCTTGTTCACAAACAAGGAGCCAGGAGCTCCAAAACGCATTGAGCCTTGATTCAGCCATGAAATAAATCACACTGGTGGAAGCAATTAAGCCACGTCATGTCCTTTTTTGAATACATGGAGCACGCTTTGATGGATTTATAGGGGTTTGCTACCCCATTGCGGCTTCCTGTGGAGAGTGGCTTGGGCACAAGCAAACGGGTTTTTGTGGATATATATATATATATATATATATATATATATATATATATATATATATATATATATATATATATATATATATATATATATATATATATATATATATATATATATATATATATATGTATGTATTCACTGAATATGTATGTATTCACTGAAAAAACAGGTTAAAGTAACTAACAACTTCAACGCTTTAAACTCAAAAGCAACAGAAATTCAGCAGTTATAGTTAGCAGAACTAACTATAACTTGCGCCCGCCATGCAATTCTTATGACCTCACACACTACAGCACTCATGACATGTTCTATGATATCATTTATGACATCACTGATGACATCTCAAATGACATCATTGATGACATCACTGATAACTTCATCCAAAGAGTATTCTACTTTGTTTTATAGTTTACATAGTGGCGCAAAGCTGTCCTTTTTACTTTTCTACCTCATTTTGCACAGCTAGGATTCAGTTAATGCATGTTTACAAAATGCATGTGCTTGTAATGCACCATTGCTGTGTAGAGTTATTGAACACGTTATACATTTTATTTTTAAGAATAACTCTGTGTACAGTTGACTTGTGTTTATTATGCTTTAGACAAGCTTTTTAGTTCTACAGAAAATGTTTCCTACAGCGAGGAAGATTCTATGTAATAGATTCTAACTTTTGTAAGCTGCCTTGACTTATTAAGGAGAATTGTGTCAGCATGATAATTTATATTTAACATAGAAGACTGCATGTACCAGGAACTAAGGGGCCGATTACGATGGCGGGCGGACAAATTCCGCCCGCCATCGCTGCTGGAAAAAGGACCGCCCGCCTTTGATGCAGCGGTCCTCCCCGCCGGCCCAGTGGTGGCGGATTTCCCACCATCGTAATCGTCCCCTAAGATATGGATATGTGCTAGTTTTGCTAGAATAGATGAGCTATCTGTAAAGTTTTCACCACAGTCTGAAGAGTGCAGGTAGTATGTTCCTTAGCACCTTCAGATTGTGGTTATTTTTAGCAAATAGTGTTTTTTTTACACTGTACACTGTTAGTAGATTTTTTTAATGCACTTTAGTGCATTTCTCATGAGCGTTTCACTGTCTGCAAACAGAGTGTGATACAGAGTAAACTCTCTCCATAGACAAAAAACTGTTTACAGTACCAACTTTACAGCTCATATCACCTTCATTTCTCAATGTAGGTTAGTTGAGTGTCAAGGGTTTGATACAGAAAAAAGCTGCCCATAGTAGGGCATCTGTTTTTCAACTGGCATTCACCATTTTGGCTTTCTGTCAACAAATGTATAGATATTGAACACTGCAGTCAATGAGTGTATCTCAAATATTAGTGGTCGAATGTTAATTTGATCTATGCTACCTGTAAAGTGCTATAGGCTCAATGTTGCATATAATGCTTGTTTTCAACATCTAAGTGAGTTGTTTGTGTGGTGGCAGTAGTAATGGTTGATTTTCTCCTGAACTATTTTGTACTTACTGTCAGGCCTCTAACGTTAGAATTATTTATAGAGCAATATGTGTGATAGTGACATTTGGATGATGTCATGAGTGATGCCATCCATGATGTCATTTGAGATGTCATAAGTGATGTCATAAATGATGTCATAGAACATGTTATGAGTGATGTTGAATGTGCATAAGCAGTGCATGGCGGCGGTGCAAGTTAAAGTTAGTGCCAATAACTATAAATGCTTTTATTTTATTTTTTTTTGTTTAAAATGTTAATGTTGTGACTGAGAAATTCGCCAAACTAATAATACTTTAACCTTTTTTTTGTGAAAATCAAAGTTTTTTTAACGACAAATTATATTTTTATTGCACAAATTATAACGTTGCTTTAGCCTGTGGTTTTTTCAGTGAATTTGTAGGTTTAAAAAAAAAGTAAATGTATTTTTTGGGGTCGTATGAGGTCCCAACAGCAATAATTACCCCCAGGATTCTACATGTGTGCAAATCGGACGGCCCACAGGTGTCCGACGCACACGCCCACCATGACGTCAGACGGACGGTGGCCGTCCGACGCATGGAACAAGCTAAAGACTCTTGCGAGACTCCAGCAGGACCATAGCACAATTTCAAAATCACCCAATAGAAAAGCTCCTCCTGTTAATCAAGTGACTCTGCGCGAAATTATCAGCAGTTGGTCCCAACCTAACTTACTTTTCTACTTGCAAAAAATCTACCAATTACACGTATATTTTTGCCTCCCTCCCATTTTGTCTCTTATCTTGTAACTCTATGTTGCTTTGCTGGGGACTGACATCTCCATATTGCACCATGATTCGGGACACAGCTTCATGCACTGGTCTAGAGAATATGTCATTAATTGTTGTACTGACGGAAATCTTAGATTTCCAAACTTGGACATCACCTGGTTTGGACATAGAGGCATTAAGTGGCATCACTTGTTACCAATGAATGAGAGCATTTGGATTGTGAGCACCCAGACCTGATGATAGTGCACTGTGGTGGCAATGACCTAGGCACAATCACAGGGGTTGCACTTGAAATCCAAATAAAAGAGACTTTTTCACAATTGATGTCTCTCTTTACTCATTCTGCCTTTGTATATTCTAATATATATCGAAGGCAAAAACGGCAATGGTCAAAAGAGTTTTGTCCTAAGATTGAGAAGTCTCGGAAAAACATCAATAAAAAAGTTTCTGTATTTCTCCGTGGCCATGTCATGGGTTTACATATCACAACAATATCTGTTTTTATAAATCAGGTGTCTGTAGGAGAGATGAAGTGCACTTCACAGCAGAAGGAAACAGGATCTTTCTTAATAACATCAACAAATGCATCCAGTTCTATGTGTAACTTAACACTACACACTATAAACACAAAGGCTCTTCTTAGAGCCACCCTATTGCTACATTATGTGATTATTTCATGCTATAACTCCTTTTCTTTTTTAGGATAGCGGCACCCGTGAAACTTTCGTGAGAGCGGAAGCACCCAAATGCCTGCCTCCACACATATATTTCTCTGACTCGCGCAAGAGTCTTGCAAGCTCAAACATTTAGCCTTTATCTACAGGATAACAGTTCTGCATTCTTGGTTGTGGGTCGTACAGTGTGCAAACACACAAGCCTCTCTGCTGAGACCTCTCACTTCCGACAGATTTTTCCTACCCCTCCCTGCTTATACGGTATAGTTCCCACTACTAGGTTATGAGGAGAAAGTAACCTGTCCATTCAGAGCTTTCCAGAATATAACTGAGGTGTATTGTAGGATGTAAGGAGAGACTGAACTCTCTGCTGAGACTTCTCTCTCAGATGATGGATGACCATGGTAGGGTGTGTGAAAGGACTGGCCTCTCAGTTGAGATCCCTCTTTTGGATGATGGGTGTGTGTAATGGGGTGTGGGGAGGGATTGGCCTCTCTGCTGAGACTTGTATGTCAGACCACAAACATGCATAGTAGGATGCGGGAGGGATTGGCCTCTCTTTTGAAACCTCTCTGTCAGTTGACAAATGTGCAAAGTAAGGTGTGTGAAGGGACTGGCCTCTCTGCTAAGACCTCTCTCGCAGAAGAAAGGTGTAATTAGAAGGGTGTGTGGATAGATTGGCTTCTCCTTCGAGACCTCTCTCAGATGAAAGGTGTGCATAGTAGGGTGCATTGGGGTAATTGGCCTCTTCTTTGAGACCTCTCTCTCAAATGGCAGGTGTGTGTAGTAGGGTATGTGCATGGATGGGCCTCTCCTTTGAAACATCTTTTTCACATGACAGGTGTGCATAGTAGGGTGTGTGCATGGACTGCCCTCTCCTTTGATATCTCTTTCTCACATGACAGGTGTGTGTAGTAGGGTGTGTGAAAGGACTGTCCTCTCCTTTAAGACCTCTCTCTCAGATGGCGGTTGTGCACAGAAGAGTTTGTATGTGAACTGGCCTCCCATTTCAGACTTCTTTCTCAGATGACGGGTGTGCATAGTAGGGGGTGTGGATGGACTGGACTGTCCTTTCAGATCTCTCTCTCTTAGATATGCGTAGTAGGGTGTATGAGGAGCGACAGGCCTCTCTTGTCAGACCTCTCTCTCAGATGTAAGGTGTGTGTACTTGGGAGTGTGGAGAAAGACTGGCCTCTGCTGAGACCTCTCTCTTGGATCACGGCTGTGCATATTATACTGCATCCAGGGACTGTCCTCCACACTAACACCCATCTCTTAGATGATGGGTGTGCATAGTAGCATGTGGGAAGAACCTTAACTCTACTCACAACTCTTAACAAGCCTAGGGGCGTAAATAGTAGACTCTGATAACCACCATCCCCAGTAAAACCTTTCTACAGTAACAAGTGTGCATACCAGAGTGTATTCAAACATCACCTCTCCTTCCTACTTTTCAAGACCTTGTGGGGATCGCACAAGATCGGAACATTTCTGTTTAAAATAAAATTAACATTCTAATCATCACAGTACTTATCTCTTACAGGCTTCCTCTCAAAAACAAGGATCACAATATGCATTCCTACTAATAGAGTGTATTGAGAACTCATCTGCTCCTTTTTACTATTCACGATCATGCAGGAGTATTGCGAGATCATAAAAACTAGTTAAACACAATATACATTTATTTTCTTTACAGTAGTTATCTCTTAGACACCCCCTCTTTAAATCTATGGGTGCAGCATGCCATTCTGCTGCTCCATTGTGTGACTTTTTTTTACGTCATTTCCACAATGCCTACAATTTTTCACAGTAAACAGTAATGGTGGCTATTTCTTTATAACGTTCCAACAGCCAGCCAAACAAATTGCTTGCGGGATTCGCTGGAGCCTCTTGCTCCCACAAGAGTGTAAAGACCCACAAGAAAGCCCAGCCTCTCGATCAATCACAGTGCACCATTTTTGATTTTGCACTCTTGCGGGACGCACACGGGGCCAAAATATACAAATATGCTTTACTCTTAATATCTCAAAAACTACTGAATGGATTTACACCAAATCAAAAAAAAGCACAACCGGCGGGCCAAGATCTAGCTTCCTGGCAAATTTGATGTAATTTCATGTAGCATTTTTTGTAATAGCATGTCTTAAAGAAGTCCATGGAAAATGCATGGAGAATTCACGTTTTGGCACCCCACTTTTTTCTCGGCCCCTGCCAGACAAATCACCCCGAAACTTTCCAGGAAAGAGCTGCGGTGGATGAACTTTTTGGGGGGAGAAATGTCTTGAAGATTTGACGAATGGGTCCAAACTTACGAGCAAACCAAAAAATGCTCCATCTAAGGAAAAGCAAACTACGTATAAATACCTAATGGTGATAGCCACTAGGTAATATATATATATGTATATATATATATATTCACTGAAAAAAACATAGGTTTTAGGGGTGTTATAGTTAGATGGACATTTCACTCATACAAAACCATTGAAATTCCTCCGTTATAGTTAGTTGTACTAACTATAACTTGCGCGCCCGCAATCCACTGCTGATGATGTCACATATTACATCATTCATGACATGGTCAGTGACATCACTGATGACATCACTGATGACATATCAAATGACATCACCGATGTAATATGTGGCATCATCAGCAGTGGATTGCGGGCGCGCGAGTTATAGTTAGTACGACTAACTATACCGGAGGAATTTCAATGGTTTTGTACGAGTGAAATGTCCATCTAACTATAACACCCCTAAAACCTATGTTTTTTCAGTGAATTTCTAAGGTTTTTTTTAAAGGCTAATTCCTAACTATAACATGTCTGAAATCTATGGTTTTTTCAGTGAATTACAAAGGTTTTTTAAATGCTAATTACTAATATAACATGTCTGAAACTTATGGTTTTTTCAGTGAATTTCAAAGGTTTTGTAAATGACAATTTTTAAATGTATTAATTGTTATATTTATTTTTGTTGATACTGATTTACTACATTTTTTTAAACTATTTATTTTTAGATATTTTATTTTTTTAATTAGATTACATATTTTTTATAAAAATTGAAAAAAAATGTTTTGAAAAATATTGAAATTCTAATATTGTTTTTTTATTTTTATATTTTTTTAAATATATTTATATATATTTTATATAGTAGGCAATGATATCCTATAGAAGGAAATTCAAGTTACTGGTAAGTACGGTTAGAATTACTTTTCAGGATCAGTACTGGGCTCAAAGATGCAGCACTGAGGTCTCTCCTGATAACAGGTGAGTAAATTGGAATTCGTAGTTTGGCTGATTTTACTTCGGTCCAGTATATATAGAGCCACTTTCCTACACCATGCCTGCCCTTCACCACTGTGCAAACACGCCCTGTGGCGCTTTTTAAGTTGAGGAAATAATTTCCCTTGAATCCTGAAGGTCCCTAGGGTCCAACTAGTCCACTAGGTGCATCCAGTAAGCGCCACAGAGCTGCGTAGCAGAGAGATGTAAAAAGGGGCACGGCCTGCACCACCTCTCTGCAACGCAGCGCAGTGGTGCTTCCTGGAAGCACCTGGTGGGCTCCTTGGCCCCCAGGGTCCCTCAGGATTGAAGGGGATTTTTTTCCCCAACTTAAAATGCGCCATAGGGTGTTTTTGCACATGTCACCTCAGGCCCCGTCCCCTCCCTTCACTACTGTGTAAACGCACCCTGTGGCCGTTCTAAGTAGAGAGATTAAGTCCCCTTGAATCCTAAGGGTCCCTAGGATCAAACTAGCCCACTAGGCACCTCCAATAAGTGCCACAGAGCTGCGTTGCAGAGAGGTGTAAAAAGGGGCGTGGCCTCTAAATACCTGTCTGCAACGCAGCTCCCTGGAGCATACTGGAGATACCTGTTGGGCTATTTGGCCCTCAGTAACCCTCACTATTGAAAGAGAATTAATTCCCCAACTTAAAACATGCCACGGGGCGCGTTTGCGCAGTGGTGAAGGAAGGGGGCGTGGCCGGAGGTGACATGTCTGCAAACACGCCTTGTGGCATGTTTTAAGTTAGAGAATTAATTCCTCCTCAATCCTGTGGGTACCTGGGGGCCAACTAGCCCACCAGGTACCTCCAGTATGCGCCAGGGGGCTGCGTTGCAGAGAAGTGTTCAGAGGCCACGGCCTTTTTACAACACTCTGCAATGCAGCTCCGTGGCACTGACTGGAGGTACCTGGTGGGCTAGTTGGCCCCCAGGCACCCTCAGGATTGACAAGGAATTAATTCCCCAACTCAAACCTCGCCACAGGGTGTGTTTGCACACGTGAACTCAGGCCTCTCCCATCACCACTGTTGAAACACGCCCTATTGGCACGTTTTAAGTTGGGTGATTAACTCCCCTTGAATACTGATGGTCCCTAGGGTGCAACTAGCCCACCAGCTTCCTCCAGTAAGCGCCACAGAGCTGCACTGCAGAGAGGTGTAAAAAGGGGCTTGGCCTCAGAACACCTCTCTGCAATGCAGCCCCCTAGCGCGTCCTGGAGGTTTCTGGTGGGCTAGTTGGCCCCCAGGGACCCCCAGTATTCAAGGGGAATTTGTTCCCCCTCCTCAAACACGCCAGGGGGCGCGTTTGCAAATTAATGAAAGGAGGGGGCGTAGCCAGTCTTTTTTTTTTTAAGAAGGGGGGCTGTGTAGCCCCCCCTTCTTTTTCTATTTTTTTGGCCCTGGGTACCCCATCCCTCAGGGCTTGCACCCTAATTTTTTTGTTTTTAATTTAAAATATGTGGAAGGGGGCCTTTTCCTTTTTTTTTTTTTAAACTGTTGGGTAGGGGGAGGGGGCGCGTGGCTCCCCTCCCGGGCCACTAATGGCCCCGGGGAACCCATCCCCCGGGGCCGGCCTTTCTATTTTTCTTTTTTTTAACTTTTGGGGAGGGGGCCGTGTGGCCCCCCTCCTGGGCCACTAGTAGCCCCGGGGACCCCATCCCCCGGGGCTGGCCCTCTCCGTTGGGGACCGTGGGGGGTCCCCAATCCACCCACGGTCCCAGCCAGCTCCCCGCGTCCTTCGGGAGCCGGCATTGCTTTTCCACATGGGGAGCAGCTAACATGCTGCTCCCCATGTGGAAAAGCAATCTGCTTTGCTTCAATGAAGTGAGAGCAGGTTTCCCTGCTCTCGCTTCAATGAAGCAAAGCAGTTTGCAATGACAGGGTGGGAGCCCCGAGGCTCCCCCCCTGTCATTGCAAACTACAGTGTCCCAGGGGTGGGCACCCCGGGACACTGCAGGAGCCGGCCCGGGGGGGTGGCGATCCCCTGGGCCATGACACGGCTCCAGGAGGGGGCCGCGCGGCCCTCCTCCCATATTTTACAATGCCCCGGGGGTGGTGGTCCCCGGGGCATGAGCCCCTCCACACAGTGTATTTATTCATAAAAAAAGCCCCAGGGTGGCGGTCCCCGGGGCTGCGAGGGGCCGTGTGCCCTTGCAATTACTCATACTTTGGCCCGGGGGTGGCGGTCCCCGGGGCAGTGTGGAGGGGATTGGGCATTAGCGCTTTGTTTTTTTTTATCAGCAGGATCCGCGCACCTTGTGCAGATTTTGCCGATTTAAAAAAACAAAACTTTTTGGGGCCTTGGGGGTCTTTGTGGGACCCCGCTGAGCAGGCCTGGGGGTCAGGGTGTTTCTACCCTGCCCCCTTTTTGCGTTTTTTTCTTAGGTTTCTTGTGCCTCGGTTTTAGAGCTTTAAATTGCCCCTTTTGGTATAGATCCCCCCAAGTGTGTATGCCTAGCTTGAGAAGCATGCACTTGCAAATGGCTTCTTGCGTGACCGGTAGGTTATGTTGATCACGTAGGGGCAGGAGCGGGGAATAGAGCATGGGGTTCTGTGATAGTTTCTCCACGCATTGTTAGTGCAGGCCACTGTTTTTATTTTCTTAATTAAGAAATATATATAGAAGCAGTGTCTTATTGTTTTATTGAGGAGCACATTGATGGTTGCTTTGGCAACCTCACCACAACATGACATGCGGTCACTGGTGAATAGGGAGGTAGTGCTTGGGGGGGCATATTGGTCGGAGGCATATGTGGGGAAGAACAGAACCAACATTAAGAGGTGGTCGAGCATTGTTTCAGGTGGCCCGTGAGCATTTCTGAAATCGTTCTATGTAAAAAAAAAAGTCTTCTTGGTTCCACGGTGCTCTCAAGTTACAGTAAGCGTATACATGGCACAGAAGTTTCTTGTACACCACATATAAGGTTGAGTACTTCCACTCTTCAGTCAGCATTCTTTGAGTGTGATTAAATGGCTGTACATTAGCAGTGTTTACATAACTGTCCTCTTCTTTTCACAGATCGGTGTAAGTTTGCACTATAGTTCAAGCGTATTATTTCAAGGCAACAACGACTGCAACTCCTAGAATATGGTAATTAGTTGAATAAAAACACAGGCTTGAGTCTCCTGTTGCTGGTTTGATAATCTTGTGAGATACACAAATAGAAAGTTTTTTTGTTGTAGCAGCCTTTGTTTAGTTATGGTCCAGACAGTTATCTGTGCTTCATTAGAGAGGCAAGTTTGGTTTCCAGGATCCTTTTTTCCTTGTTTAGTCTCTATCCGAGGGTGATCCTTTTGTTATTATTCTTCCGACTAGCCAACCCTCAGAGCTCACATCTAGACTTAACCTGCTGGCCACCAAAGAATATCAGCCAGCCTTCAGACAGCCCCTATTGGTCATTAGACTATTATCTAAATGGCACTCATGCAGTCAGAGATATGGTCTTGAACACCTGTTCAGACATCCCAATTAGTTGCATGACACCGACAAAACGCCCTTTCTAAAATCAGGTTTTATATGTGCTGCTGCGTTGTGCAGCACACATAGAAACAGCAAAAGGCCATCGATTGTTCTTGTGCAGGAAAGTGACCCTTCCTGCACATAAACAATCAATAAAAAAATGACGTTTGCAGCTTCTATGTGCAGCACACATAGAAGTTTCAAAATGTAATTTCAGATTGTTTAAGTGCAGGAAGGGACACCTTCCTGCGCAATAAACAATCTTCCCCTACAACGCAGGCACCCTTGAACTATGGTGCAAAGGTGTCTGTATTGGCACTAGGCATCTAAAATTAGTGCCAGCGCAGGGGGCTGCACTGTATCCTTGTAAATATGGTACAGCGTTTTGGAAGTAGTGGAGCACGGTGTTAAGCCAAGGTAACACTTAAATTCTTTATTGCACGATTAATAAAAATCTTTGCAATTGTTCTAAAAATACATAGTTAAGCACTTTTGCAAAGCACATAAAAAAGAAAAAGAAAAGAAAACAGGTCAATTCAATACAATAACATTAATATAAAAGCGTTTCAAAATTTGCAATGTTAATAAATATAAAACAATGTAAATATGTACAAAAACAGATCAGAGTTTATCCAGTTCATGGACTAGCTCCTGGGTTTAGCGCGTTGTTTACTAATTTCATTAAGCGAACCAGTCTACAGGCTAATTGAATGTCTTCCCCGTTAAAGCTTGCCAACAAGGCTTGTCGGTGGGTTCGCAGACGTCTTTGGTTCCAAAGCTGTGTTAATTGTCTCCTTCGTTCACTATCTAGGGCTTTGCAGCTGCATAGCAAGTGCAAAACGTCCTCCTTTGGGTCTTCGCAGAGTCTGTACTTTGTGTTGGATTCCAAGCGTCTCCACGGGGGAAGGTGTTCTTTTGATGGTATTACCCCCATCCTCATCTGCAGAAAGGATTCCTTCGCCGTCCTTGAGAAGCCAGTGCCTAGGTATACCTGTGGTAGGGGCCTGGTGTAGCTCTGGATCACGAAATCACAAAAAGTTGTATTGGGAAGCAGCCTTTGAGAAAAAGGGAATGGGTCGATAATCGGCAAATAAAAAAAGGATCCCTTTTTCTGATTTTAATAGCAGCTAGGACTAAATGAATAGTCCCCCTACTCAACCTTATTTTATGGTGGTCATATTAGAAAGGTCCAAATTAGGAGTGTGCCACACAGAATAACAAATTCACAAATCTAACATGATTTAGACAATTTTTGAGTAATTCTATGGCAGACTGTTGTGGTACACATTCGGCAGAAAATGAGGAAAAGATGAGTTTTGCAATTCTTACTATTTATTATAAAAAGAGATTTTCAGTCTACTTATTTGTAACCATATTGTTAAAATCAAGTTTTCATACAATTTATTCAAACATAACATTACATATCATTTCAACACACATTTAAAAAAAAAAAAACATTATATATAAAACAAGAAAAACTGTCGACGCGGCGTTTCGGTGAAAACGTTGGTCACCTTCTTCAGGACAATGCTTTCTTTTATAAAAACAATTTTATGGATATACTCCAAGTTGCAGCTTTAGTTTAAAAGTATCGTACTGGAACTCTGTTTATTTCTACCACCTGTTCCGTAGTACTTGTTCGGGCTAACTCTTTCGGTATGTCCAGTTGACCCAGGCTTTTTAATTTAATTCCTGTGGGTTTGGAGGTCAAATATTTTACCTCACTTCGTTAAAGTATCTTTCAGTGGTATTATGGTGTTCTGTTTTTTCCTCATTTTTTGCCGAATGTGTACCACAACAGTCTGCCATAGAATTACTCAAAAATTGTCTAAATCGTGTTAGATTTGTGAATTTGTTATTCTGTGTGGCACACTCCTAATTTGGACCTTTCTAATATGACCACCATAAAATAAGGTTGAGTAGGGGGACTCATTTAGTCCTAGCTGCTATTAAAATCAGAAAAAGGGATCCTTTTGTTATTTGCCGCTCTGGATCACGAACCACCCGTGAGTCCTCCTAGTTAGTACTACTTTATCTTCTTCCAGGGATTTTATCTTCACAGTTTTGTTAACAAGGCGCTTAAAGCATTTATGTGTACAACTCGCTTCCCAGAGGTCTTTTAGCACAAGGGTGTTTATTGCTGCTTGGAGATAGACCATTGCAGGGCAGTCCATTTTTCTTTCCAGCTCTTTCCAGATGTAAGTGTTCAGGGTGCCCATCTCAGCACTCTTGACTTTGTGCCAGCATGTTACGTAAGCACCCTTACGTGCTATTTGTTGTTTCTGTAGGCCGAACTCAAGCCTTAATTGAGCTGACGAGGTGTACGTTTGCAACTTCTATGTGCAGCACACATAGAAGTTTCAAAATGTCATTTCAGATTGTTTAAGTGCAGGAAGGGACACCTTCCTGTGCAATAAACAATCTTCCCCTACAACGCAGGCACCCTTGAACTAGGGTGCAAAGGTGTCTGTATTGGCACTAGGCTTCTAAAATTAGTGCCAGCGCAGGGGCAACGCAGGGCTGCACTGTACCCTTGTAAATATGGTACAGCATATTGGAAGTAGTGGAGCGCGGTGTTAAGCCAAGGTAGCTATCGCCCGCTCCGCCACTTCCTAGTAAATATGCCCCAAAGTTTTTGACAAAATCAAGAATATATTCTATACTGTTCTTCACAACATATGAAAACACACACACACCTATTGAGTTTAAACTATATTCGAGAACACAGTAAACCTCCTGTTTCTCATAAAATTCCCCAAAATGACTGTTCAATTAAGCTTTCAATTAACTCAAATAAGATGGGATCTAGGGGCATATTATCAACAACTATCGATATTTATCGCTAAATGAGCTTAGCGATAATTTTTTTATCGCCGCGCATCGCCGGATTTTATTACAGAGATATCGTGCTATTAGCAACGTTTATCTCCAAAGCGATAAAATATCCGGCGATAGCGGCGAAATGCGTGAATATCGCTGGAAATCCAGCGATATTCAGGCATTATCGCTAATAGGGACTTAACCTGAATATCCACCTCCCATTGGATATACAGGCTAAGAAGTGGTCTGAGCAGGCGTTAGGTTTTGGCGGTATTCGCGCTTAGCGCAAATTTTTTCATCGCTACGCCTGCGTTGATAATAGGCGATAGCGATGTTAGCGACTGCTTTCAGTCTCTAACAGGTTGGGTACTCCCACTTTGCATGTCATATGGGATAAATTTAGCTGACATGCAAAGCGGGCCCCAAACCGCTCGCTATCGCCTACAAGCTGTCGCTAACTGCTGTTAGCGACAGCTTGCTAATAGGGCGATAAAATTATCGCTGCTTTTCGGCCAAAACCGGCCGCAAAAGAGGCGATAATCTCATATCGCCCGCCTTGATAATATGCCCTCGAGTTATCGGGAATTTAACGTATCTACTGGCTGGACAAAGGCTGGTCCAATCTGATTTGTGTCGATTGCTTTTCTTGCCTAAAACACCTACCCCCAGTTGGACTCATAAACTGACTCTGTCTCGCCTGTACCATCTGCCTCCCAAAAATCTTTGAACCCATTTTATTTGTAAAGGACCTTCCATAATGTATCTGTTTAGGGACATCTTTGGTGCTACATAAAGCAAGGAAAAAATAAACAATAACTGTTCCCGATTGCAGGGACCTCTGGTTGGCTAGAAAGGCAACCTGGGGTGGATTACTTCCTACCTTTTCGGCACGGACTTCGATCTGATTATTGGAGGTGGTGACAATGATATCTTCAGGGGAGAAGTCACTCACATCCACAGCAAACTGGTAGTTATTTCCAAGGGTCTTGACATTCCCCACATCCCCTGAACGCCCTGCAAAGGGAACATAAAGACAAAACACTCAGAACAATAATTTCAACTTTCGATTCCCTTGATTATTTTCACCCAATAAGAAGGGATATACCTCCTGTACTAATATGTATATACATATAAACAAAATGCAATCCAATCTGGAAGTACACTTAATACACACCATAATGCACAATCTTATACAGTGAGACAGGGTTCAGTGTGGGATTTATAGTCTCGAGGTGGCGTTTTGAGCACACAAGCAGAGAAGCTGCAAGTACAATATGTGAGAAAATGCCCTTTTTTGCATGCTCACCCCCTTTTCCTGGACTGATGCTGCTGTTTTTTTACACTGCCTGTCCAGGCTCAAGTGCGTGTTCTCTGACCCCTAAAATATGGTTAAATTGGCTAAATCCTATTGGGCTTATTTAACATTCATATAAGTACATAATACATGGTTTGGAATGTAATGTCACCATGTCCCTGCAGTGGTAAAGCTCTAAAAGCTATTTTCTCTCTGTAAGGCCCTGGCTGTTCTATGAGAAAACTAGAGTACATATTATAATATTAACTGTGCTATCTCGGGTTTGTGGCCATCTAGAAAAATAAACAACTCTTTTTAATATCTATTAAAAACCTAATTCAATGGTGACGTCAAATTTGTAATACATTTTTTAATAAGTTACTTTTAACAAGATGTATTTTCTCTATCTGAAGCGCCCAGTGGCTAATTCATATTAGCTCTTCAGCAATTGTACGGCACGTGCTTGCCCATAAAGAGACATGAAAACTGATCCCAGAGCAGTGACAATGACCAGTGTGTGTTTTCCTTTCCAAGGTAGGAAGACAAGTTGGGGTGGACCCAGGAACTTAATTAACTTCAAAAGGGTCAGCCTTTGCCCCTAGTTAGGCTGGCATGGTGCCAAACTCAGGGGAAGGAGAGCTATACCCCAGAACCGGTTTTGAGTGACCACAGAGAAGGGGGCTGCTCATTACCCCAACCACACCTCTGGGTGGGCACAAAGGCTCTCTAAAGGGGAGAAGGGTTTTTTATCTTTGATTTCGGAAGTAAGGTGCACTATGGAATTGTTTGCCAAAAGGCAAACAGGAACTGCTGCAAAATTTGGTAGGGTTGCCCCAGGGAACTTTTACCCCATTGATCAGGGAGGATCCAGGCGACATCCCTGACCATTAGCTGGTGCCAAGTAGGGACATGGTGTCCCAAGGCACCGTCCTCAGAACACTTTATGGACCTGTGGAAGAACAAAAGAAGGACTGCACCTGTGGTCTGAGACCTGTGAGGGGACCTGAAAGGGCTGGGCCTGCTCCCACGTGTACCCTGGACAAGACTATTCTCCAAGGGTCATTTGGCTGACATCCTGTGAGGACACAGGTGAAAAACTAGCTCCAAGAGGCCTTTTCTCTGAAATAGCCAGTCGACTAGTAGCTAACGGACCTGGACTGGACCCTACTGGTGGCCTCTGCTGGAGTGAGTCATGACCCTCAAAATGCTGTTCTTGCTGTCCTGGGACCCGTGTATAATGGGACTTCTCCAAAGACCTCTGAAAAGTTGAGATTTAAAACATTTTGTGACTTTCAGACCTCTGGAGAAACAGGACAAACCACCAAAGCCAATCTTCCAGAATGGGCAAATTCACTGGGCTAAAGATACAGGTTTCTCTAGATTAGAGCTTCTTCATAGCAGCACATCCATTTCAGCTGGCCTTCTGCAAGAAGGTATCCAGTTTGATGGAACTAATTGTTGAATACAGCCTGCAACCTTGTCCTGTGTATTTTTCAATGAACATGGAAGACAATTCCAAAGTTTAGATCATGGGTATTTGTAAATTTTTTTCCAGGGACCACAAAGTTTGGACTGTGATATGATGGAGGGCCAGCAGGGTGGCGGTCGGGGGTTCGGGAGCCATTCACTGTAAGATGGATAAAGGGGAAGCAAAGCATATTAGTGTCTGAATTGCACAATGCGAAACCAAAAATTTGGGATTAATCCCGGCTTCTCCACTTAACTAAATTGTGTGCTCCTGGGCAATTGTTTTATTTTACATTCCCTCCTTTTTATTAGTACAAATGAGGATCTCGAAATCCATGACTTCAAGATGTGTGTTGTAAAAACCTTCTCCTGTGTTTGATTCAATAAACCACAGTGTTGTTCATGTATGATATAAACCAAGGCTACCTAAGGTGCATATAACACTGCATTGCCTCTTAGTTCACTATTGGCACTGTTATCAGGACGGGTGCGCGGGGGGGTGTGAACATTTCAAAATTCATGTTTTAACATTATCACTTCTAAAACAAAATACTTCTGGATGCACTGATATAATCTGATGTACTACGGTGAAAAGGTTTTGCATGTTAATAATATACACTTTTCGAATGTTTAACAGACTTTAACATACGTTTACACTTTTGCCATAAGATGTCTTTAAAAATAAAGGTGTTTCTAAATAAATGTAAGCTGTCCAGGATACCCTAGTTACTTGCTTTCTTTAACTTAAATTCACCTTTAAATAAATGTATATCTATTTATTTAACATATTTTTAATGTCAGTGCTGTGTTGAATAAACAGCAGCCCAGTGCTACTGTTGAGCAGAGGGCTGCATGTAAAGGTCAGGAGGGCCGCATGTGGCCCCGGCCCGCACTTTGAGTATCACTGGTTTAGACAGTAGCAGCCCATGGAGGAAGTTCTGTGGGCGGCGGGGCGGGGGAGGGGCAGTGTGGAGGGTAGTAAACTCCGGCTCACGGACGACCGGAGTAATGCAAATAAATAAATAAATAAAATGCGTTTCAGCACACGCAATGAAATTTATTTTATTTATTTATTTCTTTACATTACTCCGATCGGCCGTGAGACGGAGTTTACTACCCCCCCCCCCAACTCTGCCCCTACCCCGCCCTGAACCACCGCCCCGCGGAACTCCCTCCACAGGCCCCTACTGGGTTTAGACGATAAGTAGGAGAAGGCTCAACCCCTGAGTCTCGCTTTTGTGATGAAGGGGAGTGACAATGTGAGAGATGAGAAGCATCATAAGGCACTCAATGGAAACAAGTGCTTGAATTTTTCCCGAAGGTAAATGGGAGCCGACATTGTATAGGGCACAGTGAGGGAAGCATAAGGCTTTAAACTGGTGCGCTTTTTTAATGAGAAGCCAAAGAAGGGCTTTCAGAACCTCAGAAATAGAGTCAAAGCTGGAGAATCAGTCAAGCTGGGGAGTTCTGAACCAATCGAAGTCTGCGGGTAAAGTGATCTGGAAGCCCCGAATAAATGACATTGCCATAGTCCAGGTAGAAGGTGATTATTGCATAGACTATAGTTTTGCGTACAGAAAGAGGAAGATGTGGGAATACCTTACTGCTCATCTGAAGGAGATTGAAGCATGTACTGGGAACTTGCCTATGTGTTTAGAGAAGGTAAGATTACAGTTAAAAACTATCTCTAGGTTCTTTGTCTGCTCTCTGGTGTCAGAGGGAGACCAAAGTCACAGGGCCACCAGGAGGAGTCAAAACGGTTAGCCTTCTTGCTGAAAAGCAGAACCTCGGATTTGTCTGTGCTGAGTTTAAGGCATTTGTTGCTCTTTCAAAGTACAACTGAACTAAAAGGCAGAAATTGCTGCGAGCAAGCTCAGAATTGTCGGAGATGGTCACAACTACTTGAGTGTCGTCCTCATATGACAAGAGATTACAGCCGAAGGCATGCAAGAGTGGAGTATATATTAAAAAGGGTGGGACTGAAGGAAGATCACTGAGGAATACCACATGCATCTTCCTGAGGGGTCGATTTGAAAGGAGGCAAAAAGGCGGATTGTGATTTAGGAGAGAAAGGATGCAAGCCACAAGAGCGCTTCTGACGTGATGCTTATTTGGAAGAGCCTCTAGGGGAGGATGGAGCGGGAGGCCATGTTGAAGGCTGCTGACAGATCGACTATGATGAGGGCAGCTGAAGAACCATGGTCAAGAAGCATTCTGATGTCATCAATGATCCCCACCAATGCCGACTCCATCCTGTGAGATGGAAGAAAGCCACACTAATGTTTGTGACGAGTCATGCAAGAATTTGCTGCACATTAATGCTCACCAGCATTAGATTCATTAAAAATATATACATGCACAATGGAGTCCCTGCCGCCCGAACTTCTGGACTTCAACGTACATGGGCAGCTGCCCAATTTGTATCCTAAAAACACTAGGAGTCAGCTCCCGGCAGCTAGGGATCTTTTGAAGGGACTAAGTGGGGCTGGTCCATCAGCAAAAAGGTTTGGGGAGACCAATGGTGGAGACTCACCTCTCAGGGATCATGCAAGGGGTAGCCCTGATATACCTAACCTGCAGTTTGGGTGATGCCTAGGGATTAGGGGCCCTTCTAACCGGATGCTATGGGGAGCTTAAAGGGAAAAATAAAAAAAATATGGCAGGGATAAAAAAATGGCGGGGACGGCAGCTGCACAGAGTTGTCATAGACCTTCGTCTATACTATAGGTAAACTGAAGTTACATTACATTCCTTCTGAACCCCGTGTACATCAGTGGATGTAACCTTACACGACCTACACTCTGATAGCAGTGCCATCAAATGTTTTCCTTTTGCAGCCTATTAGTCCACATTGATTGAAAACAGGGACCAACCCAGCTATTAAAACTGGCAACAGCTGAAAGCATACTTTATATTAAAATATATTAAGTCCTATTTGTTAACTAGGCTAGGAAGGAACTACAGGGCTGAAAACTATAGCACAGTCATGGGCAGTGATTGCTCTGCCTTACTAACGCCCCTGATGACAGGAGGATCCAAGATCCTCTCCGTCTTCACAAGAGTAATACCTTATGCAAGACTTAAACCTATCATTTATTTCTGAAAGTATTTGTGAAGCATGGATTAGCTTCTGGGGTTGCTTAACCTGTCGATTTGATGAAAAATATATTAAGGACTTAGGCTGGGGGTGCAGGCTTTTGAGGAGTGGGGTGGACCCAAACGCAGAGGCTGTAGACACATGCGCCATGTCCCTGGTACCGTCACGATGCTATGCGGTTTTCTGGAATAATATTGTCAGTAAATTCTAATTCTGAAAGGTGGTAACAGAAGTACTGTTTCATTGGGACATGAGACAAGCTTTAAGAGAAAGATATGTTGGGAAAAGAAAGAGAAGGGCAAAAGGTCGAAGAGAAGCAGCAAACAGAACTGTTCAGGATAAAGGGGAGTAGGCATTACAGAAAATGGACAACAGGAGCTGTCTGGGTGTGAGAGAGGAAGGGAGAAAAATAGGAAAATCTGGACTATTTAGGCGAATGGTGTGCATGACGCAAGATGGGTTGGAGGAGATAAGGGCATGTAAGAAATTAGTATTGGTTGCAGGATCTGTTGGGGGGGTGGTGAGGAGAGCAGAATCTGTTCAGGGGAGATAGGGCAGGGTCCATGAGAGAAGTGGAGTGAGCAGGAGCTGACAAGGGGACAGGGGGACAACAGGTAAGAGAGCTGCAGGGTGCATAGACAAGAGTGGCAGCAAGGTGAAGAGAAGCAAAGAGACTTAGAATTGCTTGAGGGGAGGTAGGAGAGCACACAGAGAAACACAACAGAGCAAGGAATGAGGGGGTTGAAGGTGAATGAACCTAAGGCAGGAAATTACCCAGGAATCACCCTTCCACTTTCTGGTCACAATACCTAGTTCACTTCAAATCTTCTCCACATAAGTAAAGAATTGAGAAGTGATTATGCACTGCAAACCCTTGTAGTGCAAATCAAGTAATCAAATGTACTTTGTACGTCATGTGATCCCTGTTTAATATTCCATTACGCTACTTTACTTAAAACAATTCATGCAACCATTCTCTTACCGCTTTTCTCTCTCAGCTACACCAGCTGACTATATCTCGGAGTCCCGCTCCAACTACTTCACGTGCTACAGAGAATTCAGACCGTAGAAGCCAGACAGCCCCTGGATCTGGTATCACTGCTCACCTGCCTTACAATCCATACACTGACTGCTTAGCACATATAACCATTAGAATGATGTGCAACGCACATAGATCCACACTATGGGGCCGATTATGATAGAGGATTTTCCGCCTCCTCCGGGCCGGCGGAAGCCACCGCCGGCCCGGAGGAGGCGGAAAATCCTCTGCGGAGTCACCAAAGACCCACCGCCGCATTACGATGGCTGGTGGGTCTTGGATTCTGTCCGCTGCTTTTCCGCCGCGGTCGGATTACAACCGCGGCGGAAAAGCTCTCCTTTGGCTGGCAGTGTCTATCAGACACCGCCAGCCAAATTAGGAAGCATTAGTAAACATGCTTTTCCGCGGCGGTTTTTCCGCCGTGGAAAAGCATGTGTACTTTTGCTTTTGGGGGCCCGTTGCGGGCCCCCAGGGCGTAGGCGGGTGGGGGGTGCACATGGGGGGTACCTATGGTACCCCCCAGCATTTACATGCACAAAGCGGCAGGCACCGCATGGTGCCTGCCGCTTTGTGCATGTAAATGTTACACATGCACTTTTAACATTGCGGCGGGTGCTGCTTGAAGCAGCACCCGCCGCAATGTTAAATATCCAGGATGTGACCGCCAGGGTGGCGGTCACATCCTGATTTGCATGGAGGGACCTCCGCAGTCCATGCGGACGGTCCCTCCACCTCTGGGATGGCGGACGGACGCAAGTCCGTCCGCCATCCTAATCGGCCCCATAGTACTGGACCACTCTTCCGTCAACTTAAGCTCTGCATCTACTGCCAAACTGGACCACTAGTTTCTGGGTTGGCTCCAATCTTGACCATTACTTTCTTCAAAAGTGGCTTCTACTTGAGGGAGTTCCTTCTCGGTCCAGATGGCCCAGCTCTGGAATTACATTCTTGCATAAGTGAGAATAACTGACAAGTACTTTGGACTCCGCAAGAGCCTTACCCTGCTCTTTCCTTCACATATTTTATTGATGCAGATCATTTCTAAAGAAGAGGGTAGATATTTGCATGGGAGGCTCCACCTACTCTCATACTTTTCTACATCAAATCATGCTCATCCAAAGGGACAAGCTTGCTGCCTTATGATTGGAGGACGCATGTCCCACACTAGGCATAACCATAACCCCACAACCTTTCAACCATGCACTGAAAGCTCGTCCCAGAAAATTGACCTGAATCGGAGTTCTTTGTGGCCTTTTCAATAGTATGATGCGGATGCGGTATAAATTCTACATTATATGTGCTGGGGAGTGAAAAGATGCAAGTAGAAGAAAAAAGCAAATACTGCTGATGGCAAAAGCTCACACAGCCAGAGAAGTCGAAAGAAAATCACATCTAAGAACCATATATTCATACTAAAAGTCACAACAAAGAAGGTGTCGTGAAGCAAAGAGGAGAGAAGGGCAAAGGAACAAAACAGTGTGACCAATATTTTCCTAGGGAGCCGTGTGCCAGAGGCCTGCCGGGCTGGCAGGGACGCCATGTGAAGTATTACTGGCACAGCCTGGGGTCTCGCCTCCCAAGCACTGCTGGCAGCATTGCGTGTTTAATCTGCTCTTGGTTGGGAGCCGTACCGCAGATGGAGCGCGCGCCTCACGTCAGGCCCACGCTCCGGGCACGCGGCGTCCGTCCTTCTGGCACGCACACGTAGGCCAAACTCAGGGCCTTTGATTTTCGCAGACTGTGCCTAGTAAACTTTAAGGCACGCAGGTTATGACGATTAAAAAAACATGACTAACGCACTACAAGTATATTTATTAAAATATAGGCGTGCTCCAAACCCTCTTTGACGGGACATTTAGTATGAAAACTCCAATTGCATGTTGTTTTAGCACTGACAATGAAACCCAGTTCGTCTTAGGTATGAATCTCTGCGCCGTCCACCAGGTGGCCTTCCATGGCCGCCCTTCTACAAAAGGTCAGACTCTCCCATCTGCCAGAGACATGTACTTTACCATATCTTTGTGATTTCGAAGATCAAGAAGCATTGACAAAGTCACTCAGTCGCGCTTTTGAGACCCACAGATTTGGCAATAGTTTTTGGCGATGGTGTAACCGATTGTAAAGGTGCTGTGTAGCAAGGCCAAAAGAAAAAAATAGGATGAAAACCTGCCCATGGCAATTGTATAATTTTGTAAGTGCATGCATGCGTGTTGACATGCATTTTTTAATCAGCCATGCATACTCAAAAGATGGCACAGGTGCCATTTATTTTATTTACTGATAGAAGCGAATAAAGTACTTTAAAAAGCAATACATTGGAAGTAAGCTTTGTTTTAAGAAGTGGGTACCAGTAGCTGAAAAAAAATACACTCTCATGGAGTGCTAAAAAAAGTTGCTCCTTAAAAGTGAGTGGTGAAGGTTAAAAGCGAGCAAATCAAAGAGCCTACAAAGAATCTATGTTCCAAGGAAGGGATAAACACAAGATGGACAAGCTGGGGCAGGGAAAACCACAAAGAAGCAAAGCACGCAAATGAGAGCGATAATAAAGTCAACGAATGGCAAGCAATTGCTGGGCTGTAAACCCAGTATCCAGGACTTGAAGATGGGCCATTCAGTGTGGGTAACCAGAATGTAGAACACATTGCCACAGCATTTGTGTTTTCAGAAAGAAAGTGTGGTTTGGCTCGAAGTCAGCAAGTTCAGTTTCTAAGTTCCAACAAGCCTCCTGGCAGTTTACCATGAGCTTAATAAAAGCACTTAGGCCCAGATCTCTGTACAGGAGTAAATGTATGACATTGTTCTGCATTCTGTCCATCAATTGTTCTTTTGCAATTGTAACCCGAGTGGGACGGTTATGCCCAGACGTGGGTCCTGTGCTCTCCATGACACTGGATTCAAGCTATCCTGGCTGATGAGGGGTGAAACCCCGAAACCAATCCCAAGATGCTTGTTTCCAGTCTAGGGAGGACTTGGCCTGGCAGTTCGGGCTCGACTGTTCCCATTGGGCACAGGGTCAAGACTGATTTGCATATGGCTGGGTTCAAACTGGAAAGGCATGGTGAGCAAAAAAACGATGGATATAGGCCCAGATCTCTGTACTGAGTTGAATGTATGACATTGTTCTGCATTCTGTCCATCAATTGTTCTTTTTGCAATAGAACCACCACAGCACCACAGAGTGTAGCATAACATACCTTCAAACAGCGTAACATTCCATTTTATAACTTAGCATAGCGCAGCATAATGTAACAAAACACAACATATCATTAAATAAAGTTGCATAACATAGTTAAACATAACATCATTTCATAACAGCATGCCAAAACAGATAATATAACAAAACAGAGAACGGCTCAGTTTAACCTATGAGTTATAAAATAACATAGAACATATAACGCAACACAGCATAACATAATATTGTAAAGCACAGCATAAAATAACAGCATACTACAACAACATAGTATAACATAACACAGCATACCACAGCATAGCTTAATAGGTTAGCTTAGGAGAGCATACCACAGCAAAGAATATCTTAATAGAACATAGGATAGTATTTATTTAGTAAGGACATGTTAGGAACCCACCTACACCCACAGGCCACACACGAAACCTCGGCATCAAACAAGACTTCTCGCTCACGATTAACTGCCAGACCAACCCTGTCTCACGCTTCCACACTCTGCGCCTGCTCCAAAAGACCTTCAGCTGGATCCCCACTGAGGCCAGAAAGACGGTCACGCACTCATCAGAAGCAGACTCGACTATGGCACTACACTCTACGCAGGCATCAGCCAGAAACTCCTCAGGAAACTACAGAATGTTGAGAATGCGGAGCCAGACTGGTCCTCAAACTCCCCCGCCGCAGTCACATTTCCAAACACCTGTGAGAACTTCACTGGCTCCCAGTCACCAAAAAAATCACGTTCAAGATCCTTACACACGCCTACAAAGCCCTCCACGACACTGGACCAGCATACCTGAACCTCCGGCTCTCATTCCAAGTACCCACCAGAAACCTCTGCTCCGCCTAACTGGCTCTCGCCACCGTTCCTCGGATTCATAAGACCAGGGCCAGAGGAAGATCCTTCTCCTACTATGCCGCCAAGACCTGGAACGCCTTGCCTCTCCGCCTCAGTCTATCCCCGTCACTAACCCACTTCAGGAAGGATCTCAGGACCTGGCTCCTCGACTGCACCTCGTTGCACAGTAGGACCTGCAGCGCTCCCTCGCCCCCCCCACGCCTTGAGACCCTAGCAAGTGAGTAGTTATGCTTAACAATACTGATTGATTGATATAACATAGCATAGATTTGTTACTTTGGCCTGAATATTACATCTGCTACACTCTACCATGAAACGAAGATACCCGAGTTTGCTCTCCACCACGCTCTACGAAGACACTAATGTGCCTCATTATGTCTACCACTACTTTGAACGAAGTCACTAACGTGACAGAGTGTACCCTACAACACTCTCTTCCACTAATACTCCATTGAGTGATGTGCAGTATCTTCTGACAATACACTGTTTCCCAATATGTTCTCCAGTGTTCTTTGGAAAGACAGTAATGTATGTGAATGAGCTCTCCACCACTCTCTACCAAGACACTAATGCATCCGAGAGTGCCATCGGCTATACTCTATCAAAGACACTAATGTAACTAAGTGTGCTCTCTACTAATACAGTAATGTATCGGAGACTGAACTGCACTACCCACTACCAAGATTCCCATGTGCATGTGTGTGCCTGTCTCCACCCTCTATGAAGACACTAATGCACCAAAATGTACCCTCCACCACCCTTTACTGAGCACTATTACAACTGAAATTGCCCTCAACCACCCTCTACTAAAGCACTAAGGAATATACGTTTTCCCTTCCAACCATCTACTAAGATACTATGCAGCTGAATGTGCCCTCCACCATCGTCTACCAAGGCACTTAGGCACATAAGTAATAAGTGCCCTCCTCTACCATGAACCAAGAGACAACTGGGCATAAGAGCCCCATGCCACAATGTACCAAGACACTAATGTACTAGAATATGCCATCTAAGACAATCTACCAAGGCACCAATGCACCTGAGGTGCCCTCAACTACTCTCTACCAAGTCAGTTATGTACCAGAGTGTTCTCTCTGCCACCACCATG